>NW_027646154.1:0-600000 GCF_951394435.1 Stenella coeruleoalba | reverse complement strand
ATGTCTCCGAAAGAGAAACAAGCATGTGTACAGGGGCATAAACGAGGCAGTGATAGGATTGGAGAGGTTCGGTGAGCAAATGAAGACGCTTTGAAGTCATATTGGATGGTACCCATTCCACGGGTCTCAACTCTCCAGGTTTAAGGTATTCTTCCTTCAGCTAAAACATGCATGTGGAACCCAGAGTATGATCAACCGTGTGAACGGGAGACGTGTTCAAATATGTCTCAGTTTTCCTCCCCTGGTACTCGGGTGCAACATTCCAGACGCTTTACTAACACTCTCCCCACTTGGAGAGTCAGTGCCTTTAACCTCCTGTTTGGCCCAGTTTGCAATTTCTGCGGAAGATGAACAGGAATAGGGAGAACCAATGAGAGACTAGCTGGAGGTGTCTGGACGGGCAAATTTAACTCTCATTTCCCACCAGGAAGAGGAAATAACCAAAGGCTCAGCGTGCCGTGCCGGAATCAGATTGGGCCTGAAGCCATCCTGCAGTGTTGCGGCCCGCTCACAAGAAAGCGAGTTGAAGAAAGAGCTCAGGGGCACTGTAATTCACAAACCTGCAGACTTATAAATGACAGCTATCGTCCAAAAATATATTGAAGTAAGGCTGCCAAGAGGACTTGAAAGCGGGGCAGAATTGCAGGAAACCGATTTCAGGAGGTAGACAGGAATGGCATTGAAAGCATAGGAAAAGAGGCAGAATGTCCACAATGATGCACTTGGCCAAAAAGGGCGTATGCGTTTTTTCCTGAATATATTCAGGGAAAAACGCATACGCCCTTTTTGGCCAACCAAGCAAGCTTGCAAAGGAAATCTGCACTACAATGAAGTCTCACTTCCCCCCGGTCAAAAGGGCCATCTGAAAAAAGTGTAAAATCCAGAAAGGCAGGACAGGCCATGGAGAACTGGGAGCCTTGTTATGCTGATGGGCGGGATGTAAATTGCCAACAGACACTCCGGAGAAGTGTATGGTGTTTCCTGAAGCATCTAAAAAAAAAGCAACAGAGCCTAGGGCACTTCCACTTATAGTCTTATAGCTTAGGGAAATTAAAATCAAAAAGACACAGCCACCCCAAAGTTTGGGACGCCTCTGTTTACAAAAACCTCGTTTACCGTACAAGTTCAATATCACAGAAAGTGAAAAATGGATAAAGAACTTGTGGTACTTACATACAATGCAGTATCACTGAGCAATGAAATCTATGTCATCAGGCCCATAGCAGCATAATGAGTGGATTCATGTATGATGATTCTAACTGAAATAAGTCACACAGAAAAAGAAACATCATAAGATATCACTAATACACAGAATGTAAACTTGGCTACACAGGAACTGGATTCCAAAACAGAACAGGGTCTCAAATTTAGAAAACCAACTTATGCTTGCTTAAGGGGAAAGGTGAGTTGGGGTGTTGCATAAAACCAGAGATTGAAATGAGCACAGATAAAGTTCTTAAGCCAAATATGGAATAGACAAGAGCTACTCCTTGCTCAACGAAATGGACTCAACACCCCATATTAAACGCCTAAGAATGTACCTGACTCGTAAGTATCTTAAAACCTATGGATTGCTATGTCTCCGAAAGAGAATCAAGCGAGTGTACAGGGGCATAAATGCAGCAGTGATAAGATTGGAGAGGTTCGGTGAGCAAATGAAGACCCTTTGAAGTCATATTGCATGGTACCCATTCCACGGGTTTCAACTACCCAGGTTTAAGGTATTCTTCCTTCTGCTAAAACATGCATGTGGAACCTAGAGTATGATCAACCATATGATCGGGAGACGTGTTCAAATATGTCTCAGTTTTCGTACCCTGGTACTCGGGTGCAACATTCCAGACGCTTTACTAACACTCTCCCGACCTGGAGAGTCAGTCCGTTTAACCTCCTGTTTGGCCCAGTTTGCAATTTCTGCGGAAGATGAACAGGAATAGCGAGAACCAATGAGAGACTAGCTGGAGGTGTCTGGACGGGCAAATTTAACTCTCATTTCCCACCAGGAAGAGGAATTAACCAAAGGCTCAGCATGCCGTGCCGGAACCAGATTAGGGCCTGACGCCATCCTGAGGTGTTGCGGCCAGGTCACAAGAAAGCGAGTTGAAGAAAGGAGCTCAGGGGCACTGTAATGTACAAACCTGCAGAGTTATAAATGACAGCTATCGTCCAAAAATATACTGAAGTAAGTTTGCCAAGAGGACTTGAAAGCGGGGCAGAATTGCAGGAAACCGATTTCAGGAGGTAGACTGGAATTGCATTGAAAGCATAGGAAAAGAGGCAGAACGTCCACAATGATGCACTTGGCCAAAAAGGGCGTATGAATTTTTTCCTGAATATATTCAGGAAAAAATGCAAACGCCCTTTTGGGCCAAAGAAGCAAGCTTGCCAAGGACATCTGCACTACAATGAAGTCTCACTTCCCCCCGGTCAAAAGGGCCATCTGAAAAAAGTGTAAAATCCAGAAAGGCAGGACAGGCCATGGAGAACTGGGAGCCTTGTTATGCTGATGGGCAGGATGTAAATTGCCAACAGACACTCGGGAGAAGTGTATGGTGTTCCCTGAAACATCCAAAAAAACAAACAACAGAGCCTAGGGCACTTCCACTTATGGTCCTATAGCTTAGGGAAATTAAAATCAAAAAGACACAGCCACCCCAAAGTTTGGGACGCCTCTGTTTACAAGAACCTCGTTTACAGTACAAGTTCAACATCGCAGAAAGTGAAAAATGGATAAAGAAGTTGAGGTATTTACTAACAAAGCAATATCACTCAGTAATGAAATCTATGTCATCACGACCTTAGCAGCACAATGAGTGGGTTCAGGTATGATGATTCTAACTGAAATAAGTCACACAGAAAAAGAAACATCATAAGATATCAGTAATACACGGAATGTAAACTTGGCTACACAGGAACTGAATTACAGAAGAGAACAGGGTCTCAAATTTAGAAAACCAACTTATGCTTGCTTAAGGGTAAAGGTGAGTTGGGGTGCTGCATAAAACCAGAGATTGAAATGAGCACAGATAAAGTTCCTTAAGCCAAATATGGAATAGACAAGAGCTACTCCTTGCTCAACGAAATGGACTCAACACCGCATGTTCAATGCCTAAGAATGTACCTGACTAGTAAGTATCTTAAAACCTATGGATTGCTATGTCTCCGAAAGAGAAACAAGCATGTGTACAGGGGCATAAACGAGGCAGTGATAGGATTGGAGAGGTTCGGTGAGCAAATGAAGACGCTTTGAAGTCATATTGGATGGTACCCATTCCACGGGTCTCAACTCTCCAGGTTTAAGGTATTCTTCCTTCAGCTAAAACATGCATGTGGAACCCAGAGTATGATCAACCGTGTGAACGGGAGACGTGTTCAAATATGTCTCAGTTTTCCTCCCCTGGTACTCGGGTGCAACATTACAGACGCTTTACTAACACTCTCCCCACTTGGAGAGTCAGTGCCTTTAACCTCCTGTTTGGCCCAGTTTGCAATTTCTGCGGAAGATGAACAGGAATAGGGAGAACCAATGAGAGACTAGCTGGAGGTGTCTGGACGGGCAAATTTAACTCTCATTTCCCACCAGGAAGAGGAAATAACCAAAGGCTCAGCGTGCCGTGCCGGAATCAGATTGGGCCTGAAGCCATCCTGCGGTGTTGCGGCCAGCTCACAAGAAAGCGAGTTGAAGAAAGGAGCTCAGGGGCACTGTAATTCACAAACCTGCAGACTTATAAATGACAGCTATCGTCCAAAAATATATTGAAGTAAGGCTGCCAAGAGGACTTGAAAGCGGGGCAGAATTGCAGGAAACCGATTTCAGGAGGTAGACAGGAATGGCATTGAAAGCATAGGAAAAGAGGCAGAACGTCCACAATGATGCACTTGGCCAAAAAGGGCATATGCGTTTTTTCCTGAATATATTCAGGGAAAAACGCATACGCCCTTTTTGGCCAACCAAGCAAGCTTGCAAAGGAAATCTGCACTACAATGAAGTCTCACTTCCCCCCGGTCAAAAGGGCCATCTGAAAAAAGTGTAAAATCCAGAAAGGCAGGACAGGCCATGGAGAACTGGGAGCCTTGTTATGCTGATGGGCGGGATGTAAATTGCCAACAGACACTCAGGAGAAGTGTATGGTGTTTCCTGAAACATCTAAAAAACAAAGCAACAGAGCCTAGGGCACTTCCACTTATGGTCCTATAGCTTAGGGAAATTAAAATCAAAAAGACACAGACACTCCAAAGTTTGGGACGCCTCTGTTTACAAGAAACTCGTTTACCGTACAAGTTCAATATCACAGAAAGTGAAAAATGGATAAAGAACTTGTGGTACTTACGTACAATGCAGTATCACTCAGCAATGAAATCTATGTCATCAGGCCCGTAGCAGCATAATGAGTGGATTCATGTACGATGATTCTAACTGAAATAAGTCACACAGAAAAAGAAACATCATAAGATATCAGTAATACACGGAATGTAAACTTGGCTACACAGGAACTGAATTACAGAACAGAACAGGGTCTCAAATTTAGAAAACGAACTTATGCTTGCTTAAGGGGAAAGGTGAGTTGGGGTGCTGCATGAAACCAGAGATTGAAATGAGCACAGATAAAGTTCCTTTAGCCAAATATGGAATAGACAAGAGCTA
Source organism: Stenella coeruleoalba (assembly GCF_951394435.1). Lineage (NCBI taxonomy): Eukaryota > Metazoa > Chordata > Mammalia > Artiodactyla > Delphinidae > Stenella > Stenella coeruleoalba. The sequence goes on along the minus strand of NW_027646154.1, from coordinate 595,355 downwards.
CTCCTTGCTCAACGAAATGGACTCAACACCGCATATTAAACGCCTAAGAATGTACCTGACTAGTAAGTATCTTAAAACCTATGGATTGCTATGTCTCCGAAAGAGAATCAAGCATGTGTACAGGGGCATAAACGCAGCAGTGATAGGATTGGAGAGGTTCGGTGAGCAAATGAAGACCCTTTGAAGTCATATTGCATGGTACCCATTCCACGGGTTTCAACTACCAAGGTTTAAGGTATTCTTCCTTCAGCTAAAACATGCATGTGGAACCTAGAGTATGATCAACCATGTGATCGGGAGACGTGTTCAAATATGTCTCAGTTTTCGTACCCTGGTACTCGGGTGCAACATTCCAGACGCTTTACTAACACTCTCCCGACTTGGAGAGTCAGTGCCTTTAACCTCCTGTTTGGCCCAGTTTGCAATTTCTGCGGAAGATGAACAGGAATAGCGAGAACCAATGAGAGACTAGCTGGAGGTGTCTGGACGGGCAAATTGAACTCTCATTTCCCACCAGGAAGAGAAATTAACCAAAGGTTCAGCGTGCCGTGCCAGACACAGATTAGGGCCTGAAGCCATCCTGCGGTGTTGCGGCCAGCTCACAAGAAAGCGAGTTGAAGAAAGGAGCTCAGGGGCACTGTAATTCACAAACCTGCAGAGTTATAAATGACAGCTATCGTCCAAAAATATACTGAAGTAAGGCTGCAAGAGGACTTGAAAGCGGGGCAGAATTGCAGGAAACCGATTTCAGGAGGTAGACTGGAATTACATTGAAAGCATAGGAAAAGAGGCAGAACGTCCACAATGATGCACTTGGCCAAAAAGGGCGTATGCGTTTTTTCCTGAATATATTCAGGAAAAAACGCATACGCCCTTTTTGGCCAACCAAGCAAGCTTGCAAAGGAAATCTGCACTACAATGAAGTCTCACTTCCCCCCAGTCAAAAGGGCCATCTGAAAAAAGTGTAAAATCCAGAAAGGCAGGACAGGCCATGGAGAACTGGGAGCCTTGTTATGCTGATGGGCGGGATGTAAATTGCCAACAGACACTCCGGAGAAGTGTATGGTGTTTCCTGAAGCATCTAAAAAACAAAGCAACAGAGCCTAGGGCACTTCCACTTATGGTCCTATAGCTTAGGGAAATTAAAATCAAAAAGACACAGCCACCCCAAAGTTTGGGACGCCTCTGTTTACAAAAACCTCGTTTACCGTACAAGTTCAATATCACAGAAAGTGAAAAATGGATAAAGAACTTGTGGTACTTACGTACAATGCAGTATCACTCAGCAATGAAATCTATGTCATCAGGCCCATAGCAGCATAATGAGTGGATTCATGTATGATGATTCTAACTGAAATAAGTCACACAGAAAAAGAAACATCATAAGATATCACTAATACACGGAATGTAAACTTGGCTACACAGGAACTGGATTCCAAAACAGAACAGGGTCTCAAATTTAGAAAACCAACTTATGCTTGCTTAAGGGTAAAGGTGAGTTGGGGTGCTGCATGAAACCAGAGATTGAAATGAGCACAGATAAAGTTCCTTAAGCCAAATATGGAATAGACAAGAGCTACTCCTTGCTCAACGAAATGGACTCAACACCGCATATTAAACGCCTAAGAATGTACCTGACTAGTAAGTATCTTAAAACCTATGGATTGCTATGTCTCCGAAAGAGAATCAAGCATGTGTACAGGGGCATAAACGCAGCAGTGATAGGATTGGAGAGGTTCGGTGAGCAAATGAAGACCCTTTGCAGTCATATTGCATGGTACCCATTCCACGGGTTTCAACTACCAAGGTTTAAGGTATTCTTCCTTCAGCTAAAACATGCATGTGGAACCTAGAGTATGATCAACCATGTGATCGGGAGACGTGTTCAAATATGTCTCAGTTTTCGTACCCTGGTACTCGGGTGCAACATTCCAGACGCTTTACTAACACTCTCCCGACTTGGAGAGTCAGTCCCTTTAACCTCCTGTTTGGCCCAGTTTGCAAATTCTGCGGAAGATGCACAGGAATAGCGAGAACCAATGAGAGACTAGCTGGAGGTGTCTGGACGGGCAAATTGAACTCTCATTTCCCACCAGGAAGAGAAATTAACCAAAGGTTCAGCGTGCCGTGCCGGACACAGATTAGGGCCTGAAGCCATCCTGCGGTGTTGCGGCCAGCTCACAAGAAAGCGAGTTGAAGAAAGGAGCTCAGGGGCACTGTAATTCACAAACCTGCAGAGTTATAAATGACAGCTATCGTCCAAAAATATACTGAAGTAAGGCTGCAAGAGGACTTGAAAGCGGGGAAGAATTGAAGGAAACCGATTTCAGGAGGTAGACTGGAATTACATTGAAAGCATAGGAAAAGAGGCAGAACGTCCACAATGATGCACTTGGCCAAAAAGGGCGTATGCGTTTTTTCCTGAATATATTCAGGAAAAAACGCATACGCCCTTTTTGGCCAACCAAGCAAGCTTGCAAAGGAAATCTGCACTACAATGAAGTCTCACTTCCCCCCAGTCAAAAGGGCCATCTGAAAAAAGTGTAAAATCCAGAAAGGCAGGACAGGCCATGGAGAACTGGGAGCCTTGTTATGCTGATGGACGGGATGTAAATTGCCAACAGACACTCAGGAGAAGTGTATGGTGTTTCCTGAAGCATCTAAAAAACAAAGCAACAGAGCCTAGGTCACTTCCACTTATAGTCCTATAGCTTAGGGAAATTAAAATCAAAAAGACACAGCCACCCCAAAGTTTGGGACGCCTCTGTTTACAAAAACCTCGTTTACCGTACAAGTTCAATATCACAGAAAGCGAAAAATGGATAAAGAACTTGTGGTACTTACGTACAATGCAGTATCACTCAGCAATGAAATCTATGTCATCAGGCCCATAGCAGCATAATGAGTGGATTCATGTATGATGATTCTAACTGAAATAAGTCACACAGAAAAAGAAACATCATAAGATATCACTAATACACGGAATGTAAACTTGGCTACACAGGAACTGGATTCCAAAACAGAACAGGGTCTCAAATTTAGAAAACCAACTTATGCTTGCTTAAGGGGAAAGGTGAGTTGGGGTGCTGCATAAAACCAGACATTGAAATGAGCACAGATAAAGTTCCTTAAGCCAAATATGGAATAGACAAGAGCTACTCCTTGCTCAACGAAATGGACTCAACACCCCATATTAAACGCCTAAGAATGTACCTGACTCGTAAGTATCTTAAAACCTATGGATTGCTATGTCTCCGAAAGAGAATCAAGCGAGTGTACAGGGGCATAAATGCAGCAGTGATAAGATTGGAGAGGTTCGGTGAGCAAATGAAGACCCTTTGAAGTCATATTGCATGGTACCCATTCCACGGGTTTCAACTACCCAGGTTTAAGGTATTCTTCCTTCTGCTAAAACATGCATGTGGAACCTAGAGTATGATCAACCATGTGATCGGGAGACGTGTTCAAATATGTCTCAGTTTTCGTACCCTGGTACTCGGGTGCAACATTCCAGACGCTTTACTAACACTCTCCCGACTTGGAGAGTCAGTGCCTTTAACCTCCTGTTTGGCCCAGTTTGCAATTTCTGCGGAAGATGAACAGGAATAGCGAGAACCAATGAGAGACTAGCTGGAGGTGTCTGGACGGGCAAATTGAACTCTCATTTCCCACCAGGAAGAGAAATTAACCAAAGGTTCAGCGTGCCGTGCCAGACACAGATTAGGGCCTGAAGCCATCCTGCGGTGTTGCGGCCAGCTCACAAGAAAGCGAGTTGAAGAAAGGAGCTCAGGGGCACTGTAATTCACAAACCTGCAGAGTTATAAATGACAGCTATCGTCCAAAAATATACTGAAGTAAGGCTGCAAGAGGACTTGAAAGCGGGGCAGAATTGCAGGAAACCGATTTCAGGAGGTAGACTGGAATTACATTGAAAGCATAGGAAAAGAGGCAGAACGTCCACAATGATGCACTTGGCCAAAAAGGGCGTATGCGTTTTTTCCTGAATATATTCAGGAAAAAACGCATACGCCCTTTTTGGCCAACCAAGCAAGCTTGCAAAGGAAATCTGCACTACAATGAAGTCTCACTTCCCCCCAGTCAAAAGGGCCATCTGAAAAAAGTGTAAAATCCAGAAAGGCAGGACAGGCCATGGAGAACTGGGAGCCTTGTTATGCTGATGGGCGGGATGTAAATTGCCAACAGACACTCCGGAGAAGTGTATGGTGTTTCCTGAAGCATCTAAAAAACAAAGCAACAGAGCCTAGGGCACTTCCACTTATGGTCCTATAGCTTAGGGAAATTAAAATCAAAAAGACACAGCCACCCCAAAGTTTGGGACGCCTCTGTTTACAAAAACCTCGTTTACCGTACAAGTTCAATATCACAGAAAGTGAAAAATGGATAAAGAACTTGTGGTACTTACGTACAATGCAGTATCACTCAGCAATGAAATCTATGTCATCAGGCCCATAGCAGCATAATGAGTGGATTCATGTATGATGATTCTAACTGAAATAAGTCACACAGAAAAAGAAACATCATAAGATATCACTAATACACGGAATGTAAACTTGGCTACACAGGAACTGGATTCCAAAACAGAACAGGGTCTCAAATTTAGAAAACCAACTTATGCTTGCTTAAGGGTAAAGGTGAGTTGGGGTGCTGCATGAAACCAGAGATTGAAATGAGCACAGATAAAGTTCCTTAAGCCAAATATGGAATAGACAAGAGCTACTCCTTGCTCAACGAAATGGACTCAACACCGCATATTAAACGCCTAAGAATGTACCTGACTAGTAAGTATCTTAAAACCTATGGATTGCTATGTCTCCGAAAGAGAATCAAGCATGTGTACAGGGGCATAAACGCAGCAGTGATAGGATTGGAGAGGTTCGGTGAGCAAATGAAGACCCTTTGCAGTCATATTGCATGGTACCCATTCCACGGGTTTCAACTACCAAGGTTTAAGGTATTCTTCCTTCAGCTAAAACATGCATGTGGAACCTAGAGTATGATCAACCATGTGATCGGGAGACGTGTTCAAATATGTCTCAGTTTTCGTACCCTGGTACTCGGGTGCAACATTCCAGACGCTTTACTAACACTCTCCCGACTTGGAGAGTCAGTCCCTTTAACCTCCTGTTTGGCCCAGTTTGCAAATTCTGCGGAAGATGCACAGGAATAGCGAGAACCAATGAGAGACTAGCTGGAGGTGTCTGGACGGGCAAATTGAACTCTCATTTCCCACCAGGAAGAGAAATTAACCAAAGGTTCAGCGTGCCGTGCCGGACACAGATTAGGGCCTGAAGCCATCCTGCGGTGTTGCGGCCAGCTCACAAGAAAGCGAGTTGAAGAAAGGAGCTCAGGGGCACTGTAATTCACAAACCTGCAGAGTTATAAATGACAGCTATCGTCCAAAAATATACTGAAGTAAGGCTGCAAGAGGACTTGAAAGCGGGGAAGAATTGAAGGAAACCGATTTCAGGAGGTAGACTGGAATTACATTGAAAGCATAGGAAAAGAGGCAGAACGTCCACAATGATGCACTTGGCCAAAAAGGGCGTATGCGTTTTTTCCTGAATATATTCAGGAAAAAACGCATACGCCCTTTTTGGCCAACCAAGCAAGCTTGCAAAGGAAATCTGCACTACAATGAAGTCTCACTTCCCCCCAGTCAAAAGGGCCATCTGAAAAAAGTGTAAAATCCAGAAAGGCAGGACAGGCCATGGAGAACTGGGAGCCTTGTTATGCTGATGGACGGGATGTAAATTGCCAACAGACACTCAGGAGAAGTGTATGGTGTTTCCTGAAGCATCTAAAAAACAAAGCAACAGAGCCTAGGTCACTTCCACTTATAGTCCTATAGCTTAGGGAAATTAAAATCAAAAAGACACAGCCACCCCAAAGTTTGGGACGCCTCTGTTTACAAAAACCTCGTTTACCGTACAAGTTCAATATCACAGAAAGCGAAAAATGGATAAAGAACTTGTGGTACTTACGTACAATGCAGTATCACTCAGCAATGAAATCTATGTCATCAGGCCCATAGCAGCATAATGAGTGGATTCATGTATGATGATTCTAACTGAAATAAGTCACACAGAAAAAGAAACATCATAAGATATCACTAATACACGGAATGTAAACTTGGCTACACAGGAACTGGATTCCAAAACAGAACAGGGTCTCAAATTTAGAAAACCAACTTATGCTTGCTTAAGGGGAAAGGTGAGTTGGGGTGCTGCATAAAACCAGACATTGAAATGAGCACAGATAAAGTTCCTTAAGCCAAATATGGAATAGACAAGAGCTACTCCTTGCTCAACGAAATGGACTCAACACCCCATATTAAACGCCTAAGAATGTACCTGACTCGTAAGTATCTTAAAACCTATGGATTGCTATGTCTCCGAAAGAGAATCAAGCGAGTGTACAGGGGCATAAATGCAGCAGTGATAAGATTGGAGAGGTTCGGTGAGCAAATGAAGACCCTTTGAAGTCATATTGCATGGTACCCATTCCACGGGTTTCAACTACCCAGGTTTAAGGTATTCTTCCTTCTGCTAAAACATGCATGTGGAACCTAGAGTATGATCAACCATGTGATCGGGAGACGTGTTCAAATATGTCTCAGTTTTCGTACCCTGGTACTCGGGTGCAACATTCCAGACGCTTTACTAACACTCTCCCGACCTGGAGAGTCAGTCCGTTTAACCTCCTGTTTGGCCCAGTTTGCAATTTCTGCGAAAGATGAACAGGAATAGGGAGAACCAATGAGAGACTAGCTGGAGGTGTCTGGACGGGCAAATTTAACTCTCATTTCCCACCAGGAAGAGGAAATAACCAAAGGCTCAGCGTGCCGTGCCGGAACCAGATTGGGCCTGAAGCCATCCTGCGGTGTTGCGGCCAGCTCACAAGAAAGCGAGTTGAAGAAAGGAGCTCAGGGGCACTGTAATTCACAAACCTGCAGAGTTATAAATGACAGCTATCGTCCAAAAATATACTGAAGTAAGGCTGCAAGAGGACTTGAAAGCGGGGCAGAATTGAAGGAAATCGATTTCAGGAGGTAGACTGGAATTACATTGAAAGCATAGGAAAAGAGGCAGAACGTCCACAATGATGCACTTGGCCAAAAAGGGCGTATGCGTTTTTTCCTGAATATATTCAGGAAAAAACGCATACGCCCTTTTTGGCCAACCAAGCAAGCTTGCAAAGGAAATCTGCACTACAATGAAGTCTCACTTCCCCCCAGTCAAAAGGGCCATCTGAAAAAAGTGTAAAATCCAGAAAGGCAGGACAGGCCATGGAGAACTGGGAGCCTTGTTATGCTGATGGGCGGGATGTAAATTGCCAACAGACACTCCGGAGAAGTGTATGGTGTTTCCTGAAGCATCTAAAAAACAAAGCAACAGAGCCTAGGGCACTTCCACTTATAGTCCTATAGCTTAGGGAAATTAAAATCAAAAAGACACAGCCACCCCAAAGTTTGGGACGCCTCTGTTTACAAAAACCTCGTTTACCGTACAAGTTCAATATCACAGAAAGCGAAAAATGGATAAAGAACTTGTGGTACTTACGTACAATGCAGTATCACTCAGCAATGAAATCTATGTCATCAGGCCCATAGCAGCATAATGAGTGGATTCATGTATGATGATTCTAACTAAATAAGTCACACAGAAAAAGAAACATCATAAGATATCACTAATACACGGAATGTAAACTTGGCTACACAGGAACTGGATTCCAAAACAGAAAAGGGTCTCAAATTTAGAAAACCAACTTATGCTTGCTTAAGGGGAAAGGTGAGTTGGGGTGCTGCATAAAACCAGACATTGAAATGAGCACAGATAAAGTTCCTTAAGCCAAATATGGAATAGACAAGAGCTACTCCTTGCTCAACGAAATGGACTCAACACCCCATATTAAACGCCTAAGAATGTACCTGACTCGTAAGTATCTTAAAACCTATGGATTGCTATGTCTCCGAAAGAGAATCAAGCGAGTGTACAGGGGCATAAATGCAGCAGTGATAAGATTGGAGAGGTTCGGTGAGCAAATGAAGACCCTTTGAAGTCATATTGCATGGTACCCATTCCACGGGTTTCAACTACCCAGGTTTAAGGTATTCTTCCTTCTGCTAAAACATGCATGTGGAACCTAGAGTATGATCAACCATGTGATCGGGAGACGTGTTCAAATATGTCTCAGTTTTCGTACCCTGGTACTCGGGTGCAACATTCCAGACGCTTTACTAACACTCTCCCGACCTGGAGAGTCAGTCCGTTTAACCTCCTGTTTGGCCCAGTTTGCAATTTCTGCGAAAGATGAACAGGAATAGGGAGAACCAATGAGAGACTAGCTGGAGGTGTCTGGACGGGCAAATTTAACTCTCATTTCCCACCAGGAAGAGGAAATAACCAAAGGCTCAGCGTGCCGTGCCGGAACCAGATTGGGCCTGAAGCCATCCTGCGGTGTTGCGGCCAGCTCACAAGAAAGCGAGTTGAAGAAAGGAGCTCAGGGGCACTGTAATTCACAAACCTGCAGAGTTATAAATGACAGCTATCGTCCAAAAATATACTGAAGTAAGGCTGCAAGAGGACTTGAAAGCGGGGCAGAATTGAAGGAAATCGATTTCAGGAGGTAGACTGGAATTACATTGAAAGCATAGGAAAAGAGGCAGAACGTCCACAATGATGCACTTGGCCAAAAAGGGCGTATGCGTTTTTTCCTGAATATATTCAGGAAAAAACGCATACGCCCTTTTTGGCCAACCAAGCAAGCTTGCAAAGGAAATCTGCACTACAATGAAGTCTCACTTCCCCCCAGTCAAAAGGGCCATCTGAAAAAAGTGTAAAATCCAGAAAGGCAGGACAGGCCATGGAGAACTGGGAGCCTTGTTATGCTGATGGGCGGGATGTAAATTGCCAACAGACACTCCGGAGAAGTGTATGGTGTTTCCTGAAGCATCTAAAAAACAAAGCAACAGAGCCTAGGGCACTTCCACTTATAGTCCTATAGCTTAGGGAAATTAAAATCAAAAAGACACAGCCACCCCAAAGTTTGGGACGCCTCTGTTTACAAAAACCTCGTTTACCGTACAAGTTCAATATCACAGAAAGTGAAAAATGGATAAAGAACTTGTGGTACTTACGTACAATGCAGTATCACTCAGCAATGAAATCTATGTCATCAGGCCCATAGCAGCATAATGAGTGGATTCATGTATGATGATTCTAACTGAAATAAGTCACACAGAAAAAGAAACATCATAAGATATCACTAATACACGGAATGTAAACTTGGCTACACAGGAACTGGATTCCAAAACAGAACAGGGTCTCAAATTTAGAAAACCAACTTATGCTTGCTTAAGGGTAAAGGTGAGTTGGGGTGCTGCATGAAACCAGAGATTGAAATGAGCACAGATAAAGTTCCTTAAGCCAAATATGGAATAGACAAGAGCTACTCCTTGCTCAACGAAATGGACTCAACACCGCATATTAAACGCCTAAGAATGTACCTGACTAGTAAGTATCTTAAAACCTATGGATTGCTATGTCTCCGAAAGAGAATCAAGCATGTGTACAGGGGCATAAACGCAGCAGTGATAGGATTGCAGAGGTTCGGTGAGCAAATGAAGACCCTTTGCAGTCATATTGCATGGTACCCATTCCACGGGTTTCAACTACCAAGGTTTAAGGTATTCTTCCTTCAGCTAAAACATGCATGTGGAACCTAGAGTATGATCAACCATGTGATCGGGAGACGTGTTCAAATATGTCTCAGTTTTCGTACCCTGGTACTCGGGTGCAACATTCCAGACGCTTTACTAACACTCTCCCGACATGGAGAGTCAGTCCCTTTAACCTCCTGTTTGGCCCAGTTTGCAATTTCTGCGGAAGATGCACAGGAATAGCGAGAACCAATGAGAGACTAGCTGGAGGTGTCTGGACGGGCAAATTTAACTCTCATTTCCCACCAGGAAGAGAAATTAACCAAAGGTTCAGCGTGCCGTGCCGGACACAGATTAGGGCCTGAAGCCATCCTGCGGTGTTGCGGCCAGCTCACAAGAAAGCGAGTTGAAGAAAGGAGCTCAGGGGCACTGTAATTCACAAACCTGCAGAGTTATAAATGACAGCTATCGTCCAAAAATATACTGAAGTAAGGCTTCAAGAGGACTTGAAAGCGGGGCAGAATTGAAGGAAACCGATTTCAGGAGGTAGACTGGAATTACACTGAAAGCATAGGAAAAGAGGCAGAACGTCCACAATGATGCACTTGGCCAAAAAGGGCGTATGCGTTTTTTCCTGAATATATTCAGGAAAAAACGCATACGCCCTTTTTGGCCAACCAAGCAAGCTTGCAAAGGAAATCTGCACTACAATGAAGTCTCACTTCCCCCCAGTCAAAAGGGCCATCTGAAAAAAGTGTAAAATCCAGAAAGGCAGGACAGGCCATGGAGAACTGGGAGCCTTGTTATGCTGATGGGCGGGATGTAAATTGCCAACAGACACTCCGGAGAAGTGTATGGTGTTTCCTGAAGCATCTAAAAAACAAAGCAACAGAGCCTAGGTCACTTCCACTTATAGTCCTATAGCTTAGGGAAATTAAAATCAAAAAGACACAGCCACCCCAAAGTTTGGGACGCCTCTGTTTACAAAAACCTCGTTTACCGTACAAGTTCAATATCACAGAAAGCGAAAAATGGATAAAGAACTTGTGGTACTTACGTACAATGCAGTATCACTCAGCAATGAAATCTATGTCATCAGGCCCATAGCAGCATAATGAGTGGATTCATGTATGATGATTCTAACTGAAATAAGTCACACAGAAAAAGAAACATCATAAGATATCACTAATACACGGAATGTAAACTTGGCTACACAGGAACTGGATTCCAAAACAGAACAGGGTCTCAAATTTAGAAAACCAACTTATGCTTGCTTAAGGGGAAAGGTGAGTTGGGGTGCTGCATAAAACCAGACATTGAAATGAGCACAGATAAAGTTCCTTAAGCCAAATATGGAATAGACAAGAGCTACTCCTTGCTCAACGAAATGGACTCAACACCCCATATTAAACGCCTAAGAATGTACCTGACTCGTAAGTATCTTAAAACCTATGGATTGCTATGTCTCCGAAAGAGAATCAAGCGAGTGTACAGGGGCATAAATGCAGCAGTGATAAGATTGGAGAGGTTCGGTGAGCAAATGAAGACCCTTTGAAGTCATATTGCATGGTACCCATTCCACGGGTTTCAACTACCCAGGTTTAAGGTATTCTTCCTTCTGCTAAAACATGCATGTGGAACCTAGAGTATGATCAACCATGTGATCGGGAGACGTGTTCAAATATGTCTCAGTTTTCGTACCCTGGTACTCGGGTGCAACATTCCAGACGCTTTACTAACACTCTCCCGACCTGGAGAGTCAGTCCGTTTAACCTCCTGTTTGGCCCAGTTTGCAATTTCTGCGAAAGATGAACAGGAATAGGGAGAACCAATGAGAGACTAGCTGGAGGTGTCTGGACGGGCAAATTTAACTCTCATTTCCCACCAGGAAGAGGAAATAACCAAAGGCTCAGCGTGCCGTGCCGGAACCAGATTGGGCCTGAAGCCATCCTGCGGTGTTGCGGCCAGCTCACAAGAAAGCGAGTTGAAGAAAGGAGCTCAGGGGCACTGTAATTCACAAACCTGCAGAGTTATAAATGACAGCTATCGTCCAAAAATATACTGAAGTAAGGCTGCAAGAGGACTTGAAAGCGGGGCAGAATTGAAGGAAATCGATTTCAGGAGGTAGACTGGAATTACATTGAAAGCATAGGAAAAGAGGCAGAACGTCCACAATGATGCACTTGGCCAAAAAGGGCGTATGCGTTTTTTCCTGAATATATTCAGGAAAAAACGCATACGCCCTTTTTGGCCAACCAAGCAAGCTTGCAAAGGAAATCTGCACTACAATGAAGTCTCACTTCCCCCCAGTCAAAAGGGCCATCTGAAAAAAGTGTAAAATCCAGAAAGGCAGGACAGGCCATGGAGAACTGGGAGCCTTGTTATGCTGATGGGCGGGATGTAAATTGCCAACAGACACTCCGGAGAAGTGTATGGTGTTTCCTGAAGCATCTAAAAAACAAAGCAACAGAGCCTAGGGCACTTCCACTTATAGTCCTATAGCTTAGGGAAATTAAAATCAAAAAGACACAGCCACCCCAAAGTTTGGGACGCCTCTGTTTACAAAAACCTCGTTTACCGTACAAGTTCAATATCACAGAAAGTGAAAAATGGATAAAGAACTTGTGGTACTTACGTACAATGCAGTATCACTCAGCAATGAAATCTATGTCATCAGGCCCATAGCAGCATAATGAGTGGATTCATGTATGATGATTCTAACTGAAATAAGTCACACAGAAAAAGAAACATCATAAGATATCACTAATACACGGAATGTAAACTTGGCTACACAGGAACTGGATTCCAAAACAAAACAGGGTCTCAAATTTAGAAAACCAACTTATGCTTGCTTAAGGGTAAAGGTGAGTTGGGGTGCTGCATGAAACCAGAGATTGAAATGAGCACAGATAAAGTTCCTTAAGCCAAATATGGAATAGACAAGAGCTACTCCTTGCTCAACGAAATGGACTCAACACCGCATATTAAACGCCTAAGAATGTACCTGACTAGTAAGTATCTTAAAACCTATGGATTGCTATGTCTCCGAAAGAGAATCAAGCATGTGTACAGGGGCATAAACGCAGCAGTGATAGGATTGGAGAGGTTCGGTGAGCAAATGAAGACCCTTTGCAGTCATATTGCATGGTACCCATTCCACGGGTTTCAAATACCAAGGTTTAAGGTATTCTTCCTTCAGCTAAAACATGCATGTGGAACCTAGAGTATGATCAACCATGTGATCGGGAGACGTGTTCAAATATGTCTCAGTTTTCGTACCCTGGTACTCGGGTGCAACATTCCAGATGCTTTACTAACACTCTCCCGACATGGAGAGTCAGTCCCTTTAACCTCCTGTTTGGCCCAGTTTGCAATTTCTGCGGAAGATGCACAGGAATAGCGAGAACCAATGAGAGACTAGCTGGAGGTGTCTGGACGGGCAAATTTAACTCTCATTTCCCACCAGGAAGAGAAATTAACCAAAGGTTCAGCGTGCCGTGCCGGACACAGATTAGGGCCTGAAGCCATCCTGCGGTGTTGCGGCCAGCTCACAAGAAAGCGAGTTGAAGAAAGGAGCTCAGGGGCACTGTAATTCACAAACCTGCAGAGTTATAAATGACAGCTATCGTCCAAAAATATACTGAAGTAAGGCTGCAAGAGGACTTGAAAGCGGGGAAGAATTGAAGGAAACCGATTTCAGGAGGTAGACTGGAATTACATTGAAAGCATAGGAAAAGAGGCAGAACGTCCACAATGATGCACTTGGCCAAAAAGGGCGTATGCGTTTTTTCCTGAATATATTCAGGAAAAAACGCATACGCCCTTTTTGGCCAACCAAGCAAGCTTGCAAAGGAAATCTGCACTACAATGAAGTCTCACTTCCCCCCAGTCAAAAGGGCCATCTGAAAAAAGTGTAAAATCCAGAAAGGCAGGACAGGCCATGGAGAACTGGGAGCCTTGTTATGCTGATGGGCGGGATGTAAATTGCCAACAGACACTCCGGAGAAGTGTATGGTGTTTCCTGAAGCATCTAAAAAACAAAGCAACAGAGCCTAGGGCACTTCCACTTATAGTCCTATAGCTTAGGGAAATTAAAATCAAAAAGACACAGCCACCCCAAAGTTTGGGACGCCTCTGTTTACAAAAACCTCGTTTACCGTACAAGTTCAATATCACAGAAAGCGAAAAATGGATAAAGAACTTGTGGTACTTACGTACAATGCAGTATCACTCAGCAATGAAATCTATGTCATCAGGCCCATAGCAGCATAATGAGTGGATTCATGTATGATGATTCTAACTGAAATAAGTCACACAGAAAAAGAAACATCATAAGATATCACTAATACACGGAATGTAAACTTGGCTACACAGGAACTGGATTCCAAAACAGAACAGGGTCTCAAATTTAGAAAACCAACTTATGCTTGCTTAAGGGGAAAGGTGAGTTGGGGTGCTGCATAAAACCAGACATTGAAATGAGCACAGATAAAGTTCCTTAAGCCAAATATGGAATAGACAAGAGCTACTCCTTGCTCAACGAAATGGACTCAACACCCCATATTAAACGCCTAAGAATGTACCTGACTCGTAAGTATCTTAAAACCTATGGATTGCTATGTCTCCGAAAGAGAATCAAGCGAGTGTACAGGGGCATAAATGCAGCAGTGATAAGATTGGAGAGGTTCGGTGAGCAAATGAAGACCCTTTGAAGTCATATTGCATGGTACCCATTCCACGGGTTTCAACTACCCAGGTTTAAGGTATTCTTCCTTCTGCAAAAACATGCATGTGGAACCTAGAGTATGATCAACCATGTGATCGGGAGACGTGTTCAAATATGTCTCAGTTTTCGTACCCTGGTACTCGGGTGCAACATTCCAGACGCTTTACTAACACTCTCCCGACCTGGAGAGTCAGTCCGTTTAACCTCCTGTTTGGCCCAGTTTGCAATTTCTGCGAAAGATGAACAGGAATAGGGAGAACCAATGAGAGACTAGCTGGAGGTGTCTGGACCGGCAAATTTAACTCTCATTTCCCAGCAGGAAGAGGAAATAACCAAAGTCTCAGCGTGCCGTGCCGGAACCAGATTGGGCCTGAAGCCATCCTGCGGTGTTGCGGCCAGCTCACAAGAAAGCGAGTTGAAGAAAGGAGCTCAGGGGCACTGTAATTCACAAACCTGCAGACTTATAAATGACAGCTATCGTCCAAAAATATACTGAAGTAAGGCTGCAAGAGGACTTGAAAGCGGGGCAGAATTGCAGAAACCGATTTCAGGAGGTAGACTGGAATTACATTGAAAGCATAGGAAAAGAGGCAGAACGTCCACAATGATGCACTTGGCCAAAAAGGGCGTATGCGTTTTTTCCTGAATATATTCAGGAAAAAACGCATACGCCCTTTTTGGCCAACCAAGCAAGCTTGCAAAGGAAATCTGCACTACAATGAAGTCTCACTTCCCCCCAGTCAAAAGGGCCATCTGAAAAAAGTGTAAAATCCAGAAAGGCAGGACAGGCCATGGAGAACTGGGAGCCTTGTTATGCTGATGGGCGGGATGTAAATTGCCAACAGACACTCCGGAGAAGTGTATGGTGTTTCCTGAAGCATCTAAAAAACAAAGCAACAGAGCCTAGGGCACTTCCACTTATAGTCCTATAGCTTAGGGAAATTAAAATCAAAAAGACACAGCCACCCCAAAGTTTGGGACGCCTCTGTTTACAAAAACCTCGTTTACCGTACAAGTTCAATATCACAGAAAGTGAAAAATGGATAAAGAACTTGTGGTACTTACGTACAATGCAGTATCACTCAGCAATGAAATCTATGTCATCAGGCCCATAGCAGCATAATGAGTGGATTCATGTATGATGATTCTAACTGAAATAAGTCACACAGAAAAAGAAACATCATAAGATATCACTAATACACGGAATGTAAACTTGGCTACACAGGAACTGGATTCCAAAACAGAACAGGGTCTCAAATTTAGAAAACCAACTTATGCTTGCTTAAGGGTAAAGGTGAGTTGGGGTGCTGCATGAAACCAGAGATTGAAATGAGCACAGATAAAGTTCCTTAAGCCAAATATGGAATAGACAAGAGCTACTCCTTGCTCAAAGAAATGGACTCAACACCGCATATTAAACGCCTAAGAATGTACCTGACTAGTAAGTATCTTAAAACCTATGGATTGCTATGTCTCCGAAAGAGAATCAAGCATGTGTACAGGGGCATAAACGCAGCAGTGATAGGATTGGAGAGGTTCGGTGAGCAAATGAAGACCCTTTGCAGTCATATTGCATGGTACCCATTCCACGGGTTTCAACTACCAAGGTTTAAGGTATTCTTCCTTCAGCTAAAACATGCATGTGGAACCTAGAGTATGATCAACCATGTGATCGGGAGACGTGTTCAAATATGTCT
This sequence comes from Stenella coeruleoalba, assembly GCF_951394435.1. Taxonomy (NCBI): domain Eukaryota; kingdom Metazoa; phylum Chordata; class Mammalia; order Artiodactyla; family Delphinidae; genus Stenella; species Stenella coeruleoalba. Next base: position 579,253 of record NW_027646154.1, on the reverse strand, counting down.
CAGTTTTCGTACCCTGGTACTCGGGTGCAACATTCCAGACGCTTTACTAACACTCTCCCGACTTGGAGAGTCAGTCCGCTTAACCTCCTGTTTGGCCCAGTTTGCAATTTCTGCGAAAGATGAACAGGAATAGGGAGAACCAATGAGAGACTAGCTGGAGGTGTCTGGACGGGCAAATTTAACTCTCATTTCCCACCAGGAAGAGGAAATAACCAAAGGCTCAGCGTGCCGTGCCGGAACCAGATTGGGCCTGAAGCCATCCTGCGGTGTTGCGGCCAGCTCACAAGAAAGCGAGTTGAAGAAAGGAGCTCAGGGGCACTGTAATTCACAAACCTGCAGACTTATAAATGACAGCTATCGTCCAAAAATATACTGAAGTAAGGCTGCAAGAGGACTTGAAAGCGGGGCAGAATTGCAGAAACCGATTTCAGGAGGTAGACTGGAATTACATTGAAAGCATAGGAAAAGAGGCAGAACGTCCACAATGATGCACTTGGCCAAAAAGGGCGTATGCGTTTTTTCCTGAATATATTCAGGAAAAAACGCATACGCCCTTTTTGGCCAACCAAGCAAGCTTGCAAAGGAAATCTGCACTACAATGAAGTCTCACTTCCCCCCAGTCAAAAGGGCCATCTGAAAAAAGTGTAAAATCCAGAAAGGCAGGACAGGCCATGGAGAACTGGGAGCCTTGTTATGCTGATGGGCGGGATGTAAATTGCCAACAGACACTCCGGAGAAGTGTATGGTGTTTCCTGAAGCATCTAAAAAACAAAGCAACAGAGCCTAGGGCACTTCCACTTATAGTCCTATAGCTTAGGGAAATTAAAATCAAAAAGACACAGCCACCCCAAAGTTTGGGACGCCTCTGTTTACAAAAACCTCGTTTACCGTACAAGTTCAATATCACAGAAAGTGAAAAATGGATAAAGAACTTGTGGTACTTACGTACAATGCAGTATCACTCAGCAATGAAATCTATGTCATCAGGCCCATAGCAGCATAATGAGTGGATTCATGTATGATGATTCTAACTGAAATAAGTCACACAGAAAAAGAAACATCATAAGATATCACTAATACACGGAATGTAAACTTGGCTACACAGGAACTGGATTCCAAAACAGAACAGGGTCTCAAATTTAGAAAACCAACTTATGCTTGCTTAAGGGTAAAGGTGAGTTGGGGTGCTGCATGAAACCAGAGATTGAAATGAGCACAGATAAAGTTCCTTAAGCCAAATATGGAATAGACAAGAGCTACTCCTTGCTCAACGAAATGGACTCAACACCGCATATTAAACGCCTAAGAATGTACCTGACTAGTAAGTATCTTAAAACCTATGGATTGCTATGTCTCCGAAAGAGAATCAAGCATGTGTACAGGGGCATAAACGCAGCAGTGATAGGATTGGAGAGGTTCGGTGAGCAAATGAAGACCCTTTGCAGTCATATTGCATGGTACCCATTCCACGGGTTTCAACTACCAAGGTTTAAGGTATTCTTCCTTCAGCTAAAACATGCATGTGGAACCTAGAGTATGATCAACCATGTGATCGGGAGACGTGTTCAAATATGTCTCAGTTTTCGTACCCTGGTACTCGGGTGCAACATTCCAGACGCTTTACTAACACTCTCCCGACTTGGAGAGTCAGTCCCTTTAACCTCCTGTTTGGCCCAGTTTGCAATTTCTGCGGAAGATGAACAGGAATAGCGAGAACCAATGAGAGACTAGCTGGAGGTGTCTGGACGGGCAAATTGAACTCTCATTTCCCACCAGGAAGAGAAATTAACCAAAGGTTCAGCGTGCCATGCCGGACACAGATTAGGGCCTGAAGCCATCCTGCGGTGTTGCGGCCAGCTCACAAGAAAGCGAGTTGAAGAAAGGAGCTCAGGGGCACTGTAATTCACAAACCTGCAGAGTTATAAATGACAGCTATCGTCCAAAAATATACTGAAGTAAGGCTGCAAGAGGACTTGAAAGCGGGGCAGAATTGAAGGAAATCGATTTCAGGAGGTAGACTGGAATTGCATTGAAAGCATAGGAAAAGAGGCAGAACGTCCACAATGATGCACTTGGCCAAAAAGGGCGTATGCGTTTTTTCCTGAATATATTCAGGAAAAAACGCATACGCCCTTTTTGGCCAACCAAGCAAGCTTGCAAAGGAAATCTGCACTACAATGAAGTCTCACTTCCCCCCAGTCAAAAGGGCCATCTGAAAAAAGTGTAAAATCCAGAAAGGCAGGACAGGCCATGGAGAACTGGGAGCCTTGTTTTGCTGATGGGCGGGATGTAAATTGCCAACAGACACTCCGGAGAAGTGTATGGTGTTTCCTGAAGCATCTAAAAAACAAAGCAACAGAGCCTAGGGCACTTCCACTTATAGTCCTATAGCTTAGGGAAATTAAAATCAAAAAGACACAGCCACCCCAAAGTTTGGGACGCCTCTGTTTACAAAAACCTCGTTTACCGTACAAGTTCAATATCACAGAAAGTGAAAAATGGATAAAGAACTTGTGGTACTTACGTACAATGCAGTATCACTCAGCAATGAAATCTATGTCATCAGGCCCATAGCAGCATAATGAGTGGATTCATGTATGATGATTCTAACTGAAATAAGTCACACAGAAAAAGAAACATCATAAGATATCACTAATACACGGAATGTAAACTTGGCTACACAGGAACTGGATTCCAAAACAGAACAGGGTCTCAAATTTAGAAAACCAACTTATGCTTGCTTAAGGGGAAAGGTGAGTTGGGGTGCTGCATAAAACCAGACATTGAAATGAGCACAGATAAAGTTCCTTAAGCCAAATATGGAATAGACAAGAGCTACTCCTTGCTCAACGAAATGGACTCAACACCCCATATTAAACGCCTAAGAATGTACCTGACTCGTAAGTATCTTAAAACCTATGGATTGCTATGTCTCCGAAAGAGAATCAAGCGAGTGTACAGGGGCATAAATGCAGCAGTGATAAGATTGGAGAGGTTCGGTGAGCAAATGAAGACCCTTTGAAGTCATATTGCATGGTACCCATTCCACGGGTTTCAACTACCCAGGTTTAAGGTATTCTTCCTTCTGCTAAAACATGCATGTGGAACCTAGAGTATGATCAACCATGTGATCGGGAGACGTGTTCAAATATGTCTCAGTTTTCGTACCCTGGTACTCGGGTGCAACATTCCAGACGCTTTACTAACACTCTCCCGACCTGGAGAGTCAGTCCGTTTAACCTCCTGTTTGGCCCAGTTTGCAATTTCTGCGAAAGATGAACAGGAATAGGGAGAACCAATGAGAGACTAGCTGGAGGTGTCTGGACGGGCAAATTAAACTCTCATTTCCCACAAGGAAGAGGAAATAAGCAAAGGCTCAGCGTGCCGTGCCGGAACCAGATTGGGCCTGAAGCCATCCTGCGGTGTTGCGGCCAGCTCACAAGAAAGCGAGTTGAAGAAAGGAGCTCAGGGGCACTGTAATTCACAAACCTGCAGAGTTATAAATGACAGCTATCGTCCAAAAGTACACTGAAGTAAGGGTGCCAAGAGGACTTGAAAGCGGGGCAGAATTGCAGGAAACCGATTTCAGGAGGTAGACTGGAATTGCATTGAAAGCATAGGAAAAGAGGCAGAACGTCCACAATGATGCACTTGGCCAAAAAGGGCGTATGCGTTTTTTCCTGAATATATTCAGGGAAAAACGCATACGCCCTTTTTGGCCAACCAAGCAAGCTTGCAAAGGAAATCTGCACTACAATGAAGTCTCACTTCCCCCCGGTCAAAAGGGCCATCTGAAAAAAGTGTAAAATCCAGAAAGGCAGGACAGGCCATGGAGAACTGGGAGCCTTGTTATGCTGATGGGCGGGATGTAAATTGCCAACAGACACTCGGGAGAAGTGTATGGTGTTTCCTGAAACATCTAAAAAACAAAGCAACAGAGCCTAGGGCACTTCCACTTATGGTCCTATAGCTTAGGGAAATTAAAATCAAAAAGACAAAGCCACCCCAAAGTTTGGGACGCCTCTATTTACAAGAACCTCGTTTACCGTACAAGTTCAATATCACAGAAAGTGAAAAATGGATAAAGAACTTGTGGTACTTACGTACAATGCAGTATCACTCAGCAATGAAATCTATGTCATCAGACCCGTAGCAGCATAATGAGTGGATTCAGGTATGATGATTGTAACTGAAATAAGTCACACAGAAAAAGAAACATCATAAGATATCAGTAATACACGGAATGTAAACTTGGCTACACAGGAACTGAATTACAGAACAGAACAGGGTCTCAGATTTAGAAAACCAACTTATGCTTGCTTAAGGGTAAAGGTGAGTTGGGGTGCTACATGAAACCAGAGATTGAAATGAGCACAGATAAAGTTCCTTTAGCCAAATATGGAATAGACAAGAGCTACTCCTTGCTCAACGAAATGGACTCAACACCGCATATTAAACGCCTAAGAATGTACCTGACTAGTAAGTATCTTAAAACCTATGGATTGCTATGTCTCCGAAAGAGAATCAAGCGTGTGTACAGGGGCATAAACGCAGCAGTGATAGGATTGGAGAGGTTCAGTGAGCAAATGAAGACCCTTTGAAGTCATATTGCATGGTACGCATTCCACGGGTTTCAACTACCCAGGTTTAAGGTATTCTTCCTTCAGCTAAAACATGCATGTGGAACCTAGAGTATGATCAACCATGTGATCGGGAGACGTGTTCAAATATGTCTCAGTTTTCGTACCCTGGTACTCGGGTGCAACATTCCAGACGCTTTACTAACACTCTCCCGACTTGGAGAGTCAGTCCCTTTAACCTCCTGTTTGGCCCAGTTTGCAATTTCTGTGGAAGATGAACAGGAATAGCGAGAACCAATGAGAGACTAGCTGGAGGTGTCTGGACGGGCAAATTGAACTCTCATTTCCCACCAGGAAGAGAAATTAACCAAAGGTTCAGCGTGCCGTGCCGGACACAGATTAGGGCCTGAAGCCATCCTGCGGTGTTGCGGCCAGCTCACAAGAAAGCGAGTTGAAGAAAGGAGCTCAGGGGCACTGTAATTCACAAACCTGCAGAGTTATAAATGACAGCTATCGTCCAAAAATATACTGAAGTAAGGCTGCAAGAGGACTTGAAAGCGGGGCAGAATTGCAGGAAACCGATTTCAGGAGGTAGACTGGAATTACATTGAAAGCATAGGAAAAGAGGCAGAACGTCCACAATGATGCACTTGGCCAAAAAGGGCGTATGCGTTTTTTCCTGAATATATTCAGGAAAAAACGCATACGCCCTTTTTGGCCAACCAAGCAAGCTTGCAAAGGAAATCTGCACTACAATGAAGTCTCACTTCCCCCCAGTCAAAAGGGCCATCTGAAAAAAGTGTAAAATCCAGAAAGGCAGGACAGGCCATGGAGAACTGGGAGCCTTGTTATGCTGATGGGCGGGATGTAAATTGCCAACAGACACTCCGGAGAAGTGTATGGTGTTTCCTGAAGCATCTAAAAAACAAAGCAACAGAGCCTAGGGCACTTCCACTTATGGTCCTATAGCTTAGGGAAATTAAAATCAAAAAGACAAAGCCACCCCAAAGTTTGGGACGCCTCTGTTTACTAGAACCTCGTTTACCGTACAAGTTCAATATCACAGAAAGTGAAAAATGGATAAAGAACTTGTGGTACTTACGTACAATGCAGTATCACTCAGCAATGAAATCTATGTCATCAGGCCCGTAGCAGCATAATGAGTGGATTCAGGTACGATGATTCTAACTGAAATAAGTCACACAGAAAAAGAAACATCATAAGATATCAGTAATACACGGAATGTAAACTTGGCTACACAGGAACTGAATTACACAACAGAACAGGGTCTCAAATTTAGAAAACTAACTTATGCTTGCTTAAGGGTAAAGGTGAGTTGGGGTGCTGCATGAAACCAGAGATTGAAATGAGCACAGATAAAGTTCCTTTAGCCAAATATGGAATAGACAAGAGCTACTCCTTGCTCAACGAAATGGACTCAACACCGCATATTAAACGCCTAAGAATGTACCTGACTAGTAAGTATCTTAAAACCTATGGATTTCTATGTCTCCGAAAGAGAATCAAGCATGTGTACAGGGGCATAAACGCAGCAGTGATAGGATTGGAGAGGTTCGGTGAGCAAATGAAGACCCTTTGCAGTCATATTGCATGGTACCCATTCCACGGGTTTCAACTACCAAGGTTTAAGGTATTCTTCCTTCAGCTAAAACATGCATGTGGAACCTAGAGTATGATCAACCATGTGATCGGGAGACGTGTTCAAATATGTCTCAGTTTTCGTACCCTGGTACTCGGGTGCAACATTCCAGACGCTTTACTAACACTCTCCCGACTTGGAGAGTCAGTCCCTTTAACCTCCTGTTTGGCCCAGTTTGCAATTTCTGCGGAAGATGAACAGGAATAGCGAGAACCAATGAGAGACTAGCTGGAGGTGTCTGGACGGGCAAATTTAACTCTCATTTCCCACCAGGAAGAGAAATTAACCAAAGGTTCAGCGTGCCGGGCCGGACAAAGATTAGGGCCTGAAGCCATCCTGCGGTGTTGCGGCCAGCTCACAAGAAAGCGAGTTGAAGAAAGGAGCTCAGGGGCACTGTAATTCACAAACCTGCAGAGTTATAAATGACAGCTATCGTCCAAAAATATACTGAAGTAAGGCTTCAAGAGGACTTGAAAGCGGGGCAGAATTGAAGGAAACCGATTTCAGGAGGTAGACTGGAATTACACTGAAAGCATAGGAAAAGAGGCAGAACGTCCACAATGATGCACTTGGCCAAAAAGGGCGTATGCGTTTTTTCCTGAATATATTCAGGAAAAAACGCATACGCCCTTTTTGGCCAACCAAGCAAGCTTGCAAAGGAAATCTGCACTACAATGAAGTCTCACTTCCCCCCAGTCAAAAGGGCCATCTGAAAAAAGTGTAAAATCCAGAAAGGCAGGACAGGCCATGGAGAACTGGGAGCCTTGTTATGCTGATGGGCGGGATGTAAATTGCCAACAGACACTCCGGAGAAGTGTATGGTGTTTCCTGAAGCATCTAAAAAACAAAGCAACAGAGCCTAGGGCACTTCCACTTATAGTCCTATAGCTTAGGGAAATTAAAATCAAAAAGACACAGCCACCCCAAAGTTTGGGACGCCTCTGTTTACAAAAACCTCGTTTACCGTACAAGTGCAATATCACAGAAAGTGAAAAATGAATAAAGAACTTGTGGTACTTACGTACAATGCAGTATCACTCAGCAATGAAATCTATGTCATCAGGCCCATAGCAGCATAATGAGTGGATTCATGTATGCTGATTCTAACTGAAATAAGTCACACAGAAAAAGAAACATCATAAGATATCACTAATACACGGAATGTAAACTTGGCTACACAGGAACTGGATTCCAAAACAGAACAGGGTCTCAAATTTAGAAAACCAACTTATGCTTGCTTAAGGGGAAAGGTGAGTTGGGGTGCTGCATAAAACCAGAGATTGAAATGAGCACAGATAAAGTTCCTTAAGCCAAATATGGAATAGACAAGAGCTACTCCTTGCTCAAAGAAATGGACTCAACACCCCATATTAAACGCCTAAGAATGTACCTGACTCTTAAGTATCTTAAAACCTATGCATTGCTATGTCTCCGAAAGAGAATCAAGCGAGTATACAGGGGCATAAATGCAGCAGTGATAAGATTGGAGAGGTTCGGTGAGCAAATGAAGACCCTTTGAAGTCATATTGCATGGTACCCATTCCACGGGTTTCAACTACAAAGGTTTAAGGTATTCTTCCTTCTGCTAAAACATGCATGTGGAACCTAGAGTATGATCAGCCATGTGATCGGGAGACGTGTTCAAATATGTCTCAGTTTTCGTACCCTGGTACTCGGGTGCAACATTCCAGACGCTTTACTAACACTCTCCCGACCTGGAGAGTCAGTCCGTTTAACCTCCTGTTTGGCCCAGTTTGCAATTTCTGCGAAAGATGAACAGGAATAGCGAGAACCAATGAGAGACTAGCTGGAGGTGTCTGGACGGGCAAATTTAACTCTCATTTCCCACCAGGAAGAGGAATTAACCAAAGGCTCAGCATGCCGTGCCGGAACCAGATTAGGGCCTGACGCCATCCTGAGGTGTTGCGGCCAGGTCACAAGAAAGCGAGTTGAAGAAAGGAGCTCAGGGGCACTGTAATGCACAAACGTGCAGAGTTATAAATGACAGCTATCGTCCAAAAATGTACTGAAGTATGTTTGCCAAGAGGACTTGAAAGCGGGGCAGAATTGCAGGAAACCGATTTCAGGAGGTAGACTGGAATTGCATTGAAAGCATAGGAAAAGAGGCAGAACGTCCACAATGATGCACTTGGCCAAAAAGTCCATATGCGTTTTTTCCTGAATATATTCAGGAAAAAATGCATACGCCCTTTTTGGCCAAAGAAGCAAGCTTGCAAAGGACATCTGCACTACAATGAAGTCTCACTTCCCCCCGGTCAAAAGGGACATCTGAAAAAAGTGTAAAATCCAGAAAGGCAGGACAGGCCATGGAGAACTGGGAGCCTTGTTATGCTGATGGGCAGGATGTAAATTGCCAACAGACACTCGGGAGAAGTGTATGGTGTTCCCTGAAACATCCAAAAAAACAAACAACAGAGCCTAGGGCACTTGCACTTATGGTCCTATAGCTTAGGGAAATTAAAATCAAAAAGACACAGCCACCCCAATGTTTGGGACGCCTCTGTTAACAAGAACCTCGTTTACAGTACAAGTTCAACATCGCAGAAAGTGAAAAATGGATAAAGAAGTTGTGGTATTTACTAACAAAGCAATATCACTCAGTACTGAAATCTATGTCATCAGGACCTTAGCAGCACAATGAGTGGGTTCAGGTATGATGATTCTAACTGAAATAAGTCACACAGAAAAGGAAACATCATAAGATATCAGTAATACACGGAATGTAAACTTGGCTACACAGGAACTGAATTACAGAACAGAACAGGGTCTCAAATTTAGAAAACCAACTTATGCTTGCTTAAGGGTAAAGGTGAGTTGGGGTGCTGCATGAAACCAGAGATTGAAATGAGCACAGATAAAGTTCCTTTAGCCAAATATGGAATAGACAAGAGCTACTCCTTGCTCAACGAAATGGACTCAACACCGCATATTCAATGCCTAAGAATGTACCTGACTAGTAAGTATCTTAAAACCTATGGATTGCTATGTCTCCGAAAGAGAAACAAGCATGTGTACAGGGGCATAAACGAGGCAGTGATAGGATTGGAGAGGTTCGGTGAGCAAATGAAGACCCTTTGAAGTCATATTGGATGGTACCCATTCCACGGGTCTCAACTCTCCAGGTTTAAGGTATTCTTCCTTCAGCTAAAACATGCATGTGGAACCCAGAGTATGATCAACCGTGTGAACGGGAGACGTATTCAAATATGTCTCAGTTTTCCTCCCCTGGTACTCGGGTGCAACATTCCAGACGCTTTACTAACACTCTCCCCACTTGGAGAGTCAGCGCCTTTAACCTCCTGTTTGGCCCAGTTTGCAATTTCTGCGGAAGATGAACAGGAATAGGGAGAACCAATGAGAGACTAGCTGGAGGTGTCTGGACGGGCAAATTTAACTCTCATTTCCCACCAGGAAGAGGAAATAACCAAAGGCTCAGCGTGCCATGCCAGAACCAGATTGGGCCTGAAGCCATCCTGCGGTGTTGCGGCCAGCTCACAAGAAAGCGAGTTGAAGAAAGGAGCTCAGGGGCACTGTAATTCACAAACCTGCAGACTTATAAATGACAGCTATCGTCCAAAAATATATTGAAGTAAGGGTGCCAAGAGGACTTGAAAGCGGGGCAGAATTGCAGGAAACCGATTTCAGGAGGTAGACTGGAATTGCATTGAAAGCATAGGAAAAGAGGCAGAACGTCCACAATGATGCACTTTGCCAAAAAGGGCGTATGCGTTTTTTCCTGAATATATTCAGGGAAAAACGCATACGCCCTTTTTGGCCAACCAAGCAAGCTTGCAAAGGAAATCTGCACTACAATGAAGTCTCACTTCCCCCCAGTCAAAAGGGCCATCTGAAAAAAGTGTAAAATCCAGAAAGGCAGGACAGGCCATGGAGAACTGGGAGCCTTGTTATGCTGATGGGCGGGATGTAAATTGCCAACAGACACTCGGGAGAAGTGTATGGTGTTTCCTGAAACATCTAAAAAACAAAGCAACAGAGCCTAGGGCACTTCCACTTATGGTCCTATAGCTTAGGGAAAATAAAATCAAAAAGACACAGCCACCCCAAAGTTTGGGACGCCTCTGTTTACAAGAATCTCGTTTACAGTACAAGTTCAACATCGTAGAAAGTGAAAAATGGATAAAGAAGTTGTGGTATTTACTTACAAAGCAATATCACTCAGCAATGAAATCTATGTCATCAGGCCCTTAGCATCACAATGAGAGGATTCAGGTATGATGATTCTAACTGAAACAAGTCACACAGAAAAAGAAACATCATAAGATATCAGTAATACACGGAATGTAAACTTGGCTACACAGGATCTGAATTACAGAACAGAACAGGGTCTCAAATTTAGAAAAGCAACTTATACTTGCTTAAGGGGAAAGGTGAGCTGGGGTACTGCATAAAACCAGAGATTGAAATGAGCACAGATAAAGTTCCTTAAGCCAAATATGGAATAGACAAGAGCTACTGCTTGCTCAATGAAATGGACTCAACACCCCATATTAAACGCCTAAGAATGTACCTGACTAGTAAGTATCATAAAACCTATGGATTGCTATGTCTCCAAAAGAGAATGAAGCGTGTGTACAGGGGCATAAACGCAGCAGTGATAGGACTGGAGAGGTTCGGTGAGCAAATGAAGACCCTTTGAAGTCATATTGCATGGTACCCATTCCACGGGTTTCAACTACCCAGGTTTAAAGTATGCTTCCTTCAGCTAAAACATGCATGTGGAACCTAGAGTATGATTAACCATTTGATCGGGAGACGTGTTCAAATATGTCTCAGGTTTCGTACCCTGGTACTCGGGTGCAACATTCCAGACGATTTACTAACACTCTCCCGACTTGGAGAGTCAGTCCCTTTAACCTCCTGTTTGGCCCAGTTTGCAATTTCTGCGGAACATGAACAGGAATACTGAGAACCAATGAGAGACTAGCTGGAGGTGTCTGGACGGGCAAATTGAACTCTCATTTCCCACCAGGATGAGGAATTAACCAAAGGCTCAGCGTGCCATGCCGGAACCAGATTAGGGCCTGAAGCCATCCTTCGGTTTTGCGGCCAGCTCACAAGAAAGCGAGTTGAAGAAAGGAGCTCAGGGGCACTGTAATTCACAAACCTGCAGAGTTATAAATGACAGCTATCGTCCAAAAATATACTGAAGTACGGCTGCCAAGAGGACTTGAAAGCGGGGCAGAATTGCAGGAAACCGATTTCAGGAGGTAGACTGGAATTGCATTGAAAGCATAGGAAAAGAGGCAGAACGTCCTCAATGATGCACTTGGGCAGAAAGGGCGTATGCGTTTTTTCCTGAATATATTCAGGAAAAAACACATACGCACTTTTTGGCCAACCAAGCAAACTTGCAAAGGAAATCTGCACTACAATGAAGTCTCACTTCCCCCCGGTCAAAAGGGCCATCTGAAAAAAGTGTAAAATCCAGAAAGGCAGGACAGGCCATGGAGAACTGGGAGCCTTGTTATGCTGATGGGGGAGATGTAAATTGCCAACAGACACTCGGGAGAAGTGTATGGTGTTTCCTGAAACATCTAAAAAACAAAGCAACAGAGCCTAGGGCACTTCCACTTATGGTCCTATAGCTTAGGGAAAATAAAATCAAAAAGACACAGCCACCCCAAAGTTTGGGACGCCTCTGTTTACAAGAACCTCGTTTACAGTACAAGTTCAACATCGCAGAAAGTGAAAAATGGATAAAGAAGTTGTGGTATTTACTTACAAAGCAATATCACTCAGCAATGAAATCTATGTCATCAGGCCCTTAGCATCACAATGAGAGGATTCAGGTATGATGATTCTAACTGAAACAAGTCACACAGAAAAAGAAACATCATAAGATATCAGTAATACACGGAATGTAAACTTGGCTACACAGGATCTGAATTACAGAACAGAACAGGGTCTCAAATTTAGAAAAGCAACTTATACTTGCTTAAGGGGAAAGGTGAGCTGGGGTACTGCATAAAACCAGAGATTGAAATGAGCACAGATAAAGTTCCTTAAGCCAAATATGGAATAGACAAGAGCTACTGCTTGCTCAATGAAATGGACTCAACACCCCATATTAAACGCCTAAGAATGTACCTGACTAGTAAGTATCATAAAACCTATGGATTGCTATGTCTCCAAAAGAGAATGAAGCGTGTGTACAGGGGCATAAACGCAGCAGTGATAGGACTGGAGAGGTTCGGTGAGCAAATGAAGACCCTTTGAAGTCATATTGCATGGTACCCATTCCACGGGTTTCAACTACCCAGGTTTAAAGTATGCTTCCTTCAGCTAAAACATGCATGTGGAACCTAGAGTATGATTAACCATTTGATCGGGAGACGTGTTCAAATATGTCTCAGGTTTCGTACCCTGGTACTCGGGTGCAACATTCCAGACGATTTACTAACACTCTCCCGACTTGGAGAGTCAGTCCCTTTAACCTCCTGTTTGGCCCAGTTTGCAATTTCTGCGGAACATGAACAGGAATACTGAGAACCAATGAGAGACTAGCTGGAGGTGTCTGGACGGGCAAATTGAACTCTCATTTCCCACCAGGATGAGGAATTAACCAAAGGCTCAGCGTGCCATGCCGGAACCAGATTAGGGCCTGAAGCCATCCTTCGGTTTTGCGGCCAGCTCACAAGAAAGCGAGTTGAAGAAAGGAGCTCAGGGGCACTGTAATTCACAAACCTGCAGAGTTATAAATGACAGCTATCGTCCAAAAATATACTGAAGTACGGCTGCCAAGAGGACTTGAAAGCGGGGCAGAATTGCAGGAAACCGATTTCAGGAGGTAGACTGGAATTGCATTGAAAGCATAGGAAAAGAGGCAGAACGTCCTCAATGATGCACTTGGGCAGAAAGGGCGTATGCGTTTTTTCCTGAATATATTCAGGAAAAAACACATACGCCCTTTTTGGCCAACCAAGCAAACTTGCAAAGGAAATCTGCACTACAATGAAGTCTCACTTCCCCCCGGTCAAAAGGGCCATCTGAAAAAAGTGTAAAATCCAGAAAGGCAGGACAGGCCATGGAGAACTGGGAGCCTTGTTATGCTGATGGGGGAGATGTAAATTGCCAACAGACACTCGGGAGAAGTGTACGGTGTTTCCTGAAACATCTAAAAAACAAAGCAACAGAGCCTAGGGCACTTCCACTTATGGTCCTATAGCTTAGGGAAAATAAAATCAAAAAGACACAGCCACCCCAAAGTTTGGGACGCCTCTGTTTACAAGAACCTCGTTTACAGTACAAGTTCAACATCGCAGAAAGTGAAAAATGGATAAAGAAGTTGTGGTATTTACTTACAAAGCAATATCACTCAGCAATGAAATCTATGTCATCAGGCCCTTAGCATCACAATGAGAGGATTCAGGTATGATGATTCTAACTGAAACAAGTCACACAGAAAAAGAAACATCATAAGATATCAGTAATACACGGAATGTAAACTTGGCTACACAGGATCTGAATTACAGAACAGAACAGGGTCTCAAATTTAGAAAAGCAACTTATACTTGCTTAAGGGGAAAGGTGAGCTGGGGTACTGCATAAAACCAGAGATTGAAATGAGCACAGATAAAGTTCCTTAAGCCAAATATGGAATAGACAAGAGCTACTGCTTGCTCAATGAAATGGACTCAACACCCCATATTAAACGCCTAAGAATGTACCTGACTAGTAAGTATCATAAAACCTATGGATTGCTATGTCTCCAAAAGAGAATGAAGCGTGTGTACAGGGGCATAAACGCAGCAGTGATAGGACTGGAGAGGTTCGGTGAGCAAATGAAGACCCTTTGAAGTCATATTGCATGGTACCCATTCCACGGGTTTCAACTACCCAGGTTTAAAGTATGCTTCCTTCAGCTAAAACATGCATGTGGAACCTAGAGTATGATTAACCATTTGATCGGGAGACGTGTTCAAATATGTCTCAGGTTTCGTACCCTGGTACTCGGGTGCAACATTCCAGACAATTTACTAACACTCTCCCGACTTGGAGAGTCAGTCCCTTTAACCTCCTGTTTGGCCCAGTTTGCAATTTCTGCGGAACATGAACAGGAATAGTGAGAACCAATGAGAGACTAGCTGGAGGTGTCTGGACGGGCAAATTGAACTCTCATTTCCCACCAGGATGAGGAATTAACCAAAGGCTCAGCGTGCCATGCCGGAACCAGATTAGGGCCTGAAGCCATCCTTCGGTTTTGCGGCCAGCTCACAAGAAAGCGAGTTGAAGAAAGGAGCTCAGGGGCACTGTAATTCACAAACCTGCAGAGTTATAAATGACAGCTATCGTCCAAAAATATACTGAAGTACGGCTGCCAAGAGGACTTGAAAGCGGGGCAGAATTGCAGGAAACCGATTTCAGGAGGTAGACTGGAATTGCATTGAAAGCATAGGAAAAGAGGCAGAACGTCCTCAATAATGCACTTGGGCAGAAAGGGCGTATGCGTTTTTTCCTGAATATATTCAGGAAAAAACACATACGCCCTTTTTGGCCAACCAAGCAAACTTGCAAAGGAAATCTGCACTACAATGAAGTCTCACTTCCCCCCGGTCAAAAGGGCCATCTGAAAAAAGTGTAAAATCCATAAAGGCAGGACAGGCCATGGAGAACTGGGAGCCTTCTTATGCTGATGGGCGGGATGTAAATTGCCAACAGACACTCGGGAGAAGTGTATGGTGTTTCCTGAAACATCTAAAAAACAAAGCAACAGAGCCTAGGGCACTTCCACTTATGGTCCTATAGCTTAGGGAAATTAAAATCAAAAAGACACAGCCACCCCAAAGTTTGGGACGCCTCTGTTTACAAAAACCTCGTTTACAGTACAAGTTCAACATCGCAGAAAGTGAAAAATAGATAAAGATGTTGTGGTATTTACTTACAAAGCAATATCACTCAGCAATGAAATCTATGTCATCAGGCCCTTAGCAGCACAATGAGTGGATTCAGGTATGATGATTCTAACTGAAATAAGTCACACAGAAAAAGAAACATCATAAGATATCACTAATACACGGAATGTAAACTTGGCTACACAGGAACTGAATTACAGAACAGAACAGGGTCTCAAATTTAGAAAACCAACTTATGCTTGCTTAAGGGGAAGGTGAGTTGGGGTGCTGCATAAAACCAGAGATTGAAATGAGCACAGATAAAGTTCCTTAAGCCAAGTATGGAATAGACAAGACCTACTCCTTGCTCAACGAAATGGACTCAACACCCCATATTAAAAACCTAAGAATGTACCTGACTAGTAAGTATCTTAAAACCTATGGATTGCTGTGTCTCCGAAAGAGAATCAAGCGTGTGTACAGGGGCATAAACGCAGCAGTGATAGGATTGGAGAGGTTCGGTGAGCAGATGAAGACCCTTTGAAGTCATATTGCATGGTACCCATTCCACGGGTTTCAACTACCAAGGTTTATGGTATTCTTCCTTCAGCTAAAACATGCGTGTGGAACCTAGAGTATGATAAACCATGTGATCGGGAGACGTGTTCAAATATGTCTCAGTTTTCGTCCCCTGTTACTCGTGTGCAACATTCCAGATGCTTTACTAACACTCTCCCGACTTGGAGAGTCAGCGCCTTTAACCTCCTGTTTGGCCCAGTTTGCAATTTCTGCGGAAAATGAACAGGAATAGCGAGAACCAATGAGAGACTAGCTGGAGGTGTCTGGACGGGTAAATTTAACTCTCATTTCCCACCAGGAAGAGGAAATAACCAAAGGCTCAGTGTGCCGTGCTGGAACCAGATTAGGGCCTGAAGCCATCCTTCGGTTTTGCGGCCAGGTCACAAGAAAGCCAGTTGAAGAAAGGAGCTCAGGGGCACTGTAATTCACAAACCTGCAGAGTTATAACTGACAGCTATCGTCCAAAAATATACTGAAGTAAGGCTGCCAAGAGGACTTGAAAGCGGGGCAGAATTGCAGGAAACCGATTTCAGGAGGTAGACTGGAATTGCATTGAAAGCATAGGAAAAGAGGCAGAACGTCCACAATGATGCACTTGGCCAAAAAGGGCGTATGCGTTTTTTCCTGAATATATTCAGGAAAAAACGCATACGCCCTTTTTGGCCAACCAAGCAAGCTTGCAAAGGAAATCTGCACTACAATGAAGTCTCACTTCCCCCAGGTCAAAAGGGCCATCTGAAAAAAGTGTAAAATCCAGAAAGGCAGGACAGGCCATGGAGAACTGGGAGCCTTGTTATGCTGATGGGCGGGATGTAAATTGCCAACAGACACTCTGGAGAAGTGTATGGTGTTTCCTGAAACATCTAAAAAACAAAGCAACAGAGCCTAGGGCACTTCCACTTATGGTCCTATAGCTTAGGGAAATTAAAATCAAAAAGACACAGCCACCCCAAAGTTTGGGACGCCTCTGTTTACAAGAACCTCATTTACAGTACAAGTTCAACATCGCAGAAAGTGAAAAATGGATAAAGAAGTTGTGGTATTTACTTACAAAGCAATATCACTCAGCAACGAAATCTATGTCATCAGGCCCTTAGCAGCACAATGAGTGGATTCAGGTATGATGATTCTAACTGAAATAAGTCACACAGAAAAAGAAACATCATAAGATATCAGTAATACACGGAATGTAAACTTGGCTACACAGGAACTGAATTCCAGAACAGAACAGGGTCTCAAATTTAGAAAACCAACTTATGCTTGCTTAAGGGGAAAGGTGAGTTGGGGTGCTGCATAAAACCAGAGATTGAACTGAGCACAGATAAAGTTCCTTAAGCCAAATATGGAATAGACAAGAGCTACTCCTTGCTCAACGAAATGGACTCAACACCGCATATTAAACGCCTAAGAATGTACCTGACTTGTAAGTATCTTAAAACCTATGGATTGCTATGTCTCCGAAAGAGAATCAAGCATTTGTACAGGGGCATAAACGCAGCAGTGATAGGATTGGAGAGGTTCGGTGAGCAAATGAAGACCCTTTGAAGTCATATTGCATGGTACCCATTCCACAGGTTTCAACTACCCAGGTTTAAGGTATTCTTCCTTCAGCTAAAACATGCATGTGGAACCTAGAGTATGATCAACAATGTGATCGGGAGACGTGTTCAAATATGTCTCTGTTTTCGTACCCTGGTACTCGGGTGCAACATTCCAGACGCTTTACTAACACTCTCCCGACTTGGGGAGTCAGTCCCTTTAACCTCCTGTTTGGCCCAGTTTGCAATTTCTGCGGAAGATGAACAGGAATAGCGAGCACCAATGAGAGACTCTCTGGAGGTGTCTGGACGGGCAAATTTAACTCTCATTTCCCACCAGGAAGAGGAATTAACCAAAGACTCAGCGTGCCGTGCCGGAACCAGATTAGGGCGTGAAGCCATCCTGCGGTGTTGCGGCCAGGTCACAAGAAAGCGAATTGAAGAAAGGAGCTCATGGGCACTGTAATTCACAAACCTGCAGAGTTATAAATGACAGCTATCGTCCAAAAATATACTGAAGTAAGGCTGCCAAGAGGACTTGAAAGCAGGGCAGAATTGCAGGAAACCGATTTCAGGAGGTAGACTGGAATTGCATTGAAAGCATAGGAAAAGAGGCAGAACGTCCACAATGATGCACTTGGCCAAAAAGTGCGTATGGTTTTTTCCTGAATATATTCAGGAAAAATCGCATACGCTCTTTTTGGCCAACCAAGCAAGCTTGCAAAGGAAATCTGTACTACAAAGAAGTCTCACTTCTCCCCGGTCAAAAGGGCCATGTGAAAAAAGTGTAAAATCCAGAAAGGCAGGACAGGCCATGGAGAACTGGGAGCCTTGTTATGCTGATGGGCGGGATGTAAACTGCCAACAGACACTCGGGAGAAGTGTATGGTGTTTCCTGAAACATCTAAAAAACAAAGCAACAGAGCCTATGGCACTTCCACTTATGGTCCTATAGCTTAGGGAAATTAAAATCAAAAAGACACAGCCACCCCAATGTTTGGGACGCCTCTGTTTACAAGAACCTCGTTTACCATACAAGTTCAATATCACAGAAAGTGAAAAATGGATAAAGAACTTGTGGTACTTACGTACAATGCAGTATCACTCAGCAATGAAATCTATGTCATCAGGCCCGTAGCAGCATAATGAGTGGATTCAGGTATGATGATTCTAACTGAAATAAGTCACACAGAAAAAGAAACATCATAAGATATCACAATACACGGAATGTAAACTTGGCTACACAGGAACTGAATTCCAGAACAGAACAGGGTCTCAAATTTAGAAAACCAACTTACGCTTGCTTAAGGGTAAAGGTGAGTTGGGGTGCTGCATAAAACCAGAGATTGAAATGAGCACAGATAAAGTTCCTTAAGCCAAATATGGAATAGACAAGAGCTACCTCTTGCTCAACGAAATGGACTCAACACCACATATTAAACGCCTAAGAATGTACCTGACTAGTAAGTATCTTAAAACCTATGGATTGCTATGTCTCCGAAAGAGAATCAAGCGTGTGTACAGGAGAATAAACGCAGCAGTGATAGGATTGGAGAGGTTCGGTGAGCAAATGAAGACCCTTTGAAGTCATAATGCATGGTACCCATTACACGGGTCTCAACTCTCCAGGTTTAAGGTATTCTTCCTTCAGCTAAAACATGCATGTGGAACCCAGAGTATGATCAACCGTGTGAACGGGAGATGTGTTCAAATATGTCTCAGTTTTCTTACTCTGGTACTCAGGTGCAACATTCCAGACGCTTTACTAACACTCTCCCGACTTGGAGAGTCAGTCCCCTTAACCTCCTGTTTGGCCCAGTTTGCAATTTCTGCGGAAGATGAACAGGAATAGGGAGAACCAATGAGAGACTAGCTGGAGGTCTCTGGACGGGCAAATTTAACTCTCATTTCCCAACAGGAAGACGAATTAACCAAAGGATCAGTGTGCCGTTCCAGAACCAGATTAGGGCCTGAAGCCATCCTGCGGTGTTGCGGCCAGGTCACAAGAAAGCGAGTTGAAGAAAGGAGCTCAGGGGCACTGTAATTCACAAACCTGCAGAGTTATAAATGACAGCTATCGTCCAAAAATAGACTGAAGTAAGGCTGCCAAGAGGACTTGAAAGCGGGGCAGACTTGCAGGAAACCGATTTCAGGAGGTAGACTGGAATTGCATTGAAAGCATAGGAAAAGAGGCAGAACGTCCACAATGATGCACTTGGCCAAAAAGGGCATATGCGTTTTTTCCTGAATATATTCAGGAAAAAACGCATACGCCCTTTTTGGCCAACCAAGCATGCTTGCAAAGGAAATCTGCACTACAATGAAGTCTCACTTCCCCCCGGTCAAAACGGCCATCTGAAAAAAGTGTAAAATCCAGAAAGGCAGGACAGGCCATGGAGAACTGCGAGCCTTGTTATGCTGATGGGCGGGATGTAAATTGCCAACAGACACTCGGGAGAAGTGTATGGTGTTTCCTGAAACATCTAAAAAACAAAGCAACAGAGCCTAGGGCACTTCCACTTATGGTCCTATAGCTTAGGGAAATTAAAATCAAAAAGACACAGCCACCCCAAAGTTTGGGACGCCTCTGTTTACAAGAACCTCGTTTACCGTACAAGTTCAATATCACAGAAAGTGAAAAATGGATAAAGAACTTGTGGTACTTACGTACAATGCAGTATCACTCAGCAATGAAATCTATGTCATCAGGCCTGTAGCAGCATAATGAGTGGATTCAGGTACGATGATTCTAACTGGAATAAGTCACACAGAAAAAGAAACATCATAAGATATCACTAATACACGGAATGTAAACTTGGCTACACAGGAACTGAATTCCAAAACAGAACAGGGTCTCAAATTTAGAACACCAACTTATGCTTGCTTAAGGGGAAAGGTGAGTTGGGGTGCTGAATAAAACCAGAGATTGAAATGAGCACAGATAAAGTTCCTTAAGCCAAATATGGAATAGACAAGAGCTACTCCTTGCTCAACGACATGGACTCAACACCCCATATTAAACGCCTAAGAATGTACCTGACTAGTAAGTGTCTTAAAACCTATGGATTGCTATGTCTCCAAAAGAGAATCAAGCGTGTGTACAGGGGCATAAACGCAGCAGTGATAGGATTGGAGAGGTTCGGTGAGCAAATGAAGACCCTTTGAAGTCATATTGCATGGTACCCATTACACGGGTCTCAACTCTCCAGATTTAAGGTATTCTTCCTTCAGCTAAAACATGCATGTGAAACCCAGAGTATGATCAACCGTGTGAACGGGAGACGTGTTCAAATATGTCTCAGTTTTCCTCCCCTGGTACTCGGGTGCAACATTCCAGATGCTTTACTAACACTTACCCCACTTGCAGAGTCAGCGCCTTTAACCTCCTGTTTGGCCCAGTTTGCAATTTCTGCGGAAGATGAACAGGAATAGCGAGAACCAATGAGAGACTAGCTGGAGGTGTCTGGACGGGCAAATTTAACTCTCATTTCCCACCAGGAAGAGGAATTAACCAAAAGCTCAGCGTGCCGTGCCGGAACCAGATTAGGGCCTGAAGCCATACTGCGGTGTTGCGGCCAGGTCACAAGAAAGCGAGTTGAAGAAAGGAGCTCAGGGGCACTGTAATTCACAAACCTGCAGAGTTATAAATGACAGCTATCGTCCAAAAATAGACTGAAGTAAGGCTGCCAAGAGGACTTCAAAACGGGGCAGAATTGCATGAAACCGATTTCAGGAGGTAGACTGGAATTGCATTGAAAACATAGGAAAAGAGGCAGAACGTCCACAATGATGCACTTGGCCAAAAAGGGCGTATGCGTTTTTTCCTGAATATATTCAGGAAAAAACGCATACGCCCTTTTTGGCCAACCAAGAAGCTTGCAAAGGAAATCTGCACTACAATGAAGTCTCACTTCCCCCCAGTCAAAAGGGCCATCTGAAAAAAGTGTAAAATCCAGAAAGGCAGGACAGGCCATGGAGAACTGGGAGCCTTGTTATGCTGATGGGTGGGATGTAAATTGCCAACAGACACTCGGGAGAAGTGTATGGTGTTTCCTGAAACATCTAAAAAACAAAGCAACAGAGCCTAGGGCACTTCCACTTATGGTCCTATAGCTTAGGGAAATTAAAATCAAAAAGACACAGCCACCCCAAAGTTTGGGACGCCTCTGTTTACAAGAACCTCGTTTACAGTACAAGTTCAACATCGCAGAAAGTGAAAAATGGATAAAGAAGTTGTGGTATTTACTTACAAAGCAATATCACTCAGCAATGAAATCTATGTCATCAGATCCTTAGCAGCACAATGAGTGGATTCAGGTATGATGATTCTAACTGAAATAAGTCACACAGAAAAAGAAACATCATAAGATATCAGTAATACACGGAATGTAACCTTGGCTACACAGGAACTGAATTACAGAACAGAACAGGGTCTCAAATTTAGAAAACCAACTTATGCTTGCTTAAGGGGCAAGGTGAGTTGGGGTGCTGCATAAAACCAGAGATTGAAATGAGCACAGATAAAGTTCCTTAAGCCAAATATGGAATAGACAAGAGCTACTCCTTGCTCAACGAAATGGACACAACACCGCATATTAAACGCCTAAGAATGTACCTGACTAGTAAGTATCTTAAAACCTATGGATTGCTATGTCTCCAAAAGAGAATCAAGCATGTGTACAGGGGCATAAACGCAGCAGAGATAGGATTGGAGAGGTTCGGTGAGCAAATGAAGACCCTTTGAAGTCATATTGCATGGTACCCATTCCACGGTTTACAACTACCCAGGTTTAAGGTATTCTTCCTTCAGCTAAAACATGCATGTGGAACCCAGAGTATGATCAACCGTGTGAACGGGAGACGTGTTCAAATATGTCTCAGTTTTCATACCCTGGTACTCAGGTGCTACATTCCAGACACTTTACTAACACTCTCCCGACTTGGAGAGTCAGTCCCTTTAACCTCCTGTTTGGCCCAGTTTGCAATTTCTGCGGAAGATGAACAGGAATAGCGAGAACCAATGAGAGACTAGCTGGAGGTGTCTGGACGGGCAAATTTAACTCTCATTTCCCACCAGGAAGAGGAATTAAGCAAAGGCTCAGTGTGCCGTGCCGGAACCAGATTGGGCCTGAAACCATCCTGCGGTGTTGGGGCCAGGTCACAAGAAAGCGAGTTGAAGAAAGGAGCTCAGGGGCACTGTAATGCACAAACCTGCAGAGTTATAAATGACAGCTATCGTCCAAAAATATACTGAAGTAAGGCTGCCAAGAGGACTTGAAAGCGGGGCAGAATTGCAGGAAACCGATTTCAGGAGGTAGACTGGAATTGCATTGAAAGCATAGGAAAAGAGGCAGAACGTCCACAATGATGCACTTGGCCAAAAAGGGCGTATGCGTTTTTTCCTGAATATATTCAGGTAAAAACGCATACGCCCTTTTTGGCCAACCAAGCAAGCTTGCAAAGGAAATCTGCACTACAATGAAGTCTCATTTCCCCCCGGTCAAAAGGGCCATCTGAAAAAAGTGTAAAATCCAGAAAGGCAGGACAGGCCATGGAGAACTGGGAGCCTTGTTAGGCTGATGGGCAGGATGTAAATTGCCAACAGACACTCGGGAGAAGTGTATGGTGTTTCCTGAAACATCCAAAAAAACAAAGCAACAGAGCCTAGGTCACTTCCACTTATGGTCCTATAGCTTAGGGAAATTAAAATCAAAAAGACACAGCCACCCCAGAGTTTGGAACGGCTCTGTTTATAAGAACCTCGTTTACAGTACAAGTTCAACATCGCTGAAAGTGAAAAATGGATAAAGAAGTTGTGGTATTTACTTACAAAGCAATATCACTCAGCAATGAAATCTATGTCATCAGGTCCTTAGCAGCACAATGAGTAGATTCAGGTATGATGATTCTAACTGAAATAAGTCACACAGAAAAAGAAACATCATAAGATATCAGTAATACACAGAATGTAAACTTGGCTACACAGGAACTGAATTACAGAACAGAACAGGGTCTCAAATTTAGAAAACCAACTTCTGCTTGCTTAAGGGTAAAGGTGAGTTGGGGTGCTGCATAAAACCAGAGATTGAAATGAGCACAGATAAGTTCCTTAAGCCAAATATGGAATAGACAAGAGCTACTCCTTGCTCAACGAAATGGACTCAACACCCCATATTAAACGCCTAAGATTGTACCTGACTAGTAAGTATCTAAAACCTGTGGATTGCTATGTCTCCGAAAGACAATCAAGCATGTGTACAGGGGCATAAACGCAGCAGTGATAGGATTGGAGAGGTTCGGTGAGCAAATGAAGACCCTTTGAAGTCATATTGCATGGTACCCATTACACGGGTCTCAACTCTCCAGATTTAAGGTATTCTTCCTTCAGCTAAAACATGCATGTGAAACCCAGAGTATGATCAACCGTGTGAACGGGAGACGTGTTCAAATATGTCTCCGTTTCCTCCCCTGGTACTCGGGTGCAACATTCCAGACGCTTTACTAACACTTTCCCCACTTGGAGAGTCAGCGCCTTTAACCTCCTGTTTGGCCCAGTTTGCAATTTCTGCGGAAGATGAACAGGAATAGCGAGAACCAATGAGAGACTAGCTGGAGGTGTCTGGACGGGCAAATTTAACTCTCATTTCCCACCAGGAAGAGGAATTAACCAAAGGCTCAGCGTGCCGTGCCGGAACCAGATTAGGGCCTGAAGCCATCCTGTGGTGTTACGGCCAGGTCACAAGAAAGCGAGTTGAAGAAAGGAGCTCAGGGGCACTGTAATTCACAAACCTGCAGAGTTATAAATGACAGCTATCGTCCAAAAATAGACTGAAGTAAGGCTGCCAAGAGGACTTGAAAATGGGGCAGAATTGCAGGAAACCGATTTCAGGAGGTAGACTGGAATTGCATTGAGAGCATAGGAAAAGAGGCAGAACGTCCACAATGATGCACTTGGCCAAAAAGGGCGTATGCATTTTTTCCTGAATATATTCAGGAAAAAACGCATACGCCCTTTTTGGCCAACCAAGAAGCTTGCAAAGGAAATCTGCACTACAATGAAGTCTCACTTGCCCCCGGTCAAAAGGGCCATCTGAAAAAAGTGTAAAATCCAGAAAGGCAGGACAGGCCATGGAGAACTGGGAGCCTTGTTATGCTGATGGGCGGGATGTAAATTGCCAACAGACACTCGGGAGAAGTGTATGGTGTTTCCTGAAACATCTAAAAAAACAAAGCAACAGAGCATAGGGCACTTCCACTTATGGTCTTATAGCTTAGGGAAATTAAAATCAAAAAGACACAGCCACCCCAGAGTTTGGAACGGCTCTGTTTACAAGAACCTCGTTTACAGTACAAGTTCAACATCGCAGAAAGTGAAAAATGGATAAAGAAGTTGTGGTATTTACTTACAAAGCAATATCACTCAGCAATGAAATCTATGTCATCAGGCCCGTAGCAGCATAATGAGTGGATTCAGGTACGATGATTCTAACTGAAATAAGTCACACAGAAAAAGAAACATCATAAGATATCAGTAATACACGGAATGTAAACTTGGCTACACAGGAACTGAATTCCAAAACAGAACAGGTTCTCAAATTTAGAAAACCAACTTATGCTTGCTTAAGGGGAAAGGTGAGTTGGGGTACTGCATAAAACCAGAGATTGAAATGAGCACAGATAAAGTTCCTTAAGCCAAATATGGAATAGACAAGAGCTACTCCTTGCTCAACGAAATGGACACAACACCGCATATTAAACGCCTAAGAATGTACCTGACTAGTAAGTATCTTAAAACCTATGGATTGCTATGTCTCCAAAAGAGAATCAAGCATGTGTACAGGGGCATAAACGCAGCAGAGATAGGATTGGAGAGGTTCGGTGAGCAAATGAAGACCCTTTGAAGTCATATTGCATGGTACCCATTCCACGGTTTACAACTACCCAGGTTTAAGGTATTCTTCCTTCAGCTAAAACATGCATGTGGAACCCAGAGTATGATCAACCGTGTGAACGGGAGACGTGTTCAAATATGTCTCAGTTTTCCTCCCCTGGTACTCAGGTGCTACATTCCAGACACTTTACTAACACTCTCCCGACTTGGAGAGTCAGTCCCTTTAACCTCCTGTTTGGCCCAGTTTGCAATTTCTGCGGAAGATGAACAGGAATAGCGAGAACCAATGAGAGACTAGCTGGAGGTGTCTGGACGGGCAAATTTAACTCTCATTTCCCACCAGGAAGAGGAATTAAGCAAAGGCTCAGTGTGCCGTGCCGGAACCAGATTGGGCCTGAAACCATCCTGCGGTGTTGGGGCCAGGTCACAAGAAAGCGAGTTGAAGAAAGGAGCTCAGGGGCACTGTAATGCACAAACCTGCAGAGTTATAAATGACAGCTATCGTCCAAAAATATACTGAAGTAAGGCTGCCAAGAGGACTTGAAAGCGGGGCAGAATTGCAGGAAACCGATTTCAGGAGGTAGACTGGAATTGCATTGAAAGCATAGGAAAAGAGGCAGAACGTCCACAATGATGCACTTGGCCAAAAAGGGCGTATGCGTTTTTTCCTGAATATATTCAGGTAAAAACGCATACGCCCTTTTTGGCCAACCAAGCAAGCTTGCAAAGGAAATCTGCACTACAATGAAGTCTCATTTCCCCCCGGTCAAAAGGGCCATCTGAAAAAAGTGTAAAATCCAGAAAGGCAGGACAGGCCATGGAGAACTGGGAGCCTTGTTAGGCTGATGGGCAGGATGTAAATTGCCAACAGACACTCGGGAGAAGTGTATGGTGTTTCCTGAAACATCCAAAAAAACAAAGCAACAGAGCCTAGGTCACTTCCACTTATGGTCCTATAGCTTAGGGAAATTAAAATCAAAAAGACACAGCCACCCCAGAGTTTGGAACGGCTCTGTTTATAAGAACCTCGTTTACAGTACAAGTTCAACATCGCTGAAAGTGAAAAATGGATAAAGAAGTTGTGGTATTTACTTACAAAGCAATATCACTCAGCAATGAAATCTATGTCATCAGGTCCTTAGCAGCACAATGAGTAGATTCAGGTATGATGATTCTAACTGAAATAAGTCACACAGAAAAAGAAACATCATAAGATATCAGTAATACACAGAATGTAAACTTGGCTACACAGGAACTGAATTACAGAACAGAACAGGGTCTCAAATTTAGAAAACCAACTTATGCTTGCTTAAGGGGAAGGTGAGTTGGGGTGCTGCATAAAACCAGAGATTGAAATGAGCACAGATAAAGTTCCTTAAGCCAAGTATGGAATAGACAAGACCTACTCCTTGCTCAACGAAATGGACTCAACACCCCATATTAAAAACCTAAGAATGTACCTGACTAGTAAGTATCTTAAAACCTATGGATTGCTGTGTCTCCGAAAGAGAATCAAGCGTGTGTACAGGGGCATAAACGCAGCAGTGATAGGATTGGAGAGGTTCGGTGAGCAGATGAAGACCCTTTGAAGTCATATTGCATGGTACCCATTCCACGGGTTTCAACTACCGAGGTTTATGGTATTCTTCCTTCAGCTAAAACATGCGTGTGGAACCTAGAGTATGATAAACCATGTGATCGGGAGACGTGTTCAAATATGTCTCAGTTTTCGTCCCCTGTTACTCGTGTGCAACATTCCAGAAGCTTTACTAACACTCTCCCGACTTGGAGAGTCAGCGCCTTTAACCTCCTGTTTGGCCCAGTTTGCAATTTCTGCGGAAAATGAACAGGAATAGCGAGAACCAATGAGAGACTAGCTGGAGGTGTCTGGACGGGTAAATTTAACTCTCATTTCCCACCAGGAAGAGGAAATAACCAAAGGCTCAGTGTGCCGTGCTGGAACCAGATTAGGGCCTGAAGCCATCCTTCGGTTTTGCGGCCAGGTCACAAGAAAGCCAGTTGAAGAAAGGAGCTCAGGGGCACTGTAATTCACAAACCTGCAGAGTTATAACTGACAGCTATCGTCCAAAAATATACTGAAGTAAGGCTGCCAAGAGGACTTGAAAGCGGGGCAGAATTGCAGGAAACCGATTTCAGGAGGTAGACTGGAATTGCATTGAAAGCATAGGAAAAGAGGCAGAACGTCCACAATGATGCACTTGGCCAAAAAGGGCGTATGCGTTTTTTCCTGAATATATTCAGGAAAAAACGCATACGCCCTTTTTGGCCAACCAAGCAAGCTTGCAAAGGAAATCTGCACTACAATGAAGTCTCACTTCCCCCAGGTCAAAAGGGCCATCTGAAAAAAGTGTAAAATCCAGAAAGGCAGGACAGGCCATGGAGAACTGGGAGCCTTGTTATGCTGATGGGCGGGATGTAAATTGCCAACAGACACTCTGGAGAAGTGTATGGTGTTTCCTGAAACATCTAAAAAACAAAGCAACAGAGCCTATGGCACTTCCACTTATGGTCCTATAGCTTAGGGAAATTAAAATCAAAAAGACACAGCCACCCCAATGTTTGGGACGCCTCTGTTTACAAGAACCTCGTTTACCATACAAGTTCAATATCACAGAAAGTGAAAAATGGATAAAGAACTTGTGGTACTTACGTACAATGCAGTATCACTCAGCAATGAAATCTATGTCATCAGGCCCGTAGCAGCATAATGAGTGGATTCAGGTATGATGATTCTAACTGAAATAAGTCACACAGAAAAAGAAACATCATAAGATATCACAATACACGGAATGTAAACTTGGCTACACAGGAACTGAATTCCAGAACAGAACAGGGTCTCAAATTTAGAAAACCAACTTACGCTTGCTTAAGGGTAAAGGTGAGTTGGGGTGCTGCATAAAACCAGAGATTGAAATGAGCACAGATAAAGTTCCTTAAGCCAAATATGGAATAGACAAGAGCTACCTCTTGCTCAACGAAATGGACTCAACACCACATATTAAACGCCTAAGAATGTACCTGACTAGTAAGTATCTTAAAACCTATGGATTGCTATGTCTCCGAAAGAGAATCAAGCGTGTGTACAGGAGAATAAACGCAGCAGTGATAGGATTGGAGAGGTTCGGTGAGCAAATGAAGACCCTTTGAAGTCATAATGCATGGTACCCATTACACGGGTCTCAACTCTCCAGGTTTAAGGTATTCTTCCTTCAGCTAAAACATGCATGTGGAACCCAGAGTATGATCAACCGTGTGAACGGGAGATGTGTTCAAATATGTCTCAGTTTTCTTACTCTGGTACTCAGGTGCAACATTCCAGACGCTTTACTAACACTCTCCCGACTTGGAGAGTCAGTCCCCTTAACCTCCTGTTTGGCCCAGTTTGCAATTTCTGCGGAAGATGAACAGGAATAGGGAGAACCAATGAGAGACTAGCTGGAGGTCTCTGGACGGGCAAATTTAACTCTCATTTCCCAACAGGAAGACGAATTAACCAAAGGATCAGTGTGCCGTTCCAGAACCAGATTAGGGCCTGAAGCCATCCTGCGGTGTTGCGGCCAGGTCACAAGAAAGCGAGTTGAAGAAAGGAGCTCAGGGGCACTGTAATTCACAAACCTGCAGAGTTATAAATGACAGCTATCGTCCAAAAATAGACTGAAGTAAGGCTGCCAAGAGGACTTGAAAGCGGGGCAGACTTGCAGGAAACCGATTTCAGGAGGTAGACTGGAATTGCATTGAAAGCATAGGAAAAGAGGCAGAACGTCCACAATGATGCACTTGGCCAAAAAGGGCATATGCGTTTTTTCCTGAATATATTCAGGAAAAAACGCATACGCCCTTTTTGGCCAACCAAGCATGCTTGCAAAGGAAATCTGCACTACAATGAAGTCTCACTTCCCCCCGGTCAAAACGGCCATCTGAAAAAAGTGTAAAATCCAGAAAGGCAGGACAGGCCATGGAGAACTGCGAGCCTTGTTATGCTGATGGGCGGGATGTAAATTGCCAACAGACACTCGGGAGAAGTGTATGGTGTTTCCTGAAACATCTAAAAAACAAAGCAACAGAGCCTAGGGCACTTCCACTTATGGTCCTATAGCTTAGGGAAATTAAAATCAAAAAGACACAGCCACCCCAAAGTTTGGGACGCCTCTGTTTACAAGAACCTCGTTTACCGTACAAGTTCAATATCACAGAAAGTGAAAAATGGATAAAGAACTTGTGGTACTTACGTACAATGCAGTATCACTCAGCAATGAAATCTATGTCATCAGGCCTGTAGCAGCATAATGAGTGGATTCAGGTACGATGATTCTAACTGGAATAAGTCACACAGAAAAAGAAACATCATAAGATATCACTAATACACGGAATGTAAACTTGGCTACACAGGAACTGAATTCCAAAACAGAACAGGGTCTCAAATTTAGAACACCAACTTATGCTTGCTTAAGGGTAAAGGTGAGTTGGGGTGCTGAATAAAACCAGAGATTGAAATGAGCACAGATAAAGTTCCTTAAGCCAAATATGGAATAGACAAGAGCTACTCCTTGCTCAACGACATGGACTCAACACCCCATATTAAACGCCTAAGAATGTACCTGACTAGTAAGTGTCTTAAAACCTATGGATTGCTATGTCTCCAAAAGAGAATCAAGCGTGTGTACAGGGGCATAAACGCAGCAGTGATAGGATTGGAGAGGTTCGGTGAGCAAATGAAGACCCTTTGAAGTCATATTGCATGGTACCCATTACACGGGTCTCAACTCTCCAGATTTAAGGTATTCTTCCTTCAGCTAAAACATGCATGTGAAACCCAGAGTATGATCAACCGTGTGAACGGGAGACGTGTTCAAATATGTCTCAGTTTTCCTCCCCTGGTACTCGGGTGCAACATTCCAGATGCTTTACTAACACTTTCCCCACTTGCAGAGTCAGCGCCTTTAACCTCCTGTTTGGCCCAGTTTGCAATTTCTGCGGAAGATGAACAGGAATAGCGAGAACCAATGAGAGACTAGCTGGAGGTGTCTGGACGGGCAAATTTAACTCTCATTTCCCACCAGGAAGAGGAATTAACCAAAAGCTCAGCGTGCCGTGCCGGAACCAGATTAGGGCCTGAAGCCATACTGCGGTGTTGCGGCCAGGTCACAAGAAAGCGAGTTGAAGAAAGGAGCTCAGGGGCACTGTAATTCACAAACCTGCAGAGTTATAAATGACAGCTATCGTCCAAAAATAGACTGAAGTAAGGCTGCCAAGAGGACTTCAAAACGGGGCAGAATTGCATGAAACCGATTTCAGGAGGTAGACTGGAATTGCATTGAAAACATAGGAAAAGAGGCAGAACGTCCACAATGATGCACTTGGCCAAAAAGGGCGTATGCGTTTTTTCCTGAATATATTCAGGAAAAAACGCATACGCCCTTTTTGGCCAACCAAGAAGCTTGCAAAGGAAATCTGCACTACAATGAAGTCTCACTTCCCCCCAGTCAAAAGGGCCATCTGAAAAAAGTGTAAAATCCAGAAAGGCAGGACAGGCCATGGAGAACTGGGAGCCTTGTTATGCTGATGGGTGGGATGTAAATTGCCAACAGACACTCGGGAGAAGTGTATGGTGTTTCCTGAAACATCTAAAAAACAAAGCAACAGAGCCTAGGGCACTTCCACTTATGGTCCTATAGCTTAGGGAAATTAAAATCAAAAAGACACAGCCACCCCAAAGTTTGGGACGCCTCTGTTTACAAGAACCTCGTTTACAGTACAAGTTCAACATCGCAGAAAGTGAAAAATGGATAAAGAAGTTGTGGTATTTACTTACAAAGCAATATCACTCAGCAATGAAATCTATGTCATCAGATCCTTAGCAGCACAATGAGTGGATTCAGGTATGATGATTCTAACTGAAATAAGTCACACAGAAAAAGAAACATCATAAGATATCAGTAATACACGGAATGTAACCTTGGCTACACAGGAACTGAATTACAGAACAGAACAGGGTCTCAAATTTAGAAAACCAACTTATGCTTGCTTAAGGGGCAAGGTGAGTTGGGGTGCTGCATAAAACCAGAGATTGAAATGAGCACAGATAAAGTTCCTTAAGCCAAATATGGAATAGACAAGAGCTACTCCTTGCTCAACGAAATGGACACAACACCGCATATTAAACGCCTAAGAATGTACCTGACTAGTAAGTATCTTAAAACCTATGGATTGCTATGTCTCCAAAAGAGAATCAAGCATGTGTACAGGGGCATAAACGCAGCAGAGATAGGATTGGAGAGGTTCGGTGAGCAAATGAAGACCCTTTGAAGTCATATTGCATGGTACCCATTCCACGGTTTACAACTACCCAGGTTTAAGGTATTCTTCCTTCAGCTAAAACATGCATGTGGAACCCAGAGTATGATCAACCGTGTGAACGGGAGACGTGTTCAAATATGTCTCAGTTTTCATACCCTGGTACTCAGGTGCTACATTCCAGACACTTTACTAACACTCTCCCGACTTGGAGAGTCAGTCCCTTTAACCTCCTGTTTGGCCCAGTTTGCAATTTCTGCGGAAGATGAACAGGAATAGCGAGAACCAATGAGAGACTAGCTGGAGGTGTCTGGACGGGCAAATTTAACTCTCATTTCCCACCAGGAAGAGGAATTAAGCAAAGGCTCAGTGTGTCGTGCCGGAACCAGATTGGGCCTGAAACCATCCTGCGGTGTTGGGGCCAGGTCACAAGAAAGCGAGTTGAAGAAAGGAGCTCAGGGGCACTGTAATGCACAAACCTGCAGAGTTATAAATGACAGCTATCGTCCAAAAATATACTGAAGTAAGGCTGCCAAGAGGACTTGAAAGCGGGGCAGAATTGCAGGAAACCGATTTCAGGAGGTAGACTGGAATTGCATTGAAAGCATAGGAAAAGAGGCAGAACGTCCACAATGATGCACTTGGCCAAAAAGGGCGTATGCGTTTTTTCCTGAATATATTCAGGTAAAAACGCATACGCCCTTTTTGGCCAACCAAGCAAGCTTGCAAAGGAAATCTGCACTACAATGAAGTCTCATTTCCCCCCGGTCAAAAGGGCCATCTGAAAAAAGTGTAAAATCCAGAAAGGCAGGACAGGCCATGGAGAACTGGGAGCCTTGTTAGGCTGATGGGCAGGATGTAAATTGCCAACAGACACTCGGGAGAAGTGTATGGTGTTTCCTGAAACATCCAAAAAAACAAAGCAACAGAGCCTAGGTCACTTCCACTTATGGTCCTATAGCTTAGGGAAATTAAAATCAAAAAGACACAGCCACCCCAGAGTTTGGAACGGCTCTGTTTATAAGAACCTCGTTTACAGTACAAGTTCAACATCGCTGAAAGTGAAAAATGGATAAAGAAGTTGTGGTATTTACTTACAAAGCAATATCACTCAGCAATGAAATCTATGTCATCAGGTCCTTAGCAGCACAATGAGTAGATTCAGGTATGATGATTCTAACTGAAATAAGTCACACAGAAAAAGAAACATCATAAGATATCAGTAATACACAGAATGTAAACTTGGCTACACAGGAACTGAATTACAGAACAGAACAGGGTCTCAAATTTAGAAAACCAACTTCTGCTTGCTTAAGGGTAAAGGTGAGTTGGGGTGCTGCATAAAACCAGAGATTGAAATGAGCACAGATAAGTTCCTTAAGCCAAATATGGAATAGACAAGAGCTACTCCTTGCTCAACGAAATGGACTCAACACCCCATATTAAACGCCTAAGATTGTACCTGACTAGTAAGTATCTAAAACCTGTGGATTGCTATGTCTCCGAAAGACAATCAAGCATGTGTACAGGGGCATAAACGCAGCAGTGATAGGATTGGAGAGGTTCGGTGAGCAAATGAAGACCCTTTGAAGTCATATTGCATGGTACCCATTCCACGGGTTTCAACTACAGAGATTTAAGTTATTCTTCCTTCAGCTAAAACATGAATGTGGAACCTAGAGTATGATCAACCATGTGATCGGGAGACGTGTTCAAATATGTCTCAGTTTTCGTACCCTGGTACTCGGGTGCAACATTCCAGACGCTTTACTAACACTCTCCCAACTTGGAGAGTCAGTCCCTTTAACCTCCTGTTTGGCCCAGTTTGCAATTTCTGCGGAAGATGAACAGGAATAGCGAGAACCAATGAGAGACTAGCTGGAGGTGTCTGGACGGGCAAATTTAACTCTCATTTCCCACCAGGAAGACGAAATAACCAAAGGCTCAGCGTGCCGTGCTGGAACCAGATTATGGCCTGAAGCCATCCTGGGGTGTTGCGGCCAGCTCACAAGAAAGCGAGTTGAAGAAAGGAGCTCAGGGGCACTGTAATTCACAAACCTGCAGAGTTATAACTGACAGCTATCGTCCAAAAATATACTGAAGTAAGGTTGCCAAGAGGACTTGAAAGCGGGGCCGAATTGCAGGAAACCGATTTCAGGAGGTAGACTGGAATTGCATTTCAAGCATAGGAACAGAGGCAGAACGTCCACAATGATGCACTTGGCCAAAAAGGGCGAATGCGTTTTTTCCTGAATATATTTAGGAAAAAACGCATAAGCTGTTTTGGGCCAACCAAGCAAGCTTGCAAAGGAAATCTGCACTACAATGAAGTCTCACTTCCCCCTGGTCAAAAGGGCCATCTGAAAAAAGTGTAAAATCCAGAAAGGCAGGACAGGCCATGGAGAACTGGGAGCCTTGATATGCTGATGGGCGGGATGTAAATTGCCAACAGACACTCGGGAGAAGTGTATGGTGTTTCCTGAAACATCTAAAAAACAAAGCAACAGAGCCTAGGGCACTTCCACTTATGGTCCTATAGCTTAGGGAAATTAAAATCAAAAAGACACAGCCACCCCAATGTTTGGAACGGCTCTGTTTACAACAACCTCGTTTACAGTACAAGTTCAATGTCACAGAAAGTGAAAAATGGATAAAGAAGTTGTGGTATTTACTTACAAAGCAATATCACTCAGCAATGAAATCTATGTCATCAGGTCCTTAGCAGCACAATGAGTGGATTCAGGTATGATGATTCTAACTGAAATAAGTCACACAGAAAAAGAAACATCATAAGATATCAGTAATACACGGAATGTAACCTTGGCTACACAGGAACTGAATTACAGAACAGAACAGGGTCTCAAATTTAGAAAACCAACTTATGCTTGCTTAAGGGGCAAGGTGAGTTGGGGTGCTGCATAAAACCAGAGATTGAAATGAGCACAGATAAAGTTCCTTAAGCCAAATATGGTATAGAAAAGAGCTACTCCTTGCTCAACGAAATGGACACAACACCGCATATTAAACGCCTAAGAATGTACCTGACTAGTAAGTATCTTAAAACCTATGGATTTCTATGTCTCTGAAAGAGAATCAAGCATGTGTACAGGGGCATAAACGCAGCAGTTATAGGATTGGAGAGGTTCGGTGAGCAAATGAAGACCCTTTGAAGTCATATTGCATGGTACCCATTCCACGGTTTACAACTACCCAGGTTTAAGGTATTCTTCCTTCAGCTAAAACATGCATGTGGAACCCAGAGTATGATCAACCGTGTGAATGGGGGACGTGTTCAAATATGTCTCAGTTTTCCTCCCCTGGTACTCGGGTGCAACATTCCAGACGCTTTCCTAACACTCTCCCCACTTGGAGAGTCAGCGCCTTTAACCTCCTGTTTGGCCCAGTTTGCAATTTCTGTGGAAGATGAACAGGAATAGGGAGAACCAATGAGAGACTAGCTGGAGGTGTCTGGACGGGCAAATTTAACTCTCATTTCCCACAAGGAAGAGGAATTAACCAAAGGCTCAGCGTGCCGTGCCGGAACCAGATTAGGGCCTGAAGCCATCCTGCGGTGTTGCGGCCAGCTAACAAGAAAGCGAGTTGAAGAAAGGAGCTCAGGGACACTGTAATTCACAAACCTGCAGAGTTATAAATGACAGCTATCGTCCAAAAATATACTGAAGTAAGGCTTCCAAGAGGACTTGAAAGCGGGGCAGAATTGCAAGAAACCGATTTCAGGAGGTAGACTGGAATTGCATTGAAAGCATAGGAAAAGAGGCAGAACGTCCACAATGATGCACTTGGCCAAAAAGGGCATATGCGTTTTTTCCTGAATATATTCAGGAAAAAACGCATACGCCCTTTTTGGCCAACCAAGCAAGCTTGCAAAGGAAATCTGCACTACAATGAAGTCTCACTTCCCCCCGGTCAAAAGGGCCATCTGAAAAAAGTGTAAAATCCAGAAAGGCAGGACAGGCCATGGAGAACTGGGAGCCTTGTTATGCTGATGGGCGGGATGTAAACTGCCAACAGACACTCGGGAGAAGTGTATGGTGTTTCCTGAAACATCTAAAAAACAAAGCAACAGAGCCTAGGACACTTCCACTTATGGTCTTATAGCTTAGGGAAATTAAAATCAAAAAGACACAGCTACCCCAAAGTTTGGGACGCCTCTGTTTACAAGAACCTCGTTTACAGTACAAGTTCAAAATCGCAGAAAGTGAAAAATGGATAAAGAAGTTGTGGTATTTACTTACAAAGCAATATCACTCAGCAATGAAATCGATGTCATCAGGTCCTTAGCAGCACAATGAGTGGATTCAGGTATGATGATTCTAACTGAAATAAGTCACACAGAAAAAGAAACATCATAAGATATCAGTAATACATGGAATGTAACCTTGGCTACACAGGAACTGAATTACAGAACAGAACAGGGTCTCAAATTTAGAAAACCAACTTATGCTTGCTTAAGGGGCAAGGTGAGTTGGAGTGCTGCATAAAACCAGAGATTGAAATGAGCACAGATAAAGTTCCTTAAGCCAAATATGGAATAGAAAAGAGCTACTCCTTGCTCAACGAAATGGACACAACACCGCATATTAAACGCCTAAGAATGTACCTGACTAGTAAGTATCTTAAAACCTATGGATTTCTATGTCTCTGAAAGAGAATCAAGCATGTGTACAGGGGCATAAACGCAGCAGTGATAGGATTGGAGAGGTTCGGTGAGCAAATGAAGACCCTTTGAAGTCATATTGCATCGTACCCATTCCACGGTTTACAACTACCCAGGTTTAAGGTATTCTTCCTTCAGCTAAAACATGCATGTGGAACCCAGAGTATGATCAACCATGTGAATGGGAGACGTGTTCAAATATGTCTCAGTTTTCCTCCCCTGGTACTCGGGTGCAACATTCCAGAAGCTTTACTAACACTCTCCCCACTTGGAGAGTCAGCGCCTTTAACCTCCTGTTTGGCCGAGTTTGCAATTTCTGCGGAAGATGAACAGGAATAGGGAGAACCAATGAGAGACTAGCTGGAGGTGTCTGGACGGGCAAATTTAACTCTCATTTCCCACAAGGAAGAGTAATTAACCAAAGGCTCAGCGTGCCGTGCCGGAACAAGATTAGGGCCTGAAGCCATCCTGCGGTGTTGCGGCCAGGTCAAAAGAAAGCGAGTTGAAGAAAGGAGCTCAGGGGCACTGTAATTCACAAACCTGCAGAGTTATAAATGACAGCTATCGTCCAAAAATATACTGAAGTAAGGCTTCCAAGAGGACTTGAAAGCGGGGCAGAATTGCAAGAAACCGATTTCAGGAGGTAGACTGGAATTGCATTGAAAGCATAGGAAAAGAGGCAGAACGTCCACAATGATGCACTTGGCCAAAAAGGGCATATGCGTTTTTTCCTGGATATATTCAGGAAAAACGCATACGCCCTTTTTGGCCAACCAAGCAAGCTTGCAAAGGAAATCTGCACTACAATGAAGTCTCACTTCCCCCCGGTCAAAAGGGCCATCTGAAAAAAGTGTAAAATCCAGAAAGGCAGGACAGGCCATGGAGAACTGGGAGCCTTGTTATGCTGATGGGCGGGATGTAAACTGCCAACAGACACTCGGGAGAAGTGTATGGTGTTTCCTGAAACATCTAAAAAACAAAGCAACAGAGCCTAGGACACTTCCACTTATGGTCCTATAGCTTAGGGAAATTAAAATCAAAAAGACACAGCTACCCCAAAGTTTGGGACGCCTCTGTTTACAAGAACCTCGTTTACAGTACAAGTTCAATATCGCAGAAAGTGAAAAATGGATAAAGAAGTTGTGGTATTTACTTACAAAGCAATATCAC
Source organism: Stenella coeruleoalba (assembly GCF_951394435.1). Lineage (NCBI taxonomy): Eukaryota > Metazoa > Chordata > Mammalia > Artiodactyla > Delphinidae > Stenella > Stenella coeruleoalba. The sequence goes on along the minus strand of NW_027646154.1, from coordinate 541,969 downwards.
TCAGCAATGAAATCTATGTCATCAGGTCCTTAGCAGCACAATGAGTGGATTCAGGTATGATGATTCTAACTGAAATAAGTCACACAGAAAAAGAAACATCATAAGATATCAGTAATACATGGAATGTAACCTTGGCTACACAGGAACTGAATTACAGAACAGAACAGGGTCTCAAATTTAGAAAACCAACTTATGCTTGCTTAAGGGGCAAGGTGAGTTGGAGTGCTGCATAAAACCAGAGATTGAAATGAGCACAGATAAAGTTCCTTAAGCCAAATATGGAATAGAAAAGAGCTACTCCTTGCTCAACGAAATGGACACAACACCGCATATTAAACACCTAAGAATGTACCTGACTAGTAAGTATCTTAAAACCTATGGATTTCTATGTCTCTGAAAGAGAATCAAGCATGTGTACAGGGGCATAAACGCAGCAGTGATAGGATTGGAGAGGTTCGGTGAGCAAATGAAGACCCTTTGAAGTCATATTGCATCGTACCCATTCCACGGTTTACAACTACCCAGGTTTAAGGTATTCTTCCTTCAGCTAAAACATGCATGTGGAACCCAGAGTATGATCAACCGTGTGAATGGGAGACGTGTTCAAATATGTCTCAGTTTTCCTCCCCTGGTACTCGGGTGCAACATTCCAGAAGCTTTACTAACACTCTCCCCACTTGGAGAGTCAGCGCCTTTAACCTCCTGTTTGGCCGAGTTTGCAATTTCTGCGGAAGATGAACAGGAATAGGGAGAACCAATGAGAGACTAGCTGGAGGTGTCTGGACGGGCAAATTTAACTCTCATTTCCCACAAGGAAGAGGAATTAACCAAAGGCTCAGCGTGCCGTGCCGGAACAAGATTAGGGCCTGAAGCCATCCTGCGGTGTTGCGGCCAGGTCAAAAGAAAGCGAGTTGAAGAAAGGAGCTCAGGGGCACTGTAATTCACAAACCTGCAGAGTTATAAATGACAGCTATCGTCCAAAAATATACTGAAGTAAGGCTGCCAAGAGGACTTGAAAGCGGGGCAGAATTGCAAGAAACCGATTTCAGGAGGTAGACTGGAATTGCATTGAAAGCATAGGAAAAGAGGCAGAACGTCCACAATGATGCACTTGGCCAAAAAGGGCGTATGCGTTTTTTCCTGAATATATTCAGGAAAAAACGCATACGCCCTTTTTGGCCAACCAAGCAAGCTTGCAAAGGAAATCTGCACTACAATGAAGTCTCACTTCCCCCCGGTCAAAAGGGCCATCTGAAAAAAGTGTAAAATCCAGAAAGGCAGGACAGGCCATGGAGAACTGGGAGCCTTGTTATGCTGATGGGCAGGATGTAAATTGCCAACAGACACTCGGGAGAAGTGTATGGTGTTTCCTGAAACATCCAAAAAAACAAAGCAACAGAGCCTAGGGCACTTCCACTTATGGTCCTATAGCTTAGGGAAATTAAAATCAAAAAGACACAGCCACCCCAAAGTTTGGGATGCCTCTGTTTACAAGAACCTCGTTTACCGTACAAGTTCAATATCACAGAAAGTGAAAAATGGATAAAGAACTTGTGGTACTTACGTACAATGCAGTATCACTCAGCAATGAAATCTATGTCATCAGGCCCGTAGCAGCATAATGAGTGGATTCATGTATGATGATTCTAACTGAAATAAGTCACACAGAAAAAGAAACATCATAAGATATCAGTAATACACGGAATGTAAACTTGGCTACACAGGAACTGAATTCCAAAACAGAACAGGGTCTCAAATTTAGAAAACCAACTTATGCTTGCTTAAGGGGAAAGGTGAGTTGGGGTGCTGCATAAAACCAGAGATTGAAATGAGCACAGATAAAGTTCCTTAAGCCAAATATGGAATAGACAAGAGCTACTCCTTACTCAGCGAAATGGACTCAACACCCCATATTAAACGCCTAAGAATGTACCTGACTAGTAAGTATGTTAAATCCTATGGATTGCTATGTCTCCGAAAGAGAATCAAGCGTGTGTACAGGGGCATAAATGCAGCAGTGATAGGATTGGAGAGGTTCGGTGAGCAAATGAAGACCCTTTGAAGTCATATTGCATGGTACCCATTACACGGGTCTCAACTCTCCAGGTTTAAGGTATTCTTCCTTCAGCTAAAACATGCATGTGGAACCCAGAGTATGATTAACCGTGTGAACGGGAGACGTGTTCAAATATGTCTCAGTTTTCCTCCCCTGGTACTCGGGTGCAACATTCCAGACGCTTTACTAACACTCTCCCCACTTGGAGAGTCAGCACCTTTAACCTCCTGTTTGGCCCAGTTTGCAATTTCTGCGGAAGATGAACAGGAATAGGGAGAACCAATGAGAGACTAGCTGGAGGTGTCTGGATGGGCAAATTTAACTCTCATTTCCCACCAGGAAGAGGAAATAACCAAAGGCTCAGCGTGCCGTGCTGGAACCAGATTAGTGCCTGAAGCCATCCTGCATTGTTTCGGCCAGCTCAAAAGAAAGCGAGTTGAAGAAAGGAGCTCAGGGGCAGTGTAATTCACAAACCTGCACAGTTATAAATGACAGCTATCGTCCAAAAATATACTGAAGTAAGGCTGCCAAGAGGACTTGAAAGCGGGGCAGAATTGCAGGAAACCGATTTCAGGAGGTAGACTGGAATTGCATTGAAAGCATAGGAAAAGAGGCAGAACGTCCACAATGATGCACTTGGCTAAAAAGTGCGTATGCGTTTTTTCCTGAATATATTCAGGAAAAAACGCATACGCCGTTTTTGGCCAACCAAGCAAACTTGCAAAGGAAATCTGCACTACAATGAAGTCTCACTTCCTATCGGTCAAAAGGGTCATCTGAAAAAAGTGTAAAATCCAGAAAGGCAGGACAGGACATGGAGAACTGGGAGCCTTGTTATGCTGATGGGCGGGATGTAAATTGCCAACAGACACTCGGGAGAAGTGTATGGTGTTTCCTGAAACATCTAAAAAACAAAGCAACAGAGCCTAGGGCACTTCCACTTATGGTCCTATAGCTTAGGGAAATTAAAATCAAAAAGACACAGCCACCCCAAAGTTAGGGACGCCTCTGTTTACAAGAACCTCATTTACCGTACAAGTTCAATATCACAGAAAGTGAAAAACGGATAAAGAACTTGTTGTACTTACGTACAATGCAGTATCACTCAGCAATGAAATCTATGTCATCAGGCCCGTAGCAGCATAATGAGTGGATTCAGGTATGATGATTCTAACTGAAATAAGTCACACAGAAAAAGAAACATCATAAGATATCAGTAATACACGGAATGTAAACTTGGCTACACAGGAACTGAATTCCAAAACAGAACAGGGTCTCAAATTTAGAAAACCAACTTATGCTTGCTTAAGGGTAAAGGTGAGTTGGGGTGCTGCATAAAACCAGAGATTGAAATGAGCACAGATAAAGTTCCTTAAGCCAAATATGGAATAGACAAGAGCTACTCCTTGCTCAATGAAATGGACTCAACACCGCATATTAAACGCCTAAGAATGTACATGACTAGTAAGTATCTTAAAACCTATGGATTGCTATGTCTCCAAAAGAGAATCAAGCGTGTGTACAGGGCCATAAACGCAGCAGTGATAGGATTGGAGAGGTTCAGTGAGCAAATGAAGACCCTTTGAAGTCATATTGCATGGTACCCATTAGACGGGTCTCAACTCTCCAGGTTTAAGGTATTTTTCCTTCAGCTAAAACATGCATGTGGAACCCAGAGTATGATCAACCGTGTGAACGGGAGACGTGTTCAAATATGTCTCAGTTTTCCTCCCCTGGTACTCGGGTGCAACATTCCAGACGCTTTACTAACACTCTCCCTACTTGGAGAGTCAGGGCCTTTATCCTCCTGGTTGGCCCAGTTTGCAATTTCTGCGGAAGATGAACAATAATAGGGAGAACCAATGAGAGACTAGCTGGAGGTGTCTGGACGGGCAAATTGAACTCTCATTTCCCACCAGGAAGAGGAATTAACCAAAGGCTCAGCGTGCTGTGCCGGAACCAGATTAGGGCCTGAAGCCATCCTGCGGTGTTGCGGCCAGCTCAAAAGAAAGCGAGTTGAAGAAAGGAGCTCAGGGGCACTGTAATTCACAAACCTGCAGAGTTATAAATGACAGCTATCGTCCAAAAATATACTGAAGTAAGGCTGCCAAGAGGACTTGAAAGGGGGCAGAATTGCAGGAAACCGATTTCAGGAGGTAGACTGGAATTGCATTGAAAGCATAGGAAAAGAGGCAGAACGTCCACAAAGATGCACTTGGCCAAAAAGGGCGTATGCGTTTTTTCCTGAATATATTCAGGAAAAAACGCATACGCCCTTTTTGGCCAACCAAGCAAACTTGCAAAGGAAATCTGCACTACAATGAAGTCTCACTTCCCCCCGGTCAAAAGGGCCACCAGAAAAAAGTGTAAAATCCAGAAAGGCAGGACAGGCCATGGAGAACTGGGAGCCTTGTTATGCTGATGGGCGGGATGTAAATTGCCAACAGACACTCTGGAGAAGTGTATGGTGTTTCCTGAAACATCTAAAAAACAAAGCAACAGAGCCTAGGGCACATCCACTTATGGTCCTATAGCTTAGGGAAATTAAAATCAAAAAGACACAGCCACCCCAAAGTTTGGGACGCCTCTGTTTACAAGAACCTCGTTTACCGTACAAGTTCAGTATCACAGAAAGTGAAAAATGGATAAAGAAGTTGTGGTATTTACTTACAAAGCAATATCACTCAGCAATGAAATCTATGTCATCAGGCCCTTAGCAGCAAAATGAGTGGATTCAGGTACGGTGATTCTAACTGAAATAAGTCACACTGAAAAAGAAACATCATAAGTTATCAGTAATACACGGAATGTAAACTTGGCTACACAGGAACTGAATTACAGAACAGAACAGGGTCTCAAATTTAGAAAACAAACTTATGCTTGCTTAAGGGGAAAGGTGAGTTGGGGTGCTGCATAAAACCAGAGATTGAAATGAGCACAGATAAAGTTCCTTAAGCCAAATATGGAATAGACAAGAGCTACTCCTTGCTCAACGAAATGGACTCAACACCGCATATTAAACGCCTAAGAATGTACCTGACTAGTAAGTATCTTAAAACCTATGGATTGCTATGTCCCCGAAAGAGAATCAAGCATGTGTACAGGGGCATAAACGCAGCAGTGATAGGATTGGAGAGGTTCGGTGAGCAAATGAACACCCTTTGAAGTCATATTGCATGGTACCCATTCCACGGGTTTCAACTACCCAGGTTTAAGGTATTCTTCCTTCAGCTAAAACATTCATGTGGAACCCAGAGTATGATCAACTGTGTGAATGGGAGATGTCTTCAAATATGTCTCAGTTTTCGTACCCTGGTACTCGGGTGCAACATTCCAGACGCTTTACTAACACTCTCCCCACTTGGAGAGTCAGCACCTTTAACCTCCTGTTTGGCCCAGTTTGCAATTTCTGCGGAAGATGAACAGGAATAGGGAGAACCAATGAGAGACTAGCTGGAGGTGTCTGGACGGGCAAATTTAACTCTCATTTCCCACCAGGAAGAGGAAATAACCAAAGGCTCAGCGTGCCGTGCCGGAACCAGATTAGGGCCTGAAGCCATCCTGCGGTGTTGCGGCCAGGACTCAAGAAAGCGAGTTGAAGAAAGGAGCTCAGGGGCACTGTAATTCACAAACCTGCAGAGTTATAAATGACAGCTATCGTCCAAAAATATACTGAAGTAAGGCTGCCAAGAGGACTTGAAAGCGGGGCAGAATTGCAGGAAACCGATTTCAGGAGGTAGACTGGAATTGCATTGAAAGCATAGGAAAAGAGGCAGAACGTCCACAATGATGCACTTGGCCAAAAAGTGCGTATGCGTTTTTTCCTGAATATATTCAGGAAAAAACGCATACGCACTTTTTGGACAACCAAGCAAACTTGCAAAGGAAATCTGCACTACAATGAAGTCTCACTTCCCGCCGGTCAGAAGGGGCATCTGAAAAAAGTGTAAAATCCAGAAAGGCAGGACAGGCCATGGAGAACTGGGAGCCTTGTTATGCTGATGGGCGGGATGTATATTGCCAACAGACACTCGGGAGAAGTGTATGGTGTTTCCTGAAACATCTAAAAAACAAAGCAACAGAGCCTAGGGCACTTCCACTTATGGTCCTATAGCTTAGGGAAATTAAAATCAAAAAGACACAGCCACCCCAAAGTTTGGGACGCCTCTGTTTACAAGGACCTTGTTTACCGTACAAGTTCAATATCACAGAAATTGAAAAATGGATAAAGAACTTGTGGTACTTACGTACAATGCAGTATCACTCAGCAATGAAATCTATGTCATCAGGCCCGTAGCAGCATAATGAGTGGATTCAGGTACGATGATTCTAACTGAAATAAGTCACACAGAAAAAGAAACATCATAAGATATCAGTAATACACGGAATGTAAACTTGGCTACACAGGAACTGAATTACAGAACAGAACAGGGTCTCAAATTGAGAAAACCAACTTATGCTTGCTTAAGGGTAAAGGTGAGTTGGGGTGCTGCATAAAACCAGAGATTGAAATGAGCACAGATAAAGTTCCTTAAGCCAAATATGGAATAGACAAGAGCTACTCCTTGCTCAACGAAATGAACTCAACACCGCATATTAAACGCCTAAGAATGTACCTGACTAGTAAGTATCTTAAAACCTATGGATTGCTATGTCTCCGAAAGAGAATCAAGCGTGTGTACAGGGGCATAAACGCAGCAGTGATAGGATTGGAGAGGTTCGGTGAGCAAATGAAGACCCTTTGAAGTCATATTGCATGGTACCCATTCCACGGGTCTCAACTCTCCAGGTTTAAGGTATTCTTCCTTCAGCTAAAACATGCATGTGGAACCCAGAGTATGATCAACCGTGTGAACGGGAGACGTGTTCAAATATGTCTCAGTTTTCCTCTCCTGGTACTCGTGTGCAACATTGCAGACGCTTTACTAACACTCTCACCACTTGGAGAGTCAGCGCCTTTAACCTCCTGTTTGGCCCAGTTTGCAATTTCTGCGGAAGATGAACAGGAATATGGAGAACCAATGAGAGACTAGCTGGAGGTGTCTGGACGGGCAAATTTAACTCTCATTTCCCACCAGGAAGAGGAAATAACCAAAGGCTCAGTGTGCCGTGCCGTAACCAGATTAGGGCCTGAAGCCATCCTGCGGTGTTGCGGCCAGCTCAAAAGAAAGCGAGTTGAAGAAAGGAGCTCAGGGGCACTGTAATTCACAAACCTGCAGAGTTATAAATGACAGCTATTGTCCAAAAATATACTGAAGTAAGGCTGCCAAGAGGACTTGAAAGCGGGGCAGAATTTCAGGAAACCGATTTCAGGAGGTAGACTGGAATTGCATTGAAAGCATAGGAAAAGAGGCAGAACGTCCACAATGATGCACTTGGCCAAAAAGGGCGTATGCGTTTTTTCCTGAATATATTCAGGAAAAAACGCATACGCCCTTTTTGGCCAACCAAGCAAGCTTGCAAAGGAAATCTGCACTACAATGAAGTCTCACTTCCCCCCGGTCAAAAGGGCCATCTGAAAAAAGTGTAAAATCCAGAAAGGCACGACAGGCCATGGAGAACTGGGAGCCTTGTTATGCTGATGGGCGGGATGTAAATTGCCAACAGCCACTGGGGAGAAGTGTATGGTGTTTCCTGAAACATCTAAAAAACAAAGCAACAGAGCCTAGGGCACTTCCACTTATGGTCCTATAGCTTAGGGAAATTAAAATCAAAAAGACACAGCCACCCCAAAGTTTGGAAGGCTCTGTTTACAAGAACCTCGTTTACCATACAAGTTCAACATCGCAGAAAGTGAAAAATGGATAAAGAACTTGTGGTATTTACTTACAAGGCAATATCACTCAGCAATGAAAACTATGTCATCAGGCCCTTAGCAGCACAATGAGTGGATTCAGGTATGATGATTGTAACTGAAATAAGTCACACAGAAAAAGAAACATCATAAGATATCAGTAATACACGGAATGTAAACTTGGCTACACAGGAACTGAATTACACAACAGAACAGGGTCTCAAATTTAGAAAACCAACTTATGCTTGCTTAAGGGGAAAGGTGAGTTGGGGTGCTGCATAAAACCAGAGATTGAAATGAGCACAGATAAAGTTCCTTAAGCCAAATACGGAATAGACAAGAGCTACTCCTTCCTCAACGAAATGGACACAACACCGCATATTAAACGCCTAAGAATGTACCTGACTAGTAAGTATCTTAAAACCTATGGATTGCTATGTCTCTGAAAGAGAATCAAGCATGTGTACAGGGGCATAAACGCAGCAGTGATAGGATTGGAGAGGTTCGGTGAGCAAATGAAGACCCTTTGAAGTCATATTGCATGGTACCCATTCCACGGGTTTCAACTACCCAGTTTTAAGATATTCTTCCTTCAGCTAAAACATGCATGTGGAACCTAGAGTATAATCAACCATGTGATCGGGAGATGTGTTCAAACATGTCTCAGTTTTCGTACACTGGTACTCGGGTGCAACATTCCAGACGCTTTACTAACACTCTCCCGACTTTGAGAGTCAGTCCCTTTAACCTCCTGTTTGGCCCAGTTTGCAATTTCTGCGGAAGATGAACACGAATAGGGAGAACCCATGAGAGACTAGCTGGAGGTGTATGGACGGGCAAATTTAACTCTCATTTCCCACCAGGAAGAGGAATTAACAAAAGGCTCAGCATGCCGTGCCGGAACCAGATTAGGGCCTGAAGCCATCCTGCGGTGTTGCAGCCAGGTCACAAGAAAGCGAGTTGAAGAAAGGAGCTCAGGGGCACTGTAATTCACAAAACTGCAGAGTTATAAATGACAGCTATCGTCCAAAAATATACTGAAGTAAGGCTGCCAAGAGGACTTGAAAGCGGGGCAGAATTGCAGGAAACCGATTTCAGGAGGTAGACTGGAATTGCATTGAAAGCATAGGAAAAGAGGCAGCACGTCCACAATGATGCACTTGGCCAAAAAGGGCGTATGCGTTTTTTCCTGAATATATTCAGGAAAAAACGCATACGCCCTTTTTGGCCAACCAAGCAAGCTTGCAAAGGAAATCTGCACTACAATGAAGTCTCACTTCCCCCTGGTCAAAAGGGCCATCTGAAAAAAGTGTAAAATCCAGAAAGGCAAGACAGGCCATGGAGAACTGGGAGCCTTGTTATGCTGATGGGCGGGATGTAAATTGCCAACAGACACTCGGGAGAAGTGTATGGTGTTTCCTGAAACATCTAAAAAACAAAGCAACAGAGCCTAGGGCACTTCCACTTATGGTCCTATAGCTTAGGGAAATTAAAATCAAAAAGACACAGCCACCCTAAAGTTTGGAACGGCTCTGTTTACAAGAACCTCGTTTACCGTACAAGTTCAGTATCACAGAAAGTGAAAAATGGATAAAGAAGTTGTGGTATTTACTTACAAAGCAATATCACTCAGCAATGAAAGCTATGTCATCAGGCCCTTAGCAGCACAGTGAGTGGATTCAGGTATGATGATTCTAACTGAAATAAGTCACACAGAGAAAGAAACATCATAAGATATCAGTAATACACGGAATGTAAACTTGGCTACACAGGAACTGAATTACAGAACAGAACAGGGTCTCAAATTTAGAAAACCAACTTATGCTTGCTTAAGGGGAAAGGTGAGTTGGGGTGCTGCATAAAACCAGAGATTGAAATGAGCAGAGATAAATTTCCTTAAACCAAATATGGAATAGACAAGAGCTACTCTTTGCTCAACGAAATGGACTCAAAACCCCATATTAAACGCCTAAGAATGTACCTGACTAGTAAGTATCTTAAAACCATGGATTGCTATGTCTCCAAAAGTGAATCAAGCGTGTGTACAGGGGCATAAACGCAGAAGTGATAGAATTGGAGAGGTTTGGTGAGCAAATGAAGACCCTTTGAAGACATATTGCATGGTACCCATTACACGGTTCTCAACTCTCCAGGTTTAAGGTATTCTTCCTTCAGCTGAAGCATGCATGTGGAACCCAGAGTATGATCAACCGTGTGAACGGGAGACGTGTTCAAATATGTCTCAGTTTTCCTCCCCTGGTACTCGGGTGCAACATTCCAGACCCTTTACTAACACTCCCCCCACTTGGAGAGTCAGCGCCTTTAACTTCCTGTTTGGCCCAGTTTGCATTTTCTGCGGAAGATGAACAGGAATTGCGAGAACCAATGAGAGACTAGCTGGAGGTGTCTGGACGGGCAAATTTAACTCTCATTTCCCACCAGGAAGAGGAAATAACCAAAGGCTCAGCATGCCGTGCCGGAACCAGAGTAGGGCCTGAAGCCGTCCTGCGGTGTTGCGGCCAGCTCACAAGAAAGCGAGTTGAAGAAAGGAGCTCAGGGGCACTGTAATTCACAAAACTGCAGAGTTATAAATGACAGCTATCGTCCAAAAATATACTGAAGTAAGGCTGCCAAGAGGACTTGAAAGCGGGGCAGAATTGAAGGAAACCGATTTCAGGAGGTAGACTGGAATTGCATTGAAAGCATAGGAAAAGAGGCAGAACGTCACAATGATGCACTTGGCCAAAAAGTGCGTATGCGTTTCTTCCTGAGTATATTCAGGAAAAAACGCATACGCCCTTTTTGGCCAACCAAGCAAGCTTGCAAAGGAAATCTGCACTACAATGAAGTCTCACTTCTCCCCGGTCAAAAGGGCCATCTGAAAAAAGTGTAAAATCCAGAAAGGCAAGACAGGCCATGGAGAACTGGGAGCCTTGTTATGCTGATGGGCGGGATGTAAATTGCCAACAGCCACTGGGGAGAAGTGTATGGTGTTTCCTGAAACATCTAAAAAACAAAGCAACAGAGCCTAGGGCACTTCCACTTATGGTACTATAGCTTAGGGAAATTAAAATCAAAAAGACACAGCCACCCCAAAGTTTGGGACGCCTCTGTTTACAAGAACCTCGTTTACCATGCAAGTTCAAAATCAGAGAAAGTGAAAAATGGATAAAGAACTTGTGGTACTTACGTACTTTGCAATATCACTCAGCAATGAAATCTATGTCACCAGGCCCGTAGCAGCATAATGAGTGGATTGAGGTACGATGATTCTAACTGAAATAAGTCACACAGAAAAAGAAACATCATAAGATATCACTAATACACCGAATGTAAACTTGGCTACACAGGAAATGAATTCCAAAACAGAAAAGGGTCTCAAATTTAGAAAACCAACTTATGCTTGCTTAAGAGGAAAGGTGAGCAGGGGTGCTGCATAAAACCAGAGATTGAAATGAGTGCAGATAAAGTTCCTTAAGCCAAATATGCAATAGAGAAGAGCTACTCCTTGCTCAACGAAATGGACTCAACACCCCATATTAAACGCCTAAGAATGTACCTGACTAGTAAGTATCTTAAAACCTATGGATTGCTATGTCTCCAAAAGAGAATCAAGCGTGTGTACAGGGGCATAAATGCAGCAGTGATAGGATTGGAGAGGTTCGGTGAGCAAATGAAGACCCTTTGAAGTCATATTTCATGGTACCCATTACACGGTTCTCAACTCTCTAGGTTTAAGGTATTCTTCCTTCAGCTAAAACATGCATGTGGAACCCAGAGTATGATCAACCGTGTGAACGGGAGACGTGTTCAAATATGTCTCAGTTTTCCTCCCCTGGTACTCGGATGCAACATTCCAGACGCATTACTAACACTCTCCCCACTTGGACAGTCAGTCCCTTTAACCTCCTGTTTGGCCCAGTTTGCAATTTCTGCGGAAGATGAACAGGAATAGCGAGAACCAATGAGAGACTAGCTGGAGGTGTCTGGACGGGCAATTTTAACTCTCATTTCCCACCAGGAAGAGGAAATAACCAAAGGCTCAGCGTGCCGTGCCAGAACCAGATTAGGGCCTGAAGCCATCCTGCGGTGTTGCGGCCAGGTCACAGGAAAGCGAGTTGTAGAAAGGAGCTCAGGGGCACTGTAATGCACAAACCTGCAGAGTTATAAATGACAGCTATCGTCCAAAAATAGACTGAAGTAAGGCTGCCAAGAGGACTTGAAAGTGGGGCAGAATTGCAGGAAACCGATTTCAGGAGGTAGACTGGAATTGCACTGAAAGCATAGGAAAAGAGGCAGAACGTCACAATGATGCACTTTGCCAAAAAGGGCGTATGCGTTCTTTCTTGAATATATTCAGGAAAAAACGCATACGCCCTTTTTGGCCAACCAAGCAAGCTTGCAAAGGAAATCTGCACTACAATGAAGTCTCACTTCCCCCCGGTCAAAAGGGCCATCTGAAAAAAGTGTAAAATCCAGAAAGGCAGGACAGGCCATGGAGAACTGGGAGCCTTGTTATGCTGATGGGCGGGATGTAAATTGCCAACAGACACTCGGGAGAAGTGTATGGTGTTTCCTGAAACATCTAAAAAACAAAGCAACAGAGCCTAGGGCACTTCCACTTATGGTCCTATAGCTTAGGGAAATTAAAATCAAAAAGACACATCCACCCCAAAGTTTGGGACGCCTCTGTTTGCAAGAACCTCGTTTACTGTACATGTTCAATATCACAGAAAGTGAAAAATGGATAAAGAACTTGTGGTACTTACGTACAACGCAGTATCACTCAGCAATGAAATCTATGTCATCAGACCCGTAGCAGGATAATGAGTGGATTCAGGTACGATGATTCTAACTGAAATAAGTCACACTGAAAAAGAAACATCATAAGATATCAGTAATACACGGAATGTAAACTTGGCTACACAGGAACTGAATTCCAAAACAGAACAGGGTCTCAAATTTAGAAAACCAACTTATGCTTGCTTAAGGGGAAAGGTGAGTTGGGGTGCTGCATAAAACCAGAGATTGAAATGAGCACAGATAAAGTTCCTTAAGCCAAATATGGAATAGACAAGAGCTACTCCTTGCTCAACGAAATGGACTCAACACCCAATACTAAACGCCTAAGAATGTACCTGACTAGTAAGTATCTTAAAACCTATGGATTGCTATGTCTCTGAAAGAGAATCAAGCATGTGTACAGGGGCATAAACGCCGCAGTGATAGGATTGGAGAGGTTTGGTGAGCAAATGAAGACCCTTTGAAGTCATATTGCATGGTACCCATTCCACGGGTTTCAACTACCCAGGTTTAAGGTATTCTTCCTTCAGCTAAAACATGCATGTGGAACCTAGAGTATGATCAACCATGTGATCGGGAGACGTGTTGAAATATGTCTCAGTTTTCGTACCCTGGTACTCGGGTGCAACATTCCAGACACTTCACTAACACTCTCCCGACTTGGAGAGTCAGTCCCTTTAACCTCCTGTTTGGCCCAGTTTGCAATTTCTGCGGAAGATGAACAGGAATAGCGAGAACCAATGAGAGACTAGCTGGAGGTGTCTGGACGGGCAAATTTAACTCTCATTTCCCACCAGGAAGAGGAAATAACCAAAAGCTCAGCGTGCCGTGCCGGAACCAGATTAGGGCCTGAAGCCATCCTGCGGTGTTGCGGCCAGCTCACAAGAAAGCGAGTTGAAGAAAGGAGCTCAGGGGCACTGTAATTCACAAACCTGCAGAGTTATAAATGACAGCTATCGTCCAAAAATATACTGAAGTAAGGCTGCCAAGAGGACTTGAAAGCGGGGCAGAATTGCAGGAAACCGATTTCAGGAGGTAGACTGGAATTGCATTGAAAGCATAGGAAAAGAGACAGAACGTCCACAATGATGCACTTGGCCAAAAAGGGCGTATGCGTTTTTTCCTGGATATATTCAGGAAAAACGCATACGCCCTTTTTGGCCAACCAAGCAAGCTTGCAAAGGAAATCTGCACTACAATGAAGTCTCACTTCCCCCCGGTCAAAAGGGCCATCTGAAAAAAGTGTAAAATCCAGAAAGGCAGGACAGGCCATGGAGAACTGGGAGCCTTGTTATGCTGATGGGCGGGATGTAAATTGCCAACAGACACTCGGGAGAAGTGTATGGTGTTTCCTGAAACATCTAAAAAACAAAGCAACAGAGCCTAGGGCACTTCCACTTACGGTCCTATAGCTTAGGGAAATTAAAATCAAAAAGACACAGCCACCCCAAAGTTTGGGACGCCTCTGTTTACAAGAACCTCGTTTACCGTACAAGTTCAATATCACAGAAAGTGAAAAATGGATAAAGAACTTGTGGTACTTACGTACAATGCAGTATCACTCAGCAATGAAATCTATGTCATCAGGCCCATAGCAGCATAATGAGTGGATTCAGGTACAATGATTCTAACTGAAATAAGTCACACAGAAAAAGAAACATCATAAGATATCAGTAATACACGGAATGTAAACTTGGCTACACAGGAACTGAATTCCAAAACAGAACAGGGTCTCAAATTTAGAAAACCAACTTATGCTTGATTAAGGGGAAAGGTGAGTTGGGGTCCTGCATAAAACCAGAGATTGAAATGAGCACAGATAAAGTTCCTTAAGCCAAATATGGAATAGACAAGAACTACTCCTTGCTCAATGAAATGGACTCAACACCCCATATTAAACGCCTAAGAATGTACCTGACTAGTAAGTATCTTAAAACCTATGGATTGCTATGTCTCCAAAAGAGAATCAAGCGTGTGTACAGGGGCATAAACGCAGCAGTGATAGGATTGGAGAGGTTCGGTGAGCAAATGAAGACCCTTTGAAGTCATATTGCATGGTACCCATTCCACGGGTCTGAACTCTCCAGGTTTAAGGTATTCTTCCTTCAGCTAAAACATGCATGTGGAACCCAGAGTATGATCAACCGTGTGAACGGGAGACGTGTTCAAATATGTCTCAGTTTTCCTCCCCTGGTACTCGGGTGCAACATTCCAGATGCTTTACTAACACTCTCCCCACTTGGAGAGTCAGCGCCTTTAACCTCCTGTTTGGCCCAGTTTGCAATTTCTGCGGAAGATGAACAGGAATAGGGAGAACCAATGAGAGACTAGCTGGAGGTGTCTGGATGGGCAAATTTAACTCTCATTTCCCACCAGGAAGAGGAAATAACCAAAGGCACAGCGTGCCGTGCCAGAACCAGATTAGGGCCTGAAGCCATCCTGCGGTGTTGCGGCCAGGTCACAAGAAAGCGAGTTGAAGAAAGGAGCTCAGGGGCACTGTAATTCACAAACCTGCAGAGTTATAAATGACAGCTATCATCCAAAAATATACTGAAGTAAGGCTGCCAAGAGGACTTGAAAGCGGGGCAGAATTGCAGGAAACCGATTTCAGGAGGTAGACTGGAATTGCATTGAAAGCATAGGAAAAGAGGCAGAACGTCCACAATGATGCACTTGGCCAAAAATGGCGTATGCGTTTTTTCCTGAATATATTCAGGAAAAAACGCATACGCCCTTTTTGGCCAACCAAGCAAGCTTGCAAAGGAAATCTGCACTACAATGAAGTCTCACTTCCCCCCGGTCAAAAAGGCCATCTGAAAAAAGTGTAAAATCCAGAAAGGCAGGACAGGCCATGGAGAACTGGGAGCCTTGTTATGCTGATGGGTGGGATGTAAATTGCCAACAGACACTCGGGACAAGTGTATGGTGTTTCCTGAAACACCTAAGAAACAAAGCAACAGAGTCTAGGGCACGTCCACTTATGGTCCTATAGCTTAGGGAAATTAAAATCAAAAAGACACAGCCACCCCAAAGTTTGGGACGCCTCTGTTTACAAGAACCTCGTTTACAGTACAAGTTCAACATCGCAGAAAGTGACAGATGGATAAAGAAGTTGTGGTATTTACTTACAAAGCAATATCACTCAGCAATGAAATCTATGTCATCAGGCCCTTAGCAGCACAATGAGTGGATTCAGGTATGATGATTCTAACTGAAATAAGTCACACAGAAAAAGAAACATCATAAGATATCAGTAATACACGGAATGTAAACTTGGCTACACAGGAACTGAATTACAGAACAGAACAGGGTCTCAAATTTAGAAAACCAACTTATGCTTGCTTAAGGGTAAAGGTGAGTTGGGGTGCTGCATAAAACCAGAGATTGAAATGAGCACAGACAAAGTTCCTTAAGCCAAATATGGAATAGACAAGAGCTACTCCTTGCTCAACGAAATGGACTCAACACCCCATACTAAACGCCTAAGAATGTACCTGACTAGTAAGTATCTTAAAACCTATGGATTGCTATGTCTCTGAAAGAGAATCAAGCATGTGTACAGGGGCATAAACGCCGCAGTGATAGGATTGGAGAGGTTTGGTGAGCAAATGAAGACCCTTTGAAGTCATATTGCATGGTACCCATTCCACGGGTTTCAACTACCCAGGTTTAAGGTATTCTTCCTTCAGCTAAAACATGCATGTGGAACCTAGAGTATGATCAACCATGTGATCGGGAGACGTGTTCAAATATGTCTCAGTTTTCGTACCCTGGTACTCGGGTGCAACATTCCAGACGCTTCACTAACACTCTCCCGACTTGGAGAGTCAGTCCCTTTAACCTCCTGTTTGGCCCAGTTTGCAATTTCTGCGGAAGATGAACAGGAATAGCGAGAACCAATGAGAGACTAGCTGGAGGTGTCTGGACGGGCAAATTTAACTCTCATTTCCCACCAGGAAGAGGAAATAACCAAAAGCTCAGCGTGCCGTGCCGGAACCAGATTAGGGCCTGAAGCCATCCTGCGGTGTTGCGGCCAGCTCACAAGAAAGCGAGTTGAAGAAAGGAGCTCAGGGGCACTGTAATTCACAAACCTGCAGAGTTATAAATGACAGCTATCGTCCAAAAATATACTGAAGTAAGGCTGCCAAGAGGACTTGAAAGCGGGGCAGAATTGCAGGAAACCGATTTCAGGAGGTAGACTGGAATTGCATTGAAAGCATAGGAAAAGAGACAGAACGTCCACAATGATGCACTTGGCCAAAAAGGGCGTATGCGTTTTTTCCTGAATATATTCAGGAAAAAACGCATACGCCCTTTTTGGCCAACCAAGCAAACTTGCAAAGGAAATCTGCACTACAATGAAGTCTCACTTCCCCCCGGTCAAAAGGGCCATCTGAAAAAAGTGTAAAATCCAGAAAGGCAGGACAGGCCATGGAGAACTGGGAGCCTTGTTATGCTGATGGGCGGGATGTAAATTGCCAACAGACACTCGGGAGAAGTGTATGGTGTTTCCTGAAACATCTAAAAAACAAAGCAACAGAGCCTAGGGCACTTCCACTTATGGTCCTATAGCTTAGGGAAATTAAAATCAAAAAGACACAGCCACCCCAAAGTTTGGGACGCCTCTGTTTACAAGAACCTCGTTTACCGTACAAGTTCAATATCACAGAAGGTGAAAAATGGATAAAGAACTTGTGGTACTTACGTACAATGCAGTATCACTCAGCAATGAAATCTATGTCATCAGGCCCATAGCAGCATAATGAGTGGATTCAGGTACAATGATTCTAACTGAAATAAGTCACACAGAAAAAGAAACATCATAAGATATCAGTAATACACGGAATGTAAACTTGGCTACACAGGAACTGAATTCCAAAACAGAACAGGGTCTCAAATTTAGAAAACCAACTTATGCTTGATTAAGGGGAAAGGTGAGTTGGGGTCCTGCATAAAACCAGAGATTGAAATGAGCACAGATAAAGTTCCTTAAGCCAAATATGGAATAGACAAGAACTACTCCTTGCTCAATGAAATGGACTCAACACCCCATATTAAACGCCTAAGAATGTACCTGACTAGTAAGTATCTTAAAACCTATGAATTGCTATGTCTCCAAAAGAGAATCAAGCGTGTGTACAGGGGCATAAACGCAGCAGTGATAGGATTGGAGAGGTTCGGTGAGCAAATGAAGACGCTTTGAAGTCATATTGCATGGTACCCATTCCACGGGTCTGAACTCTCCAGGTTTAAGGTATTCTTCCTTCAGCTAAAACATGCATGTGGAACCCAGAGTATGATCAACCGTGTGAATGGGAGACGTGTTCAAATATGTCTCAGTTTTCCTCCCCTGGTACTCGGGTGCAACATTCCAGATGCTTTACTAACACTCTCCCCACTTGGAGAGTCAGCGCCTTTAACCTCCTGTTTGGCCCAGTTTGCAATTTCTGCGGAAGATGAACAGGAATAGGGAGAACCAATGAGAGACTAGCTGGAGGTGTCTGGATGGGCAAATTTAACTCTCATTTCCCACCAGGAAGAGGAAATAACCAAAGGCACAGCGTGCCGTGCCAGAACCAGATTAGGGCCTGAAGCCATCCTGCGGTGTTGCGGCCAGGTCACAAGAAAGCGAGTTGAAGAAAGGAGCTCAGGGGCACTGTAATTCACAAACCTGCAGAGTTATAAATGACAGCTATTGTCCAAAAATATACTGAAGTAAGGCTGCCAAGAGGACTTGAAAGCGGGGCAGAATTGCAGGAAACTGATTTCAGGAGGTAGACTGGAATTGCATTGAAAGCATAGGAAAAGAGGCAGAACGTCCACAATGATGCACTTGGCCAAAAAGGGTGTATGCGTTTTTTCCTGAATATATTGAGGAAAAAACGCATACGCCCTTTTTGGCCAACCAAGCAAGCTTGCAAAGGAAATCTGCACTACAATGAAGTCTCACTTCCCCCCAGTCAAAAGGGCCATCTGAAAAAAGTGTAAAATCCAGAAAGGCAGGACAGGCCATGGAGAACTGGGAGCCTTGTTATGCTGATGGGCGGGATGTAAATTGCCAACAGACACTCGGGAGAAGTGTATGGTGTTTCCTGAAACATCTAAAAAACAAAGCAACAGAGCCTAGGGCACTTCCACTTATGGTCCTATAGCTTAGGGAAATTAAAATGAAAACGGCACAGCCACCCCAAAATTTGGGACGCCTCTGTTTACAAGAACCTCGTTTACAGTACAAGTTCAAAATCGCAGAATGTGAAAAATGGATAAAGAAGTTGTGGTATTTACTTACAAAGCAATATCACTCAGCAATGAAATCTATGTCATCAGGCCCTTAGCAGCACAATGAGTGGATTCAGGTATGATGATTCTAACTGAAATAAGTCACACAGAAAAAGAAACATCATAAGATATCAGTAATACACGGAATGTAAACTTGGCTACGCAGGAACTGAATTACAGAACAGAACAGGGTCTCAAATTTAGAAAACCAACTTATGCTTGCTTAAGGGGAAAGGTGAGTTGGGGTGCTGCATAAAAGCAGAGATTGAAATGAGCACAGATAAAGTTCCTTAAGCCAAATATGGAATAGACAAGAGCTACTCCTTGCTCAACGAAATGGACTCAACACCGCATATTAAACGCCTAAGAATGTACCTGACTAGTAAGTATCTTAAAACCTATGGATTGCTATGTCTCTGAAAGAGAATCAAGCATGTGTACAGGAATTGGAGAGGTTCGGTGAGCAAATGAAGACCCTTTGAAGTCATAATGCATGGTACCCATTCCACGGGTTTCAACTACCCAGTTTTAAGATATTCTTCCTTCAGCTAAAATATGCATGTGGAACCTAGAGTATGATCAACCATGTGATCGGGAGACGTGTTCAAATATGTCTCAGTTTTCGTACCCTGGTACTCGGGTGCAACATTCCAGACGCTTTACTAGCACTCTCCCGACTTGGAGAGTCAGCCCCTTTAACCTCCTGTTTGGCCCAGTTTGCAATTTCTGCGGAAGATGAACAGGAATAGCGAGAACCAATGAGAGACTAGCTGGAGGTGTCTGGACGGGCAAATTTAACTCTCATTTCCCACCAGGAAGAGGAAATAACCAAAGGCTCAGCGTGCCGTGCCAGAACCAGATTAGGGCCTGAAGACATCCTGCGGTGTTGCGGCCAGATCAAAAGAAAGAGAGTTGAAGAAAGGAGCTCAGGGGCACTGTAATTCACAAACCTGCAGAGTTATAAATGACAGCTATCGTCCAAAAATATACTGAAGTAAGGCTGCCAAGAGGACTTGAAAGCGGGGCAGAATTGCAGGAAACCGATTTCAGGAGGTAGACTGGAATTGCATTGAAAGCATAGGAAAAGAGGCAGAACGTCCACAATGATGCACTTGACCAAAAAGGGCGTATGCGTTTTTTCCTGAATATATTCAGGAAAAAACGCATACGCACTTTTTGGCCAACCAAGCAAGCTTGCAAAGGAAATCTGCACTACAATGAAGTCTCACTTCCCCCCGGTCAAAAGGGCCACCTGAAAAAAGTGTAAAATCCAGAAAGGCAGGACAGGCCATGGAGACCTGGGAGCCTTGTTATGCTGATGGGCGGGATGTAAATTGCCAACAGACACTTGGGAGAAGTGTATGGTGTTTCCTGAAACATCTAAAAAACAAAGCAACAGAGCCTAGGGCACTTCCACTTATGGTCCTATAGCTTAGGGAAATTAAAATCAAAAAGACACAGCCACCCCAAAGTTTGGGACGCCTCTGTTTACAAGAACCTCGTTTACCGTACAAGTTCAATATCACAGAAAGTGAAAAATGGATAAAGAACTTGTGGTACTTACGTACAATGCAGTATCACTCAGCAATGAAATCTATGTCATCAGGCCCTTAGCAGCACAATGAGTGGATTCAGGTATGATGATTCTAACTGAAATAAGTCACACAGGAAAAGAAACATCATAAGATATCAGTAATACACGGAATGTAAACTTGGCTACACAGGAACTGAATTCCAAAACAGAAAAGGGTCTCAAATTTAGAAAACCAACTTATGCTTGCTTAAGGGTAAAGGTGAGTTGGGGTGCTGCATAAAACCAGAGATTGAAATGAGCACAGATAAAGTTCCTTAAGCCAAATGTGGAATAGACAAGAGCCAGTCCTTGCTCAAAGAAATGAACTCAAAACCCCATATTAAACGCCTAAGAATGTACCTGACTAGTAAGTATCTTAAAACCTATGGATTGCTATGTCTCCAAAAGAGAATCAAGCGTGTGTACAGGGGCATAAACGCAGCAGTGATAGGATTGGAGAGGTTCGGTGAGCAAATGAAGACCCTTTGAAGTCATATTGCATGGTACCCATTCCACTGGTCTCAACTCTCCAGGTTAAAGTATTCTTCCTTCAGCTAAAACATGCATGTGGAACCCAGAGTATGATCAACCGTGTGAACGGGAGACGTGTACAAATATGTCTCAGTTTTCGTACCTGGTACTCGGGTGCAACATTCCAGACGCTTTACTAACACTCTCCCCACTTGGAGAGTCAGTCCCTTTAACCTCCTGTTTGGCCCAGTTTGCAATTTCTGCGGAAGATGAACAGGAATAGCGAGAACCAATGAGAGACTAGCTGGAGGTGTCTGGACGGGCAAATTTCACTCTCATTTCCCACCAGGAAGAGGAATTAACCAAAGGCTCAGCATGCCAGGCCGGAACCAGATTAGGGCCTGAAGCCATACTGCGGTGTTGCGGCCAGGTCACAAGAAAGCGAGTTGAAGAAAGGAGCTCAGGGGCACTGTAATGCACAACCCTGCAGAGTTATAAATGACAGCTATCGTCCAAAAATATACTGAAGTAAGGCTGCCAAGAGGACTTGAAAGCGGGGCAGAATTGCAGGAAACCGATTTCAGGAGGTAGACTGGAATTGCATTGAAAGCATAGGAAAAGAGGCAGAACGTCCACAATGATGCACTTGGCCAAAAATGGCGTATGCGTTTTTTCCTGAATATATTCAGGAAAAAACGCATACGCCCTTTTTGGCCAACCAAGCAAGCTTGCAAAGGAAATCTGCACTACAATGAAGTCTCACTTCCCCCCGGTCAAAAAGGCCATCTGAAAAAAGTGTAAAATCCAGAAAGGCAGGACAGGCCATGGAGAACTGGGAGCCTTGTTATGCTGATGGGTGGGATGTAAATTGCCAACAGACACTCGGGACAAGTGTATGGTGTTTCCTGAAACACCTAAGAAACAAAGCAACAGAGCCTAGGGCACGTCCACTTATGGTCCTATAGCTTAGGGAAATTAAAATCAAAAAGACACAGCCACCCCAAAGTTTGGGACGCCTCTGTTTACAAGAACCTCGTTTACAGTACAAGTTCAACATCGCAGAAAGTGACAGATGGATAAACAAGTTGTGGTATTTACTTACAAAGCAATATCACTCAGCAATGAAATCTATGTCATCAGGCCCTTAGCAGCACAATGAGTGGATTCAGGTATGATGATTCTAACTGAAATAAGTCACACAGAAAAAGAAACATCATAAGATATCAGTAATACACGGAATGTAAACTTGGCTACACAGGAACTGAATTACAGAACAGAACAGGGTCTCAAATTTAGAAAACCAACTTATGCTTGCTTAAGGGTAAAGGTGAGTTGGGGTGCTGCATAAAACCAGAGATTGAAATGAGCACAGACAAAGTTCCTTAAGCCAAATATGGAATAGACAAGAGCTACTCCTTGCTCAACGAAATGGACTCAACACCCCATACTAAACGCCTAAGAATGTACCTGACTAGTAAGTATCTTAAAACCTATGGATTGCTATGTCTCTGAAAGAGAATCAAGCATGTGTACAGGGGCATAAACGCCGCAGTGATAGGATTGGAGAGGTTTGGTGAGCAAATGAAGACCCTTTGAAGTCATATTGCATGGTACCCATTCCACGGGTTTCAACTACCCAGGTTTAAGGTATTCTTCCTTCAGCTAAAACATGCATGTGGAACCTAGAGTATGATCAACCATGTGATCGGGAGACGTGTTCAAATATGTCTCAGTTTTCGTACCCTGGTACTCGGGTGCAACATTCCAGACGCTTCACTAACACTCTCCCGACTTGGAGAGTCAGTCCCTTTAACCTCCTGTTTGGCCCAGTTTGCAATTTCTGCGGAAGATGAACAGGAATAGCGAGAACCAATGAGAGACTAGCTGGAGGTGTCTGGACGGGCAAATTTAACTCTCATTTCCCACCAGGAAGAGGAAATAACCAAAAGCTCAGCGTGCCGTGCCGGAACCAGATTAGGGCCTGAAGCCATCCTGCGGTGTTGCGGCCAGCTCACAAGAAAGCGAGTTGAAGAAAGGAGCTCAGGGGCACTGTAATTCACAAACCTGCAGAGTTATAAATGACAGCTATCGTCCAAAAATATACTGAAGTAAGGCTGCCAAGAGGACTTGAAAACGGGGCAGAATTGCAGGAAACCGATTTCAGGAGGTAGACTGGAATTGCATTGAAAGCATAGGAAAAGAGACAGAACGTCCACAATGATGCACTTGGCCAAAAAGGGCGTATGCGTTTTTTCCTGAATATATTCAGGAAAAAACGCATACGCACTTTTTGGCCAACCAAGCAAACTTGCAAAGGAAATCTGCACTACAATGAAGTCTCACTTCCCCCCGGTCAAAAGGGCCATCTGAAAAAAGTGTAAAATCCAGAAAGGCAGGACAGGCCATGGAGAACTGGGAGCCTTGTTATGCTGATGGGCGGGATGTAAATTGCCAACAGACACTTGGGAGAAGTGTATGGTGTTTCCTGAAACATCTAAAAAACAAAGCAACAGAGCCTAGGGCACTTCCACTTATGGTCCTATAGCTTAGGGAAATTAAAATCAAAAAGACACAGCCACCCCAAAGTTTGGGACGCCTCTGTTTACAAGAACCTCGTTTACCGTACAAGTTCAATATCACAGAAGGTGAAAAATGGATAAAGAACTTGTGGTACTTACGTACAATGCAGTATCACTCAGCAATGAAATATATGTCATCAGGCCCATAGCAGCATAATGAGTGGATTCAGGTACAATGATTCTAACTGAAATAAGTCACACAGAAAAAGAAACATCATAAGATATCAGTAATACACGGAATGTAAACTTGGCTACACAGGAACTGAATTCCAAAACAGAACAGGGTCTCAAATTTAGAAAACCAACTTATGCTTGATTAAGGGGAAAGGTGAGTTGGGGTCCTGCATAAAACCAGAGATTCAAATGAGCACAGATAAAGTTCCTTAAGCCAAATATGGAATAGACAAGAACTACTCCTTGCTCAATGAAATGGACTCAACACCCCATATTAAATGCCTAAGAATGTACCTGACTAGTAAGTATCTTAAAACCTATGGATTGCTATGTCTCCAAAAGAGAATCAAGCGTGTGTACAGGGGCATAAACGCAGCAGTGATAGGATTGGAGAGGTTCGGTGAGCAAATGAAGACCCTTTGAAGTCATATTGCATGGTACCCATTCCACGGGTCTGAACTCTCCAGGTTTAAGGTATTCTTCCTTCAGCTAAAACATGCATGTGGAACCCAGAGTATGATCAACCGTGTGAACGGGAGACGTGTTCAAATATGTCTCAGTTTTCCTCCACTGGTACTCGGGTGCAACATTCCAGATGCTTTACTAACACTCTCCCCACTTGGAGAGTCAGCGCCTTTAACCTCCTGTTTGGCCCAGTTTGCAATTTCTGCGGAAGATGAACAGGAATAGGGAGAACCAATGAGAGACTAGCTGGAGGTGTCTGGATGGGCAAATTTAACTCTCATTTCCCACCAGGAAGAGGAAATAACCAAAGGCACAGCGTGCCGTGCCAGAACCAGATTAGGGCCTGAAGCCATCCTGCGGTGTTGCGGCCAGCTCACAAGAAAGCGAGTTGAAGAAAGGAGCTCAGGGGCACTGTAATTCACAAACCTGCAGAGTTATAAATGACAGCTATTGTCCAAAAATATACTGAAGTAAGGCTGCCAAGAGGACTTGAAAGCGGGGCAGAATTGCAGGAAACCGATTTCAGGAGGTAGACTGGAATTGCATTGAAAGCATAGGAAAAGAGGCAGAACGTCCACAATGATGCACTTGGCCAAAAATGGCGTATGCGTTTTTTCCTGAATATATTCAGGAAAAAACGCATACGCCCTTTTTGGCCAACCAAGCAAGCTTGCAAAGGAAATCTGCACTACAATGAAGTCTCACTTCCCCCCGGTCAAAAAGGCCATCTGAAAAAAGTGTAAAATCCAGAAAGGCAGGACAGGCCATGGAGAACTGGGAGCCTTGTTATGCTGATGGGTGGGATGTAAATTGCCAACAGACACTCGGGACAAGTGTATGGTGTTTCCTGAAACACCTAAGAAACAAAGCAACAGAGCCTAGGGCACGTCCACTTATGGTCCTATAGCTTAGGGAAATTAAAATCAAAAAGACACAGCCACCCCAAAGTTTGGGACGCCTCTGTTTACAAGAACCTCGTTTACAGTACAAGTTCAACATCGCAGAAAGTGACAGATGGATAAAGAAGTTGTGGTATTTACTTACAAAGCAATATCACTCAGCAATGAAATCTATGTCATCAGGCCCTTAGCAGCACAATGAGTGGATTCAGGTATGATGATTCTAACTGAAATAAGTCACACAGGAAAAGAAACATCATAAGATATCAGTAATACACGGAATGTAAACTTGGCTACACAGGAATTGAATTACAGAACAGAACAGGGTCTCAAATTTAGAAAACCAACTTATGCTTGCTTAAGGGTAAAGGTGAGTTGGGGTGCTGCATAAAACCAGAGATTGAAATGAGCACAGACAAAGTTCCTTAAGCCAAATATGGAATAGACAAGAGCTACTCCTTGCTCAACGAAATGGACTCAACACCCCATATTAAACGCCTAAGAATGTACCTGACTAGTAAGTATCTTAAAACCTATGGATTGCTATGTCTCTGAAAGAGAATCAAGCATGTGTACAGGGGCATAAACGCCGCAGTGATAGGATTGGAGAGGTTTGGTGAGCAAATGAAGACCCTTTGAAGTCATATTGCATGGTACCCATTCCACGGGTTTCAACTACCCAGGTTTAAGGTATTCTTCCTTCAGCTAAAACATGCATGTGGAACCTAGAGTATGATCAACCATGTGATAGGGAGACGTGTTCAAATATGTCTCAGTTTTCGTACCCTGGTACTCGGGTGCAACATTCCAGACACTTTACTAACACTCTCCCGACTTGGAGAGTCAGTCCCTTTAACCTCCTGTTTGGCCCAGTTTGCAATTTCTGCGGAAGATGAACAGGAATAGCGAGAACCAATGAGAGACTAGCTGGAGGTGTCTGGACGGGCAAATTTCACTCTCATTTCCCACCAGGAAGAGGAATTAACCAAAGGCTCAGCGTGCCATGCCGGAACCAGATTAGGGCCTGAAGCCATCCTGCGGTGTTGCGGCCAGGTCACAAGAAAGCGAGTTGAAGAAAGGAGCTCAGGGGCACTGTAATTCACAAACCTGCAGAGTTATAAATGACAGCTATCGTCCAAAAATATACTAAAGTAAGGCTGCCAAGAGGACTTGAAAGCGGGGCAGAATTGCAGGAAACCGATTTCAGGAGGTAGACTGGAATTGCATTGAAAGCACAGGAAAAGAGGCAGAACGTCCACAATGATGCACTTGGCCAAAAAGGGCGTATGCGTTTTTTCCTGAATATATTCAGGAAAAAACGCATACGCCCTTTTTGGCCAACCAAGCAAACTTGCAAAGGAAATCTGCACTACAATGAAGTCTCACTTCCCCCCGGTCAAAAGGGCCATCTGAAAAAAGTGTAAAATCCAGAAAGGCAGGACAGGCCATGGAGAACTGGGAGCCTTGTTATGCTGATGGGCGGGATGTAAATTGCCAACAGACACTCGGGAGAAGTGTATGGTGTTTCCTGAAACATCTAAAAAACAAAGCAACAGAGCCTAGGGCACTTCCACTTATGGTCCTATAGCTTAGGGAAATTAAAATCAAAAAGACACAGCCACCCCAAAGTTTGGGACGGCGCTGTTTACAAGATCCTCGTTTACCGTACAAGTTCAATATCACAGAAAGTGAAAAATGGATAAAGAACTTGTGGTACTTACGTACAATGCAGTATCACTCAGCAATGAAATCTATGTCATCAGGCCCTTAGCAGCACAATGAGTGGATTCAGGTACGATGATTCTAACTGAAATAAGTCACACAGAAAAAGAAACATCATAAGATATCACTAATACACGGAATGTAAACTTGGCTACACAAGAACTGAATTACAGAACAGAACAGGGTCTCAAATTTAGAAAACCAACTTATGCTTGCTTAAGGGTAAAGGTGAGTTGGGGTGCTGCATAAAACCAGAGATTGAAATGAGCACAGATAAAGTTCCTTAAGCCAAATGTGGAATAGACAAGAGCCAGTCCTTGCTCAACGAAATGGACTCAAAACCCCATATTAAACGCCTAAGAATGTACCTGACTAGTAAGTATCTTAAAACCTATGGATTGCTATGTCTCCAAAAGAGAATCAAGCGTGTGTACAGGGGCATAAACGCAGCAGTGATAGGATTGGAGAGGTTTGGTGAGCAAATGAAGACCCTTTGAAGTCATATTGCATGGTACCCATTCCACTGGTCTCAACTCTCCAGGTTAAAGTATTCTTCCTTCAGCTAAAACATGCATGTGGAACCCAGAGTATGATCAACCGTGTGAATGGGAGACGTGTTCAAATATGTCTCAGTTTTCGTACCTGGTACTCGGGTGCAACATTCCAGACGCTTTACTAACACTCTCCCCACTTGGAGAGTCAGCGCCTTTAAAATCCTGTTTGGCCCAGTTTACAATTTCTGCAGAAGATGAACAGGAATAGGGAGAACCAATGAGAGACTAGCTGGAGGTGTCTGGACGGGCAAATTTAACTCTCATTTCCCACCAGGAAGAGGAAATAACCAAAGGCTCAGCGTGCCGTGCCGTAACCAGATTAGGGCCTGAAGCCATCCTGCGGTGTTGCGGCCAGCTCAAAAGAAAGCGAGTTGAAGAAAGGAGCTCAGGGGCACTGTAATTCACAAACCTGCAGAGTTATAAATAACAGCTATCGTCCAGAAATATACTGAAGTAAGGCTGCCAAGAGGACTTGAAAGCGGGGCAGAATTGTAGGAAACCGATTACAGGAGGTAGACTGGAATTGCATTGAAAGCATAGGAAAAGAGGCAGAACGTCCACAATGATGCACTTGGCCAAAAAGGGTGTATGCGTTTTTTCCTGAATAAATTGAGGAAAAAACGCATATGCCCTTTTTGGCCAACCAAGCAAGCTTGCAAAGGAAATCTGCACTACAATGAAGTCTCACTTCCCCCCGGTCAAAAGGGCCATCTGAAAAAAGTGTAAAATCCAGAAAGGCAGGACAGGCCATGGAGAACTGGGAGCCTTTTTATGCTGATGAGCGGGATGTAAATTGCCAACAGACACTCGGGAGAAGTGTATGGTGTTTCCTGAAACATCTAAAAAACAAAGCAACAGAGCCTAGGGCACTTCGACTTATGGTCCTATAGATTAGGGAAATTAAAATCAAAAAGACACAGCCACCCCAATGTTTGGGACGCCTCTGTTTACAAGAACCTCGTTTACAGTACAAGTTCAATATCACAGAAAGTGAAAAATGGATAAAGAACTTGTGGTACTTACGTACAATGCAGTATCACTCAGCAATGAAATCTATGTCATCAGGCCCGTAGCAGCATAATGAGTGGATTCAGGTACGATGATTCTAACTGAAATAAGTCACACAGAAAAAGAAACATCATAAGATATCACTAATACACGGAATGTAAACTTGGCTACACAGGAACTAAATTCCAAAACAGAACAGGGTCTCAAATTTAGAAAACCAACTTATGCTTTCTTAAGGGTAAAGGTGAGTTGGGGTGCTGCATAAAACCAGAGATTGAAATGAGCACAGATAAAGTTCCTTAAGCCAAATATGGAATAGACAAGAGCTACTCCTTGCTCAACGAAATGGACTCAACACCCCATATTAAACGCCTAAGAATATACCTGAGTAGTAAGTATCTTAAAACCTATGGATTGCTATGTCTCCAAAAGAGAATCAAGCGTGTGTACAGCGGCATAAACGCAGCAGTGATAGGATTGGAGAGGTTCGGTGAGCAAATGAAGACGCTTTGAAGTCATATTGCATGGTACCCATTCCACTGGTCTGAACTCTCCAGGTTTAAGGTATTCTTCCTTCAGCTAAAACATGCATGTGGAACCCAGAGTATGATCAATCGTGTGAACGGGAGACGTGTTCAAATATGTCTCATTTTTCCTCCCCTGGTACTCGGGTGCAACATTCCAGACGCTTTACTAACACTCTCCCCACTTGGAGAGTCAGCGCCTTTAACCTCCTGTTTGGCCCAGTTTGCAATTTCTGCGGAAGATGAACAGGAATAGGGAGAACCAATGAGAGACTAGCTGGAGGTGTCTCGATGGGCAAATTTAACTCTCATTTCCCACTAGGAAGAGGAAATAACCAAAGGCTCAGCGTGCCGTGCCGGAACCAGATTAGGGCCTGAAGCCATCCTGCGGTGTTGCAGCCAGCTCAAAAGAAAGCGAGTTGAAGAAAGGAGCTCAGGGGCACTGTAATTCACAAACCTGCAGAGTTATAAATGACAGCTATCGTCCAAAAATATACTGAAGTAAGGCTGCCAAGAGGACTTGAAAGCGGGGCAGAATTGCAGGAAACTGATTTCAGGAGGTAGACTGGAATTGCATTGAAAGCATAGGAAAAGAGGCAGAACGTCCACAATGATGCACTTGGCCAAAAAGGGCGTATGCGTTTTTTCCTGAATATATTCAGGAAAAAACGCATACGCCCTTTTTGGCCAACCAAGCAAGCTTGCAAAGGAAATCTGCACTACAATGAAGTCTCACTTCCCCCAGGTCAAAAGGGCCATCTGAAAATAGTGTAAAATCCAGAAAGGCAGGACAGGCCATGGAGAACTGGGAGCCTTGTTATGCTGATGGGCGGGATGTAAATTGCCAACAGACACTCGGGAGAAGTGTATGGTGTTTCCTGAAACATCTAAAAAACAAAGCAACAGAGCCTAGGGCACTTCCACTTATGGTCCTATAGCTTAGGGAAATTAAAATGAAAACGGCACAGCCACCCCAAAATTTGGGACGCCTCTGTTTACAAGAACCTCGTTTACAGTACAAGTTCAAAATCGCAGAAAGTGAAAAATGGATAAAGAAGTTGTGGTATTTACTTACAAAGCAATATCACTCAGCAATGAAATCTATGTCATCAGGCCCTTAGCAGCACAATGAGTGGATTCAGGTATGATGATTCTAACTGAAATAAGTCACACAGAAAAAGAAACATCATAAGATATCAGTAATACACGGAATGTAAACTTGGCTACGCAGGAACTGAATTACAGAACAGAACAGGGTCTCAAATTTAGAAAACCAACTTATGCTTGCTTAAGCGGAAAGGTGAGTTGGGGTGCTGCATAAAACCAGAGATTGAAATGAGCACAGATAAAGTTCCTTAAGCCAAATATGGAATAGACAAGAGCTACTCCTTGCTCAATGAAATGGACTCAACACCGCATATTAAACGCCTAAGAATGTACCTGACTAGTAAGTATCTTAAAACCTATGGATTGCTATGTCTCTGAAAGAGAATCAAGCATGTGTACAGGGGCATAAACGCCGCAGTGATAGGATTGGAGAGGTTCGGTGAGCAAATGAAGACCCTTTGAAGTCATAATGCATGGTACCCATTCCACGGGTTTCAACTACCCAGTTTTAAGATATTCTTCCTTCAGCTAAAATATGCATGTGGAACCTAGAGTATGATCAACCATGTGATCGGGAGACATGTTAAAATATGTCTCAGTTTTCGTACCCTGGTACTCGGGTGCAACATTCCAGACGCTTTACTAGCACTCTCCCGACTTGGAGAGTCAGCCCCTTTAACCTCCTGTTTGGCCCAGTTTGCAATTTCTGCGGAAGATGAACAGGAATAGCGAGAACCAATGAGAGACTAGCTGGAGGTGTCTGGACGGGCAAATTTAACTCTCATTTCCCACCAGGAAGAGGAAATAACCAAAGGCTCAGCGTGCCGTGCCAGAACCAGATTAGGGCCTGAAGACATCCTGCGGTGTTGCGGCCAGATCAAAAGAAAGAGAGTTGAAGAAAGGAGCTCAGGGGCACTGTAATTCACAAACCTGCAGAGTTATAAATGACAGCTATCGTCCAAAAATATACTGAAGTAAGGCTGCCAAGAGGACTTGAAAGCGGGGCAGAATTGCAGGAAACCGATTTCAGGAGGTAGACTGGAATTGCATTGAAAGCATAGGAAAAGAGGCAGAACGTCCACAATGATGCACTTGACCAAAAAGGGCGTATGCGTTTTTTCCTGAATATATTCAGGAAAAAACGCATACGCACTTTTTGGCCAACCAAGCAAGCTTGCTAAGGAAATCTGCACTACAATGAAGTCTCACTTCCCCCCGGTCAAAAGGGCCACCTGAAAAAAGTGTAAAATCCAGAAAGGCAGGACAGGCCATGGAGACCTGGGAGCCTGGTTATGCTGATGGGCGGGATGTAAATTGCCAACAGACACTTGGGAGAAGTGTATGGTGTTTCCTGAAACATCTAAAAAACAAAGCAACAGAGCCTAGGGCACTTCCACTTATGGTCCTATAGCTTAGGGAAATTAAAATCAAAAAGACACAGCCACCCCAAAGTTTGGGACGCCTCTGTTTACAAGAACCTCGTTTACCGTACAAGTTCAATATCACAGAAAGTGAAAAATGGATAAAGAACTTGTGGTACTTACGTACAATGCAGTATCACTCAGCAATGAAATCTATGTCATCAGGCCCTTAGCAGCACAATGAGTGGATTCAGGTATGATGATTCTAACTGAAATAAGTCACACAGGAAAAGAAACATCATAAGATATCAGTAATACACGGAATGTAAACTTGGCTACACAGGAACTGAATTCCAAAACAGAAAAGGGTCTCAAATTTAGAAAACCAACTTATGCTTGCTTAAGGGTAAAGGTGAGTTGGGGTGCTGCATAAAACCAGAGATTGAAATGAGCACAGATAAAGTTCCTTAAGCCAAATGTGGAATAGACAAGAGCCAGTCCTTGCTCAAAGAAATGAACTCAAAACCCCATATTAAACGCCTAAGAATGTACCTGACTAGTAAGTATCTTAAAACCTATGGATTGCTATGTCTCCAAAAGAGAATCAAGCGTGTGTACAGGGGCATAAACGCAGCAGTGATAGGATTGGAGAGGTTCGGTGAGCAAATGAAGACCCTTTGAAGTCATATTGCATGGTACCCATTCCACTGGTCTCAACTCTCCAGGTTAAAGTATTCTTCCTTCAGCTAAAACATGCAGGTGGAACCCAGAGTATGATCAACCGTGTGAACGGGAGACGTGTACAAATATGTCTCAGTTTTCGTACCTAGTACTCGGGTGCAACATTCCAGACGCTTTACTAACACTCTCCCCACTTGGAGAGTCAGTCCCTTTAACCTCCTGTTTGGCCCAGTTTGCAATTTCTGCGGAAGATGAACAGGAATAGCGAGAACCAATGAGAGACTAGCTGGAGGTGTCT
Organism: Stenella coeruleoalba; assembly: GCF_951394435.1. Classification (NCBI taxonomy): domain Eukaryota; kingdom Metazoa; phylum Chordata; class Mammalia; order Artiodactyla; family Delphinidae; genus Stenella; species Stenella coeruleoalba. The sequence continues at coordinate 509,621 of NW_027646154.1, read as the reverse complement.
GGACGGGCAAATTTCACTCTCATTTCCCACCAGGAAGAGGAATTAACCAAAGGCTCAGCATGCCAGGCCAGAACCAGATTAGGGCCTGAAGCCATACTGCGGTGTTGCGGCCAGGTCACAAGAAAGCGAGTTGAAGAAAGGAGCTCAGGGGCACTGTAATGCACAACCCTGCAGAGTTATAAATGACAGATATCGTCCAAAAATATACTGAAGTAAGGCTGCCAAGAGGACTTGAAAGCGGGGCAGAATTGCAGGAAACCGATTTCAGGAGGTAGACTGGAATTGCATTGAAAGCATAGGAAAAGAGGCAGAACGTCCACAATGATGCACTTGGCCAAAAAGGGCGTATGCGTTTTTTCCTGAATATATTCAGGAAAAAACGCATACGCCCTTTTTGGCCAACCAAGCAAGCTTGCAAAGGAAATCTGCACTACAATGAAGTCTCACTTCCCCCAGGTCAAAAGGGCCATCTGAAAAAAGTGTAAAATCCAGAAAGGCAGGACAGGCCATGGAGAACTGGGAGCCTTGTTATGCTGATGGGCGGGATGTAAATTGCCAACAGACACTTGGGAGAAGTGTATGGTGTTTCCTGAAACATGTAAAAAACAAAGCAACAGAGCCTAGGGCACTTCCACTTATGGTCCTATAGCTTAGGGAAATTAAAATCAAAAAGACACAGCCACCCCAAAGTTTGGGACGCCTCTGTTTACAAGAACCTCGTTTACCGTACAAGTTCAATATCACAGAAGGTGAAAAATGTATAAAGAAGTTGTGTTATTTACTTACAAAGCAATATCACTCAGCAATGAAATCTATGTCATCAGGCCCTTACCAGCACAATGCGTGGATTCAGGTATGATGATTCTAACTGAAATAAGTCACACAGAAAAAGAAACATCATAAGATATCAGTAACACACGGAATGTAAACTTGGCTACACAGGAACTGAATTACAGAACAGAACAGGGTCTCAAATTTAGAAAACCAACTTATGCTTGCTTAAGGGGAAAGGTGAGTTGGGGTGCTGCATAAAACCAGAGATTGAAATGAGCACAGATAAGGTTCCTTAAGCCAAATATGGAATAGACAAGAGCTACCCCTTGCTCAACGAAATGGACTCAACACCGCATATTAAACGCCTAAGAATGTACCTGACTAGTAAGTATCTTAAAACCTATGGATTGCTATGTCTCCGAAAGAGAATCAAGCATGTGTACAGGGGCATAAACGCAGCAGTGATAGGATTGGAGAGGTTCGGTGAGCAAATGAAGACCCTTTGAAGTCATATTGCATGGTACCCATTCCACGGGTTTCAACTACCAAGGTTTAAGGTATTCTTCCTTCAGCTAAAACATGCATGTGGAACCCAGAGTATGATCAACCGTGTGAACAGGAGACGTGTTCAAATATGTCTCAGTTTTCCTCCCCTGGTACTCGGGTGCAACATTCCAGATGCTTTACTAACACTCTCCCCACTTGGAGAGTCAGCGCTTTTAACCTCCTGTTTGGCCCAGTTTGCAATTTCTGCGGAAGATGAACAGGAATAGGGAGAACCAATGAGAGACTAGCTGGAGGTGTCTGGATGGGCAAATTTAACTCTCATTTCCCACCAGGAAGAGGAAATAACCAAAGGCACAGCGTGCCGTGCCAGAACCAGATTAGGGCCTGAAGCCATCCTGCGGTGTTGCGGCCAGGTCACAAGAAAGCGAGTTGAAGAAAGGAGCTCAGGGGCACTGTAATTCACAAACCTGCAGAGTTATAAATGACAGCTATCGTCCAAAAATATACTGAAGTAAGGCTGCCAAGAGGACTTGAAAGCGGGGCAGAATTGCAGGAAACCGATTTCAGGAGGTAGACTGGAATTGCATTGAAAGCATAGGAAAAGAGGCAGAACGTCCACAATGATGCACTTGGCCAAAAAGGGCGTATGCGTTTTTTCCTGAATATATTCAGGAAAAAACGCATACGCCCTTTTTGGCCAACCAAGCAAGCTTGCAAAGGAAATCTGCACTACAATGAAGTCTCACTTCCCCCCGGTTAAAAAGGCCATCTGAAAAATGTGTAAAATCCAGAAAGGCAGGACAGGCCATGGAGACCTGGGAGCCTTGTTATGCTGATGGGCGGGATGTAAATTGCCAACAGACACTCGGGAGAAGTGTATGGTGTTTCCTGAAACACCTAAGAAACAAACCAACAGAGCCTAGGGCACTTCCACTTATGGTCCTATAGCTTAGGGAAATTAAAATCAAAACGGCACAGCCACCCCAAAGTTTGGGACGCCTCTGTTTACAAGAACCTCGTTTACAGTACCAGTTCAACATCGCAGAAAGTGACAGATGGATAAAGAAGTTGTGGTATTTACTTACAAAGCAATATCACTCAGCAATGAAATCTATGTCATCAGGCCCTTAGCAGCACAATGAGTGGACTCAGGTACGATGATTCTAACTGAAATAAGTCACACAGAAAAAGAAACATCATAAGATATCAGTAATACACGGAATGTAAACTTGGCTACACAGGAACTGAATTACAGAACAGAACAGGGTCTCAAATTTAGAAAAGCAACTTATGCTTGCTTAAGGGGAAAGGTGAGTTGGGGTGCTGCATAAAACCAGAGATTGAAATGAGCACAGATAAAGTTCCTTAAGCCAAATATGGAATAGACAAGAGCTACTCCTTGCTCAACGAAATGGACTCAACACCCCATATTAAACGCCTAAGAATGTACCTGACTAGTAAGTATCTTAAAACCTATGGATTGCTATGTCTCCAAAAGAGAATCAAGCGTGTGTACAGGGGCATAAACGCAGCAGTGATAGGATTGGAGAGGTTCGGTGAGCAAATGAAGACCCTTTGAAGTCATATTGCATGGTACCCATTCCACTGGTCTCAACTCTCCAGGTTAAAGTATTCTTCCTTCAGCTAAAACATGCATGTGGAACCCAGAGTATGATCAACCGTGTGAACGGGAGACGTGTTCAAATATGTCTCAGTTTTCGTACCTGGTACTCGGGTGCAACATTCCAGACGCTTTACTAACACTCTCCCCACTTGGAGAGTCAGCGCCTTTAACCTCCTGTTTGGCCCAGTTTACAATTTCTGTGGAAGATGAACAGCAATAGGGAGAACCAATGAGAGACTAGCTGGAGGTGTCTGGACGGGCAAATTTAACTCTCATTTCCCACCAGGAAGAGGAATTAACCAAAGGCACAGCGTGCCGTGCCGGAACCAGATTAGGGCCTGAAGCCATCCTGCGATGTTGCAGCCAGGTCAAAAGAAAGCGAGTTGAAGAAAGGAGCTCAGGGGCACTGTAATTCACAAACCTGCAGAGTTATAAATGATAGCTATCGTCCAAAAATATACTGAAGTAAGGCTGCCAAGAGGACTTGAAAGCGGGGCAGAATTGCAGGAAACCGATTTCAGGAGGTAGACTGGAATTGCATTGAAAGCATAGGAAAAGAGGCAGAACGTCCACAATGATGCACTTGGCCAAAAAGGGTGTATGCGTTTTTTCCTGAATATATTGAGGAAAAAACGCATACGCCCTTTTTGGCCAACCAAGCAAGCTTGCAAAGGAAATCTGCACTACAATGAAGTCTCACTTCCCCCCAGTCAAAAGGGCCATCTGAAAAAAGTGTAAAATCCAGAAAGGCAGGACAGGCCATGGAGAATTGGGAGCCTTGTTATGCTGATGAGCGGGATGTAAATTGCCAACAGCCACTGGGGAGAAGTGTATGGTGTTTCCTGAAACATCTAAAAAACAAAGCAACAGAGCCTAGGGCACTTCCACTTATGGTCCTATAGCTTAGGGAAATTAAAATCAAAAAGACACAGCCACCCCAAAGTTTGGGACGCCTCTGTTTACAAGAACCTCGTTTACTGTACAAGTTCAATATCACAGAAGGTGAAAAATGGATAAAGAAGTTGTGTTATTTACTTACAAAGCAATATCACTCAGCAATGAAATCAATGTCATCAGGCCCTTAGCAGCACAATGAGTGGATTCAGGTATGATGATTCTAACTGAAATAAGTCACACAGAAAAAGAAACATCATAAGATATCACTAATACACGGAATGTAAACTTGGATACACAGGATCTGAATTACAGAACAGAACAGGGTCTCAAATTTAGAAAACCAACTTATGCTTGCTTAAGGGGAAAGGTGAGTTGGGGTGCTGCATAAAACCAGAGATTGAAATGAGCACAGATAAAGTTCCTTAAGCCAAATATGGAATAGACCAGAGCTACTCCTTGCTCAACGAAATGGACTCAACACCGCATATTAAACGCCTAAGAATGTACCTGACTTGTAAGTATCATAAAACCTATGGATTGCTATGTCTCCAAAAGAGAATGAAGCGTGTGTACAGGGGCATAAATGCAGCAGTGATAGGATTGGAGAGGTTCGGTGAGCAAATGAAGACCCTTTGAAGTCATATTGCATGGTACCCTTTCCACGTGTTTCAACTACCCAGGTTTAAGGTATTCTTCCTTCAGCTAAAACATGCATGTGGAACCCAGAGTATGATCAACCATTTGATCGGGAGACGTGTTCAAATATGTCTCAGGTTTTGTACCCTGGTACTCGGGTGCAACATTCCAGACGCTTTACTAACACTCTCCCGACTTGGAGAGTCAGTCCCTTTAACCTCCTGTTTGGCCCAGTTTGCAATTTCTGTGGAACATGAACAGGAATAGTGAGAACCAATGAGAGACTAGCTGGAGGTGTCTGGACGGGCAAATTTAACTCTCATTTCCCACCAGGAAGAGGAATTAACCAAAGGCTCAGCGTGCTGTGCCGGAACCAGATTAGGGCCTGAAGCCATCCTGCGGTGTTGCGGCCAGCTCACAAGAAAGCGAGTTGAAGAAAGGAGCTCAGGGGCACTGTAATTCACAAACCTGCAGAGTTATAAATGACAGCTATCGTCCAAAAATATACTGAAGTAAGGCTGCCAAGAGGACTTGAAAGCAGGGCAGAATTGCAGGAAACCGATTTCAGGAGGTAGACTGGAATTGCATTGAAAGCATAGGAAAAGAGGCCGAACGTCCACAATGATGCACTTGGCCAAAAAGGGCGTATGCGTTTTTTCCTGAATATATTCAGGAAAAAACGCATACGCCCTTTTTGGCCAACCAAGCAAGCTTGCAAAGGAAATCTGCACTACAATGAAGTCTCACTTCCCCCCGGTCAAAAGGGCCATCTGAAAAAAGTGTAAAATCCAGAAAGGCAGGACAGGCCATGGAGACCTGGGAGCCTTGTTATGCTGATGGGCGGGATGTAAATTGCCAACAGCCACTGGGGAGAATTGTATGGTGTTTCCTGAAACATCTAAAAAACAAAGCAACAGAGCCTAGGGCACGTCCACTTATGGTCCTATAGCTTAGGGAAATTAAAATCAAAAAGACACAGCCACCCCAAATTTTGGGACGCCTCTGTTTACAAGAACCTCATTTACCGTACAAGTTCAATATCACAGAAAGTGAAAAATGGATAAAGAACTTGTGGTACATACGTACAAAGCAATATCACTCAGCAATGAAATCTATGTCATCAGGCCCATAGCAGAATAATGAGTGGATTCAGGTACGATGATTCTAACTGAAATAAGTCACACAGAAAAAGAAACATCATAAGGTATCACTAATACACGGAATGTAAACTTGGCTACACAGGAACTGAATTCCAAAACAGAACAGGGTCTCAAATTTAGAAAACCAACTTTTGCTTGCTTAAGGGTAAAGGTGAGTTGGGGTGCTGCATAAAACCAGAGATTGAAATGAGCACAGATAACGTTCCATAAGCCAAATATGTAACAAAAAGAGCTCATCCTTGTTCAACTAAGTGGACTCAACACCCCATATTAAACACCTAAGTATATACCTGACTAGTAAGAATCTTAAAACCTATCGATTTATATGTCTCCAAAAGAGAATCAAGCGTGTGTACAGTGGCATAAATGCAGCAGTGATAGGATTGGTGAGGTTCGGTGAGCAAATGCAGACCCTTTGAAGTCATATTGCATGGTACCCATTCCATGGGTCTCAACTCTCCAGGTTTAAGGGATTCTTCCTTCAGCTAAACCATGCATGTGGAACCCAGAGTATGATCCAACATGTGATCGGGAAACGTGTTCAAATGCGTCTCAGTTTTTGTCCCCTGGTACTCGGGTGCAACATTCCAGACACTTTACTAACACTCTTCCCACTTGGAGAGTCAGTGCCTTTAACCTCCTGTTTGGCCCAGTGTACAATTTCTGCGGAAATTGAACAGGAATAGGGAGAACCAATGAGAGACTAGCTGGAGGTGTCTGGACGGGCAAATTTAACTCTCATTTCCCACCAGGAAGACGAATGAACCAAAGGCTCCGCATGCCGTGCTGGAACTAGATTAGGGCCTGAAGAGATCCTGCAGTTTTGCGGCCAGCTCACAAGAAATCGAGTTGAAGAAAGGAGCTCAGGGACACTGTAATTCACAAACCTGCGGAGTTATAAATGACAGCTATCATCCAAAATTATACTGAAGTAAGGCTGCGAAGAGGACTTGAATGCGGGGCAGAATTGCTGGAAACCGATTTCAGAAGGTACACGGGAGTCGCTCTTAAAGCATAGGAAAGAGATAGAACTTGGAAAATAATGGACTTGGCAAAAAAGGGCATATGTGTTTTATCCAGAGCTCTGATAACTGAGGGGAGGAGATTCCCAGCAGGTTTAACTGCCACCTGAGGGCTCACATTGCCAAGGCAACATGAGCAAGCCAGGCAGGAGTTACCTCACAGCAGAGGTCCCACCTTATAGAAGGGTTAGAAACCCAGCCAACATCAGACTCTCACCAGAGGGCCCACATCACGAAGGGGATGGTAACCAGGCAGGAGTGTCTTCACACCAGTGGGGCCGCATCATCTAAAGGTGAGGTACTCAGCACATGTGTCCTCAAACCAGAGGACCCACATCACCAAGGGCCTCGGAGTGAGGCAGGCAGGAGTAGCCTCACAACACTGGGCCCATAGAATAAAAAAGTGAGGAATCCAGCAGTTGGAACCTCCCAGCAGGCGGCCCAGAGCACCGAGGCTATGGGATCCAGGCCACAGTGAACTCACAGAAGAGGGCCCATGTCATGAAACTGAGCAACCCAGCCATTGGGACCTCAGAGCAGGAGGCCCACATCCCCATGGGGATGGAAATCTGGTAGGAGTGTCCTCGCACCACTGAGAACGTATCAGAAAATTTTGGGAGACCAGCAGTTAGGGCCTGATGCCAGAGGACCCTCATCACCAAGGGAAGGAGGCTCCCAGCAGGCTCCAACTGCCACCAGAGGGCTGACGTCGCCAAGGTGATGTGTGCCAACCAGGCACGAATGACCTCACAGCAGAGGGCCCACCTCAGAGAAGTGTGACGAACCCAGTCAGGATCAGACTCGCACCAGAGGGCCCACATCACCAAATGGATTGGAACCAGGCAGGAGTGTCCTCACATGAGTAGGGCCACATCATCTAAAGGTGAGGAACCCAGAACATGTGGCTTCAAACCATAGGACACCCATCACCAAGGGGCTGGGAGTGAGGCAGGCAGGAGGAGCCTCATAACAGAGGGCCCAAAAATAAGAAAGGTGAGGAATCCAGCATTTGGAACCTCCCAGCAGGCGGCCCAGAGCTCAGAGGCTATGGGATCCAGGCCGGAGTGAACTAACACCAGACAGCCCACATCATGAAACTGTGAGCAACCCAGACATTGGGACCTCAGAGCAGAAGGCCCACATCCCCATGGTGATGGGAACATGACAGGAGTGTCCTGGCATCACTGGGCTCACATCAGAAAACGTGGGGTGCTCAGAAGTTAGGGCCTGACGCTAGAGGGCACTCATCACTGAGAGGAGGAGGCTCCCAGCAGGCTCCAGCTGCCAACAGAGGGCCAACGTCGCCAAGGCGATGTGTGCCAGCCCGGCAGGAGTGACCTCACAGCAGAGGGCCCACCTCACAGAAGGGTGAGGAACACAGCCAGGATCAGGCTCTCACCAGAGGGCCCACATCACCAAGGGGATGGGAACCAGGCAGGAGTGTCCCCACACCAGTGGGACAACATCATCGAAAGCTGAGGATCCCAGCACATGTAGCCTCAAACCAGAGGAACCACATCACCAAGGGGTTCGGAATGAGGCTGGCAGGACCGGCCTCACAACACAGGGTCCATAGAATATAAAAGTTGAGGAATCCAGCAGTTGGAACCTCCCAGCAAGTGGCTCAGAGCACCGAGGCTATGGGATCCAGGCCACAGTGAACTCACAGCAGAGGGCCCACATCATGAACCTGTGAGCAGCCCAGCCGTTGGGACCTCAGAACAGAAGGCCCACATCCCCATTGGGATGGGAACCTGGCAGGAGTGGCTTCGCACCACTTAGCACATATCAGAAAATGTTAGGAGCCCGGCAGTTAGGGCCTGACGCCAGGGGGTCCTCATAACTGAGGGGAGGAGACTCCCAGCAGGTTTCAACTGCCAACAGAGGGCCCACGTCTACAAGGTGGCATGCGCCAGCCAGGCAGTAGTGACCTCACAGCAGAGGGCCTATCTCACAGAAGGGTGAGGAACCGAGGCAGGATGAGACTCTCACCAGAGGGCCCACAACACCAAGGGGATGGGAACCAGTCAGGACTGTCCTCCCACCAGTGGGGCCACATCATCGAAAGGTGAGGAACCCAGCACATGTGGCCTCATATCAGAGGACATACATCACAAAGGGGATGGGAGTGAGGCAGGTAGGAGTAGCCTAAAAACAGAGGGCCCAAAGAATAAAAAAGGTGAGGAATCCAGCATTTGGAACCTCCCAGCAGGCGGCCGAGAGCACAGAAGCTATGGGATGCAGGCAGGAGTGAACTAACACCAGAGAGCCCACATCATGAAACTGTGAGCAACCCAGGCGTTGGGACCTCAGAGCAGAAAGCCCACATCCCCATGGGGATGGGAACCTGACAGGAGTGTCCTGGCAACACTGGGCTCACATCAGAAAACGTGGGGAGCCCAGCAGTTAGGGCCTGATGCTAGAGGGCCGTCATCACCGAGGGGAGGAGGCTCCCAGCAGGTTCCATGTGCCAACAGAGGGCCCACGTTGCCAAGGTGATGTGTGCAAGTCAGGCAGGATTGACCTCACAGCAGAGGGCCTACCTCACAGAAGAGTGAGGAACCCAGCCAGGATAAGACTGTCACCAGAAGGCCCACATCACCAAGGGGATGGGAACCAGGCAGGAGTGTCCTCACACCAGTGGGGCCACATCATTGAAAGTTGCAGAACCCAGCACATGTGGCCTCAAACCAGAAGACCCACATCACGAAGGGGTTGCGAGTGAGGCAGGCAAGAGGAGCATCACAACACAGGGTCCATAGAATACAAAAGTTGAGGAATCGAGCAGTTGGAACCTCCCAGCAGGCAGCCAAGAGCACAGAGGCTATGGGATCCAGGCCACAGTGAACTAAGACCAGAGAGCCCACATCATGAAATTGTGATCAACCCAGCCGTTGGAACCTCAGAGCAGAAGGCCCACATCCCCATGGAGATGGGAACCTAAGAGGAGTGCCCGAGCATCACTGGGCTCACTAAGAAAAGTTGGGGAGCCCAGCAGTTAGGGCCTGACGTCAGAGGGCCCTCATCACAGAGGTGAGGAGGCTCCCAGCAGGGTCCAAGTGCCACCAGAGGGCTCATGTCAACAAGGCGAGGTGAGCAAGCCAGGCAAGAGTTACCTGATAGTAGAGGGCGCACCTCACAGATGGGTGAGGAACCCAGCCAGGATCAGACTCTTACCAGAGGGCCCACATCACAAAGGGGATGGGAACCAGTCAGGATTATCCTCACACCAGTGGGGCCTCATCATCTTAAGGTGAGGAACCCAGCACATGTGTCCTCAAACCAGAGGACCCACATCACCAAGGGCCTTGGAGTGAGGCAGGCAGGAGTAGCCTCACAACACAGGGCACATAATATAAAAAACGTGAGGATTCCAGCATTTAGACCTTCCAGCAGGCGGCCCAGAACACCAAGGCTATGGGATCCAGGTCACAGTGAACTCACAGCAGAGGGCCCACATCATAAAACTGTGAGCAACCCAGGCGTTGGGACCTCAGCACAGAAGGCCCACATCCCCATGGGAATGGGAACCTGGCTGGAGTGTCCTCGCACCACTGGGCGCACATCAGAAAATGTGGGGAGCCCACCATTTAGGGCCTGACGCCAGAGGGCCGTCATCACCGAGAGGAGGAGGCACCCTGCACGCTCCAACTGCCACCAGAGAGCTCACGTCTCCAAGGTGACGTGTGCCAGCCAGGCAGGAGTGACCTCACAGCAGAGGGCCCACCTCACAGAACGTTGAGGAACCCAGCCAGGATTAGACTCTCGCCAGAGGACCCACCTCACCAAGGGGATGGGAACCAGGCAGGAGTGTCCTCACACGAGTGGGGCCACATCATCGAAAGGTGAGGAATGCAGCACATGTGGCCTCAAGCCATAGGACAGCCATCACCAAGGGGCTGGCAGTGAGGCAGGCAGGAGGAGCCTCACAACAGAGGGCACATAGAATAAAGAAGTTGAGGAATCCAGCAGTTGGAACCTCCCAGCAGGCGGCTCAGAGCACCGATGATAAGGGATCCTTGCCGGAGTGAACTCACAGCAGAGGGCCCACATCATGGTACTGTGAGCAAGCCAGCCGTTTTGACCTCAGAGCAGAAGGCCCATATCCCCATGGGGATGGGAACCTGGCAAGAGTGTCCTCACTCACTTGGCGCACATCAGAAAATGTGGGGAGCCCAGCAGTTATGGCCTAAGGCAAGAGGGCCCTCATCACCGAGGGGAGGAGGATCCCAGCACACTCCAACTGCCACCAGAGGGCCCACGTCGCCAAGGTGACGTGTGCCAGACAGGCATGATTGACCTCACAGCAGAGGGCCCACCTCACAGAAGGGTGAGGAACCCAGCCAGGATCAGACTCTCACCTGAGGGCCCACATCAGCAAGGGGATGGGAACCAGTCAGGACTGTCTTCCCTCCAGTGGGGCCACATCATCGAAAGGTGCGGAACCCAGCACATGTGGCCTCAAATCAGAGGACACATATCACAAAGGGAATGGGAGTGAGGCAGGCAGGAGTAGCCTAAAAACAGAGGGCCCAAAGAATAAGAAAGGGGAGGAATCCAGCAGTTGGAACCTCCCAGCAGGCGGCCGAGAGCACAGAAGCTATGGGATGCAGGCAGGAGTGAACTAACAGCAGAGAACCCACATCATGAAACTGTGAGCAACCCAGGCGTTGGGACCTCAGAGCAGAAGGCCCACATCCCAATGGGGATGTGAACCTGGCTGGAGTGTCCTCGCACCACTGGGCACACATCACAAAATGTGGGGAGCCCAGCAGTTAGGGCCTGACGCCAGAGGGCCCTCATCACCGAGGGAAGGAGGCTCCCAGCAGGCTCCAAGTGCCACCAGAGGGCTCATGTCCACAAGGCGAGGTGAGCAAGCCAGGCAGGAGTGACCTCACAGCAGACGGCCCACCTCACAGATGGGTGAGGAACCCAGCCAGGATCAGACTCTCAACAGAGGGCCCACATCACCAAGGGGATGTGAACCAGGCAGGAGTCTCCTAAGACCATTGGTCCCACATCATCGAAAGGTGAGGAACCCAGCACATGTGGCCTCAAACCAGACGACACACATCACGAAGGGGCTGGGAGTGAGGCAGACAGGAGGATCCTCACAACAGAGGGCCCCAAAAATTAAAAAAGTGAGGAATCCAGCAGTTGGAACCTCCCAGCAGGCGGCCAAGAGCACAGAGGCTATGGGATCCAGGCCTCTGTGAACTAACACCAGAGAGCCCACATCATGAAAATGTGAACAACCCGGCCATTGGGACCTCAGAGCAGAAGGCCCACATCCCCATGGAGATGGGATCCTAAGAGGAGTGCCAAAGCATCACTGGGCTCACTAAGAAAAGTTGGTGAGCCCAGCAGTTAGGGCCTGACGCAAGAGGGCCCTCATCACCGGGGGGAGGAGATTCCCAGCACGCTCCAACTGCCACCACACGGCTGATTTCACCAAGGCAATGTGTGCCAGCCATGCAGGAGTGACCTATCAGCAAAGGGTCTCCCTCACAGAAGGGTGAGGAACACAGCCAGGAACAGACTCTCACCAGGGAGTCCACATAACCACGTGGATAGGAACCAGGCAGGAGTGTCCTCACACTAGTGGGGCCACATCATTGAAAGGTGAGGAACCCAGCAAAGGTGGCCACAAACCAGAGGACCCACATCACCAAGGGGTTGAGAGTGAGGTAGGTGTCTGGACGGGCATTTTTAACACTCATTTCCCACCAGGAAGAGGAATTAACCAAAGGCTCAGCATGCCCTGCCAGAAGCAGATTAGGGCCTGAAGCAGTCTTGCGGGTTTGCGGCCAGCTCACAAGAAAGCGAGTTGAAGAAAGGAGCTCAGGGGCCCTGTAATTCACAAACCTGCAGAGTTATAAATGACAGATAACGTCCAAAAATATATTGAAGTAAGGCTGCGAAGAGGACTTCAAAGCGGGGCAGAATTTCAGGAAACCGATTTCAGGAGGTAGACTGGATTTGCATTTAAAGCATAGGAAAAGAGGCAGAACATCGACAATGACGCACTTGGCAAAAAAGGACGTATGAGTTTGTTCCTGAATCTATTCAGGAAAAAACGCATACGCCCGTTTTGGCAAACCAAGCAAGCTTGCAATGGAAATCCGAACTACTATGAAGTGTCACTTCCCCCCGGTCTAAAGAGCCATCTGAAAAAAGTGTAAAATCCAGAAAGGCAAGACAAGCCATGGGGAAAAAGGAGCCTTGTTATGCTGATGGGCAGGATGTAAATTGCCAACAGCCACTCTGGAGAAGTGTATGGTGTTTCCTGATACATCTGAAAAACAAAGCAACAGAGTCTAGGGTATTTCCACTTATGGTCCTATAGCTTAGGGAAATTAAAATCAAAAACACAGCCACCCCAAAATTTGGGACGGATCTGTTTACAGGAACCTCTTCTACAATACACGTTAAATATCCCAGAGAACAAATAATTGATAAAGAAGTTGCGGTACTTACGTACAACAGAATATCACTCAGCAATGAAATCTGTGTCACCATGCCTGTACCAGCATAATGAGTGGATTGAGGCACGATGATTCTAAGTGAAATAAGTCACACAGAAAAAGAAACATCATAAGGTATCACTAATGCACGGAATGTAAACTTGGCTACACATGGACTGAATTACAAAACAGAACAGGGTCTCAAGTTTAGAAAACCAACTTATGCTTGCTTAAGGGGAAAGGTGAGTTGGGGTGCTGCATAAAACCAGAGTTTGAAATTAGCACAGATACCGTTCCATAAGCCAAATATGTAATAGACAAGACCTACCCCTTGCTCAACGAAATGGACTCAACAATGAGGTATCACCTCACACCTGTTAGAATGGGCATCATCTGAAAATCTACAAACAACAAATGCTGGAAAGGGTGTGGAGAAAAGGAAGCCTCTTCCACTATTGTTGGGAATATAAATTGATACAGTCACTATGGAGAACAATATGGAGTTTCTTAAGAAACTAACAATAGAATTACCATATGATACAGCAATCCCAGTACTGGACATATACCCAGACAAAACCAGAAATCAAAAAGAGACATTCACCGCAATGTTCATTGCATCACTATTTACAATATCGAGGTAATGGAAGCAACCTAAATGCCCACAGACAGACGAATGCATAAAGATGTGGTACATATATAAAATGGAATATTACTAAGCCATGAAAGGAATGAAATTGGGTCATTTGTAGAGACGTCGATGGATCTAGAGACTGTCATACAGAGTGAAGTAAGTCAGAAAGAGAAAAACAAATCTTGTATATTCATGCATATATGTGGAACCTAGAAAAACTGTACAGATTAACCGTTTTGCAAGGCATAAATAGAGCAACAGATGTAGACAACAATCGTATGGACAACAAGGGGGGAAAGCTCTTGGGAGGGTGGTGGTGGGAGGATTTGAGAGATTGGGATTGGCATGTAAACATTTATATGTATAAAATAGATAACCAATAAGAACCTGCTGTATAAAAATATAAAATAAAATTCAAAATTAAAAAGAAATAAAATTTAAAAAATCAAACAGAAAAAACAATTATTCCCTTCACATACATGTATTTATATGAATAAATTATTTCCATGCTTATATCTGTAAATACAAAAAAGAGGAATAAAATCTACCTTGAACCAAAAAGGAAAAAGAGAAAAAAAAAACAGAACCCACCAGTTACTCAGAGGAAAACCGTATCAGGGCACTTACTCCAGTTGTAAACAATTCTGAAGTTGGTCAGTGGTGGGGAATCGTCTCCCATTCAGCCAGCAGCCCCCACACAACAAGCATCCTCATTGCAAAGCTGGGGCACCGTGCCGAGGCATCTGTGAGTAAACGTGAGCTGAGCCCCAGGCCAGTTGCTGCTGAACTGTTCCCACCCTTCCCAGGTAAAACACCTCAATATATACAAGGACTTGAAGCCTAGAGGAAGGGCCATGGAGCCACACGAGTGACAGGATGCCAGCTGACTTGGTGCCTGCAGGCCAGCCAGGATGGTCCTGGCCCTGGGTGCTCTTCTGGAAGATTTCCATTTCCCTGCCTGAGATACCCGTCCTGTCCCTGCCCCCACTGCTTTTTTCCTTCCTCACTTCTGCCCAGGGAGAAATTCCAGCAGCAGGTATGGGTGACACATCCTCTTCTTTAGTAGGTGGCAGCCTGGCAACTGCAGCAGAAAGTCCAGCAGAGCCCCACTCACACTGGGCCACCCACAAAGCCGTGGCCTCTCACTCCCTCCCACCAGCCCAGCCCCGAGACTGCTGACAGGGCAGAGAAAATGGCGTCAGACACAGCTGCAGGGGCTCTTGCTGCCTGGAGTGGTATTTATATTGATCTCAACCCAGGCACACCTGGGGAGGGCTGGCCGGCACGGTAAGGCTGCCCAGGTCAGCCAATCATCACCCCTCAGGGGCTCACAGTTGCAGAAAATGGAACTTGCTGAACCGGCCAGGTCCAAGGAACAGGTGTGGGCTCCTGAGAGTCAGGATAGACAAGGGGCTGCAGCTTTGGCTTGTTTTCTAATCATTTTATCTGGCCCATGAGTGGGAGACAACTTCAAGAAAACCCTCTCCTAATGAGAGGAACCCAGGAGTCACGGAGAGGAGGGGTGGGTGGTGGTTGGAGACAGAGGCCTGGTGCCCTGGGTGCAGTGGAAGTCTCTGGAAGACCAGGTGGAGGGAGGCCACACAGAGTGATGCCCAGGGTCACAGACCTGTCGCAGCTGCTGTTTGTTAGTTCAAGTCCTGCTCTGAGGTGCTCTGTGTCAGCTCTGAGCGACAGGTGAGCTGGGGGTGCTCTTCAATGAGGGCTATGTGCACGGTTCCTGTGTGCCCAGCCCTGCCACGGTACCTGCAAGGGTAGCTCTGTATCCTGGGAGGGGCCTGACCATGAGAGCCCCGTGGGCTGGGTTGGGGGTGGGGTACCTGCCGAGGAGAGCTCCATATCCTGGGATTGGCCTGACCACGAGAGCCCCATGGGCTGCTGGGGACCTGGTAAAGGATGTCAGGACAGTCAGTGAAGCCACCGAGGATATACCTCCAGTTGCTCCTAATTCCTACACCCTGCTGGTCATTCTACCAACCACCAGGACATGGTATTCTGTATTAGTCTTCAATGATGTCTTCTTTTGTATTCCATTAGTCCCAGAGTCACAAGAAATTTTGGCTTGTGAGTGGCAGGACTCAACATACAACTAAAACAATACTTCCGGGCCGTCTTGCCCCAAGGGTGCAAAAATTCCCACACCATCTTTGGGGAAAGCTTAGCTAAAGACTGAAAAGTTCTACCTCTGGAAAAGGAAACCCTCCTTCAATATGCAGATGACATTCTGATCGCCAGCCCTACTAAGGAGGCCTCTGAACTACCAAGCCAATAAAGGATAGAAGTTGTCCAAGAAAAAGCTCAAATATCACAGACTGCAGTGACCTGCCTGGGCTTCATTCTCACAGAAGGTCAGAGAAGCCCATCCCAGGAAAGGGAAGAAACCATTTTCAGCCTTACCCCTTTCTAAAACTAGAAGACAGCTTAGGGGTTCCTGGGGAGGCCAGGGTTTGCTGCTTCTGGATCCCTAACTACAGTCTACTAGCTGAGCCTCTATATGAAACACTGAAAGGAAAAGATGATGATCCTTTTGAACAGAATCCAGAAGTGGCCTTTCAAGAATGGAAAGAGCAGTCAATTCAGACCCTTGCCCTGGAACTCTCTAATTGAGCTAAACCCTTTGACCTTTACATTCCCGGTGAAAGGTGAATCGCCATTGGAGAATTAGTGAAAAAACTGGGACCACTTGAAATGGAACAACGCAAGAATGCCATCCAGGTAGAATAAACTAGAGTCACCAAGGGGCTTGGCCCACTGCCACATCTGGCCAAGATACTGGCGGTATCTAAAAACCTGGAAATCAGCAGCCCAAAAGGCCACCTCCCTCCTAAGGGAAAAGGACCCCACGTGGTGATCCTAATCACCAACCATGCCCTGAAGTTGCAGGGTTTCCTCCGTGGGCACACCGACCTCGAGTGAGGAGGCCCTCCAACTCCAACATCCAGAGAGATAACCGGGGGCAACAGGGCACCATGACGACTCGTGTGAACATCACTTGACCTGGAGTTTCTCTCATAAAACAACAAGAGTGTGTCCCGAAGGAGTAGACTACTGCTTGCAGGACTTACTGCACCCGGAGGGGAGCTAATAATCTTGGCGGGGGAACCGTATATCACACTGTCACCATAGAAAAGCCTACAGACACCGTGATGATGGTGGCCAATAAGACCGGCTGGACTCCTGTTTACTTCAAAAGGCTGTTGACTCAGTGGCCATCATGGTCCTTGATCACCACTGACCCTGGACTGTCTGGGAGTTGAGCAGGCAGGGCTCTGACACCTGGTGCTGTTTGTACGTTAATTCAGGGGCCTAATTGAAGAAAGCGCAGACTACTGGCCAGAGCATCTAGGCTGGCAGAAACGGTCAGCCTAAAGTGGCCGAACAAATGTGGGGCAGGGTGAAATCGGCCCCCACAGCGTCTCTGCACATCTCTTTCCTGGACCCTTAAAGGTCATTAGAATCTATAACACTTCCAATGCTGGTGCTCAGGCGGACGAGCAGGGAGGCAGGGGTCCCGGGGCCAATCAACGTCACCTGGAGGCTGCTGGGGAGAAGTTCTGACCCTCGTCCCCTGGTATGAGGGCTCCCAACTCAGCACTCAGCAGTTACAGAAGAAGGGTCTGCACCCTCAGCACTCCAAGAATGAGGAACGGGACAAAAGGCAGAGGAGGGGTTTGTCCCCAGCAAAGCCCATTAAAAATCCCTGGGAGATAAAAATAGAATCTGGGCAATAAAGTCAAGTCTGACCTTTTTTATCCTTTGTGCTTTGTCTAATTTCACGTGCTCCTAGGGTCCCGCATGCAGAGGTTCCACACCCGGCACTTCAGACCAGATTTCCTAGTGCAGAATGGCTGGGTCGACACCTCAGCTCCTGGGGCCCAGTGCAGACTCCACGATATAGAGCCTGAGCTGCAGCCAACCCGGCCCTCGAGAGCTCCGCCGCCTCCCTCCCACTGACTCTCACAGGATCTCTACACAGCAGCCCAGCCCACAGCCCACGGGGTAGTGCATGCTCTCACCTCTCCATTCTCTGATCAAAATATAAAGTTTCCTTTGCTTGTGAACAAACTCAGTCTCGATCTGTTGGCCCCAATGACACTGGGCAGGGGGACACTTGTTGGGGTCCACTCTGGAGGATCAGTAACAGAAATTGAGACTATTGTAACTTCAATGAACAGATGTGTGAGTCAAACTGTAGTTAACATAGAACAGTGTATAAGGCTCGGGTAAAATAAGATGTTTCTAACACTTCCATTTGATATTTCCATCACTTTATTATAAGCAAGTTCAGTGAAAAGGTTTGTCTTATTTGTCAGGTCAATATTAGAGAAATGAAGTGATTTCTTTCCAAGGATGTACATCTAATAATCTTGGTTAAAGCTTCAATCTTGTTTTAAATGCTTTTCCATTGAAAATGATACCTCTCTTTCAGCTCCCCCATTTCTGAGAAGTATAAAATCTTATAATTTATTATTACCAAAGGGGAAAGGTGGGAGGAGGGATAAATTAACAGTTTGGAATTAACACATACACACTGCTATGTATAAAATAGATCATCAACAAGGAACTACTGTATAGCACAGGGAACTACACTCAATATTTTGCAATAACCTATAAGGGGAAATAATCGGAAAAAGAATAGATATTTTTATTGACATCATCTATCAATGACAGTTAAAGTGTAACCTAAGGGAAGCCGGTGGTGAGTGCTTCTGACCCTGAAGACTTCAATCATCTAAAGTTTGGACTCTGCCTACTTCCCAAGGCCCTTAATGAACATATGTGTAGCCGTAGCTTAAAAAATTCCCCAGTTTGGGTTTCGGGGAGACACTGATTTTGAAAAAGCCCTGGTGTTCTCCTTACATGAATGGGACTCTTCTTACTGCTAAAACATGTCTGTCACACCCAGAGGATGGTATACCGTCTGATCAGGAAGAGTTTGGAAAAGGCATCTCATCTCCTCATCTCCTGGTGCTCGGGTTCACCCCTCCAGCGTCTTTACTAACAGTCTCCCCACTTGGAGATGTCAGCACTGTCAACATCCTGTTGCGTACAGTTTGGAATTTGTCCAGAGGATGAAGCGGAAGGATGAGGAACAATGAGAGACAAGTCCTAGGTGTTCAGACAGGCACATGTCACTCTAATTTCCAATCAGGAAGATGAATTGACCAAAGGCTAGGGTTGCCCATGGAAACAGTATGGGGCTTGAGGAAATCCCACTGCTTTGTGGCCAGTTCCCATAAACACAAGTTGAACAATGGAACTCAGGGGCAGTAAAATTCACGAAACTGCAGAGTTGAAAATATCTATCACTGAAAAATGTCTTGAGGAAAGTCAGAGAAAAGGATTGGTAAGCAAGGGAGAATGGCAGGAAAGGGATTTGAGGAGGTAGAAAGGACTCGCCATTAAGCACAAGAAAAGGGGCTGAACATTGCCAACATTGCAGTTGCCCAAAAAGGCTGTATGCGTTTTTTTCTGTATATATTCAAGAAAAGGGCATACACTTTTTTAGCCAACCAAACAGGTGGGCACTGGAAATCAATACTACAAAAGATATCACTTCGCATCAGTCAGAAGAGCCATCGTCATAAAGTGTAAACACCAGAAATGCAGGACAGGGCAAGGAGAAGAGGGAGCCCTGTGAGGCTTATAGTGGAAATGTATATTGCCAACAGCCATTCTGGAGAAGTGTATTGTGTTTACTAAAGCATCTAAAAAATGAGCTACAGAGCATAGGGCACTTGCACTCATGGGCGTATATCTTGGGAAAAACAAAAATCGAGAGGACACAGGCACCCCAATGTTTACTGCCTCTCTGTTTAAAAGATCCTCGACTAGGATATAACTTAAATGTCTCTGGAGGGAAAAAATGGATAGAGATGTGGTACTTATGTAGAGTGGAATATTACTCAGCCTGGAAATCAATGAAATATGGCCAGTTGTAACAACTCCGGAGGAGTTACGTATGATCTTTCTAAGTGACAGAATTCAAAAAGAAAAAGACACATATCATAAGATATCACTTAAAGGTGGAATCCAAAATGGCTACACATGAAATAAATTACAAAACAAAAACATAGTCAAATATGTAGAAAACACGCATAAGGCTGCTAAACGGAAAGGTGGGGAGGGGTGAGGCATCATCCAAGAGGTTGAAATTAGCAAAAATACCATTCCAAATACCAAACTGATAATCAACAAGGCCTACACGGTAGCTAAAAGAACTGCACTCAGCACACTCAAGTCACCGCAAAAGAATATCTATGACTGGTAAGGATCTGAAAAAGAATTTATTGATGTTTCTCTGTACGTGAATCAAGTGGATGTACAGCAGCAAGAAACAGAGCTTTGAAAATCAGCTGTAACCAATATAGTAATAAATTGAAAAAAATAAACGACAGAGAGACAGAGAAAACCTCTTACAACTTTTCCTCAGGGACGGTGATGCAACATGGATTGAACACATCTAGACCCACAGCAGGATGAGACATAAGGCTGGAAACTGTTCACGCTAAGAGAAATGTGAGGTTGGGTGAGGAAATGCACACCCTTTAAAGTAATACTACCTGGTACCCATTCAATGGGTCCCAAATCTGCAGGTTCAAGGAATCTTCCTACAGCTAAAACATGCATGGAAAACCCAGAGGACTGTACACCATGTGATCGGGAGATGTGTCTAAAATGCAGCTCATTTATCCTCTCCTGGTGCTCCTGTTCATCATTCCAGCCACGTTACTTAGAATCTCCCCACTTAGAGAATCAGCACATTTAAACTTCTGTTTCACACATTTTGCAAATTGTGAGGAGGATGAACGGGAAGAGGGGGAACCAATGAGAGAATAGTTGTAGGGGTTTGGACGGGCACATGTCACTCTAATATCCCATTGAGAATAAGAATTAAAAAAAGGCTCAGCCTGCCTCGCCGGAGCCAAAATAGGGCCTGAAGCAATCCTGCGGCTTTGAGGCCAGCTCACAAAAGAGCAACTTAAAAAATGGAGCTCAGGGTCACTGCAATTCACAAACCTGCAGAGTTATAAATGAAAACTAACGTCCAAAAATATGTTGAGGTAAGGCAAAGAAGAGGATCTGAATGCAAGACAGAATTGCAAGAAACAGATTTCAAGAGATAGATTGGACTCGTCTTTAAAGCACATGAAAAGCGGCAGAATTTCGACAATGATGCAGTTGGCCCAAAAGGGAGTATGCGTTTTTTCCTGAATATATCCAGGAAAAAACGCATACGCACTTTATGGGCAACGAAGCAAGCAAGCAATGCAAATGTGCACAACAAAGAAGTCTCATTTCCCACCGGTCAAAAGGGCCACCTGAAAAAATTGTAAAAACCAGAAATGCAGGACAGGCCATGGAGAACAGGGAGCCTTTATACGCTGATGGACAGTGTGTGAACTGCCGGGAGCCACTCTGGAGAAGTGTATGGTGGTTCCTAAATCATCAAAAAACAGAGCTACAGAGCATAGGGCACTTCCAATCACGGGAGTATATCTAGGGAAGTCTAAAAATCAACAAGACACAAGCACACCACAGTTTAGGGCTACTCTGTTTACAAGAACCTCAACTTCAGTACACCTTAAATATCCCAGGAAAGAGAACAATGGATAAAGAAGATGTGGTACTTATGTACAATGGAATAACTCTTCACCATGAAATCAATGTAATAAGGCTAGTAGAAGGATAAAGAGTGGAATTAGGTCTGATAATACTACTTGAAATAAGTCAAACAGAAAAAGAAACATATCATAAGATATCACTTATAGAGGGAGGATAAATATGGCTGCACTAAAAATGAATTACAAAACAGAACAGTGTCTCACATTTAGAAAACACACTTATGTCAGCTTAAGGGGAAAGGAGAGGTGGGGTGATGCATAAAACCAGAGTTTGAAATTAGCACAGATACCGTTCAATAAACCAAATAGGTATTAGACAAGATCTACACCTTGCTCAATGAACTGGCCTCAACACACCCTATACACCGCAGAGAAATATATCTGAGTAATAAGAATCTTAAAACCCATGTATTGATATATCTCCATAAGGGAATCAAGTGTGTGCAAAACGGCACAAACACAGCAGTGAAAATGAGCTAAACCCCATTATAGAAATAAATTTTAAAACCAAAACGCAGAAACAATGAAAGAGAGAAAAATTCTTACAAAATTCGCTCAGGGGCTGTGATGCAACCTGGAATGACCACATATAAACCCACAGCTGGATAAGACATAAGACTGGACACTTGGGGTTGAGAGGATTGGTGAGCTTTGGTGAGCAACTGCCGAAAGTTTAATGCAATACTTCATGCTACTCATTCCAAGGGTCCCAACACTCCAGGTTGAAGGGAATCTTCCTACAGCTAAACCTTGCATGGGAAATCCAGCAGATGGTATACAATATGATCGGGAAAGGTTTCTAAAACGCACCTCATTTTCCTCTCCTGGGGCTCCGGATCAACATTCCAGCCACTTTACTAACAACATCCCCACATGGAGAGTGAATGCCTTTAAGTTCCGGTATCGCACAGTCTGCAGTTAGTGTGGAGGATGAATGGGAATAGGGGGAACCAGTGAGAAAATAGCTGTAGCGGTTTCAATGGCCACATGTCACTCTAATTTCACATAGGAAGAAGAATTAACCAAAGGCACAGCAAGGTGCCCCAGAAGAAGAATAGGGCCTGAAGAAATCCTGTGGATATGAGGCAAGATCACAAAAATAAGACCTGAAAAATGGAACTACGGGCAACTGCAATTCAAAAACCTGCAGAGTTATAAACGACAACTATTTTCCAAAAGTATATTGAGGTAAGGCTATGAAGAGGCACTGACAGCAAGGCAGAATTGCAGGAAACCGATTTCAGGAGGTAGACTGGAATTGCATCGAAAACATATGAAAAGACTCAGAACATCAACAATCATGCACTTGGCCAAAAAGGGCGTATGCGTTTTTTCCTGAATATATTAAGGAAGAAACCCATACACCCTTTCTGGCCAACCAAGCAAGCTTGCAAAGGAAATCTGCACTACAATGAAGTCTCACTGCCCCACAGTCAAAAGGGCCACCTGAAAAAAGTGTAAAATCCAGAAAGGCAGGACAGGCCATGGAGAACTGGGAGCCTTGTTATGCTGATGGGCGGGATGTAAATTGCCAACAGTCTCTCTGGAGAAGTGTATGGTGTTTCCTGAAACATCTAAAAAACAAAGCAACAGAGCCTAGGGCACTTCCACTTATGGTCCTATAGCTTAGGGAAATGAAAATCAAAAAGACACAGCCACCCCAAAGTTTGGGACAGCTCTGTCTACAAGAACCTCGTTTACGGTACAAGTTCAATATCACAGAAAGCGAAAAATGGATAAAGAAGTTGTGGTACTTACGTACAATGCAATATCACTCAGCAATGAAATCTATGTCATCAGGCCCGTAGCAGCATAATGAGTGGATTCAGGTACGATGATTCTAAGTGAAATAGGGTCACACAGAAAAAGAAATATCATAAGATATCACTAATACACGGAATGTAAACTTGGCTACACAAGAACTGAATTACAAAACAGAACAGGGTCTGAAATGTAGAAAACCAACTTATGCTTGCTTAAGGGTAAAGGTGAGTTGGGGTGCTGCATAAAACCAGAGATTGAAATGAGCACAGATAAAGTTCCTTAAGCCAAATATGGAATAGACAAGAGCTACTCCTTCCTCAACGAAGTGGACTCAACACCCCATATTAAACGCCTAAGAATGTACCTGACTAGTAAGAATCTTAAAACCTATGGATTGCTATGTCTCCAAAAGAGAATCAAGCGTGTATACAGTGGTATACACGCAGGAGTGACAGGATTGGTGAGGTTCGGTGAGCAAATGCAGACCCTTTATAGTCATATTGCATGGTATCCATTCCAAGGGTCTCAACTCTCCAAGTTTAAGGGATTCTTCCTTCAGTTGAAACATTCATGTGGAACACAGAGTATGATCCACCGTGTGATCGGGAAACGTGTTCAAATATGTCTCAGTTTTCCTCCCCTGGTACTCGGGTGCAACATTCCAGACACTTTACTAACACTCTCCCCACTTGGAGAGTCAGTGCCTTCAACCTCCTGTTTGGCCCAGGTTGCAATTTCTGCGGAAGATGAACAGGAATACGGAGAACCAATGAGAGACTAGCTGGAGGTGTCTGGACGTGCAAATTTAACTCTCATTTCCCACCAGGAAGAGGAATTAACCAAAGGCTCAGCGTGCCATGCCGGAACCACACTAGGGCCTCAAGCAATCCTGCGGTGTTGCGGCCAGCTCACAAGAAAGCGAGTTGAAGAAAGGAGCTCAGGGGCACTGTCATTCACAAACATGCAGAGTTATAAATGACAGCTATCAGCTATCGTCTAAGAATATATTGAAGTAAGGCTGCCAAGAGGAATTGAAAGCGGGGCAGAATTGCAGGAAACCGATTTCAGGAGGTAGACTGGAATTGCATTTAAAGCATAGGAAAACAGGGAGAACGTCCACAATGGTGCACTTGGTCAAAAAGGGCGTATGCGTTTTTTCCTGAATATATTCAGGAAAAAACGCATACGCCCTTTTTGGCCAACTAAGCAAGCTTGCAAAGGAAATCTGCACTACAATGAAGTCTCACTTCCCCCAGGTCAAAAGGGCCATCTGAAAAAAGTGTAAAATCCAGAAAGGCAGGACAGGCCATGGAGAACTGGGAGCCTTGTTATGCTGATGGGCGGGATGTAAATTGCCAACAGACACTAGGGAGAAGTGTATGGTGTTTCCTGAAACATCTAAAAAACAAAGCAACAGAGCCTAGGGCACTTCCACTTATGGTCCTATAGCTTAGGGAAATTAAAATCAAAAAGACACAGCCACCCCAAAGTTTGGGACGCCTCTGTTTACAAGAACCTCGTTTACCGTACAAGTTCAATATCACAGAAAGTGAAAAATGGATAAAGAAGTTGTGTTATTTACTTACAAAGCAATATCACTCAGCAATGAAATCTATGTCATCAGGCCCTTAGCAGCACAATGAGTGGATTCAGGTATGATGATTCTAACTGAAATAAGTCACACAGAAAAAGAAACATCATAAGATATCAGTAACACACGGAATGTAAACTTGGCTACACAGGAACTGAATTACAGAACAGAACAGGGTCTCAAATTTAGAAAACCAACTTATGCTTGCTTAAGGGGAAAGGTGAGTTGGGGTGCTGCATAAAACCAGAGATTGAAATGAGCACAGATAAAGTTCCTTAAGCCAAATATGGAATAGACAAGAGCTACCCCTTGCTCAATGAAATGGACTCAACACCGCATATTAAACGCCTAAGAATGTACCTGACTAGTAAGTATCTTAAAACCTATGGATTGCTATGTCTCCGAAAGAGAATCAAGCATGTGTACAGGGGCATAAACGCAGCAGTGATAGGATTGGAGAGGTTCGGTGAGCAAATGAAGACCCTTTGAAGTCATATTGCATGGTACCCATTCCACGGGTTTCAACTACCCAGGTTTAAGGTATTCTTCCTTCAGCTAAAACATGCATGTGGAACCCAGAGTATGATCAACCGTGTGAACGGGAGACGTGTTCAAATATGTCTCAGTTTTCCTCCCCTGGTACTCGGGTGCAACATTCCAGATGCTTTACTAACACTCTCCCCACTTGGAGAGTCAGCGCCTTTAACCTCCTGTTTGGCCCAGTTTGCAATTTCTGCGGAAGATGAACAGGAATAGCGAGAACCAATGAGAGACTAGCTGGAGGTGTCTGGACGGGCAAATTTAACTCTCATTTCCCACCAGGAAGAGGAAATAACCAAAGGCTCAGCGTGCCGTGCCAGAACCAGATTAGGGCCTGAAGCCATCCTGCGGTGTTGCGGCCAGCTCAAAAGAAAGCGAGTTGAAGAAAGGAGCTCAGGGGCACTGTAATTCACAAACCTGCAGAGTTATAAATGACAGCTATCGTCCAAAAATATACTGAAGTAAGGCTGCCAAGAGGACTTGAAAGCGGGGCAGAATTGCAGGAAACTGATTTCAGGAGGTAGACTGGAATTGCATTGAAAGCATAGGAAAAGAGGCAGAACGTCCACAATGATGCACTTGGCCAAAAAGGGCGTATGCGTTTTTTCCTGAATATATTCAGGAAAAAACGCATACGCCCTTTTTGGCCAAGCAAGCAAGCTTGCAAAGGAAATCTGCACTACAATGAAGTCTCACTTCCCCCCGGTCAAAAAGGCCATCTGAAAAATGTGTAAAATCCAGAAAGGCAGGACAGGCCATGGAGAACTGGGAGCCTTGTTATGCTGATGGGCGGGATGTAAATTGCCAACAGACACTCGGGACAAGTGTATGGTGTTTCCTGAAACACCTAAGAAACAAACCAACAGAGCCTAGGGCACTTCCACTTATGGTCCTATAGCTTAGGGAAATTAAAATCAAAACGGCACAGCCACCCCAAAGTTTGGGACGCCTCTGTTTACAAGAACCTCGTTTACAGTACCAGTTCAACATCGCAGAAAGTGACAGATGGATAAAGAAGTTGTGGTATTTACTTACAAAGCAATATCACTCAGCAATGAAATCTATGTCATCAGGCCCTTAGCAGCACAATGAGTGGATTCAGGTACGATGATTCTAACTGAAATAAGTCACACAGAAAAAGAAACATCATAAGATATCAGTAATACACGGAATGTAAACTTGGCTACACAGGAACTGAATTACAGAACAGAACAGGGTCTCAAATTTAGAAAAGCAACTTATGCTTGCTTAAGGGGAAAGGTGAGTTGGGGTGCTGCATAAAACCAGAGATTGAAATGAGCACAGATAAAGTTCCTTAAGCCAAATATGGAATAGACAAGAGCTACTCCTTGCTCAACAAAATGGACTCAAAACCCCATATTAAACGCCTAAGAATGTACCTGACTAGTAAGTATCTTAAAACCTATGGATTGCTATGTCTCCAAAAGAGAATCAAGCGTGTGTACAGGGGCATAAACGCAGCAGTGATAGGATTGGAGAGGTTCGGTGAGCAAATGAAGACCCTTTGAAGTCATATTGCATGGTACCCATTCCACTGGTCTCAACTCTCCAGGTTAAAGTATTCTTCCTTCAGCTAAAACATGCATGTGGAACCCAGAGTATGATCAACCGTGTGAACGGGAGACGTGTTCAAATATGTCTCAGTTTTCGTACCTGGTACTCGGGTGCAACATTCCAAACACTTTACTAACACTCTCCCCACTTGGAGAGTCAGCGCCTTTAACCTCCTGTTTGGCCCAGTTTACAATTTCTGCGGAAGATGAACAGGAATAGGGAGAACCAATGAGAGACTAGCTGGAGGTGTCTGGACGGGCAAATTTAACTCTCATTTCCCACCAGGAAGAGGAAATAACCAAAGGCACAGCGTGCCGTGCCGGAACCAGATTAGGGCCTGAAGCCATCCTGCGATGTTGCAGCCAGCTCAAAAGAAAGCGAGTTGAAGAAAGGAGCTCAGGGGCACTGTAATTCACAAACCTGCAGAGTTATAAATGATAGCTATCGTCCAAAAATATACTGAAGTAAGGCTGCCAAGAGGACTTGAAAGCGGGGCAGAATTGCAGGAAACCGATTTCAGGAGGTAGACTGGAATTGCATTGAAAGCATAGGAAAAGAGGCAGAACGTCCACAATGATGCACTTGGCCAAAAAGGGTGTATGCGTTTTTTCCTGAATATATTGAGGAAAAAACGCATACGCCCTTTTTGGCCAACCAAGCAAGCTTGCAAAGGAAATCTGCACTACAATGAAGTCTCACTTCCCCCCGGTCAAAAGGGCCATCTGAAAAAAGTGTAAAATCCAGAAAGGCAGGACAGGCCATGGAGAACTGGGAGCCTTGTTATGCTGATGAGCGGGATGTAAATTGCCAACAGACACTGGGGAGAAGTGTATGGTGTTTCCTGAAACATCTAAAAAACAAAGCAACAGAGCCTAGGGCACTTCCACTTATGGTCCTATAGATTAGGGAAATTAAAATCAAAAAGACACAGCCACCCCAATGTTTGGGACGCCTCTGTTTACAAGAACCTCGTTTACCGTACAAGTTCAATATCACAGAAAGTGAAAAATGGATAAAGAACTTGTGGTACTTACGTACAATGCAGTATCACTCAGCAATGAAATCTATGTCATCAGGCCCGTAGCAGCATAATGAGTGGATTCAGGTACGATGATTCTAACTGAAATAAGTCACACAGAAAAAGAAACATCATAAGATATCACTAATACACGGAATGTAAACTTGGCTACACAGGAACTGAATTCCAAAACAGAACAGGGTCTCAAATTTAGAAAACCAACTTATGCTTGCTTAAGGGTAAAGGTGAGTTGGGGTGCTGCATAAAACCAGAGATTGAAATGAGCACAGATAAAGTTCCTTAAGCCAAATATGGAATAGACAAGAGCTACCCCTTGCTGAACGAAATGGACTCAACACCCCATATTAAACGCCTAAGAATGTACCTGACTAGTAAGTATCTTAAAACCTATGGATTGCTATGTCTCCGAAAGAGAATCAAGCATGCGTACAGGGGCATAAACGCAGCAGTGATAGGAGTGGAGAGGTTCAGTGAGCAAATGAAGACCCTTTGAAGTCATATTGCATGGTACCCATTCCACGGGTTTCAACTACCCAGGTTTAAGGTATTCTTCCTTCAGCTAAAACATGCATGTGGAACCTAGAGTATGATCAACCATGTGATCGGGAGACGTGTTCAAATATATCTCAGTTTTCGTACCCTGGTACTCGGGTGCAACATTCCAGACGCTTTCCTAACACTCTCCCAACTTGGAGAGTCAGTCCCTTTAACCTCCTGTTTGGCTCAGTTTGCAATTTCTGCAGAAGATGAACAGGAATAGCGAGAACCAAAGAGAGACTAGCTGGAGGTGTCTGGACGGGCAAATTTAACTCTCATTTCCCACCAGGAAGAGGAATTAACCAATGGCTCAGCGTGCCGTGCCGGAACCAGATTAGGGCCTGAAGCCATCCTGCGGTGTTGCGGCCAGCTCACAATAAAGCTAGTTGAAGAAAGGAGTTCAGGGGCACTGTAATTCACAAACCTGCAGAGTTATAAATGACAGCTATCGTCCAAAAATATACTGAAGTAAGGCTGCCAAGAGGACTTGAAAGCGGGGCAGAATTGCAGGAAACCGATTTCAGGAGGTAGACTGGAATTGCATTGAAAGAATAGGAAAAGAGGCAGAACGTCCACAATGATGCACTTGGCCAAAAAGGGCGTTTTGCGTTTTTTCCTGAATATATTCAGGAAAAAACGCATACGCCCTTTTTGGCCAACCAAGCAAGCTTGCAAAGGAAATCTGCACTACAATGAAGTCTCACTTCCCCCCGGTCAAAAGGGCCATCTGAAAAAAGTGTAAAATCCAGAAAGGCAGGACAGGCCATGGAGAACTGGGAGCCTTGTTATGCTGATGGGCGGGATGTAAATTGACAACAGACACTCTGGACAAGTGTATGGTGTTTCCTGAAACATCTAAAAAACAAAGCAACAGAGCCTAGGGCACTTCCACTTATGGTCCTATAGCTTAGGGAAATTAAAATCAAAAAGACACAGCCACCCCAAAGTTTGGGACGCCTCTGTTTACAAGAACCTCATTTACAGTACAAGTTCAACATCGCAGAAAGTGAAAAATGGATAAAGAAGTTGTGCTATTTACTTACAAAGCAATATCACTCAGCAATGAAATCTATGTCATCAGGCCCTTAGCAGCACAATGAGTGGATTCAGGTATGATGATTCTAACTGAAATAAGTCACACAGAAAAAGAAACATCATAAGATATCAGTAACACACGGAATGTAAACTTGGCTACACAGGAACTGAATTACAGAACAGAACAGGGTCTCAAATTTAGAAAACCAACTTATGCTTGCTTAAGGGGAAAGGTGAGTTGGGGTGCTGCATAAAACCAGAGATTGAAATGAGCACAGATAAAGTTCCTTAAGCCAAATATGGAATAGACAAGAGCTACCCCTTGCTCAACGAAATGGACTCAACACCCCATATTAAACGCCTAAGAATGTACCTGACTAGTAAGTATCTTAAAACCTATGGATTGCTATGTCTCCGAAAGAGAATCAAGCATGTGTACAGGGGCATAAACGCAGCAGTGATAGGAGTGGAGAGGTTCGGTGAGCAAATGAAGACCCTTTGAAGTCATACTGCATGGTACCCATTCCACGGGTTTCAACTACCAAGGTTTAAGGTATTCTTCCTTCAGCTAAAACATGCATGTGGAACCCAGAGTATGATCAACCGTGTGAACGGGAGACGTGTTCAAATATGTCTCAGTTTTCCTCCCCTGGTACTTGGGTGCAACATTCCAGATGCCTTACTAACACTCTCCCCACTTGGAGAGTCAGCGCCTTTAACCTCCTGTTTGGCCCAGTTTGCAATTTCTGCGGAAGATGAACAGGAATAGCGAGAACCAATGAGAGACTAGCTGGAGGTGTCTGGATGGGCAAATTTAACTCTCATTTCCCACCAGGAAGAGGAAATAACCAAAGGCACAGCGTGCCGTGCCAGAACCAGATTAGGGCCTGAAGCCATCCTGCGGTGTTGCGGCCAGGTCACAAGAAAGCGAGTTGAAGAAAGGAGCTCAGGGGCACTGTAATTCACAAACCTGCAGAGTTATAAATGACAGCTATCGTCCAAAAATATACTGAAGTAAGGCTGCCAAGAGGACTTGAAAGCGGGGCAGAATTGCAGGAAACTAATTTCAGGAGGTAGACTGGAATTGCATTGAAAGCATAGGAAAAGAGGCAGCACGTCCACAATGATGCACTTGGCCAAAAAGGGCGTATGCGTTTTTTCCTGAATATATTGAGGAAAAAACGCATACGCCCTTTTTGGCCAACCAAGCAAGCTTGCAAAGGAAATCTGCACTACAATGAAGTCTCACTTCCCCCCGGTCAAAAAGGCCATCTGAAAAAAGTGTAAAATCCAGAAAGGCAGGACAGGCCATGGAGAACTGGGTGCCTTGTTATGCTGATGGGTGGGATGTAAATTGCCAACAGACACTCAGGACAAGTGTATGGTGTTTCCTGAAACACCTAAGAAACAAACCAACAGAGCCTAGGGCACTTCCACTTATGGTCCTATAGCTTAGGGAAATTAAAATCAAAAAGACACAGCCGCCCCAAAGTTTGGGACGCCTCTGTTTACAAGATCCTCGTTTACCGTACAAGTTCAATATCACAGAAAGTGAAAAATGGATAAAGAACTTGTGGTACTTACGTACAATGCAGTATCACTCAGCAATGAAATCTATGTCATCAGGCCCGTAGCAGCATAATGAGTGTATTCAGGTACGAGGATTCTAACTGAAATAAGTCACACAGAAAAAGAAACATCATAAGATATCACTAATACACGGAATGTAAACTTGGCTACACAGGAACTGAATTCCAAAACAGAACAGGGTCTCAAATTTAGAAAACCAACTTATGCTTGCTTAAGGGGAAAGGTGAGTTGGGGTAATGCATAAAACCAGAGATTGAAATGAGCACAGATAAAGTTCCTTAAGCCAAATATGGAATAGACAAGAGCTACTCCTTGCTCAACGAAATGGACTCAACACCCCATATTAAACGCCTAAGAATATACCTGAGTAGTAAGTATCTTAAAACCTATGGATTGCTATGTCTCCAAAAGAGAATCAAGCGTGTGTACAGCGGCATAAACGCAGCAGTGATAGGATTGGAGAGGTTCGGTGAGCAAATGAAGACTCTTTGAAGTCATATTGCATGGTACCCATTCCACGGGTCTCAACTCTCCAGGTTTAAGGTATTCTTCCTTCAGCTAAAACATGCATGTGGAACCCAGAGTATGATCAATCGTGTGAACGGGAGACGTGTTCAAATATGTCTCAGTTTTCCACCCCTGGTACTCGGGTGCAACATTCCAGACGCTTTACTAACATTCTCCCCACTTGGAGAGTCAGCGCCTTTAACCTCCTGTTTGGCCCAGTTTGCAATTTCTGCGGAAGATGAACAGGAATAGGGAGAACCAATGAGAGACTAGCTGGAGTTGTCTGGACGGGCAAATTTAACTCTCATTTCCCACCAGGAAGAGGAAATAACCAAAGGCTCAGCGTGCCGTGCCGGAACCAGATTAGGGCCTGAAGCCATCCTGCAGTGTTGCGGCCAGCTCAAAAGAAAGCGAGTTGAAGAAAGGAGCTCAGGGGCACTGTAATTCACAAACCTGCAGAGTTATAAATGACAGCTATCGTCCAAAAATATACTGAAGTAAGGCTGCCAAGAGGACTTGAAAGCGGGGCAGAATTGCAGGAAACTGATTTCAGGAGGTAGACTGGAATTGCATTGAAAGCATAGGAAAAGAGGCAGAACGTCCACAATGATGCACTTGGCCAAAAAGGGCGTATGCGTTTTTTCCTGAATATATTCAGGAAAAAACGCATACGCCCTTTTTGGCCAACCAAGCAAGCTTGCAAAGGAAATCTGCACTACAATGAAGTCTCACTTCCCCCCAGTCAAAAGGGCCATCTGAAAATAGTGTAAAATCCAGAAAGGCAGGACAGGCCATGGAGAACTGGGAGCCTTGTTATGCTGATGGGCGGGATGTAAATTGCCAACAGACACTCGGGAGAAGTGTATGGTGTTTCCTGAAACTTCTAAAAAACAAAGCAACAGAGCCTAGGGCAAGTCCACTTATGGTCCTATAGCTTAGGGAAATTAAAATCAAAACGGCACACCCACCCCAAAGTTTGGGACGCCTCTGTTTACAAGAACCTCGTTTACAGTACAAGTTCAACATCGCAGAAAGTGAAAAATGGATAAAGAAGTTGTGGTATTTACTTACAAAGCACTATCACTCAGCAATGAAATCTATGTCATCAGGCCCTTAGCAGCACAATGAGTGGATTCAGGTATGATGATTCTAACTGAAATAAGTCACACAGAAAAAGAAACATAAGATATCAGTAATACACGGAATGTAAACTTGGCTACACAGGAACTGAATTACAGAACAGAACAGGGTCTCAAATTTAGAAAACAAACTTATGCTTGCTTAAGGGGAAAGGTGAGTTGGGGTGCTGCATAAAACCAGAGATTGAAATGAGCACAGATAAAGTTCCTTAAGTCAAATAGGGAATAGACAAGAGCTACTCCTTGCTCAACGAAATGGACTCAACACCGCATATTAAACGCCTAAGAATGTACCTGACTAGTAAGTATCTTAAAACCTATGGATTGCTATGTCTCTGAAAGAGAATCAAGCATGTGTACAGGGATTGGAGAGGTTCGGTGAGCAAATGAAGACCCTTTGAAGTCATAATGCATGGTACCCATTCCACGGGTTTCAACTACCCAGTTTTAAGATATTCTTCCTTCAGCTAAAACATGCATGTGGAACCTAGAGTATGATCAACCATGTGATCGGGAGACATGTTCAAATATGTCTCAGTTTTCGTACCCTGGTACTCGGGTGCAACATTCCAGACACTTTACTAACACTCTCCCGACTTGGAGAGTCAGCCCCTTTAACCTCCTGTTTGGCCCAGTTTGCAATTTCTGCGGAAGATGAACAGGAATAGCGAGAACCAATGAGAGACTAGCTGGAGGTGTCTGGACGGGCAAATTTAACTCTCATTTCCCACCAGGAAGAGGAAATAACCAAAGGCTCAGCGTGCCGTGCCGGAACCAGATTAGGGCCTGAAGCCATCCTGCGGTGTTGCGGCCAGCTCAAAAGAAAGCGAGTTGAAGAAAGGAGCTCAGGGGCACTGTAATTCACAAACCTGCAGAGTTATAAATGACAGCTATCGTCCAAAAATATACTGAAGTAAGGCTGCCAAGAGGACTTGAAAGCGGGGCAGAATTGCAGGAAACCGATTTCAGGAGGTAGACTGGAATTGCATTGAAAGCATAGGAAAAGAGGCAGAACGTCCACAATGATGCACTTGGCCAAAAAGGGCGTATGCGTTTTTTCCTGAATATATTCAGGAAAAAAGGCATACGCCCTTTTTGGCCAACCAAGCAAGCTTGCTAAGGAAATCTGCACTACAATGAAGTCTCACTTCCCCTCAGTCAAAAGGGCCACCTGATAAAAGTGTAAAATCCAGAAAGGAAGGACAGGCCATGGAGACCTGGGAGCCTTGTTATGCTGATGGGCGGGATGTAAATTGCCAACAGACACTCGGGAGAAGTGTATGGTGTTTCCTGAAACATCTAAAAAACAAAGCAACAGAGCCTAGGGCACTTCCACTTATGGTCCTATAGCTTAGGGAAATGAAAATCAAAAAGACACAGCCGCCCCAAAGTTTGGGACGCCTCTGTTTACAAGATCCTCGTTTACCGTACAAGTTCAATATCACAGAAAGTGAAAAATGGATAAAGAACTTGTGGTACTTACGTACAATGCAGTATCACTCAGCAATGAAATCTATGTCATCAGGCCCGTAGCAGCATAATGAGTGGATTCAGGTACGAGGATTCTAACTGAAATAAGTCACACAGAAAAAGAAACATCATAAGATATCACTAATACACGGAATGTAAACTTGGCTACACAGGAACTGAATTCCAAAACAGAACAGGGTCTCAAATTTAGAAAACCAACTTATGCTTGCTTAAGGGGAAAGGTGAGTTGGGGTAATGCATAAAACCAGAGATTGAAATGAGCACAGATAAAGTTCCTTAAGCCAAATATGGAATAGACAAGAGCTACTCCTTGCTCAACGAAATGGACTCAACACCCCATATTAAACGCCTAAGAATATACCTGAGTAGTAAGTATCTTAAAACCTATGGATTGCTATGTCTCCAAAAGAGAATCAAGCGTGTGTACAGCGGCATAAACGCAGCAGTGATAGGATTGGAGAGGTTCGGTGAGCAAATGAAGACTCTTTGAAGTCATATTGCATGGTACCCATTCCACGGGTCTCAACTCTCCAGGTTTAAGGTATTCTTCCTTCAGCTAAAACATGCATGTGGAACCCAGAGTATGATCAATCGTGTGAATGGGAGACGTGTTCAAATATGTCTCAGTTTTCCACCCCTGGTACTCGGGTGCAACATTCCAGACGCTTTACTAACACTCTCCCCACTTGGAGAGTCAGCGCCTTTAACCTCCTGTTTGGCCCAGTTTGCAATTTCTGCGGAAGATGAACAGGAATAGGGAGAACCAATGAGAGACTAGCTGGAGGTGTCTGGACGGGCAAATTTAACTCTCATTTCCCACCAGGAAGAGGAAATAACCAAAGGCTCAGCGTGCCGTGCCGGAACCAGATTAGGGCCTGAAGCCATCCTGCGGTGTTGCGGCCAGCTCAAAAGAAAGCGAGTTGAAGAAAGGAGCTCAGGGGCACTGTAATTCACAAACCTGCAGAGTTATAAATGACAGCTATCGTCCAAAAATAGACTGAAGTAAGGCTGCCAAGAGGACTTGAAAGCGGGGCAGAATTGCAGGAAACTGATTTCAGGAGGTAGACTGGAATTGCATTGAAAGCATAGGAAAAGAGGCAGAACGTCCACAATGATGCACTTGGCCAAAAAGGGCGTATGCGTTTTTTCCTGAATATATTCAGGAAAAAACGCATACGCCCTTTTTGGCCAACCAAGCAAGCTTGCAAAGGAAATCTGCACTACAATGAAGTCTCACTTCCCCCCAGTCAAAAGGGCCATCTGAAAATAGTGTAAAATCCAGAAAGGCAGGACAGGCCATGGAGAACTGGGAGCCTTGTTATGCTGATGGGCGGGATGTAAATTGCCAACAGACACTCGGGAGAAGTGTATGGTGTTTCCTGAAACTTCTAAAAAACAAAGCAACAGAGCCTAGGGCAAGTCCACTTATGGTCCTATAGCTTAGGGAAATTAAAATCAAAACGGCACACCCACCCCAAAGTTTGGGACGCCTCTGTTTACAAGAACCTCGTTTACAGTACAAGTTCAACATCGCAGAAAGTGAAAAATGGATAAAGAAGTTGTGGTATTTACTTACAAAGCACTATCACTCAGCAATGAAATCTATGTCATCAGGCCCTTAGCAGCACAATGAGTGGATTCAGGTATGATGATTCTAACTGAAATAAGTCACACAGAAAAAGAAACATAAGATATCAGTAATACACGGAATGTAAACTTGGCTACACAGGAACTGAATTACAGAACAGAACAGGGTCTCAAATTTAGAAAACAAACTTATGCTTGCTTAAGGGGAAAGGTGAGTTGGGGTGCTGCATAAAACCAGAGATTGAAATGAGCACAGATAAAGTTCCTTAAGTCAAATAGGGAATAGACAAGAGCTACTCCTTGCTCAACGAAATGGACTCAACACCGCATATTAAACGCCTAAGAATGTACCTGACTAGTAAGTATCTTAAAACCTATGGATTGCTATGTCTCTGAAAGAGAATCAAGCATGTGTACAGGGATTGGAGAGGTTCGGTGAGCAAATGAAGACCCTTTGAAGTCATAATGCATGGTACCCATTCCACGGGTTTCAACTACCCAGTTTTAAGATATTCTTCCTTCAGCTAAAACATGCATGTGGAACCTAGAGTATGATCAACCATGTGATCGGGAGACATGTTCAAATATGTCTCAGTTTTCGTACCCTGGTACTCGGGTGCAACATTCCAGACACTTTACTAGCACTCTCCCGACTTGGAGAGTCAGCCCCTTTAACCTCCTGTTTGGCCCAGTTTGCAATTTCTGCGGAAGATGAACAGGAATAGCGAGAACCAATGAGAGACTAGCTGGAGGTGTCTGGACGGGCAAATTTAACTCTCATTTCCCACCAGGAAGAGGAAATAACCAAAGGCTCAGCGTGCCGTGCCGGAACCAGATTAGGGCCTGAAGCCATCCTGCGGTGTTGCGGCCAGCTCAAAAGAAAGCGAGTTGAAGAAAGGAGCTCAGGGGCACTGTAATTCACAAACCTGCAGAGTTATAAATGACAGCTATCGTCCAAAAATATACTGAAGTAAGGCTGCCAAGAGGACTTGAAAGCGGGGCAGAATTGCAGGAAACCGATTTCAGGAGGTAGACTGGAATTGCATTGAAAGCATAGGAAAAGAGGCAGAACGTCCACAATGATGCACTTGGCCAAAAAGGGCGTATGCGTTTTTTCCTGAATATATTCAGGAAAAAACGCATACGCCCTTTTTGGCCAACCAAGCAAGCTTGCTAAGGAAATCTGCACTACAATGAAGTCTCACTTCCCCCCAGTCAAAAGGGCCACCTGATAAAAGTGTAAAATCCAGAAAGGAAGGACAGGCCATGGAGACCTGGGAGCCTTGTTATGCTGATGGGCGGGATGTAAATTGCCAACAGACACTCGGGAGAAGTGTATGGTGTTTCCTGAAACATCTAAAAAACAAAGCAACAGAGCCTAGGGCACTTCCACTTATGGTCCTATAGCTTAGGGAAATGAAAATCAAAAAGACACAGCCGCCCCAAAGTTTGGGACGCCTCTGTTTACAAGATCCTCGTTTACCGTACAAGTTCAATATCACAGAAAGTGAAAAATGGATAAAGAACTTGTGGTACTTACGTACAATGCAGTATCACTCAGCAATGAAATCTATGTCATCAGGCCCGTAGCAGCATAATGAGTGGATTCAGGTACGAGGATTCTAACTGAAATAAGTCACACAGAAAAAGAAACATCATAAGATATCACTAATACACGGAATGTAAACTTGGCTACACAGGAACTGAATTCCAAAACAGAACAGGGTCTCAAATTTAGAAAACCAACTTATGCTTGCTTAAGGGGAAAGGTGAGTTGGGGTAATGCATAAAACCAGAGATTGAAATGAGCACAGATAAAGTTCCTTAAGCCAAATATGGAATAGACAAGAGCTACTCCTTGCTCAACGAAATGGACTCAACACCCCATATTAAACGCCTAAGAATATACCTGAGTAGTAAGTATCTTAAAACCTATGGATTGCTATGTCTCCAAAAGAGAATCAAGCGTGTGTACAGCGGCATAAACGCAGCAGTGATAGGATTGGAGAGGTTCGGTGAGCAAATGAAGACTCTTTGAAGTCATATTGCATGGTACCCATTCCACGGGTCTCAACTCTCCAGGTTTAAGGTATTCTTCCTTCAGCTAAAACATGCATGTGGAACCCAGAGTATGATCAATCGTGTGAATGGGAGACGTGTTCAAATATGTCTCAGTTTTCCACCCCTGGTACTCGGGTGCAACATTCCAGACGCTTTACTAACACTCTCCCCACTTGGAGAGTCAGCGCCTTTAACCTCCTGTTTGGCCCAGTTTGCAATTTCTGCGGAAGATGAACAGGAATAGGGAGAACCAATGAGAGACTAGCTGGAGGTGTCTGGACGGGCAAATTTAACTCTCATTTCCCACCAGGAAGAGGAAATAACCAAAGGCTCAGCGTGCCGTGCCGGAAACAGATTAGGGCCTGAAGCCATCCTGCGGTGTTGCGGCCAGCTCAAAAGAAAGCGAGTTGAAGAAAGGAGCTCAGGGGCACTGTAATTCACAAACCTGCAGAGTTATAAATGACAGCTATCGTCCAAAAATATACTGAAGTAAGGCTGCCAAGAGGACTTGAAAGCGGGGCAGAATTGCAGGAAACCGATTTCAGGAGGTAGACTGGAATTGCATTGAAAGCATAGGAAAAGAGGCAGAACGTCCACAATGATGCACTTGGCCGAAAAGGGCATATGCGTTTTTTCCTGAATATATTCAGGAAAAAACGCATACGCCCTTTTTGGCCAACCAAGCAAGCTTGCTAAGGAAATCTGCACTACAATGAAGTCTCACTTCCCACCGGTCAAAAGGGCCATCTGAAAAAAGTGTAAAATCCAGAAAGGCAGGACAGGCCATGGAGAACTGGGAGCCTTGTTATGCTGATGGGCGGGATGTAAATTGCCAACAGACACTCGGGAGAAGTGTATGGTGTTTCCTGAAACTTCTAAAAAACAAAGCAACAGAGCCTAGGGCAAGTCCACTTATGGTCCTATAGCTTAGGGAAATTAAAATCAAAACGGCACACCCACCCCAAAGTTTGGGACGCCTCTGTTTACAAGAACCTCGTTTACACTACAAGTTCAACATCGCAGAAAGTGAAAAATGGATAAAGAAGTTGTGGTATTTACTTACAAAGCACTATCACTCAGCAATGAAATCTATGTCATCAGGCCCTTAGCAGCACAATGAGTGGATTCAGGTATGATGATTCTAACTGAAATAAGTCACACAGAAAAAGAAACATAAGATATCAGTAATACACGGAATGTAAACTTGGCTACACAGGAACTGAATTACAGAAC
Organism: Stenella coeruleoalba; assembly: GCF_951394435.1. Taxonomy (NCBI): domain Eukaryota; kingdom Metazoa; phylum Chordata; class Mammalia; order Artiodactyla; family Delphinidae; genus Stenella; species Stenella coeruleoalba. Next base: position 470,574 of record NW_027646154.1, on the reverse strand, counting down.
AGAACAGGGTCTCAAATTTAGAAAACCAACTTATGCTTGCTTAAGGGGAAAGGTGAGTTGGGGTGCTGCATAAAACCAGAGATTGAAATGAGCACAGATAAAGTTCCTTAAGCCAAATATGGAATAGACAAGAGCTACTCCTTGCTCAACGAAATGGACTCAACACCCCATATTAAATGCCTAAGAATGTACCTGACTAGTAAGTATCTTAAAACCTATGGATTGCTATGTCTCTGAAAGAGAATCAAGCATGTGTACAGGGATTGGAGAGGTTCGGTGAGCAAATGAAGACCCTTTGAAGTCATAATGCATGGTACCCATTCCACGGGTTTCAACTACCCAGTTTTAAGATATTCTTCCTTCAGCTAAAACATGCATGTGGAACCTAGAGTATGATCAACCATGTGATCGGGAGACGTGTTCAAATATGTCTCAGTTTTCGTACCCTGATACTCGGGTGCAACATTCCAGACGCTTTACTAGCACTCTCCCGACTTGGAGAGTCAGTCCCTTTAACCTCCTGTTTGGCCCAGTTTGCAATTTCTGCGGAAGATGAACAGGAATAGCGAGAACCAATGAGAGACTAGCTGGAGGTGTCTGGAGGGCAAATTTAACTCTCATTTCCCACCAGGAAGAGGAAATAACCAAAGGCTCAGCGTGCCGTGCCGGAAACAGATTAGGGCCTGAAGCCATCCTGCGGTGTTGCGGCCAGCTCAAAAGAAAGCTAGTTGAAGAAAGGAGCTCAGGGGCACTGTAATTCACAAACCTGCAGAGTTATAAATGACAGCTATCGTCCAAAAATATACTGAAGTAAGGCTGCCAAGAGGACTTGAAAGCGGGGCAGAATTGCAGGAAACCGATTTCAGGAGGTAGACTGGAATTGCATTGAAAGCATAGGAAAAGAGGCAGAACGTCCACAATGATGCACTTGGCCGAAAAGGGCATATGCGTTTTTTCCTGAATATATTCAGGAAAAAACGCATACGCCCTTTTTGGCCAACCAAGCAAGCTTGCTAAGGAAATCTGCACTACAATGAAGTCTCACTTCCCACCGGTCAAAAGGGCCATCTGAAAAAAGTGTAAAATCCAGAAAGGCAGGACAGGCCATGGAGAACTGGGAGCCTTGTTATGCTGATGGGCGGGATGTAAATTGCCAACAGACACTCGGGAGAAGTGTATGGTGTTTCCTGAAACATCTAAAAAACAAAGCAACAGAGCCTAGGGCACTTCCACTTATGGTCCTATAGCTTAGGGAAATTAAAATCAAAAAGACACAGCCACCCCAAAGTTTGGGACGCCTCTGTTTACAAGAACCTCGTTTACAGTACAAGTTCAACATCGCAGAAAGTGAAAAATGGATAAAGAAGTTGTGGTATTTACTTACAAAGCAATATCACTCAGCAATGAAATCTATGTCATCAGGCCCTTAGCAGCACAATGAGTGGATTCAGGTATGATGATTCTAACTGAAATAAGTCACACAGAAAAAGAAACATCATAAGATATCAGTAATACACGGAATGTAAACTTGGCTACACAGGAACTGAATTACAGAACAGAACAGGGTCTCAAATTTAGAAAACCAACTTATGCTTTCTTAAGGGAAAAGGTAAGTTTGGGTGATGCATAAAACCAGAGATTGAAATGAGCACAGATAAAGTTCCTTAAGTCAAATATGGAATAGACAAGAGCTACTCCTTGCTCAACGAAATGGACTCAACACCACATATTAAACGCCTAAGAATGTACCTGACTAGTAAGTATCTTAAAACCTATGGATTGCTATGTCTCCGAAAGAGAATCAAGCATGTGTACAGGGGCATAAACGCAGCAGTGATAGGATTGGAGAGGTTCGGTGAGCAAATGAAGACCTTTGAAGTCATATTGCATGGTACCCATTCCACGGGTTTCAACTACCCAGGTTTAAGGTATTCTTCCTTCAGCTAAAACATGCATGTGGAACCCAGAGTATGATCAACTATGTGATCGGGAGACGTGTTCAAATATGTCTCAGTTTTTGTACCCTGGTACTCGGGTGCAACATTCCAAACACTTTACTAACACTCTCCCGACTTGGAGAGTCAGTCCCTTTAACCTCCTGTTTGGCCCAGTTTGCAATTTCTGCGGAAGATGAACAGGAATAGCGAGAACCAATGAGATACTAGCTGGAGGTGTCTGGACGGGCAAATTTAACTCTCATTTCCCACCAGGAAGAGGAAATAACCAAAGGCTCAGCGTGCCGTGCTGGAACAAGATTAGGGCCTGAAGCCATCCTGCGGTGTTGCGGCCAGGTCACAAGAAAGCGAGTTGAAGAAAGGAGCTCAGGGGCACTGTAATTCACAAACCTGCAGAGTTATAAATGACAGCTATCGTCCAAAAATATACTGAAGTAAGGCTGCCAAGAGGACTTGAAAGCGGGGCAGATTTGCAGGAAACCGATTTCAGGAGGTAGACTGGAATTGCATTGAAAGCATAGGAAAAGAGGCAGAACGTCCAAAATGATGCACTTGGCCCAAAAGGGCATATGCGTTTTTTCCTGAATATATTCAGGATAAAATGCATACGCCCTTTTTGGCCAACCAAGCAAACTTGCAAAGGAAATCTGCACTACAATGAAGTCTCACTTCCCCCCGGTCAAAAGGGCCATCTGAAAAAAGTGTAAAATCCAGAAAGGCAGGACAGGCCATGGAGAACTGGGAGCCTTGTTATGCTGATGGGCGGGATGTAAATTGCCAACAGACACTCGGGAGAAGTGTATGGTGTTTCCTGAAACATCTAAAAAGCAAAGCAACAGAGCCTAGGGCACTTCCACTTATGGTCCTATAGCATAGGGAAATTAAAATCAAAAAGACACAGCCACCCCAAAGTTTGGGACGCCTCTGTTTACAAGAACCTCGTTTACTGTTCAAGTTCAATATCACAGAAAGTGAAAAATGGATAAAGAACTTGTGGTACTTACGAACAATGCAGTATCACTCAGCAATGAAATCTATGTCTTCAGGCCCGTAGCAGCATAATGAGTGGATTCAGGTACGATGATTCTAACTGAAATAAGTCACACAGAAAAAGAAACATCATAAGATATCACTAATACGCGGAATGTAAACTTGGCTACACAGGAACTGAATTCCAAAACAGAACAGGGTCTCAAATTTAGAAAACCAACTTATGCTTGCTTAAGGGGAAAGGTGAGTTGGGGTGCTGCATAAAACCAGAGATTGAAATGAGCACAGATAAAGTTCCTTAAGCCAAATATGGAATAGACAAGAGCTACTCCTTGCTCAACGAAATGGACTCAACACCACATATTAAACGCCTAAGAATGTACCTGACTAGTAAGTATCTTAAAACCTATGGATTGCTATGTCTCCAAAAGAGAATCAAGCATGTGTACAGGGGCATAAACGCAGCAGTGATAGGAATGCAGAGGTTCGGTGAGCAAATGAACACCCTTTGAAGTCATATTGCATGGTACCCATTCTACGGGTCTCAACTCTCCAGGTTTAAGGTATTCTTCCTTCAGCTAAAACATGCATGTGGAACCTAGAGTATGATCAACCATGTGATCGGGAGTCGTGTTCAAATATGTTTCAGTTTTCATACCCTGGTACTCGGGTGCAACATTCCAGTCGCTTTACTAACACTCTCCCGACTTGGAGAGTCAGTCCCTTTAACCTCCTGTTTGACCCAGTTTGCAATTTCTGTGGAAGATGAAGAGGAATAGCGAGAACCAATGAGAGACTAGCTGGAGATATCTGGACGGGCAAATTGAACTCTCATTTCCCAACAGGAAGAGGAAATAACCAAAGGCTCAGCGTGCCGTGCCGGAACCAGATTAGGGCCTGAAGCCATCCTGCGGTGTTGCGGCCAGGTCACAAGAAAGCGAGTTGAAGAAAGGAGCTCAGGGGCACTGTAATTCACAAACATGCAGAGTTATAAATGACAGCTATCATCCAAAAATATACTGAAGTAAGGCTGCCAAGAGGACTTGAAAGCGGGGCAGAATTGCAGGAAACCGATTTCAGGAGGTAGACTGGAATTGCATTGAAAGCATAGGAAAAGAGGCAGAACGTCCACAATGATGCACTTGGCCAAAAAGGGCATATGCGTTTTTTCCTGAATATATTCAGGAAAAAACGCATAAGCTCTTTTTGGCCAACCAAGCAAGCTTGCAAAGGAAATCTGCACTACAATGAAGTCTGACTTCCCCCCGGTCAACAGGGCCATCTGAAAAAAGTGTAAAATCCAGAAAGGCAGGACAGGCCATGGAGAACTGGGAGCCTTATTATGCTGATGGGCGGGATGTAAATTGCCAACAGCCACTGGGGAGAAGTGTATGGTGTTTCCTGAAACATCTAAAAAAACAAAGCAACAGAGCCTAGGGCACTTCCAGGTATGGTCGTATAGCTTAGGGAAATTAAAATCAAAAAGACACAGCCACCCCAAAGTTTCGGACACCTCTGTTTACAAGAACCTCGTTTACAGTACAACTTCAACATCGCAGAAAGTGAAAAATGGATAAAGAAGTTGTGGTATTTACTTACAAAGCAATATCACACAGCAATGAAATGTATGTCATCAGGCCCGTAGCAGCACAATGAGTGGATTCAGGTATGATGATTCTAACTGAAATAAGTCACACAGAAAAAGAAACATCATAAGATATCAGTAATACACGGAATGTAAACTGGCTACACAGGAACTGAATTACAGAACAGAACAGGGTCTCAAATTGAGAAAACCAACTTATGCTTGCTTAAGGGTAAAGGTGAGTTGGGGTGCTGCATAAAACCAGAGATTGAAATGAGCACAGATAAAGTTCCTTAAGCCAAATATGGAATAGACAAGAGCTACTCCTTGCTCAACGAAATGGACTCAACACCGCATATTAAACGCCTAAGTATGTACCTGACTTGTAAGTATCATAAAACCTATGGATTGCTATGTCTCCAAAAGAGAATGAAGCGTGTGTACAGGGGCATAAACGCAGCAGTGATAGGATTGGAGAGGTTTGGTGAGCAAATGAAGACCCTTTGAAGTCATATTGCATGGTACCCATTCCACGTGTTTCAACTACCCAGGTTTAAGGTATTCTTCCTTCAGCTAAAACATGCATGTGGAACCCAGAGTATGATCAACCATTTGATCGGGAGACGTGTTCAAATATGTCTCAGGTTTCGTACCCTGGTACTCGGGTGCAACATTCCAGACGCTTTACTAACACTCTCCCGACTTGGAGAGTCAGTCCCTTTAACCTTCTGTTTGGCCCAGTTTGCAATTTCTGCGGAACATGAACAGGAATAGTGAGAACCAATGAGAGACTAGCTGGAGGTGTCTGGACGGGCAAATTGAACTCTCATTTCCCACCAGGAAGAGGAATTAACCAAAGGCTCAGCGTGCTGTGCCGGAACCAGATTAGGGCCTGAAGCCATCCTGCGGTGTTGCGGCCAGCTCACAAGAAAGCGAGTTGAAGAAAGGAGCTCAGGGGCACTGTAATTCACAAACCTGCAGAGTTATAAATGACAGCTATCGTCCAAAAATATACTGAAGTAAGGCTGCCAAGAGGACTTGAAAGCAGGGCAGAATTGCAGGAAACCGATTTCAGGAGGTAGACTTGAATTGCATTGAAAGCATACGAAAAGAGGCAGAACGTCCACAATGATGCACTTGGCCAAAAAGGGCGTATGCGTTTTTTCCTGAATATATTCAGGAAAAAACGCATACGCCCTTTTTGGCCAACCAAGCAAACTTGCAAAGGAAATCTGCACTACAATGAAGTCTCACTTCCCCCCGGTCAAAAGGGCCATCTGAAAAAAGTGTAAAATCCAGAAAGGCAGGACAGGCCATGGAGAACTGGGAGCCTTGTTATGCTGATGGGCGGGATGTAAATTGCCAACAGCCACTGGGGAGAAGTGTATGGTGTTTCCTGAAACATCTAAAAAACAAAGCAACAGAGCCTAGGGCACTTCCACTTATGGTCCTATAGCTTAGGGAAATTAAAATCAAAAAGACACAGCCACCCCAAAGTTTGGGACGGCTCTGTTTACAAGAACCTCTTTTACGGGACAAGTTCAGTATCGCAGAAAGTGAAAAATGGATAAAGAAGTTGTGGTACTTCCGTACAATGCAATATCACTCATCAATGAAATCTATGTCATCAGGCCCGTGGCAGCATAATGAGTGGATTCAGGTACGATGATTCTAACTGAAATAAGTCACACAGAAAAAGAAACATCATAAGGTATCACTAATACACGGAATGTAAACTTGGCTACACAGGAACTGAATTACAGAACAGAACAGGGTCTCAAATTTAGAAAACCAACTTATGCTTGCTTAGGGGAAAGGTGAGTTGGGGTGCTGCATAAAACCAGAGATTGAAATGAGCACAGATAAAGTTCCTTAAGCCAAATATGGAGTAGACAAGAGCTGCTCCTTGCTCAACGAAATGGACTCAACACCCCATATTAAACGCCTAAGAATGTACCTGACTAGTAAGTATCTTAAAACCTATGGATTGCTATGTCTCGAAAAGAGAATCAAGCATGTGTACAGGGGCATAAACGCAGCAGTGATAGGATTGGAGAGGTTCGTTGAGCAAATGAAGAACCTTTGAAGTCATATTGCACGGTACCCATTCCACGGGTCTCAACTCTCCAGGTTTCAGGGATTCTTCCTTCAGCTGAAACATGCATCTGGAACCCAGAGTATGATCAACCGTGTGATCGGGAGACGTGTTCAAATATGTCTCAGTTTTTGTCCCTTGGTACTCTGGTGCAACATTCCAGATGCTTTACTAACACTCTCCCGACTTGGAGAGTCAGTGCCTTTAACCTCCTGATTGGCCCAGTTTGCAATTTCTGTGGAAGATGAACAGGAATAGGGAGAACCAATGAGAGACTAGCTGGAGGTGTCTGGACGGGCAAATATAACTCTCATTTCCCACCAGGAAGAGGAATTAACCAAAGGCTCAGTGTGCCGTTCCGGAACCAAATTAGGGCCTGAAGCAATCCTACGGTGTTGCGGCCAGCTCACAAGAAAGCGAGTTGAAGAAAGGAGCTCAGGGGCACTGTAATTCACAAACCTGCAGAGTTATAAATGACAGCTATCGTCCAAAAATATACTGAAGTAAGGCTGCCAAGAGGACTTGAAAGCGGGGCAGAATTGCAGGAAACCGATTTCAGGAGGTAGACTAGAATTGCATTTAAAGCATAGGAAAAGAGGCAGAACGTCCACAATGATGCACTTGGCCAAAAAGGGCGTATGCGTTTTTTCCTGAATATATTCAGGAAAAAACGCATACGCCCTTTTTGGCCAACCAAGCAAGCTTGCAAAGGAAATCTGCACTACAATGAAGTCTCACTTCCCCCCAGTCAAAAGGGCCATCTGAAAAAAGTGTAAAATCCAGAAAGGCAGGACAGGCCATGGAGAACTGGCAGCCTTGTTATGCTGATGGGCGGGATGTAAATTGCCAACAGACACTCGGGAGAAGTGTATGGTGTTTCCTGAAACATCTAAAAAACAAAGCAACAGAGCCTAGGGCACTTCCACTTATGGTCCTATAGCTTAGGGAAATTAAAATCAAAAAGACACAGCCACCCCAAATTTTGGGACGCCTCTGTTTACAAGAACCTCATTTACCGTACATGTTCAATATCACAGAAAGTGAAAAATGGATAAAGAACTTGTGGTACATACGTACAAAGCAATATCACTCAGCAATGAAATCTATGTCATCAGGCCCATAGCAGAATAATGAGTGGATTCAGGTACGATGATTCTAACTGAAATAAGTCACACAGAAAAAGAAACATCATAAGGTATCACTAATACACGGAATGTAAACTTGGCTACACAGGAACTGAATTCCAAAACAGAACAGGGTCTCAAATTTAGAAAACCAACTTTTGCTTGCTTAAGGGTAAAGGTGAGTTGGGGTGCTGCATAAAACCAGAGATTGAAATGAGCACAGATAACGTTCCATAAGCCAAATATGTAACAAAAAGAGCTCATCCTTGTTCAACTAAGTGGACTCAACACCCCATATTAAACACCTAAGTATATACCTGACTAGTAAGAATCTTAAAACCTATCGATTTATATGTCTCCAAAAGAGAATCAAGCGTGTGTACAGTGGCATAAATGCAGCAGTGATAGGATTGGTGAGGTTCGGTGAGCAAATGCAGACCCTTTGAAGTCATATTGCATGGTACCCATTCCATGGGTCTCAACTCTCCAGGTTTAAGGGATTCTTCCTTCAGCTAAACCATGCATGTGGAACCCAGAGTATGATCCAACATGTGATCGGGAAACGTGTTCAAATGCGTCTCAGTTTTTGTCCCCTGGTACTCGGGTGCAACATTCCAGACACTTTACTAACACTCTTCCCACTTGGAGAGTCAGTGCCTTTAACCTCCTGTTTGGCCCAGTGTACAATTTCTGCGGAAATTGAACAGGAATAGGGAGAACCAATGAGAGACTAGCTGGAGGTGTCTGGACGGGCAAATTTAACTCTCATTTCCCACCAGGAAGACGAATGAACCAAAGGCTCCGCATGCCGTGCTGGAACTAGATTAGGGCCTGAAGAGATCCTGCAGTTTTGCGGCCAGCTCACAAGAAATCGAGTTGAAGAAAGGAGCTCAGGGACACTGTAATTCACAAACCTGCGGAGTTATAAATGACAGCTATCATCCAAAATTATACTGAAGTAAGGCTGCGAAGAGGACTTGAATGCGGGGCAGAATTGCTGGAAACCGATTTCAGAAGGTACACGGGAGTCGCTCTTAAAGCATAGGAAAGAGATAGAACTTGGAAAATAATGGACTTGGCAAAAAAGGGCATATGTGTTTTATCCAGAGCTCTGATAACTGAGGGGAGGAGATTCCCAGCAGGTTTAACTGCCACCTGAGGGCTCACATTGCCAAGGCAACATGAGCAAGCCAGGCAGGAGTTACCTCACAGCAGAGGTCCCACCTTATAGAAGGGTTAGAAACCCAGCCAACATCAGACTCTCACCAGAGGGCCCACATCACGAAGGGGATGGTAACCAGGCAGGAGTGTCTTCACACCAGTGGGGCCGCATCATCTAAAGGTGAGGTACTCAGCACATGTGTCCTCAAACCAGAGGACCCACATCACCAAGGGCCTCGGAGTGAGGCAGGCAGGAGTAGCCTCACAACACTGGGCCCATAGAATAAAAAAGTGAGGAATCCAGCAGTTGGAACCTCCCAGCAGGCGGCCCAGAGCACCGAGGCTATGGGATCCAGGCCACAGTGAACTCACAGAAGAGGGCCCATGTCATGAAACTGAGCAACCCAGCCATTGGGACCTCAGAGCAGGAGGCCCACATCCCCATGGGGATGGAAATCTGGTAGGAGTGTCCTCGCACCACTGAGAACGTATCAGAAAATTTTGGGAGACCAGCAGTTAGGGCCTGATGCCAGAGGACCCTCATCACCAAGGGAAGGAGGCTCCCAGCAGGCTCCAACTGCCACCAGAGGGCTGACGTCGCCAAGGTGATGTGTGCCAACCAGGCACGAATGACCTCACAGCAGAGGGCCCACCTCAGAGAAGTGTGACGAACCCAGTCAGGATCAGACTCGCACCAGAGGGCCCACATCACCAAATGGATTGGAACCAGGCAGGAGTGTCCTCACATGAGTAGGGCCACATCATCTAAAGGTGAGGAACCCAGAACATGTGGCTTCAAACCATAGGACACCCATCACCAAGGGGCTGGGAGTGAGGCAGGCAGGAGGAGCCTCATAACAGAGGGCCCAAAAATAAGAAAGGTGAGGAATCCAGCATTTGGAACCTCCCAGCAGGCGGCCCAGAGCTCAGAGGCTATGGGATCCAGGCCGGAGTGAACTAACACCAGACAGCCCACATCATGAAACTGTGAGCAACCCAGACATTGGGACCTCAGAGCAGAAGGCCCACATCCCCATGGTGATGGGAACATGACAGGAGTGTCCTGGCATCACTGGGCTCACATCAGAAAACGTGGGGTGCTCAGAAGTTAGGGCCTGACGCTAGAGGGCACTCATCACTGAGAGGAGGAGGCTCCCAGCAGGCTCCAGCTGCCAACAGAGGGCCAACGTCGCCAAGGCGATGTGTGCCAGCCCGGCAGGAGTGACCTCACAGCAGAGGGCCCACCTCACAGAAGGGTGAGGAACACAGCCAGGATCAGGCTCTCACCAGAGGGCCCACATCACCAAGGGGATGGGAACCAGGCAGGAGTGTCCCCACACCAGTGGGACAACATCATCGAAAGCTGAGGATCCCAGCACATGTAGCCTCAAACCAGAGGAACCACATCACCAAGGGGTTCGGAATGAGGCTGGCAGGACCGGCCTCACAACACAGGGTCCATAGAATATAAAAGTTGAGGAATCCAGCAGTTGGAACCTCCCAGCAAGTGGCCCAGAGCACCGAGGCTATGGGATCCAGGCCACAGTGAACTCACAGCAGAGGGCCCACATCATGAACCTGTGAGCAGCCCAGCCGTTGGGACCTCAGAACAGAAGGCCCACATCCCCATTGGGATGGGAACCTGGCAGGAGTGGCTTCGCACCACTTAGCACATATCAGAAAATGTTAGGAGCCCGGCAGTTAGGGCCTGACGCCAGGGGGTCCTCATAACTGAGGGGAGGAGACTCCCAGCAGGTTTCAACTGCCAACAGAGGGCCCACGTCTACAAGGTGGCATGCGCCAGCCAGGCAGTAGTGACCTCACAGCAGAGGGCCTATCTCACAGAAGGGTGAGGACCCGAGGCAGGATGAGACTCTCACCAGAGGGCCCACAACACCAAGGGGATGGGAACCAGTCAGGACTGTCCTCCCACCAGTGGGGCCACATCATCGAAAGGTGAGGACCCAGCACATGTGGCCTCATATCAGAGGACATACATCACAAAGGGGATGGGAGTGAGGCAGGTAGGAGTAGCCTAAAAACAGAGGGCCCAAAGAATAAAAAAGGTGAGGAATCCAGCATTTGGAACCTCCCAGCAGGCGGCCGAGAGCACAGAAGCTATGGGATGCAGGCAGGAGTGAACTAACACCAGAGAGCCCACATCATGAAACTGTGAGCAACCCAGGCGTTGGGACCTCAGAGCAGAAAGCCCACATCCCCATGGGGATGGGAACCTGACAGGAGTGTCCTGGCAACACTGGGCTCACATCAGAAAACGTGGGGAGCCCAGCAGTTAGGGCCTGATGCTAGAGGGCCGTCATCACCGAGGGGAGGAGGCTCCCAGCAGGTTCCATGTGCCAACAGAGGGCCCACGTTGCCAAGGTGATGTGTGCAAGTCAGGCAGGATTGACCTCACAGCAGAGGGCCTACCTCACAGAAGAGTGAGGAACCCAGCCAGGATAAGACTGTCACCAGAAGGCCCACATCACCAAGGGGATGGGAACCAGGCAGGAGTGTCCTCACACCAGTGGGGCCACATCATTGAAAGTTGCAGAACCCAGCACATGTGGCCTCAAACCAGAAGACCCACATCACGAAGGGGTTGCGAGTGAGGCAGGCAAGAGGAGCATCACAACACAGGGTCCATAGAATACAAAAGTTGAGGAATCGAGCAGTTGGAACCTCCCAGCAGGCAGCCAAGAGCACAGAGGCTATGGGATCCAGGCCACAGTGAACTAAGACCAGAGAGCCCACATCATGAAATTGTGATCAACCCAGCCGTTGGAACCTCAGAGCAGAAGGCCCACATCCCCATGGAGATGGGAACCTAAGAGGAGTGCCCGAGCATCACTGGGCTCACTAAGAAAAGTTGGGGAGCCCAGCAGTTAGGGCCTGACGTCAGAGGGCCCTCATCACAGAGGTGAGGAGGTTCCCAGCAGGGTCCAAGTGCCACCAGAGGGCTCATGTCAACAAGGCGAGGTGAGCAAGCCAGGCAAGAGTTACCTGATAGTAGAGGGCGCACCTCACAGATGGGTGAGGAACCCAGCCAGGATCAGACTCTTACCAGAGGGCCCACATCACAAAGGGGATGGGAACCAGTCAGGATTATCCTCACACCAGTGGGGCCTCATCATCTTAAGGTGAGGAACCCAGCACATGTGTCCTCAAACCAGAGGACCCACATCACCAAGGGCCTTGGAGTGAGGCAGGCAGGAGTAGCCTCACAACACAGGGCACATAATATAAAAAACGTGAGGATTCCAGCATTTAGACCTTCCAGCAGGCGGCCCAGAACACCAAGGCTATGGGATCCAGGTCACAGTGAACTCACAGCAGAGGGCCCACATCATAAAACTGTGAGCAACCCAGGCGTTGGGACCTCAGCACAGAAGGCCCACATCCCCATGGGAATGGGAACCTGGCTGGAGTGTCCTCGCACCACTGGGCGCACATCAGAAAATGTGGGGAGCCCACCATTTAGGGCCTGACGCCAGAGGGCCGTCATCACCGAGAGGAGGAGGCACCCTGCACGCTCCAACTGCCACCAGAGAGCTCACGTCTCCAAGGTGACGTGTGCCAGCCAGGCAGGAGTGACCTCACAGCAGAGGGCCCACCTCACAGAACGTTGAGGAACCCAGCCAGGATTAGACTCTCGCCAGAGGACCCACCTCACCAAGGGGATGGGAACCAGGCAGGAGTGTCCTCACACGAGTGGGGCCACATCATCGAAAGGTGAGGAATGCAGCACATGTGGCCTCAAGCCATAGGACAGCCATCACCAAGGGGCTGGCAGTGAGGCAGGCAGGAGGAGCCTCACAACAGAGGGCACATAGAATAAAGAAGTTGAGGAATCCAGCAGTTGGAACCTCCCAGCAGGCGGCTCAGAGCACCGATGATAAGGGATCCTTGCCGGAGTGAACTCACAGCAGAGGGCCCACATCATGGTACTGTGAGCAAGCCAGCCGTTTTGACCTCAGAGCAGAAGGCCCATATCCCCATGGGGATGGGAACCTGGCAAGAGTGTCCTCACTCACTTGGCGCACATCAGAAAATGTGGGGAGCCCAGCAGTTATGGCCTAAGGCAAGAGGGCCCTCATCACCGAGGGGAGGAGGATCCCAGCACACTCCAACTGCCACCAGAGGGCCCACGTCGCCAAGGTGACGTGTGCCAGACAGGCATGATTGACCTCACAGCAGAGGGCCCACCTCACAGAAGGGTGAGGAACCCAGCCAGGATCAGACTCTCACCTGAGGGCCCACATCAGCAAGGGGATGGGAACCAGTCAGGACTGTCTTCCCTCCAGTGGGGCCACATCATCGAAAGGTGCGGAACCCAGCACATGTGGCCTCAAATCAGAGGACACATATCACAAAGGGAATGGGAGTGAGGCAGGCAGGAGTAGCCTAAAAACAGAGGGCCCAAAGAATAAGAAAGGGGAGGAATCCAGCAGTTGGAACCTCCCAGCAGGCGGCCGAGAGCACAGAAGCTATGGGATGCAGGCAGGAGTGAACTAACAGCAGAGAACCCACATCATGAAACTGTGAGCAACCCAGGCGTTGGGACCTCAGAGCAGAAGGCCCACATCCCAATGGGGATGTGAACCTGGCTGGAGTGTCCTCGCACCACTGGGCACACATCACAAAATGTGGGGAGCCCAGCAGTTAGGGCCTGACGCCAGAGGGCCCTCATCACTGAGGGAAGGAGGCTCCCAGCAGGCTCCAAGTGCCACCAGAGGGCTCATGTCCACAAGGCGAGGTGAGCAAGCCAGGCAGGAGTGACCTCACAGCAGACGGCCCACCTCACAGATGGGTGAGGAACCCAGCCAGGATCAGACTCTCAACAGAGGGCCCACATCACCAAGGGGATGTGAACCAGGCAGGAGTCTCCTAAGACCATTGGTCCCACATCATCGAAAGGTGAGGAAACCAGCACATGTGGCCTCAAACCAGACGACACACATCACGAAGGGGCTGGGAGTGAGGCAGACAGGAGGATCCTCACAACAGAGGGCCCCAAAAATTAAAAAAGTGAGGAATCCAGCAGTTGGAACCTCCCAGCAGGCGGCCAAGAGCACAGAGGCTATGGGATCCAGGCCTCTGTGAACTAACACCAGAGAGCCCACATCATGAAAATGTGAACAACCCGGCCGTTGGGACCTCAGAGCAGAAGGCCCACATCCCCATGGAGATGGGATCCTAAGAGGAGTGCCAAAGCATCACTGGGCTCACTAAGAAAAGTTGGTGAGCCCAGCAGTTAGGGCCTGATGCAAGAGGGCCCTCATCACCGGGGGGAGGAGATTCCCAGCACGCTCCAACTGCCACCACACGGCTGATTTCACCAAGGCAATGTGTGCCAGCCATGCAGGAGTGACCTATCAGCAAAGGGTCTCCCTCACAGAAGGGTGAGGAACACAGCCAGGAACAGACTCTCACCAGGGGGTCCACATAACCACGTGGATAGGAACCAGGCAGGAGTGTCCTCACACTAGTGGGGCCACATCATCGAAAGGTGAGGAACCCAGCAAAGGTGGCCACAAACCAGAGGACCCACATCACCAAGGGGTTGAGAGTGAGGTAGGTGTCTGGACGGGCATTTTTAACACTCATTTCCCACCAGGAAGAGGAATTAACCAAAGGCTCAGCATGCCCTGCCAGAAGCAGATTAGGGCCTGAAGCAGTCTTGCGGGTTTGCGGCCAGCTCACAAGAAAGCGAGTTGAAGAAAGGAGCTCAGGGGCCCTGTAATTCACAAACCTGCAGAGTTATAAATGACAGATAACGTCCAAAAATATATTGAAGTAAGGCTGCGAAGAGGACTTCAAAGCGGGGCAGAATTTCAGGAAACCGATTTCAGGAGGTAGACTGGATTTGCATTTAAAGCATAGGAAAAGAGGCAGAACATCGACAATGACGCACTTGGCAAAAAAGGACGTATGAGTTTGTTCCTGAATGTATTCAGGAAAAAACGCATACGCCCGTTTTGGCAAACCAAGCAAGCTTGCAATGGAAATCCGAACTACTATGAAGTGTCACTTCCCCCCGGTCTAAAGAGCCATCTGAAAAAAGTGTAAAATCCAGAAAGGCAAGACAAGCCATGGGGAAAAAGGAGCCTTGTTATGCTGATGGGCAGGATGTAAATTGCCAACAGCCACTCTGGAGAAGTGTATGGTGTTTCCTGATACATCTGAAAAACAAAGCAACAGAGTCTAGGGTATTTCCACTTATGGTCCTATAGCTTAGGGAAATTAAAATCAAAAACACAGCCACCCCAAAATTTGGGACGGATCTGTTTACAGGAACCTCTTCTACAATACACGTTAAATATCCCAGAGAACAAATAATTGATAAAGAAGTTGCGGTACTTACGTACAACAGAATATCACTCAGCAATGAAATCTGTGTCACCATGCCTGTACCAGCATAATGAGTGGATTGAGGCACGATGATTCTAAGTGAAATAAGTCACACAGAAAAAGAAACATCATAAGGTATCACTAATGCACGGAATGTAAACTTGGCTACACATGGACTGAATTACAAAACAGAACAGGGTCTCAAGTTTAGAAAACCAACTTATGCTTGCTTAAGGGGAAAGGTGAGTTGGGGTGCTGCATAAAACCAGAGTTTGAAATTAGCACAGATACCGTTCCATAAGCCAAATATGTAATAGACAAGACCTACCCCTTGCTCAACGAAATGGACTCAACAATGAGGTATCACCTCACACCTGTTAGAATGGGCATCATCTGAAAATCTACAAACAACAAATGCTGGAAAGGGTGTGGAGAAAAGGAAGCCTCTTCCACTATTGTTGGGAATATAAATTGATACAGTCACTATGGAGAACAATATGGAGTTTCTTAAGAAACTAATAATAGAATTACCATATGATACAGCAATCCCAGTACTGGACATATACCCAGACAAAACCAGAAATCAAAAAGAGACATTCACCGCAATGTTCATTGCATCACTATTTACAATATCGAGGTAATGGAAGCAACCTAAATGCCCACAGACAGACGAATGCATAAAGATGTGGTACATATATAAAATGGAATATTACTAAGCCATGAAAGGAATGAAATTGGGTCATTTGTAGAGACGTCGATGGATCTAGAGACTGTCATACAGAGTGAAGTAAGTCAGAAAGAGAAAAACAAATCTTGTATATTCATGCATATATGTGGAATTAGAAAAACTGTACAGATTAACCGTTTTGCAAGGCATAAATAGAGCAACAGATGTAGACAACAATCGTATGGACAACAAGGGGGGAAAGCTCTTGGGAGGGTGGTGGTGGGAGGATTTGAGAGATTGGGATTGGCATGTAAACATTTATATGTATAAAATAGGTAACCAATAAGAACCTGCTGTATAAAAATATAAAATAAAATTCAAAATTAAAAAGAAATAAAATTTAAAAAATAAAACAGAAAAAACAATTATTCCCTTCACATACATGTATTTATATGAATAAATTATTTCCATGCTTATATCTGTAAATACAAAAAAGAGGAATAAAATCTACCTTGAACCAAAAAGGAAAAAGAGAAAAAAAAACAGAACCCACCAGTTACTCAGAGGAAAACCGTATCAGGGCACTTACTCCAGTTGTAAACAATTCTGAAGTTGGTCAGTGGTGGGGAATCGTCTCCCATTCAGCCAGCAGCCCCCACACAACAAGCGTCCTCATTGCAAAGCTGGGGCACCGTGCCGAGGCATCTGTGAGTAAACGTGAGCTGAGCCCCAGGCCAGTTGCTGCTGAACTGTTCCCACCCTTCCCAGGTAAAACACCTCAATATATACAAGGACTTGAAAGCCTAGAGGAAGGGCCATGGAGCCACACGAGTGACAGGATGCCAGCTGACTTGGTGCCTGCAGGCCAGCCAGGATGGTCCTGGCCCTGGGTGCTCTTCTGGAAGATTTCCATTTCCCTGTCTGAGATACCCGTCCTGTCCCTGCCCCCACTGCTTTTTTCCTTCCTCACTTCTGCCCAGGGAGAAATTCCAGCAGCAGGTATGGGTGACACATCCTCTTCTTTAGCAGGTGGCAGCCTGGCAACTGCAGCAGAAAGTCCAGCAGAGCCCCACTCACACTGGGCCACCCACAAAGCCGTGGCCTCTCACTCCCTCCCACCAGCCCAGCCCCGAGACTGCTGACAGGGCAGAGAAAATGGCGTCAGGCACAGCTGCAGGGGCTCTTGCTGCCTGGAGTGGTATTTATATTGATCTCAACCCAGGCACACCTGGGGAGGGCTGGCCGGCACCGTAAGGCTGCCCAGGTCAGCCAATCATCACCCCTCAGGGGCTCACAGTTGCAGAAAATGGAACTTGCTGAACCGGCCAGGTCCAAGGAACAGGTGTGGGCTCCTGAGAGTCAGGATAGACAAGGGGCTGCAGCTTTGGCTTGTTTTCTAATCATTTTATCTGGCCCATGAGTGGGAGACAACTTCAAGAAAACCCTCTCCTAATGAGAGGAACCCAGGAGTCACGGAGAGGAGGGGTGGGTGGTGGTTGGAGACAGAGGCCTGGTGCCCTGGGTGCAGTGGAAGTCTCTGGAAGACCAGGTGGAGGGAGGCCACACAGAGTGATGCCCAGGGTCACAGACCTGTCGCAGCTGCTGTTTGTTAGTTCAAGTCCTGCTCTGAGGTGCTCTGTGTCAGCTCTGAGCGACAGGTGAGCTGGGGGTGCTCTTCAATGAGGGCTATGTGCACGGTTCCTGTGTGCCCAGCCCTGCCACGGTACCTGCAAGGGTAGCTCTGTATCCTGGGAGGGGCCTGACCATGAGAGCCCCGTGGGCTGGGTTGGGGGTGGGGTACCTGCCGAGGAGAGCTCCATATCCTGGGATTGGCCTGACCACGAGAGCCCCATGGGCTGCTGGGGACCTGGTAAAGGATGTCAGGACAGTCAGTGAAGCCACCGAGGATATACCTCCAGTTGCTCCTAATTCCTACACCCTGCTGGTCATTCTACCAACCACCAGGACATGGTATTCTGTATTAGTCTTCAATGATGTCTTCTTTTGTATTCCATTAGTCCCAGAGTCACAAGAAATTTTGGCTTGTGAGTGGCAGGACTCAACATACAACTAAAACAATACTTCCGGGCCGTCTTGCCCCAAGGGTGCAAAAATTCCCACACCATCTTTGGGGAAAGCTTAGCTAAAGACTGAAAAGTTCTACCTCTGGAAAAGGAAACCCTCCTTCAATATGCAGATGACATTCTGATCGCCAGCCCTACTAAGGAGGCCTCTGAACTACCAAGCCAATAAAGGATAGAAGTTGTCCAAGAAAAAGCTCAAATATCACAGACTGCAGTGACCTGCCTGGGCTTCATTCTCACAGAAGGTCAGAGAAGCCCATCCCAGGAAAGGGAAGAAACCATTTTCAGCCTTACCCCTTTCTAAAACTAGAAGACAGCTTAGGGGTTCCTGGGGAGGCCAGGGTTTGCTGCTTCTGGATCCCTAACTACAGTCTACTAGCTGAGCCTCTATATGAAACACTGAAAGGAAAAGATGATGATCCTTTTGAACAGAATCCAGAAGTGGCCTTTCAAGAATGGAAAGAGCAGTCAATTCAGACCCTTGCCCTGGAACTCTCTAATTGAGCTAAACCCTTTGACCTTTACATTCCCGGTGAAAGGTGAATCGCCATTGGAGAATTAGTGAAAAAACTGGGACCACTTGAAATGGAACAACGCAAGAATGCCATCCAGGTAGGATAAACTAGAGTCACCAAGGGGCTTGGCCCACTGCCACATCTGGCCAAGATACTGGCGGTATCTAAAAACCTGGAAATCAGCAGCCCAAAAGGCCACCTCCCTCCTAAGGGAAAAGGACCCCACGTGGTGATCCTAATCACCAACCATGCCCTGAAGTTGCAGGGTTTGCTCCGTGGGCACACCGACCTCGAGTGAGGAGGCCCTCCAACTCCAACATCCAGAGAGATAACCGGGGGCAACAGGGCACCATGACGACTCGTGTGAACATCACTTGACCTGGAGTTTCTCTCATAAAACAACAAGAGTGTGTCCCGAAGGAGTAGACTACTGCTTGCAGGACTTACTGCACCCGGAGGGGAGCTAATAATCTTGGCGGGGGAACCGTATATCACACTGTCACCATAGAAAAGCCTACAGACACCGTGATGATGGTGGCCAATAAGACCGGCTGGACTCCTGTTTACTTCAAAAGGCTGTTGACTCAGTGGCCATCATGGTCCTTGATCACCACTGACCCTGGACTGTCTGGGAGTTGAGCAGGCAGGGCTCTGACACCTGGTGCTGTTTGTACGTTAATTCAGGGGCCTAATTGAAGAAAGCGCAGACTACTGGCCAGAGCATCTAGGCTGGCAGAAACGGTCAGCCTAAAGTGGCCGAACAAATGTGGGGCAGGGTGAAATCGGCCCCCACAGCGTCTCTGCACATCTCTTTCCTGGACCCTTAAAGGTCATTAGAATCTATAACACTTCCAATGCTGGTGCTCAGGCGGACGAGCAGGGAGGCAGGGGTCCCGGGGCCAATCAACGTCACCTGGAGGCTGCTGGGGAGAAGTTCTGACCCTCGTCCCCTGGTATGAGGGCTCCCAACTCAGCACTCAGCAGTTACAGAAGAAGGGTCTGCACCCTCAGCACTCCAAGAATGAGGAACGGGACAAAAGGCAGAGGAGGGGTTTGTCCCCAGCAAAGCCCATTAAAAATCCCTGGGAGATAAAAATAGAATCTGGGCAATAAAGTCAAGTCTGACCTTTTTTATCCTTTGTGCTTTGTCTAATTTCACGTGCTCCTAGGGTCCCGCATGCAGAGGTTCCACACCCGGCACTTCAGACCAGATTTCCTAGTGCAGAATGGCTGGGTCGACACCTCAGCTCCTGGGGCCCAGTGCAGACTCCACGATATAGAGCCTGAGCTGCAGCCAACCCGGCCCTCGAGAGCTCCGCCGCCTCCCTCCCACTGACTCTCACAGGATCTCTACACAGCAGCCCAGCCCACAGCCCACGGGGTAGTGCATGCTCTCACCTCTCCATTCTCTGATCAAAATATAAAGTTTCCTTTGCTTGTGAACAAACTCAGTCTCGATCTGTTGGCCCCAATGACACTGGGCAGGGGGACACTTGTTGGGGTCCACTCTGGAGGATCAGTAACAGAAATTGAGACTATTGTAACTTCAATGAACAGATGTGTGAGTCAAACTGTAGTTAACATAGAACAGTGTATAAGGCTCGGGTAAAATAAGATGTTTCTAACACTTCCATTTGATATTTCCATCACTTTATTATAAGCAAGTTCAGTGAAAAGGTTTGTCTTATTTGTCAGGTCAATATTAGAGAAATGAAGTGATTTCTTTCCAAGGATGTACATCTAATAATCTTGGTTAAAGCTTCAATCTTGTTTTAAATGCTTTTCCATTGAAAATGATACCTCTCTTTCAGCTCCCCCATTTCTGAGAAGTATAAAATCTTATAATTTATTATTACCAAAGGGGAAAGGTGGGAGGAGGGATAAATTAACAGTTTGGAATTAACACATACACACTGCTATGTATAAAATAGATCATCAACAAGGAACTACTGTATAGCACAGGGAACTACACTCAATATTTTGCAATAACCTATAAGGGGAAATAATCGGAAAAAGAATAGATATTTTTATTGACATCATCTATCAATGACAGTTAAAGTGTAACCTAAGGGAAGCCGGTGGTGAGTGCTTCTGACCCTGAAGACTTCAATCATCTAAAGTTTGGACTCTGCCTACTTCCCAAGGCCCTTAATGAACATATGTGTAGCCGTAGCTTAAAAAATTCCCCAGTTTGGGTTTCGGGGAGACACTGATTTTGAAAAAGCCCTGGTGTTCTCCTTACATGAATGGGACTCTTCTTACTGCTAAAACATGTCTGTCACACCCAGAGGATGGTATACCGTCTGATCAGGAAGAGTTTGGAAAAGGCATCTCATCTCCTCATCTCCTGGTGCTCGGGTTCACCCCTCCAGCGTCTTTACTAACAGTCTCCCCACTTGGAGATGTCAGCACTGTCAACATCCTGTTGCGTACAGTTTGGAATTTGTCCAGAGGATGAAGCGGAAGGATGAGGAACAATGAGAGACAAGTCCTAGGTGTTCAGACAGGCACATGTCACTCTAATTTCCAATCAGGAAGATGAATTGACCAAAGGCTAGGGTTGCCCATGGAAACAGTATGGGGCTTGAGGAAATCCCACTGCTTTGTGGCCAGTTCCCATAAACACAAGTTGAACAATGGAACTCAGGGGCAGTAAAATTCACGAAACTGCAGAGTTGAAAATATCTATCACTGAAAAATGTCTTGAGGAAAGTCAGAGAAAAGGATTGGTAAGCAAGGGAGAATGGCAGGAAAGGGATTTGAGGAGGTAGAAAGGACTCGCCATTAAGCACAAGAAAAGGGGCTGA
Organism: Stenella coeruleoalba; assembly: GCF_951394435.1. NCBI lineage: Eukaryota > Metazoa > Chordata > Mammalia > Artiodactyla > Delphinidae > Stenella > Stenella coeruleoalba. Next base: position 449,240 of record NW_027646154.1, on the reverse strand, counting down.
ACATTGCCAACATTGCAGTTGCCCAAAAAGGCTGTATGCGTTTTTTTCTGTATATATTCAAGAAAAGGGCATACACTTTTTTAGCCAACCAAACAGGTGGGCACTGGAAATCAATACTACAAAAGATATCACTTCGCATCAGTCAGAAGAGCCATCGTCATAAAGTGTAAACACCAGAAATGCAGGACAGGGCAAGGAGAAGAGGGAGCCCTGTGAGGCTTATAGTGGAAATGTATATTGCCAACAGCCATTCTGGAGAAGTGTATTGTGTTTACTAAAGCATCTAAAAAATGAGCTACAGAGCATAGGGCACTTGCACTCATGGGCGTATATCTTGGGAAAAACAAAAATCGAGAGGACACAGGCACCCCAATGTTTACTGCCTCTCTGTTTAAAAGATCCTCGACTAGGATATAACTTAAATGTCTCTGGAGGGAAAAAATGGATAGAGATGTGGTACTTATGTAGAGTGGAATATTACTCAGCCTGGAAATCAATGAAATATGGCCAGTTGTAACAACTCCGGAGGAGTTACGTATGATCTTTCTAAGTGACAGAATTCAAAAAGAAAAAGACACATATCATAAGATATCACTTAAAGGTGGAATCCAAAATGGCTACACATGAAATAAATTACAAAACAAAAACATAGTCAAATATGTAGAAAACACGCATAAGGCTGCTAAACGGAAAGGTGGGGAGGGGTGAGGCATCATCCAAGAGGTTGAAATTAGCAAAAATACCATTCCAAATACCAAACTGATAATCAACAAGGCCTACACGGTAGCTAAAAGAACTGCACTCAGCACACTCAAGTCACCGCAAAAGAATATCTATGACTGGTAAGGATCTGAAAAAGAATTTATTGATGTTTCTCTGTACGTGAATCAAGTGGATGTACAGCAGCAAGAAACAGAGCTTTGAAAATCAGCTGTAACCAATATAGTAATAAATTGAAAAAAATAAACGACAGAGAGACAGAGAAAACCTCTTACAACTTTTCCTCAGGGACGGTGATGCAACATGGATTGAACACATCTAGACCCACAGCAGGATGAGACATAAGGCTGGAAACTGTTCACGCTAAGAGAAATGTGAGGTTGGGTGAGGAAATGCACACCCTTTAAAGTAATACTACCTGGTACCCATTCAATGGGTCCCAAATCTGCAGGTTCAAGGAATCTTCCTACAGCTAAAACATGCATGGAAAACCCAGAGGACTGTACACCATGTGATCGGGAGATGTGTCTAAAATGCAGCTCATTTATCCTCTCCTGGTGCTCCTGTTCATCATTCCAGCCACGTTACTTAGAATCTCCCCACTTAGAGAATCAGCACATTTAAACTTCTGTTTCACACATTTTGCAAATTGTGAGGAGGATGAACGGGAAGAGGGGGAACCAATGAGAGAATAGTTGTAGGGGTTTGGACGGGCACATGTCACTCTAATATCCCATTGAGAATAAGAATTAAAAAAAGGCTCAGCCTGCCTCGCCGGAGCCAAAATAGGGCCTGAAGCAATCCTGCGGCTTTGAGGCCAGCTCACAAAAGAGCAACTTAAAAAATGGAGCTCAGGGTCACTGCAATTCACAAACCTGCAGAGTTATAAATGAAAACTAACGTCCAAAAATATGTTGAGGTAAGGCAAAGAAGAGGATCTGAATGCAAGACAGAATTGCAAGAAACAGATTTCAAGAGATAGATTGGACTCGTCTTTAAAGCACATGAAAAGCGGCAGAATTTCGACAATGATGCAGTTGGCCCAAAAGGGAGTATGCGTTTTTTCCTGAATATATCCAGGAAAAAACGCATACGCACTTTATGGGCAACGAAGCAAGCAAGCAATGCAAATGTGCACAACAAAGAAGTCTCATTTCCCACCGGTCAAAAGGGCCACCTGAAAAAATTGTAAAAACCAGAAATGCAGGACAGGCCATGGAGAACAGGGAGCCTTTATACGCTGATGGACAGCGTGTGAACTGCCGGGAGCCACTCTGGAGAAGTGTATGGTGGTTCCTAAATCATCTAAAAAACAGAGCTACAGAGCATAGGGCACTTCCAATCACGGGAGTATATCTAGGGAAGTCTAAAAATCAACAAGACACAAGCACACCACAGTTTAGGGCTACTCTGTTTACAAGAACCTCAACTTCAGTACACCTTAAATATCCCAGGAAAGAGAACAATGGATAAAGAAGATGTGGTACTTATGTACAATGGAATAACTCTTCACCATGAAATCAATGTAATAAGGCTAGTAGAAGGATAAAGAGTGGAATTAGGTCCGATAATACTACTTGAAATAAGTCAAACAGAAAAAGAAACATATCATAAGATATCACTTATAGAGGGAGGATAAATATGGCTGCACTAAAAATGAATTACAAAACAGAACAGTGTCTCACATTTAGAAAACACACTTATGTCAGCTTAAGGGGAAAGGAGAGGTGGGGTGATGCATAAAACCAGAGTTTGAAATTAGCACAGATACCGTTCAATAAACCAAATAGGTATTAGACAAGATCTACACCTTGCTCAATGAACTGGCCTCAACACACCCTATACACCGCAGAGAAATATATCTGAGTAATAAGAATCTTAAAACCCATGTATTGATATATCTCCATAAGGGAATCAAGTGTGTGCAAAACGGCACAAACACAGCAGTGAAAATGAGCTAAACCCCATTATAGAAATAAATTTTAAAACCAAAAACGCAGAAACAATGAAAGAGAGAAAAATTCTTACAAAATTCGCTCAGGGGCTGTGATGCAACCTGGAATGACCACATATAAACCCACAGCTGGATAAGACATAAGACTGGACACTTGGGGTTGAGAGGATTGGTGAGCTTTGGTGAGCAACTGCCGAAAGTTTAATGCAATACTTCATGCTACTCATTCCAAGGGTCCCAACACTCCAGGTTGAAGGGAATCTTCCTACAGCTAAACCTTGCATGGGAAATCCAGCAGATGGTATACAATATGATCGGGAAAGGTTTCTAAAACGCACCTCATTTTCCTCTCCTGGGGCTCCGGATCAACATTCCAGCCACTTTACTAACAACATCCCCACATGGAGAGTGAATGCCTTTAAGTTCCGGTATCGCACAGTCTGCAGTTAGTGTGGAGGATGAATGGGAATAGGGGGAACCAGTGAGAAAATAGCTGTAGCGGTTTCAATGGCCACATGTCACTCTAATTTCACATAGGAAGAAGAATTAACCAAAGGCACAGCAAGGTGCCCCAGAAGAAGAATAGGGCCTGAAGAAATCCTGTGGATATGAGGCAAGATCACAAAAATAAGACCTGAAAAATGGAACTAAGTGCAACTGCAATTCAAAAACCTGCAGAGTTATAAACGACAACTATTTTCCAAAAGTATATTGAGGTAAGGCTATGAAGAGGCACTGACAGCAAGGCAGAATTGCAGGAAACCGATTTCAGGAGGTAGACTGGAATTGCATCGAAAACATATGAAAAGACTCAGAACATCAACAATCATGCACTTGGCCAAAAAGGGCGTATGCGTTTTTTCCTGAATATATTAAGGAAGAAACCCATACACCCTTTCTGGCCAACCAAGCAAGCTTGCAAAGGAAATCTGCACTACAATGAAGTCTCACTGCCCCACAGTCAAAAGGGCCATCTGAAAAAAGTGTAAAATCCAGAAAGGCAGGACAGGCCATGGAGAACTGGGAGCCTTGTTATGCTGATGGGCGGGATGTAAATTGCCAACAGTCTCTCTGGAGAAGTGTATGGTGTTTCCTGAAACATCTAAAAAACAAAGCAACAGAGCCTAGGGCAAGTCCACTTATGGTCCTATAGCTTAGGGAAATGAAAATCAAAAAGACACAGCCACCCCAAAGTTTGGGACAGCTCTGTCTACAAGAGCCTAGTTTACGGTACAAGTTCAATATCACAGAAGAGCGAAAAATGGATAAAGAAGTTGGGGTACTTACGTACAATGCAATATCACTCAGCAATGAAATCTATGTCATCAGGCCCGTAGCAGCATAATGAGTGGATTCAGGTACGATGATTCTAAGTGAAATAGGGTCACACAGAAAAAGAAATATCATAAGATATCACTAATACACGGAATGTAAACTTGGCTACACAGGAACTGAATTACAAAACAGAACAGGGTCTCAAATTTAGAAAACCAACTTATGCTTGCTTAAGGGGAAAGGTGAGTTGGGGTGCTGCATGAAACCAGAGATTGAAATGAGCACAGATAAAGTTTATTAAGCCAAATATGTAATAGACAAGAGCTACTCCTTGCTCAACGAAATGGACTCAACACCCCATATTAAACGCCTAAGAATGTACCTGACTAGTAAGTATCTTAAAACCTATGGATTGCTATGTATCCGAAAGAGAATCAAGTGTGTGTACAGGGGCATAAATGCAGCAGTGATAGAATTGGAGAGGTTCGTTGAGCAAATGAAGACCCTTTGAAGTCATATTGCATGGTACCCATTCCACAGGTCTCAACTCTCCAGGTTTAAGGGATTCTTCCTTCAGCTAAAACATGCATGTGGAACCCAGAGTATGATCACCTGTGTGATCAGGAGACGTGTTCAAATAAGTCTCAGTTTTCATGCCCTGGTAATCGGGTGCAACATTCCAGACGCTTTACTAACACTCTCCCCACTTGGAGAGTCAGTCCCTTTAACTTCCTGTTTGGCCAAGTTTGCAATTTCTGCGGAAGATGAACAGGAATAGAGAGAATCAATGAGAGACTAGCTGGAGGTGTCTGGACGGGCAAATTTAACTCTCATTTCCCACCAGGAAGAGGAAATAACCAAAGGCTCAAGGTGCCATGCCGGAACCAGATAAGGGCCTGAAGTCATTCTGCGGTGTTGCGGCCGGCTCACAAGAAAGCGAGTTGAAGAAAGGAGCTCAGGGGCACTGTAATTCACAAACCTGCAGAGTTATAAATGACAGCTATCGTCCAAAAATATACTGAAGTAAGGCTGCCAAGAGGACTTGAAAGCGGGGCAGAATTGCAGGAAACCGATTTCAGGAGGTAGACTGGAATTGCATTGAAAGCATAGGAAAAGAGGCAGAACGTCCACAATGATGCACTTGGCCAAAAGGGGCGTATGCGTTTTTTCCTGAATATATTCAGGAAAAAACGCATACGCACTTTTTGGCCAACCAAGCAAGCTTGCAAAGGAAATCTGCACTACAATGAAGTCTCACTTCCCCCCGGTCAAAAGGGCCATCTGTAAAAAGTGTAAAATCCAGAAAGGCAGGACAGGCCATGGAGAACTGGGAGCCTTGTTATGCTGATGGGCGGGATGTAAATTGCCAACAGACACTCGGGAGAAGTGTATGGTGTTTCCTGAAACATCTAAAAAACAAAGCAACAGAGCCTAGGGCACTTCCACTTATGGTCCTATAGCTTAGGGAAATTAAAATCAAAAAGATACAGCCACCCCAAAGTTTGGGACGCCTCTGTTTAATAGAACCTCGTTTACCGTACAAGTTCAATATCACAGAAAGTGAAAAATGGATAAAGAACTTGTGATACTTACGTACAATGCAGTATCACTCAGAAATGAAATCTATGTCATCAGGCCCGTAGCAGCATAATGAGTGGATTCAGGTACGATGATTCTAACTGAAATAAGTCACACAGAAAAAGAAACATCATAAGATATCACTAATACACGGAATGTAAACTTGGCTACACAGGAACTGAATTCCAAAACAGAACAGGGTCTCAAATTTAGAAAACCAACTTATGCTTGCTTAAGGGTAAAGGTGAGTTGGGGTGCTGCATAAAACCAGAGATTGAAATGAGCACAGATAAAGTTCCTTAAGCAAAATATGGAATAGACAAGAGCTGCTCCTTGCTCAACGAAATGGACTCAACACCCCATATTAAACGCCTAAGAATGTACCTGACTAGTAACTATCTTAAATCCTATGGATTGCTAGGTCTCCGAAAGAGAATCAAGCATGTGTACAGGGGCATAAACGCAGCAGTGATAGGATTGGAGAGGTTTGCTGAGCAAATGAAGGCCCTTTGAAGTCATATTGCATGGTACCCATTCCACGGGTTTCAACTACCCAGGTTTAAGGTATTCTTCCTTCAGCTAAAACATGCATGTGGAACCTAGGGTATGATCAACCATGTGATCGGGAGACGTGTTCAAATATGTCTCAGTTTTCGTACCCTGGTACTCGGGTGCAACATTCCAGACGCTTTACTAACACTCTCCCGACTTGGAGAGTCAGTCCCTTTAACCTCCTGTTTGGCCCAGTTTGCAATTTCTGCGGAAGATGAACAGGAATAGCGAGAACCAATGAGAGACTAGATGGAGGTGTCTGGACGGGCAAATTTAACTCTCATTTCCCACCAGGAAGAGGAAATAACCAAAGACTCAGCATGCCGGGCCGGAACCAGATTAGGGCCTGAAGCCATCCTGCGGTGTTGCGGCCAGCTCACAAGAAAGCGAGTTGAAGAAAGGAGCTCAGGGGCACTGTAATTCACAAACCTGCAGAGTTATAAATGACAGCTATCGTCCAAAAATATATTGAAGTAAGGCTGCCAAGAGGACTTGAAAGCGGGGCAGAATTGCAGGAAACCGATTTCAGGAGGTAGACTGGAATTGCATTGAAAGCATAGGAAAAGAGGCAGAGCGTCCACAATGATGCACTTGGCCAAAAAGGGCGTATGCGTTTTTTCCTGAATATATTCAGGAAAAAACGCATACGCCCTTTTTGGCCAACCAAGCAAACTTGCAAAGGAAATCTGCACTACAATGAAGTCTCTCTTCCCCCAGGTCATAAGGGCCACCTGAAAAAAGTGTAAAATCCAGAAAGGCAGGACAGGCCATGGAGAACTGGGAGCCTTGTTATGCTGATGGGCGGGATGTAAATTGCCAACAGACACTCGGGAGAAGTGTATGGTGTTTCCTGAAACATCTAAAAAACAAAGCAACAGAGCCTAGAGCACTTCCACTTATGGTCCTATAGATTAGGGAAATTAAAATCAAAAAGATACAGCCACCCCAATGTTTGGGACGCCTCTGTTTACAAGAACCTCGTTTACCGTACAAGTTCAATATCACAGAAAGTGAAAAATGGAGAAAGAACTTGTGGTACTTACGTACAATGCAGAATCACTCAGCAATGAAATCTATGTCATCAGGCCCTTAGCAGCATAATTAGTGGATTCAGGTACGATGATTCTAACTGAAATAAGTCACACAGAAAAAGAAACATCATAAGATATCACTAATACACGGAATGTAAACTTGGCTACACAGGAACTGAATTCCAAAACAGAACAGGGTCTCAAATTTAGAAAACCAACTTCTGCTTGCTTAAGGGTAAAGGTGAGTTGGGGTGCTGCATAAAACCAGAGACTGAAATGAGCACAGATAAAGTTCCTTAAGCAAAATATGGAATAGACAAGAGCTACTCCTTGCTCAACGAAATGGACTCAACACTCCATATTAAACGCCTAAGAATGTACCTGACTAGTAAGTATCTTAAATCCAATGGATTGCTATGTCTCGAGAAGAGAATCAAGCATGTGTACAGGGGCATAAACGAGGCAGTGATAGGATTGGAGAGGTTCGGTGAGCAAATGCAGACCCTTTGTAGTCATATTGCATGGTACCCATTCCACGGGTTTCAACTACCCAGGTTTAAGGTATTTTTCCTTCAGCTAAAATATGCATGTGGAACCTAGGGTATGATCAACCATGTGATCGGGAGTCGTGTTCAAATATGTCTCAGTTTTCCTCCCCTGGTACTCGGGTGCAACATTCCAGGCGCTTTACTAACACTCTCCCGACTTGGAGAGTCAGTCCCTTTAACCTCCTGTTTGGCCCAGTTTGCAATTTCTGCGGAAGATGAACAGGAATAGCGAGAATCAATGAGAGACTAGCTGGAGGTGTCTGGACGGGCAAATTTAACTCTCATTTCCCACCAGGAAGAGGAAATAATCAAAGGCTCAGCGTGCCGTGACGGAACCAGATTAGGGCCTGAAGCCATCCGGGGGTGTTGCGGCCAGGTCACAAGAAAGCGAGTTGAAGAAACGAGCTCAGGGGCACTGTAATTCACAAACCTGCAGAGTTATAAATGACAGCTATCGTCCAAAAATATACTGAAGTAAGGCTGCCAAGAGGACTTGGAAGCGGGGCAGAACTGCAGGAAACCGATTTCAGGAGGTAGACTGGAATTGCATTGAAAGCATAGGAAAAGAGGCAGAGCGTCCACAATGATGCACTTGGCCAAAAAGGGCGTATGCGTTTTTTCCTGAATATATTCAGGAAAAAACGCATACGCCCTTTTTGGCCAACCAAGCAAGCTTGCAAAGGAAATCTGCACTACAATGAAGTCTCACTTCCCCCCGGTCAAACGGGCCATCTGAAAAAAGTGTAAAATCCAGAAAGGCAGGACAGGCCATGGAGAACTGGGAGCCTTGTTATGCTGATGGGCGGGATGTAAATTGCCAACAGACACTCGGGAGAAGTGTATGGTGTTTCCTGAAACATCTAAAAAACAAAGCAACAGAGCCTAGGGCACTTCCACTTATGGTCCTATAGCTTAGGGAAATTAAAATCAAAAAGACACAGCCACCCCAAAGTTTGGGACGCCTCTGTTTACAAGAACCTCGTTTACCGTACAAGTTCAATATCACAGAAAGTGAAAAATGGATAAAGAACTTGTGGTACTTACGTACAATGCAGTATCACTCAGCAATGAAATCTATGTCATCAGGCCCGTAACAGCTTAATGAGTGGATTCAGGTACAATGATTCTAACTGAAATAAGTCACACAGAAAATGAAACATCATAAGATATCAGTAATACACGGAATGTAAACTTGGCTACACAGGAACTGAATTCCAAAACAGAACACGGACTCAAATTTAGAAAACCAACTTATGCTTGCTTAAGGGGAAAGTTGAGTTGGGGTGCTGCATAAAACCAGAGATTAAAATGAGCACAGATAAAGTTCCTTAAGCCAAATATGGAATAGACAAGAGCTACTCCTTGCTCAACGAAATGGACTCAACACCCCATATTAAACGCCTAAGAATGTACCTGACTAGTAAGTATCTTAAAACCTATGGATTGCTATGTCTCTGAAAGAGAATCAAGCGTGTGTACAGGGGCATAAACGCAGCAGTGATAGGATTGGAGAGGTTCGGTGAGCAAATGAAGACCCTTTGAAGTCATATTGCATGGTACCCATTCCACGGGTCTCAACTCTCCAGGTTTAAGGTATTCTTCCTTCAGCTAAAACATGCATGTGGAACCCAGAGTATGATCAACCGTGTGAACGGGAGACGTGTTCAAATATGTCTCAGTTTTCCTCCCCTGGTACTCGGGTGCAACATTCCAGACGCTTTACTAACACTCTCCCCACTTGGAGAGTCAGCGCCTTTAACCTCCTGTTTGGCCCAGTTTGCAATTTCTGCGGAAGATGAACAGGAATAGGGAGAACCAATGAGAGACTAGCTGGAGGTGTCTGGACGGGCAAATTTAACTCTCATTTCCCACCAGGAAGAGGAAATAACCAAAGGCTCAGCATGCCGGGCCGGAACCAGATTAGGGCCTGAAGCCATCCTGCGGTGTTGTGGCCAGCTCACAAGAAAGCGAGTTGAAGAAAGGAGCTCAGGGGCACTGTAATTCACAAACCTGCAGAGTTATAAATGACAGCTATCGTCCAAAAATATATTGAAGTAAGGCTGCCAAGAGGACTTGAAAGCGGGGCAGAATTGCAGGAAACCGATTTCAGGAGGTAGACTGGAATTGCATTGAAAGCATAGGAAAAGAGGCAGAGCGTCCACAATGATGCACTTGGCCAAAAAGGGCGTATGCGTTTTTTCCTGAATATATTCAGGAAAAAACGCATACGCCCTTTTTGGCCAACCAAGCAAGCTTGCAAAGGAAATCTGCACTACAATGAAGTCTCACTTCCCCCCGGTCAAAAGGGCCATCTGAAAAAAGTGTAAAATCCAGAAAGGCAGGACAGGCCATGGAGAACTGGGAGCCTTGTTATGCTGATGGGAAGGATGTAAATTGCCAACAGACACTTGGGAGAAGTGTATGGTGTTTCCTGAAACATCCAAAAAAACAAAGCAACAGAGCCTAGGGCACTTCCACTTATGGTCCTATAGCTTAGGGAAATTAAAATCAAAAAGACACAGCCACCCCAAAGTTTGGGACGCCTCTGTTTACAAGAACCTCGTTTACAGTACAAGTTCAACATCGCAGAAAGTGAAAAATGGATAAAGAAGTTGTGGTATTTACTTACAAAGCAATATCACTCAGCAATGAAATCTACGTCATCAGGCCCTTAGCAGCACAATGAGTGGATTCAGGTACGATGATTCTAACTGAAATAATTCACACAGAAAAAGAAACATCATAAGATATCAGTAATACATGGAATGTAAACTTGGCTACACAGGAACTGAATTACAGAACAGAACAGGGTCTCAAATTTAGAAAACCAACTTATGCTTGCTTAAGGGGAAAGGTGAGTTGAGGTGCTGCATAAAACCAGAGATTGAAATGAGCACAGATAATGTTCCTTAAACCAAATATGGAATAGACAAGAGCTACTCCTTGCTCAACGAAATGGACTCAACACCGCATATTAAACGCCTAAGAATGTACCTGACTAGTAAGTATCTTAAAACCTATGGATTGCTATGTCTCCGAAAGAGAATCAAGCATGTGTACAGGGACATAAACGCAGCAGTGATAGGATTGGAGAGGTTTGGTGAGCAAATGAAGGCCCTTTGAATTCATATTGCATGGTACCCATTCCACGGGTTTCAACTACCCAGGTTTAAGGTATTCTTCCTTCAGCTAAAACATGCATGTGGAACCTAGGGTATGATCAACCATGTGATCGGGAGACGTGTTCAAATATGTCTCAGTTTTCGTACCCTGGTACTCGGGTGCAACATTCCAGACGCTTTACTAACACTCTCCCTACTTGGAGAGTCAGTCCCTTTAACCTCCTGTTTGGCCCAGTTTGCAATTTCTGCGGAAGATGAACAGGAAGAGCGAGAACCAATGAGAGACTAGCTGGAGGTTTCTGGATGGGCAAATTTAACTCTCATTTCCCACCAGGAAGAGGAAATAACCAAAGGCTCAGCATGCCGGGCCGGAACCAGATTAGGGCCTGAAGCCATCCTGCGGTGTTGCGGCCAGCTCACAAGAAAGCGAGTTGAAGAAAGGAGCTCAGGGGCACTGTAATTCACAAACCTGCAGAGTTATAAATGACAGCTATCGTCAAAAATATATTGAAGTAAAGCTGCCAAGAGGACTTGAAAGCGGGGCAGAATTGCAGGAATCCGATTTAAGGAGGTAGACTGGAATTACATTGAAAGCATAGGAAAAGAGGCAGAGCGTCCACAATGATGCACTTGGCCAAAAAGGGCGTATGCGTTTTTTCCTGAATATATTCAGGAAAAAACGCATACGCCCTTTTTGGCCAACCAAGCAAGCTTGCAAAGGAAATCTGCACTACAATGAAGTCTCACTTCTCCCCGGTCAAAAGGGCCATCTGAAAAAAGTGTAAAATCCAGAAAGGCAGGACAGGCCATGGAGAACTGGGAGCCTTGTTATGCTGATGGGCGGGATGTAAATTGCCAACAGACACTCGGGAGAAGTGTATGGTGTTTCCTGAAACATCTAAAAAACAAAGCAACAGAGCCTAGGGCACTTCCACTTATGGTCCTATAGCTTAGGGAAATTAAAATCAAAAAGACACAGCCACCCCAAAGTTTGGAACGGCTCTGTTTACAAGAACCTCATTTACAGTACAAGTTCAACATCGCAGAAAGTGAAAAATGGATAAAGAACTTGTGGTACTTACGTACAATGCAGTATCACTCAGCAATGAAATCTATGTCATCAGGCCCGTAGCAGCATAATGAGTGGATTCAGGTACGATGATTCTAACTGTAATAAGTCACACAGAAAAAGAAACATCATAAGATATCACTAATACACGGAATGTAAACTTGGCTAACAGGAACTGAATTCCAAAACAGAACAGGGTCTCAAATTTAGAAAACCAACTTCTGCTTGCTTAAGGGTAAAGGTGAGTTGGGGTGCTGCATAAAACCAGAGACTGAAATGAGCACAGATAAAGTTCCTTAAGCAAAATATGGAATAGACAAGAGCTACTCCTTGCTCAACGAAATGGACTCAACACTCCATATTAAACGCCTAAGAATGTACCTGACTAGTAAGTATCTTAAATCCAATGGATTGCTATGTCTCGAGAAGAGAATCAAGCATGTGTACAGGGGCATAAACGAGGCAGTGATAGGATTGGAGAGGTTCGGTGAGCAAATGCAGACCCTTTGTAGTCATATTGCATGGTACCCATTCCACGGGTTTCAACTACCCAGGTTTAAGGTATTTTTCCTTCAGCTAAAATATGCATGTGGAACCTAGGGTATGATCAACCATGTGATCGGGAGTCGTGTTCAAATATGTCTCAGTTTTCCTCCCCTGGTACTCGGGTGCAACATTCCAGGCGCTTTACTAACACTCTCCCGACTTGGAGAGTCAGTCCCTTTAACCTCCTGTTTGGCCCAGTTTGCAATTTCTGCGGAAGATGAACAGGAATAGCGAGAATCAATGAGAGACTAGCTGGAGGTGTCTGGACGGGCAAATTTAACTCTCATTTCCCACCAGGAAGAGGAAATAATCAAAGGCTCAGCGTGCCGTGACGGAACCAGATTAGGGCCTGAAGCCATCCGGGGGTGTTGCGGCCAGGTCACAAGAAAGCGAGTTGAAGAAACGAGCTCAGGGGCACTGTAATTCACAAACCTGCAGAGTTATAAATGACAGCTATCGTCCAAAAATATACTGAAGTAAGGCTGCCAAGAGGACTTGGAAGCGGGGCAGAACTGCAGGAAACCGATTTCAGGAGGTATACTGGAATTGCATTGAAAGCATAGGAAAAGAGGCAGAGCGTCCACAATGATGCACTTGGCCAAAAAGGGCGTATGCGTTTTTTCCTGAATATATTCAGGAAAAAACGCATACGCCCTTTTTGGCCAACCAAGCAAGCTTGCAAAGGAAATCTGCACTACAATGAAGTCTCACTTCCCCCCGGTCAAACGGGCCATCTGAAAAAAGTGTAAAATCCAGAAAGGCAGGACAGGCCATGGAGAACTGGGAGCCTTGTTATGCTGATGGGCGGGATGTAAATTGCCAACAGACACTCGGGAGAAGTGTATGGTGTTTCCTGAAACATCTAAAAAACAAAGCAACAGAGCCTAGGGCACTTCCACTTATGGTCCTATAGCTTAGGGAAATTAAAATCAAAAAGACACAGCCACCCCAAAGTTTGGGACGCCTCTGTTTACAAGAACCTCGTTTACCGTACAAGTTCAATATCACAGAAAGTGAAAAATGGATAAAGAACTTGTGGTACTTACGTACAATGCAGTATCACTCAGCAATGAAATCTATGTCATCAGGCCCGTAACAGCTTAATGAGTGGATTCAGGTACAATGATTCTAACTGAAATAAGTCACACAGAAAATGAAACATCATAAGATATCAGTAATACACGGAATGTAAACTTGGCTACACAGGAACTGAATTCCAAAACAGAACACGGACTCAAATTTAGAAAACCAACTTATGCTTGCTTAAGGGGAAAGTTGAGTTGGGGTGCTGCATAAAACCAGAGATTAAAATGAGCACAGATAAAGTTCCTTAAGCCAAATATGGAATAGACAAGAGCTACTCCTTGCTCAACGAAATGGACTCAACACCCCATATTAAACGCCTAAGAATGTACCTGACTAGTAAGTATCTTAAAACCTATGGATTGCTATGTCTCTGAAAGAGAATCAAGCGTGTGTACAGGGGCATAAACGCAGCAGTGATAGGATTGGAGAGGTTCGGTGAGCAAATGAAGACCCTTTGAAGTCATATTGCATGGTACCCATTCCACGGGTCTCAACTCTCCAGGTTTAAGGTATTCTTCCTTCAGCTAAAACATGCATGTGGAACCCAGAGTATGATCAACCGTGTGAACGGGAGACGTGTTCAAATATGTCTCAGTTTTCCTCCCCTGGTACTCGGGTGCAACATTCCAGACGCTTTACTAACACTCTCCCGACTTGGAGAGTCAGTCCCTTTAACCTCCTGTTTGGCCCAGTTTGCAATTTCTGCGGAAGATGAACAGGAATAGCGAGAACCAATGAGAGACTAGCTGGAGGTGTCTGGACGGGCAAATTTAACTCTCATTTCCCACCAGGAAGAGGAAATAACCAAAGGCTCAGCATGCCGGGCCGGAACCAGATTAGGGCCTGAAGCCATCCTGCGGTGTTGTGGCCAGCTCACAAGAAAGCGAGTTGAAGAAAGGAGCTCAGGGGCACTGTAATTCACAAACCTGCAGAGTTATAAATGACAGCTATCGTCCAAAAATATATTGAAGTAAGGCTGCCAAGAGGACTTGAAAGCGGGGCAGAATTGCAGGAAACCGATTTCAGGAGGTAGACTGGAATTGCATTGAAAGCATAGGAAAAGAGGCAGAGCGTCCACAATGATGCACTTGGCCAAAAAGGGCGTATGCGTTTTTTCCTGAATATATTCAGGAAAAAACGCATACGCCCTTTTTGGCCAACCAAGCAAGCTTGCAAAGGAAATCTGCACTACAATGAAGTCTCACTTCCCCCCGGTCAAAAGGGCCATCTGAAAAAAGTGTAAAATCCAGAAAGGCAGGACAGGCCATGGAGAACTGGGAGCCTTGTTATGCTGATGGGAAGGATGTAAATTGCCAAGAGACACTCGGGAGAAGTGTATGGTGTTTCCTGAAACATCCAAAAAAACAAAGCAACAGAGCCTAGGGCACTTCCACTTATGGTCCTATAGCTTAGGGAAATTAAAATCAAAAAGACACAGCCACCCCAAAGTTTGGGACGCCTCTGTTTACAAGAACCTCGTTTACAGTACAAGTTCAACATCGCAGAAAGTGAAAAATGGATAAAGAAGTTGTGGTATTTACTTACAAAGCAATATCACTCAGCAATGAAATCTACGTCATCAGGCCCTTAGCAGCACAATGAGTGGATTCAGGTACGATGATTCTAACTGAAATAATTCACACAGAAAAAGAAACATCATAAGATATCAGTAATACATGGAATGTAAACTTGGCTACACAGGAACTGAATTACAGAACAGAACAGGGTCTCAAATTTAGAAAACCAACTTATGCTTGCTTAAGGGGAAAGGTGAGTTGGGGTGCTGCATAAAACCAGAGATTGAAATGAGCACAGATAATGTTCCTTAAACCAAATATGGAATAGACAAGAGCTACTCCTTGCTCAACGAAATGGACTCAACACCGCATATTAAACGCCTAAGAATGTACCTGACTAGTAAGTATCTTAAAACCTATGGATTGCTATGTCTCCGAAAGAGAATCAAGCATGTGTACAGGGACATAAACGCAGCAGTGATAGGATTGGAGAGGTTTGGTGAGCAAATGAAGGCCCTTTGAATTCATATTGCATGGTACCCATTCCACGGGTTTCAACTACCCAGGTTTAAGGTATTCTTCCTTCAGCTAAAACATGCATGTGGAACCTAGGGTATGATCAACCATGTGATCGGGAGACGTGTTCAAATATGTCTCAGTTTTCGTACCCTGGTACTCGGGTGCAACATTCCAGACGCTTTACTAACACTCTCCCTACTTGGAGAGTCAGTCCCTTTAACCTCCTGTTTGGCCCAGTTTGCAATTTCTGCGGAAGATGAACAGGAAGAGCGAGAACCAATGAGAGACTAGCTGGAGGTTTCTGGATGGGCAAATTTAACTCTCATTTCCCACCAGGAAGAGGAAATAACCAAAGGCTCAGCATGCCGGGCCGGAACCAGATTAGGGCCAGAAGCCATCCTGCGGTGTTGCGGCCAGCTCACAAGAAAGCGAGTTGAAGAAAGGAGCTCAGGGGCACTGTAATTCACAAACCTGCAGAGTTATAAATGACAGCTATCGTCAAAAATATATTGAAGTAAAGCTGCCAAGAGGACTTGAAAGCGGGGCAGAATTGCAGGAATCCGATTTAAGGAGGTAGACTGGAATTGCATTGAAAGCATAGGAAAAGAGGCAGAGCGTCCACAATGATGCACTTGGCCAAAAAGGGCGTATGCGTTTTTTCTTGAATATATTCAGGAAAAAACGCGTATGCCCTTTTTGGCCAACCAAGCAAGCTTGCAAAGGAAATCTGCACTACAATGAAGTCTGACTTCCCCCCGGTCAAAAGGGCCATCTGAAAAAAGTGTAAAATCCAGAAAGGCAGGACAGGCCATGGAGAACTGGGAGCCTTGTTATGCTGATGGGCGGGATGTAAATTGCCAACAGACACTCGGGACAAGTGTATGGTGTTTCCTGAAACATCTAAAAAACAAAGCAACAGAGCCTAGGGCACTTCCACTTATGGTCCTGTAGCTTAGGGAAATTAAAATCAAAAAGACACAGCCACCCGAAAGTTTGGGACGCCTCTGTTTACAAGAACCTCGTTTACAGTACAAGTTCAATATCACAGAAAGTGAAAAATGGATAAAGAAGTTGTGGTATTTACTTACAAAGCAATATCACTCAGCAATGAAATCTATGTCATCAGGCACTTAGAAGCACAATGAGTGGATTCAGGTATGGTGATTCTAACTGAAATAAGTCACACAGAAAAAGAAACATCATAAGATATCAGTAATACATGGAATGTAAACTAGGCTACACAGGAACTGAATTACACAACAGAACAGGGTCTCACATTTAGAAAACCAACTTATGCTTGCTTAAGGGTAAAGGTGAGTTGGGGTGCTGCATAAAACCAGAGACTGAAATGAGCACAGATAAAGTTCCTTAAGCCAAATATGGAATAGACAAGAGCTACTCCTTGCTCAACGAAATGGACTCAACACCCCATATTAAACGCCTAAGAATGTACCTGACTAGTAAGTATCTTAAAACCTATGGATTGCTATGTCTCCAAAAGAGAATCAAGCGTGTGTACAGGGGCATAAATGCAGCAGTGATAGGATTGGAGATGTTCGGTGAGCAAATGAAGACCCTTTGAAGTCATATTGCATGGTACCCATTCCACGGGTCTCAACTCTCCAGGTTTAAGGTATTCTTCCTTCAGCTAAAACATGCATGTGGAACCCAGAGTATGATCAACCATGTGAACGGGAGACCTGTTCAAATATGTCTCAGTTTTCCTCCCCTGGTACTCGGGTGCAACATTCCAGACGCTTTACTAACACTCTCCCCACTTGGAGAGTCAGCGCCTTTAACCTCCTGTTTGGCCCAGTTTGCAATTTCTGCGGAAGATGAACAGGAATAGCGAGAACCAATGAGAGACTAGCTGGAGGTGTCTGGACGGGCAAATTTAACTCTCATTTCCCACCAGGAAGAGGAAATAACCAAAGGCTCAGCGTGCCGTGCCGGAACCAGATTAGGGCCTGAAGCCATCCTGCGGTGTTGCGGCCAGCTCACAAGAAAGCGAGTTGAAGAAAGGAGCTCAGGGGCACTGTAATTCACAAACCTGCAGAGTTATAAATGACAGCTATCGTCCAAAAATATACTGAAGTAAGGCTGCCAAGAGGACTTGAAAGCGGGGCAGAATTGCAGGAAACCGATTTCAGGAGGTAGACTGGAATTGCATTGAAAGCATAGGAAAAGAGGCAGAACGTCCACAATGATGCACTTGGCCAAAAAGGGCGTATGCGTTTTTTCCTGAATGTATTCAGGAAAAAACGCATACGCCCTTTTTGGCCAACCAAGCAAGCTTGCAAAGGAAATCTGCACTACAATGAAGTCTCACTTCCCCCTGGTCAAAAGGGCCATCTGAAAAAAGTGTAAAATCCAGAAAGGCAGGACAGGCCATGGAGAACTGGGAGCCTTGTTATGCTGATGGGCATTATGTAAATTGCCAACAGACACTCGGGAGAAGTGTATGGTGTTTCCTGAAACATCTAAAAAACAAAGCAACAGAGCCTAGGGCACTTCCACTTATGGTCCTATAGCTTTGGGAAATTAAAATCAAAAAGACACAGCCACCCCAAAGTTTGGGACGCCTCTGTTTACAAGAACCTCGTTTACAGTACAAGTTCAATATCACAGAAAGTGAAAAATGGATAAAGAACTTGTGGTACTTACGTACAATGCAGTATCACTCAGCAATGAAATCTATGTCATCAGGCCCTTAGAAGCACAATGAGTGGATTCAGGTATGATGATTCTAACTGAAATAAGTCACACAGAAAAAGAAACATCATAAGATATCACTAATACACGGAATGTAAACTTGGCTACACAGGAACTGAATTACAGAACAGAACAGGGTCTCAAATTTAGAAAACCAACTTATGATTGCTTAAGGGGAAAGGTGAGTTGGGTTGCTGCATAAAACCAGAGATTGAAATGAGCACAGATAAAGTTCCTTAAGCCAAATATGGAATAGACAAGAGCTACTCCTTGCTCAACGAAATGGACTCAACACCCCATATTAAAAGCCTAAGAATGTACCTGACTAGTAATTATCTTAAAATCTATGGATTGCTATGTCTCCAAAAGAGAATCAAGCGTGTGTACAGGGGCATAAACGCAGCAGTGATAGGATTGGAGAGGTTCGGTGAGCAAATGAAGACCCTTTGAAGTCATATTGCATGGTACCCACTACACGGGTCTCAACTCTCCAGGTTTAAGGTATTCTTCCTTCAGCTAAAACATGCATGTGGAACCCAGAGTATGATCAACCGTGTGAACGGGAGACGTGTTCAAATATGTCTCAGTTTTCCTCCCCTGGTACTCGGGTGCAACATTCCAGACGCTTTACTAACACTCTCCCCACTTGGAGAGTCAGCGCCTTTAACCTCCTGTTTGGCCCATTTTGCAATTTCTGCGGAAGATGAACAGGAATAGCGAGAACCAATGAGAGACTAGCTGGAGGTGTCTGCATGGGCAAATTTAACTCTCATTTCCCACCAGGAAGAGGAAATAACCAAAGGCTCAGCGTGCCGTGCCGGAACCAGATTAGGGCCTGAAACCATCTTGCGGTGTTGCGGCCAGCTCACAAGAAAGCGAGTTGAAAAAGGAGCTCAGGGGCACTGTAATTCACAAACCTGCAGAGTTATAAATGACAGCTATCGTCCAAAAATATACTGAAGTAAGGCTGCCAAGAGGACTTGAAAGCGGGGCAGAATTGCAGGAAACCGATTTCAGGAGGTAGACTGGAATTGCATTGAAAGCATAGGAAAAGAGGCAGAACGTCCACAATGATGCACTTGGCCAAAAAGGGCGTATGCATTTTTTCCTGAATATATTCAGGAAAAAACGCATACGCCCTTTTTCGCCAACCAAGCAAGCTTGCAAAGGAAATCTGCACTACAATGAAGTCTCACTTCCCGCCGGTTAAAAGGGCCATCTGAAAAAAGTGTAAAATCCAGAAAGGCAGGACAGGCCATGGAGAACTGGGAGCCTTGTTATGCTGAAGGGCGGGATGTAAATCGCCAACAGCCACTGGGGAGAAGTGTATGGTGTTTCCTGAAACATCTAAAAAACAAAGCAACAGAGCCTAGGGCACTTCCACTTATGGTCCTATAGCTTAGGGAAATTAAAATCAAAAAGACACAGCCACCCCAAAGTTTGGAACGGCTCTGTTTACAAGAACCTCGTTTACAGTACAAGTGCAACATCGCAGAAAGTGAAAAATGGATAAAGAAGTTGTGGTATTTACTTACAAAGCAATATCACTCAGCAATGAAATCTACGTCATCAGGCCCTTAGCAGCACAATGAGTGGATTCAGGTATGATGATTCTAACTGAAATAAGTCACACAGAAAAAGAAACATCATAAGATATCAGTAATACATGGAATGTAAACTTGGCTACACAGGAACTGAATTACAGAAAAGAACAGGGTCTCAAATTTAGAAAACCAACTTATGCTTGCTTAAGGAGAAAGGTGAGTTGGGGTGCTGCATAAAACCAGAGATTGAAATGAGCACAGATAAAGTTCCTTAAGCCAAATATGGAATAGACAAGAGCTACTCCTTGCTCAACGAAATGGACTCAACACCGCATATTAAACGCCTAAGAATATACCTGACTAGTAAGTATCTGAAAACCTATGGATTGCTATGTCTCCGAAAGGGAATCAAGCATGTGTACAGGGGCATAAACGCAGCAGTGATAGGATTGGAGAGGTTTGGTGAGCAAATGAAGGCCCTTTGAATTCATATTGCATGGTACCCATTCCACGGGTTTCAACTACCCAGGTTTAAGGTATTCTTCCTTCAGCTAAAACATGCATGTGGAACCTAGGGTATGATCAACCATGTGATCGGGAGACGTGTTCAAATATGTCTCAGTTTTCTTCCCCTGGTACTCGGGTGCAACATTCCAGACGCTTTACTAACACTCTCCCGACTTGGAGAGTCAGTCCCTTTAACCTCCTGTTTGGCCCAGTTTGCAATTTCTGCGGAAGATGAACAGGAATAGCGAGAACCAATGAGAGGCTAGCTGGAGGTGTCTGGACGGGCAAATTGAACTCTCATTTCCCACCAGGAAGAGGAAATAACCAAAGGCTCAGCATGCCAGGCCGGAACCAGATTAGGGCCTGAAGCCATCCTGCGGTGTTGCGGCCAGCTCACAAGAAAGCGAGTTGAAGAAAGGAGCTCAGGGGCACTGTAATTCACAAACCTGCAGAGTTATAAATGACAGCTATCGTCCAAAAATATATTGAAGTAAGGCTGCCAAGAGGACTTGAAAGCGGGGCAGAATTGCAGGAAACCGATTTCAGGAGGTAGACTGGAATTGCATTGAAAGCATAGGAAAAGAGGCAGAGCGTCCACAATGATGCACTTGGCCAAAAAGGGCGTATGCGTTTTTTCCTGAATATATTCAGGAAAAAACGCATACGCCCTTTTTGGCCAACCAAGCAAGCTTGCAAAGGAAATCTGCACTACAATGAAGTCTCACTTCCCCCCCTTCAAAAGGGCCATCTGAAAAAAGTGTAAAATCCAGAAAGGCAGTACAGGCCATGGAGAACTGGGAGCCTTGTTATGCTGATGGGCGGGATGTAAATTGCCAACAGAAACTTGGGAGAAGTGTATGGTGTTTCCTGAAACATCTAAAAAACAAAGCAACAGAGCCTAGGGCACTTCCACTTATGGTCCTATAGCTTAGGGAAATTAAAATCAAAAAGATACAGCCACCCCAATGTTTGGGACGCCTCTGTTTACAAGAACCTCGTTTACCATACAAGTTCAATATCACAGAAAGTGAAAAATGGATAAAGATCTTGTGGTACTTACGTACAATGCAGTATCACTCAGCAATGAAATCTATGTCATCAGGCCCTTAGCAGCATAATGAGTGGATTCAGGTACGATGATTCTAACTGAAATAAGTCACACAGAAAAAGAAACATCATAAGATATCACTAATACACGGAATGTAAACTTGGCTACACAGGAACTGAATTCCAAAACAGAACAGGGTCTCAAATTTAGAAAACCAACTTATGCTTGCTTAAGGGTAAAGGTGAGTTGGGGTGCTGCATAAAACCAGAGATTGAAATGAGCACAGATAAAGTTCCTTAAGCCAAATATGGAATCGACAAGAGCTACTCCATGGTCTACGAAATGGACTCAACACCCCATATTAAACGCCTAAGAATGTAACTGACTAGTAAGTATCTTAAAACCTATGTATTGCTATGTCTCCAAAAGAGAATCAAGCGTGTGTACAGGGGCATAAACGCAGCAGTGATAGGATTGGAGAGGTTCGGTGAGCAAATGAAGACCCTTTGAAGTCATATTGCATGGTACCCATTACATGGGTCTCAACTCTCCAGGTTTAAGGTATTCTTCCTTCAGCTAAAACATGCATGTGGAACCCAGAGTATGATCAACCGTGTGAACGGGAGACATGTTCAAATATGTCTCAGTTTTCCTCCCCTGGTACTCGGGTGCAACATTCCAGACGCTTTACTAACACTCTCCCCACTTGGAGAGTCAGCGCCTTTAACCTCCTGATTGGCCCAGTTTGCAATTTCTGCGGAAGATGAACAGGAATAGGGAGAACCAATGAGAGACTAGCTGGAGGTGTCTGGACGGGCAAATTAACTCTCATTTCCCACCAGGAAGAGGAAATAACCAAAGGCTCAGCGTGCCGTGCCGGAACCAGATTAGGGCCTGAAGCCATCCTGCGGTGTTGCGGCCAGCTCAAAAGAAAGCGAGTTGAAGAAAGGAGTTCAGGGGCACTGTAATTCACAAACCTGCAGAGTTATAAATGACAGCTATCGTCCAAAAATATACTGAAGTAAGGCTGCCAAGAGGACTTGAAAGCGGGGCAGAATTGCAGGAAACCGATTTCAGGAGGTAGACTGGAATTGCATTGAAAGCATAGGAAAAGAGGCAGAACGTCCACAATGATGCACTTGGCCAAAAAGGGCGTATGCGTTTTTCCCTGAATATATTCAGGAAAAAACGCATACGCACTTTTTAGCCAACCAAGCAAACTTGCAAAGGAAATCTGCACTACAATGAAGTCTGACTTCCCCCCGGTCAAAAGGGCCACCTGAAAAAAGTGTAAAATCCAGAAAGGCAGGACAGGCCATGGAGAACTGGGAGCCTTGTTATGCTGATGGGCGGGATGTAAATTGCCAACAGACACTCGGGAGAAGTGTATGGTGTTTCCTGAAACATCTAAAAAACAAAGCAACAGAGCCTAGGGCACTTCCACTTATGGTCCTATAGCTTAGGGAAATTAAAATCAAAAAGATACAGCCACCCCAATGTTTGGGACGCCTCTGTTTACAAGAACCTCGTTTACCGTACAAGTTCAATATCACAGAAAGTGAAAAATGGATAAAGATCTTGTGGTACTTACGTACAATGCAGTATCACTCAGCAATGAAATCTATGTCATCAGGCCCGTAACAGCTTAATGAGTGGATTCAGCTACAATGATTCTAACTGAAATAAGTCACACAGGAAATGAAACATCATAAGATATCAGTAATACACGGAATGTAAACTTGGCTACACAGGAACTGAATTCCAAAACAGAACAGGGTCTCAAATTTAGAAAACCAACTTATGCTTGCTTAAGGGTAAAGGTGAGTTGGGGTGCTGCATAAAACCAGAGATTGAAATGAGCACAGATAAAGTTCCTTAAGCCAAATATGGAATAGACAAGAGCTACTCCTTGCTCAACGAAATGGCCTCAACACCCCATATTAAACGCCTAAGAATATACCTGACTAGTAAGTATCTTAAAACCTATGGATTGCTATGTCTCCAAAAGAGAATCAAGCGTGTGTACAGGGGCATAAACGCAGCAGTGATAGGATTGGAGAGGTTCGGTGAGCAAATGAAGACCCTTTGAAGTCATATTGCATGGTACCCAGTCCACGGGTCTCAACTCTCCAGGTTTAAGGGATTCTTCCTTCAGCTAAAACATGCATGTGGAACCCAGAGTATGATCAACCGTGTGAACGGGAGACATGTTCAAATATGTCTCAGTTTTCCTCCCCTGGTACTCTGGTGCAACATTCCAGACGCTTTACTAACACTCTCCCCACTTGGAGAGTCAGCGCCTTTAACCTCCTGTTTGGCCCAGTTTGCAATTTCTGCGGAAGATGAACAGGAATAGGGAGAACCAATGAGAGACTAGCTGGAGGTGTCTGGACGGGCAAATTTAACTCTCATTTCCCACCAGGAAGAGGAAATAACCAAAGGCTCAGCGTGCCATGCCGGAACCAGATAAGGGCCTGAAGCCATTCTGCGGTGTTGCGGCCAGCTCACAAGAAAGCGAGTTGAAGAAAGGAGCTCAGGGGCACTGTAATTCACAAACCTGCAGAGTTATAAATGACAGCTATCGTCCAAAAATATACTGAAGTAAGGCTGCCAAGAGGGCTTGAAAGCTGGGCAGAATTGCAGGAAACCGATTTCAGGAGGTAGACTGGAATTGCATTGAAAGCACAGGAAAAGAGGCAGAACGTCCACAATGATGCACTTGGCCAAAAAGGGCGTATGCGTTTTTTCCTGAATATATTCAGGAAAAAACGCATACGCCCTTTTTGGCCAACCAAGCAAGCTTGCAAAGGAAATCTGCACTACAATGAAGTCTCACTTCCCCCCGGTCAAAAGGGCCATCTGAAAAAAGTGTAAAATCCAGAAAGGCAGGACAGGCCATGGAGAACTGGGAGCCTTGTTATGCTGATGGGCAGGATGTAAATTGCCAACAGACACTCGGGAGAAGTGTATGGTGTTTCCTGAAACATCCAAAAAAACAAAGCAACAGAGCCTAGGGCACTTCCACTTATGGTCCTATAGCTTAGGGAAATTAAAATCAAAAAGACACAGCCACCCCAACGTTTGGGACGCCTCTGTTTACAAGAACCTCATTTACAGTATAAGTTCACATCGCAGAAAGTGAAAAATGGATAAAGAAGTTGTGGTATTTACTAACAAAGCAATATCACTCAGCAATGAAATCTATGTCATCAGGCCGTTAGCAGCACAACAAGTGGGTTCAGGTATGATGATTCTAACTGAAATAAGTCACACAGAAAAAGAAACATCATAAGATATCAGTAATACACGGAATGTAAACTTGGCTACACAGGAACTGAATTACAGAACAGAACAGGGTCTCAAATTTAGAAAACCAACTTATGCTTGCTTAAGGGTAAAGGTGAGTTGGGGTGCTGCATAAAACCAGAGATTGAAATGAGCACAGATAAAGTTCCTTAAGCCAAATATGGAATAGACAAGAGCTACTCCTTGCTCAACGAAATGGACTCAACACCCCATATTAAACGCCTAAGAATGTACCTGACTAGTAAGTATCTTAAAACCTATGGATTGCTATGTCTCCGAAAGAGAAACAAGCATGTGTACAGGGGCATAAACGAGGCAGTGATAGGATTGGAGAGGTTCGGTGAGCAAATGAAGGCCCTTTGAAGTCATATTGCATGGTACCCATTCCACGGGTTTCAACTACCCAGTTTTAAGGTATTCTTCCTTCAGCTAAAACATGCATGTGGAACCTAGGGTATGATCAACCATGTGATCGGGAGACGTGTTCAAATATGTCTCAGTTTTCCTCCCCTGGTACTCGGGTGCAACATTCCAGACGCTTTACTAACACTCTCCCCACTTGGAGAGTCAGTCCCTTTAACCTCCTGTTAGGCCCAGTTTGCAATTTCTGCGGAAGATGAACAGGAATAGCGAGAACCAATGAGAGACTAGCTGGAGGTGTCTGGACGGGCAAATTTAACTCTCATTTCCCACCAGGAAGAGGAAATAACCAAAGGCTCAGCATGCCGGGCCGGAACCAGATTAGGGCCTGAAGCCATCCTGCGGTGTTGCGGCCAGCTCACAAGAAAGCGAGTTGAAGAAAGAAGCTCAGGGGCACTGTAATTCACAAACCTGCAGAGTTATAAATGACAACTATCGTCCAAAAATATATTGAAGTAAGGCTGCCAAGAGGACTTGAAAGCAGGGCAGAATTGCAGGAAACCGATTTCAGGAGGTAGACTGGAATTGCATTGAAAGCATAGGAAAAGAGGCAGAGCCTCCACAATGATGCACTTGGCCAAAAAGGGCGTATGCGTTTTTTCCTGAATATATTCAGGAAAAAACGCATACGCCCTTTTTGGCCAACCAAGCAAGCTTGCAAAGGAAATCTGCACTACAATGAAGTCTCACTTCCCCCCAGTCAAAAGGGTCATCTGAATAAAGTGTAAAATCCAGAAAGGCAGGACAGGCCATGGAAAACTGGGAGCCTTGTTATGCTGATGGGCGGGATGTAAATTGCCAACAGACACTCGGGACAAGTGTATGGTGTTTCCTGAAACATCTAAAAAACAAAGCAACAGAGCCTAGGGCACTTCCACTTATGGTCCTAGAGTTTAGGGAAATTAAAATCAAAAAGATACAGCCACCCCAAAGTTTGGGACGCCTGTGTTTACAAGGACCTCGTTTCCTGTACAAGTTCAATATCACAGAAATTGAAAAATGGATAAAGAACTTGTGGTACTTACGTACAATGCAGTATCACTCAGCAATGAAATCTATGTCATCAGGCCCGTAGCAGCATAATGAGTGGATTCAGGTACGATGATTCTAACTGAAATAAGTCACACAGAAAAAGAAACATCATAAGATATCACTAATACACGGAATGTAAACTTGGCTACACAGGAACTGAATTCCAAAACAGAACAGGGTCTCAAATTTAGAAAACCAACTTATGCTTGCTTAAGGGTAAAGGTGAGTTGGGGTGCTGCATAAAACCAGAGATTGAAATGAGCACAGATAAAGTTCCTTAAGCCAAATATGGAATCGACAAGAGCTACTCCTTGCTCAACGAAATGGACTCAACACCCCATATTAAACGCCTAAGAATGTACCTGACTAGTAAGTATCTTAAAACCTATGGATTGCTATGTCTCCAAAAGAGAATCAAGCGTGTGGACAGGGGCATAAACGCAGCAGTGATAGGATTGGAGAGGTTCGGTGAGCAAATGAAGACCCTTTGAAGTCATATTGCATGGTACCCATTACATGGGTCTCAACTCTCCAGGTTTAAGGTATTCTTCCTTCAGCTAAAACATGCATGTGGAACCCAGAGTATGATCAACCGTGTGAACGGGAGACGTGTTCAAATATGTCTCAGTTTTCCTCCCCTGGTACTCGGGTGCAACATTCCAGACACTTTACTAACACTCTCCCCACTTGGAGAGTCAGCGCCTTTAACATCCTGTTTGGCCCAGTTTGCAATTTCTGCGGAAGATGAACAGGAATAGGGAGAACCAATGAGAGACTAGCTGGAGGTGTCTGGACGGGCAAATTTAACTCTCATTTCCCACCAGGAAGAGGAAATAACCAAAGGCTCAGCGTGCCATGCCAGAACCAGATAAGGGCCTGAAGCCATTCTGCGGTGTTGCGGCCAGCTCACAAGAAAGCGAGTTGAAGAAAGGAGCTCAGGGGCACTGTAATTCACAAACCTGCAGAGTTATAAATGACAGCTATTGTCCAAAAATATACTGAAGTACGGCTGCCAAGAGGACTTGAAAGCGGGGCAGAATTGCAGGAAACCGATTTCAGGAGGTAGACTGGAATTGCATTGAAAGCATAGGAAAAGAGGCAGAACGTCCACAATGATGCACTTGGCCAAAAGGGGCGTATGCGTTTTTTCCTGAATATATTCAGGAAAAAACGCATACGCACTTTTTGGCCAACCAAGCAAGCTTGCAAAGGAAATCTGCACTACAATGAAGTCTCACTTCCCCCCGGTCATAAGGGCCATCTGAATAAAGTGTAAAATCCAGAAAGGCAGGACAGACCATGGAGAACTGGGAGCCTTGTTATGCTGATGGGCGGGATGTAAATTGCCAACAGACACTCGGGGGAAGTGTATGGTGTTCCCTGAAACATCTAAAAAACAAAGCAACAGAGCCTAGGGCACTTCCACTTATGGTCCTATAGCTTAGGGAAATTAAAATCAAAAAGACACAGCCACCCCAAAGTTTGGGACTCCTCTGTTTAATAGAACCTCGTTTACCGTACAAGTTCAATATCACAGAAAGTGAAAAATGGATAAAGAACTTGTGGTACTTACGTACAATGCAGTATCACTCAGCAATGAAATCTATGTCATCAGGCCCGTAGCAGCATAATGAGTGGATTCAGCTACGATGATTCTAACTGAAATAAGTCACACAGAAAAAGAAACATCATAAGATATCACTAATACACGGAATGTAAACTTGGCTACACAGGAACTGAATTCCAAAACAGAACAGGGTCTCAAATTTAGAAAACCAACTTATGCTTGCTTAAGGGTAAAGGTGAGTTGGGGTGCTGCATAAAACCAGAGATTGAAATGAGCACAGATAAAGTTCCTTAAGCCAAATATGGAATCGACAAGAGCTACTCCATGGTCTACGAAATGGACTCAACACCCCATATTAAACGCCTTAGAATGTAACTGACTAGTAAGTATCTTAAAACCTATGTATTGCTATGTCTCCAAAAGAGAATCAAGCGTGTGTACAGGGGCATAAACGCAGCAGTGATAGGATTGGAGAGGTTCGGTGAGCAAATGAAGACCCTTTGAAGTCATATTGCATGGTACCCATTACATGGGTCTCAACTCTCCAGGTTTAAGGTATTCTTCCTTCAGCTAAAACATGCATGTGGAACCCAGAGTATGATCAACCGTGTGAACGGGAGACATGTTCAAATATGTCTCAGTTTTCCTCCCCTGGTACTCGGGTGCAACATTCCAGACGCTTTACTAACACTCTCCCCACTTGGAGAGTCAGCGCCTTTAACCTCCTGATTGGCCCAGTTTGCAATTTCTGCGGAAGATGAACAGGAATAGGGAGAACCAATGAGAGACTAGCTGGAGGTGTCTGGACGGGCAAATTAACTCTCATTTCCCACCAGGAAGAGGAAATAACCAAAGGCTCAGCGTGCCGTGCCGGAACCAGATTAGGGCCTGAAGCCATCCTGCGGTGTTGCGGCCAGCTCAAAAGAAAGCGAGTTGAAGAAAGGAGTTCAGGGGCACTGTAATTCACAAACCTGCAGAGTTATAAATGACAGCTATCGTCCAAAAATATACTGAAGTAAGGCTGCCAAGAGGACTTGAAAGCGGGGCAGAATTGCAGGAAACCGATTTCAGGAGGTAGACTGGAATTGCATTGAAAGCATAGGAAAAGAGGCAGAACGTCCACAATGATGCACTTGGCCAAAAAGGGCGTATGCGTTTTTCCCTGAATATATTCAGGAAAAAACGCATACGCACTTTTTAGCCAACCAAGCAAACTTGCAAAGGAAATCTGCACTACAATGAAGTCTGACTTCCCCCCGGTCAAAAGGGCCACCTGAAAAAAGTGTAAAATCCAGAAAGGCAGGACAGGCCATGGAGAACTGGGAGCCTTGTTATGCTGATGGGCGGGATGTAAATTGCCAACAGACACTCGGGAGAAGTGTATGGTGTTTCCTGAAACATCTAAAAAACAAAGCAACAGAGCCTAGGGCACTTCCACTTATGGTCCTATAGCTTAGGGAAATTAAAATCAAAAAGATACAGCCACCCCAATGTTTGGGACGCCTCTGTTTACAAGAACCTCGTTTACCGTACAAGTTCAATATCACAGAAAGTGAAAAATGGATAAAGATCTTGTGGTACTTACGTACAATGCAGTATCACTCAGCAATGAAATCTATGTCATCAGGCCCGTAACAGCTTAATGAGTGGATTCAGCTACAATGATTCTAACTGAAATAAGTCACACAGGAAATGAAACATCATAAGATATCAGTAATACACGGAATGTAAACTTGGCTACACAGGAACTGAATTCCAAAACAGAACAGGGTCTCAAATTTAGAAAACCAACTTATGCTTGCTTAAGGGGAAAGGTGAGTTGGGGTGCTGCATAAAACCAGAGATTGAAATGAGCACAGATAAAGTTCCTTAAGCCAAATATGGAATAGACAAGAGCTACTCCTTGCTCAACGAAATGGCCTCAACACCCCATATTAAACGCCTAAGAATATACCTGACTAGTAAGTATCTTAAAACCTATGGATTGCTATGTCTCCAAAAGAGAATCAAGCGTGTGTACAGGGGCATAAACGCAGCAGTGATAGGATTGGAGAGGTTCGGTGAGCAAATGAAGACCCTTTGAAGTCATATTGCATGGTACCCATTCCACTGGTCTCAACTCTCCAGGTTAAAGTATTCTTCCTTCAGCTAAAACATGCATGTGGAACCCAGAGTATGATCAACCGTGTGAACAGGAGACGTGTTCAAATATGTCTCAGTTTTCCTCCCCTGGTACTCGGGTGCAACATTCCAGATGCTTTACTAACACTCTCCCCACTTGGAGAGTCAGCGCCTTTAACATCCTGTTTGGCCCAGTTTGCAATTTCTGCGGAAGATGAACAGGAATAGGGAGAACCAATGAGAGACTAGCTGGAGGTGTCTGGATGGGCAAATTTAACTCTCATTTCCCACCAGGAAGAGGAAATAACCAAAGGCACAGCGTGCCGTGCCAGAACCAGATTAGGGCCTGAAGCCATCCTGCGGTGTTGCGGCCAGGTCACAAGAAAGCGAGTTGAAGAAAGGAGCTCAGGGGCACTGTAATTCACAAACCTGCAGAGTTATAAATGACAGCTATCGTCCAAAAATATACTGAAGTAAGGCTGCCAAGAGGACTTGAAAGCGGGGCAGAATTGCAGGAAACCGATTTCAGGAGGTAGACTGGAATTGCATTGAAAGCACAGGAAAAGAGGCAGAACGTCCACAATGATGCACTTGGCCAAAAAGGGCGTATGCGTTTTTTCCTGAATATATTCAGGAAAAAACGCATACGCCCTTTTTGGCCAACCAAGCAAGCTTGCAAAGGAAATCTGCACTACAATGAAGTCTCACTTCCCCCCGGTCAAAAAGGCCATCTGAAAAATGTGTAAAATCCAGAAAGGCAGGACAGGCCATGGAGAACTGGGAGCCTTGTTATGCTGATGGGCGGGATGTAAATTGCCAACAGACACTCGGGAGAAGTGTATGGTGTTTCCTGAAACATCTAAAAAACAAAGCAACAGAGCCTAGGGCACTTCCACTTATGGTCCTATAGCTTAGGGAAATTAAAATCAAAAAGACACAGCCACCCCAAAGTTTGGGACGCCTCTGTTTACAAGAACCTCGTTTACAGTACCAGTTCAACATCGCAGAAAGTGACAGATGGATAAAGAAGTTGTGGTATTTACTTACAAAGCAATATCACTCAGCAATGAAATCTATGTCATCAGGCCCTTAGCAACACAATGAGTGGATTCAGGTACGATGATTCTAACTGAAATAAGTCACACAGAAAAAGAAACATCATAAGATATCAGTAATACACGGAATGTAAACTTGGCTACACAGGAACTGAATTACAGAACAGAACAGGGTCTCAAATTTAGAAAAGCAACTTATGCTTGCTTAAGGGGAAAGGTGAGTTGGGGTGCTGCATAAAACTAGAGATTGAAATGAGCACAGATAAAGTTCCTTATGCCAAATATGGAATAGACAAGAGCTACTCCTTGCTCAACGAAATGGACTCAACACCCCATATTAAACGCCTAAGAATGTACCTGACTAGTAAGTATCTTAAAACCTATGGATTGCTATGTCTCCAAAAGAGAATCAAGCGTGTGTACAGGGGCATAAACGCAGCAGTGATAGGATTGGAGAGGTTCGGTGAGCAAATGAAGACCCTTTGAAGTCATATTGCATGGTACCCATTCCACTGGTCTCAACTCTCCAGGTTAAAGTATTCTTCCTTCAGCTAAAACATGCATGTGGAACCCAGAGTATGATCAACCGTGTGAACGGGAGACGTGTTCAAATATGTCTCAGTTTTCGTACCTGGTACTCGGGTGCAACATTCCAGACGCTTTACTAACACTCTCCCCACTTGGAGAGTCAGCGCCTTTAACCTCCTGTTTGGCCCAGTTTACAATTTCTGCGGAAGATGAACAGCAATAGGGAGAACCAATGAGAGACTAGCTGGAGGTGTCTGGACGGGCAAATTTAACTCTCATTTCCCACCAGGAAGAGGAATTAACCAAAGGCACAGCGTGCCGTGCCGCAACCAGATTAGGGCCTGAAGCCATCCTGTGATGTTGCAGCCAGCTCAAAAGAAAGCAAGTTGAAGAAAGGAGCTCAGGGGCACTGTAATTCACAAACCTGCAGAGTTATAAATGATAGCTATCGTCCAAAAATATACTGAAGTAAGGCTGCCAAGAGGACTTGAAAGCGGGGCAGAATTGCAGGAAACCGATTTCAGGAGGTAGACTGGAATTGCATTGAAAGCATAGGAAAAGAGGCAGAACGTCCACAATGATGCACTTGGCCAAAAAGGGTGTATGCGTTTTTTCCTGAATATATTGAGGAAAAAACGCATACGCCCTTTTTGGCCAACCAAGCAAGCTTGCAAAGGAAATCTGCACTACAATGAAGTCTCACTTCCCCCCAGTCAAAAGGGCCATCTGAAAAAAGTGTAAAATCCAGAAAGGCAGGACAGGCCATGGAGAATTGGGAGCCTTGTTATGCTGATGGGTGGGATGTAAATTGCCAACAGACACTGGGGAGAAGTGTATGGTGTTTCCTGAAACATCTAAAAAACAAAGCAACAGAGCCTAGGGCACTTCCACTTATGGTCCTATAGATTAGGGAAATTAAAATCAAAAAGACACAGCCACCCCAATGTTTGGGACGCCTCTGTTAACAAGAACCTCGTTTACCGTACAAGTTCAATATCACAGAAAGTGAAAAATGGATAAAGAAGTTGGGGTACTTACGTACAATGCAGTATCACTCAGCAATGAAATCTATGTCATTAGGCCCGTAGCAGCATAATGAGTGGATTCAGGTACGATGATTCTAACTGAAATAAGTCACACAGAAAAAGAAACATCATAAGATATCAGTAATACATGGAATGTAAACTTGGCTACACAGGAACTGAATTCCAAAACAGAACAGGGTCTCAAATTTAGAAAACCAACTTATGCTTGCTTAAGGGGAAAGGTGAGTTGGGGTGCTGCATAAAACCAGAGATTGAAATGAGCACAGATAAAGTTCCTTAAGTCAAATAGGGAATAGACAAGAGCTACACCTTGCTCAACGAAATGGACTCAACACCCCATATTAAACGCCTAAGAATGTACCTGACTAGTAAGTATCTTAAAACCTATGGATTGCTATGTCTCTGAAAGAGAATCAAGCATGTGTACAGGGATTGGAGAGTTTCGGTGAGCAAATGCAGACCCTTTGAAGTCATATTGCATGGTACCCATTCCATGGGTCTCAACTCTCCAGGTTTAAGGGATTCTTCCTTCAGCTAAACCATGCATGTGGAACCCAGAGTATGATCCAACATGTGATCTGGAAACGTGTTCAAATGCGTCTCAGTTTTTGTCCCCTGGTACTCGGGTGCAACATTCCAGACACTTTACTAACACTCTTCCCACTTGGAGAGTCAGTGCCTTTAACCTCCTGTTTGGCCCAGTGTACAATTTCTGCGGAAATTGAACAGGAATAGGGAGAACCAATGAGAGACTAGCTGGAGGTGTCTGGACGGGCAAATTTAACTCTCATTTCCCACCAGGAAGACGAATGAACCAAAGGCTCCGCATGCCGTGCTGGAACTAGATTAGGGCCTGAAGAGATCCTGCAGTTTTGCGGCCAGCTCAAAAGAAATCGAGTTGAAGAAAGGAGCTCAGGGACACTGTAATTCACAAACCTGCGGAGTTATAAATGACAGCTATCATCCAAAATTATACTGAAGTAAGGCTGCGAAGAGGACTTGAATGCGGGGCAGAATTGCTGGAAACCGATTTCAGAAGGTACACGGGAGTCGCTCTTAAAGCATAGGAAAGAGATAGAACTTGGAAAATAATGGACTTGGCAAAAAAGGGCATATGTGTTTTATCCAGAGCTCTGATAACTGAGGGGAGGAGATTCCCAGCAGGTTTAACTGCCACCTGAGGGCTCACATTGCCAAGGCAACGTGAGCAAGCCAGGCAGGAGTTACCTCACAGCAGAGGTCCCACCTTATAGAAGGGTTAGAAACCCAGCCAACATCAGACTCTCACCAGAGGGCCCACATCACGAAGGGGATGGTAACCAGGCAGGAGTGTCTTCACACCAGTGGGGCCGCATCATCTAAAGGTGAGGTACTCAGCACATGTGTCCTCAAACCAGAGGACCCACATCACCAAGGGCCTCGGAGTGAGGCAGGCAGGAGTAGCCTCACAACACTGGGCCCATAGAATAAAAAAGTGAGGAATCCAGCAGTTGGAACCTCCCAGCAGGCGGCCCAGAGCACCGAGGCTATGGGATCCAGGCCACAGTGAACTCACAGAAGAGGGCCCATGTCATGAAACTGAGCAACCCAGCCATTGGGACCTCAGAGCAGGAGGCCCACATCCCCATGGGGATGGAAATCTGGTAGGAGTGTCCTCGCACCACTGAGAACGTATCAGAAAATTTTGGGAGACCAGCAGTTAGGGCCTGATGCCAGAGGACCCTCATCACCAAGGGAAGGAGGCTCCCAGCAGGCTCCAACTGCCACCAGAGGGCTGACGTCGCCAAGGTGATGTGTGCCAACCAGGCACGAATGACCTCACAGCAGAGGGCCCACCTCAGAGAAGTGTGACGAACCCAGTCAGGATCAGACTCGCACCAGAGGGCCCACATCACCAAATGGATTGGAACCAGGCAGGAGTGTCCTCACATGAGTAGGGCCACATCATCTAAAGGTGAGGAACCCAGAACATGTGGCTTCAAACCATAGGACACCCATCACCAAGGGGCTGGGAGTGAGGCAGGCAGGAGGAGCCTCATAACAGAGGGCCCAAAAATAAGAAAGGTGAGGAATCCAGCATTTGGAACCTCCCAGCAGGCGGCCCAGAGCTCAGAGGCTATGGGATCCAGGCCGGAGTGAACTAACACCAGACAGCCCACATCATGAAACTGTGAGCAACCCAGACATTGGGACCTCAGAGCAGAAGGCCCACATCCCCATGGTGATGGGAACATGACAGGAGTGTCCTGGCATCACTGGGCTCACATCAGAAAACGTGGGGTGCTCAGAAGTTAGGGCCTGACGCTAGAGGGCACTCATCACTGAGAGGAGGAGGCTCCCAGCAGGCTCCAGCTGCCAACAGAGGGCCAACGTCGCCAAGGCGATGTGTGCCAGCCCGGCAGGAGTGACCTCACAGCAGAGGGCCCACCTCACAGAAGGTTGAGGAACACAGCCAGGATCAGGCTCTCACCAGAGGGCCCACATCACCAAGGGGATGGGAACCAGGCAGGAGTGTCCTCACACCAGTGGGACAACATCATCGAAAGCTGAGGATCCCAGCACATGTAGCCTCAAACCAGAGGAACCACATCACCAAGGGGTTCGGAATGAGGCTGGCAGGACCGGCCTCACAACACAGGGTCCATAGAATATAAAAGTTGAGGAATCCAGCAG
The DNA here is from genome assembly GCF_951394435.1 of Stenella coeruleoalba. Classification (NCBI taxonomy): domain Eukaryota; kingdom Metazoa; phylum Chordata; class Mammalia; order Artiodactyla; family Delphinidae; genus Stenella; species Stenella coeruleoalba. The sequence goes on along the minus strand of NW_027646154.1, from coordinate 414,164 downwards.
TTGGAACCTCCCAGCAAGTGGCTCAGAGCACCGAGGCTATGGGATCCAGGCCACAGTGAACTCACAGCAGAGGGCCCACATCATGAACCTGTGAGCAGCCCAGCCGTTGGGACCTCAGAACAGAAGGCCCACATCCCCATTGGGATGGGAACCTGGCAGGAGTGGCTTCGCACCACTTAGCACATATCAGAAAATGTTAGGAGCCCGGCAGTTAGGGCCTGACGCCAGGGGGTCCTCATAACTGAGGGGAGGAGACTCCCAGCAGGTTTCAACTGCCAACAGAGGGCCCACGTCTACAAGGTGGCATGCGCCAGCCAGGCAGTAGTGACCTCACAGCAGAGGGCCTATCTCACAGAAGGGTGAGGAACCGAGGCAGGATGAGACTCTCACCAGAGGGCCCACAACACCAAGGGGATGGGAACCAGTCAGGACTGTCCTCCCACCAGTGGGGCCACATCATCGAAAGGTGAGGAACCCAGCACATGTGGCCTCATATCAGAGGACATACATCACAAAGGGGATGGGAGTGAGGCAGGTAGGAGTAGCCTAAAAACAGAGGGCCCAAAGAATAAAAAAGGTGAGGAATCCAGCATTTGGAACCTCCCAGCAGGCGGCCGAGAGCACAGAAGCTATGGGATGCAGGCAGGAGTGAACTAACACCAGAGAGCCCACATCATGAAACTGTGAGCAACCCAGGCGTTGGGACCTCAGAGCAGAAAGCCCACATCCCCATGGGGATGGGAACCTGACAGGAGTGTCCTGGCAACACTGGGCTCACATCAGAAAACGTGGGGAGCCCAGCAGTTAGGGCCTGATGCTAGAGGGCCGTCATCACCGAGGGGAGGAGGCTCCCAGCAGGTTCCATGTGCCAACAGAGGGCCCACGTTGCCAAGGTGATGTGTGCAAGTCAGGCAGGATTGACCTCACAGCAGAGGGCCTACCTCACAGAAGAGTGAGGAACCCAGCCAGGATAAGACTGTCACCAGAAGGCCCACATCACCAAGGGGATGGGAACCAGGCAGGAGTGTCCTCACACCAGTGGGGCCACATCATTGAAAGTTGCAGAACCCAGCACATGTGGCCTCAAACCAGAAGACCCACATCACGAAGGGGTTGCGAGTGAGGCAGGCAAGAGGAGCATCACAACACAGGGTCCATAGAATACAAAAGTTGAGGAATCGAGCAGTTGGAACCTCCCAGCAGGCAGCCAAGAGCACAGAGGCTATGGGATCCAGGCCACAGTGAACTAAGACCAGAGAGCCCACATCATGAAATTGTGATCAACCCAGCCGTTGGAACCTCAGAGCAGAAGGCCCACATCCCCATGGAGATGGGAACCTAAGAGGAGTGCCCGAGCATCACTGGGCTCACTAAGAAAAGTTGGGGAGCCCAGCAGTTAGGGCCTGACGTCAGAGGGCCCTCATCACAGAGGTGAGGAGGCTCCCAGCAGGGTCCAAGTGCCACCAGAGGGCTCATGTCAACAAGGCGAGGTGAGCAAGCCAGGCAAGAGTTACCTGATAGTAGAGGGCGCACCTCACAGATGGGTGAGGAACCCAGCCAGGATCAGACTCTTACCAGAGGGCCCACATCACAAAGGGGATGGGAACCAGTCAGGATTATCCTCACACCAGTGGGGCCTCATCATCTTAAGGTGAGGAACCCAGCACATGTGTCCTCAAACCAGAGGACCCACATCACCAAGGGCCTTGGAGTGAGGCAGGCAGGAGTAGCCTCACAACACAGGGCACATAATATAAAAAACGTGAGGATTCCAGCATTTAGACCTTCCAGCAGGCGGCCCAGAACACCAAGGCTATGGGATCCAGGTCACAGTGAACTCACAGCAGACGGCCCACATCATAAAACTGTGAGCAACCCAGGCGTTGGGACCTCAGCACAGAAGGCCCACATCCCCATGGGAATGGGAACCTGGCTGGAGTGTCCTCGCACCACTGGGCGCACATCAGAAAATGTGGGGAGCCCACCATTTAGGGCCTGACGCCAGAGGGCCGTCATCACCGAGAGGAGGAGGCACCCTGCACGCTCCAACTGCCACCAGAGAGCTCACGTCTCCAAGGTGACGTGTGCCAGCCAGGCAGGAGTGACCTCACAGCAGAGGGCCCACCTCACAGAACGTTGAGGAACCCAGCCAGGATTAGACTCTCGCCAGAGGACCCACCTCACCAAGGGGATGGGAACCAGGCAGGAGTGTCCTCACACGAGTGGGGCCACATCATCGAAAGGTGAGGAATGCAGCACATGTGGCCTCAAGCCATAGGACAGCCATCACCAAGGGGCTGGCAGTGAGGCAGGCAGGAGGAGCCTCACAACAGAGGGCACATAGAATAAAGAAGTTGAGGAATCCAGCAGTTGGAACCTCCCAGCAGGCGGCTCAGAGCACCGATGATAAGGGATCCTTGCCGGAGTGAACTCACAGCAGAGGGCCCACATCATGGTACTGTGAGCAAGCCAGCCGTTTTGACCTCAGAGCAGAAGGCCCATATCCCCATGGGGATGGGAACCTGGCAAGAGTGTCCTCACTCACTTGGCGCACATCAGAAAATGTGGGGAGCCCAGCAGTTATGGCCTAAGGCAAGAGGGCCCTCATCACCGAGGGGAGGAGGATCCCAGCACACTCCAACTGCCACCAGAGGGCCCACGTCGCCAAGGTGACGTGTGCCAGACAGGCATGATTGACCTCACAGCAGAGGGCCCACCTCACAGAAGGGTGAGGAACCCAGCCAGGATCAGACTCTCACCTGAGGGCCCACATCAGCAAGGGGATGGGAACCAGTCAGGACTGTCTTCCCTCCAGTGGGGCCACATCATCGAAAGGTGCGGAACCCAGCACATGTGGCCTCAAATCAGAGGACACATATCACAAAGGGAATGGGAGTGAGGCAGGCAGGAGTAGCCTAAAAACAGAGGGCCCAAAGAATAAGAAAGGGGAGGAATCCAGCAGTTGGAACCTCCCAGCAGGCGGCCGAGAGCACAGAAGCTATGGGATGCAGGCAGGAGTGAACTAACAGCAGAGAACCCACATCATGAAACTGTGAGCAACCCAGGCGTTGGGACCTCAGAGCAGAAGGCCCACATCCCAATGGGGATGTGAACCTGGCTGGAGTGTCCTCGCACCACTGGACACACATCACAAAATGTGGGGAGCCCAGCAGTTAGGGCCTGACGCCAGAGGGCCCTCATCACCGAGGGAAGGAGGCTCCCAGCAGGCTCCAAGTGCCACCAGAGGGCTCATGTCCACAAGGCGAGGTGAGCAAGCCAGGCAGGAGTGACCTCACAGCAGACGGCCCACCTCACAGATGGGTGAGGAACCCAGCCAGGATCAGACTCTCAACAGAGGGCCCACATCACCAAGGGGATGTGAACCAGGCAGGAGTCTCCTAAGACCATTGGTCCCACATCATCGAAAGGTGAGGAACCCAGCACATGTGGCCTCAAACCAGACGACACACATCAAGAAGGGGCTGGGAGTGAGGCAGACAGGAGGATCCTCACAACAGAGGGCCCCAAAAATTAAAAAAGTGAGGAATCCAGCAGTTGGAACCTCCCAGCAGGCGGCCAAGAGCACAGAGGCTATGGGATCCAGGCCTCTGTGAACTAACACCAGAGAGCCCACATCATGAAAATGTGAACAACCCGGCCATTGGGACCTCAGAGCAGAAGGCCCACATCCCCATGGAGATGGGATCCTAAGAGGAGTGCCAAAGCATCACTGGGCTCACTAAGAAAAGTTGGTGAGCCCAGCAGTTAGGGCCTGACGCAAGAGGGCCCTCATCACCGGGGGGAGGAGATTCCCAGCACGCTCCAACTGCCACCACACGGCTGATTTCACCAAGGCAATGTGTGCCAGCCATGCAGGAGTGACCTATCAGCAAAGGGTCTCCCTCACAGAAGGGTGAGGAACACAGCCAGGAACAGACTCTCACCAGGGGGTCCACATAACCACGTGGATAGGAACCAGGCAGGAGTGTCCTCACACTAGTGGGGCCACATCATCGAAAGGTGAGGAACCCAGCAAAGGTGGCCACAAACCAGAGGACCCACATCACCAAGGGGTTGAGAGTGAGGTAGGTGTCTGGACGGGCATTTTTAACACTCATTTCCCACCAGGAAGAGGAATTAACCAAAGGCTCAGCATGCCCTGCCAGAAGCAGATTAGGGCCTGAAGCAGTCTTGCGGGTTTGCGGCCAGCTCACAAGAAAGCGAGTTGAAGAAAGGAGCTCAGGGGCCCTGTAATTCACAAACCTGCAGAGTTATAAATGACAGATAACGTCCAAAAATATATTGAAGTAAGGCTGCGAAGAGGACTTCAAAGCGGGGCAGAATTTCAGGAAACCGATTTCAGGAGGTAGACTGGATTTGCATTTAAAGCATAGGAAAAGAGGCAGAACATCGACAATGACGCACTTGGCAAAAAAGGACGTATGAGTTTGTTCCTGAATGTATTCAGGAAAAAACGCATACGCCCGTTTTGGCAAACCAAGCAAGCTTGCAATGGAAATCCGAACTACTATGAAGTGTCACTTCCCCCCGGTCTAAAGAGCCATCTGAAAAAAGTGTAAAATCCAGAAAGGCAAGACAAGCCATGGGGAAAAAGGAGCCTTGTTATGCTGATGGGCAGGATGTAAATTGCCAACAGCCACTCTGGAGAAGTGTATGGTGTTTCCTGATACATCTGAAAAACAAAGCAACAGAGTCTAGGGTATTTCCACTTATGGTCCTATAGCTTAGGGAAATTAAAATCAAAAACACAGCCACCCCAAAATTTGGGACGGATCTGTTTACAGGAACCTCTTCTACAATACACGTTAAATATCCCAGAGAACAAATAATTGATAAAGAAGTTGCGGTACTTACGTACAACAGAATATCACTCAGCAATGAAATCTGTGTCACCATGCCTGTACCAGCATAATGAGTGGATTGAGGCACGATGATTCTAAGTGAAATAAGTCACACAGAAAAAGAAACATCATAAGGTATCACTAATGCACGGAATGTAAACTTGGCTACACATGGACTGAATTACAAAACAGAACAGGGTCTCAAGTTTAGAAAACCAACTTATGCTTGCTTAAGGGGAAAGGTGAGTTGGGGTGCTGCATAAAACCAGAGTTTGAAATTAGCACAGATACCGTTCCATAAGCCAAATATGTAATAGACAAGACCTACCCCTTGCTCAACGAAATGGACTCAACAATGAGGTATCACCTCACACCTGTTAGAATGGGCATCATCTGAAAATCTACAAACAACAAATGCTGGAAAGGGTGTGGAGAAAAGGAAGCCTCTTCCACTATTGTTGGGAATATAAATTGATACAGTCACTATGGAGAACAATATGGAGTTTCTTAAGAAACTAACAATAGAATTACCATATGATACAGCAATCCCAGTACTGGACATATACCCAGACAAAACCAGAAATCAAAAAGAGACATTCACCGCAATGTTCATTGCATCACTATTTACAATATCGAGGTAATGGAAGCAACCTAAATGCCCACAGACAGACGAATGCATAAAGATGTGGTACATATATAAAATGGAATATTACTAAGCCATGAAAGGAATGAAATTGGGTCATTTGTAGAGACGTCGATGGATCTAGAGACTGTCATACAGAGTGAAGTAAGTCAGAAAGAGAAAAACAAATCTTGTATATTCATGCATATATGTGGAACCTAGAAAAACTGTACAGATTAACCGTTTTGCAAGGCATAAATAGAGCAACAGATGTAGACAACAATCGTATGGACAACAAGGGGGGAAAGCTCTTGGGAGGGTGGTGGTGGGAGGATTTGAGAGATTGGGATTGGCATGTAAACATTTATATGTATAAAATAGATAACCAATAAGAACCTGCTGTATAAAAATATAAAATAAAATTCAAAATTAAAAAGAAATAAAATTTAAAAAATCAAACAGAAAAAACAATTATTCCCTTCACATACATGTATTTATATGAATAAATTATTTCCATGCTTATATCTGTAAATACAAAAAAGAGGAATAAAATCTACCTTGAACCAAAAAGGAAAAAGAGAAAAAAAAAACAGAACCCACCAGTTACTCAGAGGAAAACCGTATCAGGGCACTTACTCCAGTTGTAAACAATTCTGAAGTTGGTCAGTGGTGGGGAATCGTCTCCCATTCAGCCAGCAGCCCCCACACAACAAGCGTCCTCATTGCAAAGCTGGGGCACCGTGCCGAGGCATCTGTGAGTAAACGTGAGCTGAGCCCCAGGCCAGTTGCTGCTGAACTGTTCCCACCCTTCCCAGGTAAAACACCTCAATATATACAAGGACTTGAAGCCTAGAGGAAGGGCCATGGAGCCACACGAGTGACAGGATGCCAGCTGACTTGGTGCCTGCAGGCCAGCCAGGATGGTCCTGGCCCTGGGTGCTCTTCTGGAAGATTTCCATTTCCCTGCCTGAGATACCCGTCCTGTCCCTGCCCCCACTGCTTTTTTCCTTCCTCACTTCTGCCCAGGGAGAAATTCCAGCAGCAGGTATGGGTGACACATCCTCTTCTTTAGCAGGTGGCAGCCTGGCAACTGCTGCAGAAAGTCCAGCAGAGCCCCACTCACACTGGGCCACCCACAAAGCCGTGGCCTCTCACTCCCTCCCACCAGCCCAGCCCCGAGACTGCTGACAGGGCAGAGAAAATGGCGTCAGGCACAGCTGCAGGGGCTCTTGCTGCCTGGAGTGGTATTTATATTGATCTCAACCCAGGCACACCTGGGGAGGGCTGGCCGGCATGGTAAGGCTGCCCAGGTCAGCCAATCATCACCCCTCAGGGGCTCACAGTTGCAGAAAATGGAACTTGCTGAACCGGCCAGGTCCAAGGAACAGGTGTGGGCTCCTGAGAGTCAGGATAGACAAGGGGCTGCAGCTTTGGCTTGTTTTCTAATCATTTTATCTGGCCCATGAGTGGGAGACAACTTCAAGAAAACCCTCTCCTAATGAGAGGAACCCAGGAGTCACGGAGAGGAGGGGTGGGTGGTGGTTGGAGACAGAGGCCTGGTGCCCTGGGTGCAGTGGAAGTCTCTGGAAGACCAGGTGGAGGGAGGCCACACAGAGTGATGCCCAGGGTCACAGACCTGTCGCAGCTGCTGTTTGTTAGTTCAAGTCCTGCTCTGAGGTGCTCTGTGTCAGCTCTGAGCGACAGGTGAGCTGGGGGTGCTCTTCAATGAGGGCTATGTGCACGGTTCCTGTGTGCCCAGCCCTGCCACGGTACCTGCAAGGGTAGCTCTGTATCCTGGGAGGGGCCTGACCATGAGAGCCCCGTGGGCTGGGTTGGGGGTGGGGTACCTGCCGAGGAGAGCTCCATATCCTGGGATTGGCCTGACCACGAGAGCCCCATGGGCTGCTGGGGACCTGGTAAAGGATGTCAGGACAGTCAGTGAAGCCACCGAGGATATACCTCCAGTTGCTCCTAATTCCTACACCCTGCTGGTCATTCTACCAACCACCAGGACATGGTATTCTGTATTAGTCTTCAATGATGTCTTCTTTTGTATTCCATTAGTCCCAGAGTCACAAGAAATTTTGGCTTGTGAGTGGCAGGACTCAACATACAACTAAAACAATACTTCCGGGCCGTCTTGCCCCAAGGGTGCAAAAATTCCCACACCATCTTTGGGGAAAGCTTAGCTAAAGACTGAAAAGTTCTACCTCTGGAAAAGGAAACCCTCCTTCAATATGCAGATGACATTCTGATCGCCAGCCCTACTAAGGAGGCCTCTGAACTACCAAGCCAATAAAGGATAGAAGTTGTCCAAGAAAAAGCTCAAATATCACAGACTGCAGTGACCTGCCTGGGCTTCATTCTCACAGAAGGTCAGAGAAGCCCATCCCAGGAAAGGGAAGAAACCATTTTCAGCCTTACCCCTTTCTAAAACTAGAAGACAGCTTAGGGGTTCCTGGGGAGGCCAGGGTTTGCTGCTTCTGGATCCCTAACTACAGTCTACTAGCTGAGCCTCTATATGAAACACTGAAAGGAAAAGATGATGATCCTTTTGAACAGAATCCAGAAGTGGCCTTTCAAGAATGGAAAGAGCAGTCAATTCAGACCCTTGCCCTGGAACTCTCTAATTGAGCTAAACCCTTTGACCTTTACATTCCCGGTGAAAGGTGAATCGCCATTGGAGAATTAGTGAAAAAACTGGGACCACTTGAAATGGAACAACGCAAGAATGCCATCCAGGTAGGATAAACTAGAGTCACCAAGGGGCTTGGCCCACTGCCACATCTGGCCAAGATACTGGCGGTATCTAAAAACCTGGAAATCAGCAGCCCAAAAGGCCACCTCCCTCCTAAGGGAAAAGGACCCCACGTGGTGATCCTAATCACCAACCATGCCCTGAAGTTGCAGGGTTTGCTCCGTGGGCACACCGACCTCGAGTGAGGAGGCCCTCCAACTCCAACATCCAGAGAGATAACCGGGGGCAACAGGGCACCATGACGACTCGTGTGAACATCACTTGACCTGGAGTTTCTCTCATAAAACAACAAGAGTGTGTCCCGAAGGAGTAGACTACTGCTTGCAGGACTTACTGCACCCGGAGGGGAGCTAATAATCTTGGCGGGGGAACCGTATATCACACTGTCACCATAGAAAAGCCTACAGACACCGTGATGATGGTGGCCAATAAGACCGGCTGGACTCCTGTTTACTTCAAAAGGCTGTTGACTCAGTGGCCATCATGGTCCTTGATCACCACTGACCCTGGACTGTCTGGGAGTTGAGCAGGCAGGGCTCTGACACCTGGTGCTGTTTGTACGTTAATTCAGGGGCCTAATTGAAGAAAGCGCAGACTACTGGCCAGAGCATCTAGGCTGGCAGAAACGGTCAGCCTAAAGTGGCCGAACAAATGTGGGGCAGGGTGAAATCGGCCCCCACAGCGTCTCTGCACATCTCTTTCCTGGACCCTTAAAGGTCATTAGAATCTATAACACTTCCAATGCTGGTGCTCAGGCGGACGAGCAGGGAGGCAGGGGTCCCGGGGCCAATCAACGTCACCTGGAGGCTGCTGGGGAGAAGTTCTGACCCTCGTCCCCTGGTATGAGGGCTCCCAACTCAGCACTCAGCAGTTACAGAAGAAGGGTCTGCACCCTCAGCACTCCAAGAATGAGGAACGGGACAAAAGGCAGAGGAGGGGTTTGTCCCCAGCAAAGCCCATTAAAAATCCCTGGGAGATAAAAATAGAATCTGGGCAATAAAGTCAAGTCTGACCTTTTTTATCCTTTGTGCTTTGTCTAATTTCACGTGCTCCTAGGGTCCCGCATGCAGAGGTTCCACACCCGGCACTTCAGACCAGATTTCCTAGTGCAGAATGGCTGGGTCGACACCTCAGCTCCTGGGGCCCAGTGCAGACTCCACGATATAGAGCCTGAGCTGCAGCCAACCCGGCCCTCGAGAGCTCCGCCGCCTCCCTCCCACTGACTCTCACAGGATCTCTACACAGCAGCCCAGCCCACAGCCCACGGGGTAGTGCATGCTCTCACCTCTCCATTCTCTGATCAAAATATAAAGTTTCCTTTGCTTGTGAACAAACTCAGTCTCGATCTGTTGGCCCCAATGACACTGGGCAGGGGGACACTTGTTGGGGTCCACTCTGGAGGATCAGTAACAGAAATTGAGACTATTGTAACTTCAATGAACAGATGTGTGAGTCAAACTGTAGTTAACATAGAACAGTGTATAAGGCTCGGGTAAAATAAGATGTTTCTAACACTTCCATTTGATATTTCCATCACTTTATTATAAGCAAGTTCAGTGAAAAGGTTTGTCTTATTTGTCAGGTCAATATTAGAGAAATGAAGTGATTTCTTTCCAAGGATGTACATCTAATAATCTTGGTTAAAGCTTCAATCTTGTTTTAAATGCTTTTCCATTGAAAATGATACCTCTCTTTCAGCTCCCCCATTTCTGAGAAGTATAAAATCTTATAATTTATTATTACCAAAGGGGAAAGGTGGGAGGAGGGATAAATTAACAGTTTGGAATTAACACATACACACTGCTATGTATAAAATAGATCATCAACAAGGAACTACTGTATAGCACAGGGAACTACACTCAATATTTTGCAATAACCTATAAGGGGAAATAATCGGAAAAAGAATAGATATTTTTATTGACATCATCTATCAATGACAGTTAAAGTGTAACCTAAGGGAAGCCGGTGGTGAGTGCTTCTGACCCTGAAGACTTCAATCATCTAAAGTTTGGACTCTGCCTACTTCCCAAGGCCCTTAATGAACATATGTGTAGCCGTAGCTTAAAAAATTCCCCAGTTTGGGTTTCGGGGAGACACTGATTTTGAAAAAGCCCTGGTGTTCTCCTTACATGAATGGGACTCTTCTTACTGCTAAAACATGTCTGTCACACCCAGAGGATGGTATACCGTCTGATCAGGAAGAGTTTGGAAAAGGCATCTCATCTCCTCATCTCCTGGTGCTCGGGTTCACCCCTCCAGCGTCTTTACTAACAGTCTCCCCACTTGGAGATGTCAGCACTGTCAACATCCTGTTGCGTACAGTTTGGAATTTGTCCAGAGGATGAAGCGGAAGGATGAGGAACAATGAGAGACAAGTCCTAGGTGTTCAGACAGGCACATGTCACTCTAATTTCCAATCAGGAAGATGAATTGACCAAAGGCTAGGGTTGCCCATGGAAACAGTATGGGGCTTGAGGAAATCCCACTGCTTTGTGGCCAGTTCCCATAAACACAAGTTGAACAATGGAACTCAGGGGCAGTAAAATTCACGAAACTGCAGAGTTGAAAATATCTATCACTGAAAAATGTCTTGAGGAAAGTCAGAGAAAAGGATTGGTAAGCAAGGGAGAATGGCAGGAAAGGGATTTGAGGAGGTAGAAAGGACTCGCCATTAAGCACAAGAAAAGGGGCTGAACATTGCCAACATTGCAGTTGCCCAAAAAGGCTGTATGCGTTTTTTTCTGTATATATTCAAGAAAAGGGCATACACTTTTTTAGCCAACCAAACAGGTGGGCACTGGAAATCAATACTACAAAAGATATCACTTCGCATCAGTCAGAAGAGCCATCGTCATAAAGTGTAAACACCAGAAATGCAGGACAGGGCAAGGAGAAGAGGGAGCCCTGTGAGGCTTATAGTGGAAATGTATATTGCCAACAGCCATTCTGGAGAAGTGTATTGTGTTTACTAAAGCATCTAAAAAATGAGCTACAGAGCATAGGGCACTTGCACTCATGGGCGTATATCTTGGGAAAAACAAAAATCGAGAGGACACAGGCACCCCAATGTTTACTGCCTCTCTGTTTAAAAGATCCTCGACTAGGATATAACTTAAATGTCTCTGGAGGGAAAAAATGGATAGAGATGTGGTACTTATGTAGAGTGGAATATTACTCAGCCTGGAAATCAATGAAATATGGCCAGTTGTAACAACTCCGGAGGAGTTACGTATGATCTTTCTAAGTGACAGAATTCAAAAAGAAAAAGACACATATCATAAGATATCACTTAAAGGTGGAATCCAAAATGGCTACACATGAAATAAATTACAAAACAAAAACATAGTCAAATATGTAGAAAACACGCATAAGGCTGCTAAACGGAAAGGTGGGGAGGGGTGAGGCATCATCCAAGAGGTTGAAATTAGCAAAAATACCATTCCAAATACCAAACTGATAATCAACAAGGCCTACACGGTAGCTAAAAGAACTGCACTCAGCACACTCAAGTCACCGCAAAAGAATATCTATGACTGGTAAGGATCTGAAAAAGAATTTATTGATGTTTCTCTGTACGTGAATCAAGTGGATGTACAGCAGCAAGAAACAGAGCTTTGAAAATCAGCTGTAACCAATATAGTAATAAATTGAAAAAAATAAACGACAGAGAGACAGAGAAAACCTCTTACAACTTTTCCTCAGGGACGGTGATGCAACATGGATTGAACACATCTAGACCCACAGCAGGATGAGACATAAGGCTGGAAACTGTTCACGCTAAGAGAAATGTGAGGTTGGGTGAGGAAATGCACACCCTTTAAAGTAATACTACCTGGTACCCATTCAATGGGTCCCAAATCTGCAGGTTCAAGGAATCTTCCTACAGCTAAAACATGCATGGAAAACCCAGAGGACTGTACACCATGTGATCGGGAGATGTGTCTAAAATGCAGCTCATTTATCCTCTCCTGGTGCTCCTGTTCATCATTCCAGCCACGTTACTTAGAATCTCCCCACTTAGAGAATCAGCACATTTAAACTTCTGTTTCACACATTTTGCAAATTGTGAGGAGGATGAACGGGAAGAGGGGGAACCAATGAGAGAATAGTTGTAGGGGTTTGGACGGGCACATGTCACTCTAATATCCCATTGAGAATAAGAATTAAAAAAAGGCTCAGCCTGCCTCGCCGGAGCCAAAATAGGGCCTGAAGCAATCCTGCGGCTTTGAGGCCAGCTCACAAAAGAGCAACTTAAAAAATGGAGCTCAGGGTCACTGCAATTCACAAACCTGCAGAGTTATAAATGAAAACTAACGTCCAAAAATATGTTGAGGTAAGGCAAAGAAGAGGATCTGAATGCAAGACAGAATTGCAAGAAACAGATTTCAAGAGATAGATTGGACTCGTCTTTAAAGCACATGAAAAGCGGCAGAATTTCGACAATGATGCAGTTGGCCCAAAAGGGAGTATGCGTTTTTTCCTGAATATATCCAGGAAAAAACGCATACGCACTTTATGGGCAACGAAGCAAGCAAGCAATGCAAATGTGCACAACAAAGAAGTCTCATTTCCCACCGGTCAAAAGGGCCACCTGAAAAAATTGTAAAAACCAGAAATGCAGGACAGGCCATGGAGAACAGGGAGCCTTTATACGCTGATGGACAGCGTGTGAACTGCCGGGAGCCACTCTGGAGAAGTGTATGGTGGTTCCTAAATCATCTAAAAAACAGAGCTACAGAGCATAGGGCACTTCCAATCACGGGAGTATATCTAGGGAAGTCTAAAAATCAACAAGACACAAGCACACCACAGTTTAGGGCTACTCTGTTTACAAGAACCTCAACTTCAGTACACCTTAAATATCCCAGGAAAGAGAACAATGGATAAAGAAGATGTGGTACTTATGTACAATGGAATAACTCTTCACCATGAAATCAATGTAATAAGGCTAGTAGAAGGATAAAGAGTGGAATTAGGTCCGATAATACTACTTGAAATAAGTCAAACAGAAAAAGAAACATATCATAAGATATCACTTATAGAGGGAGGATAAATATGGCTGCACTAAAAATGAATTACAAAACAGAACAGTGTCTCACATTTAGAAAACACACTTATGTCAGCTTAAGGGGAAAGGAGAGGTGGGGTGATGCATAAAACCAGAGTTTGAAATTAGCACAGATACCGTTCAATAAACCAAATAGGTATTAGACAAGATCTACACCTTGCTCAATGAACTGGCCTCAACACACCCTATACACCGCAGAGAAATATATCTGAGTAATAAGAATCTTAAAACCCATGTATTGATATATCTCCATAAGGGAATCAAGTGTGTGCAAAATGGCACAAACACAGCAGTGAAAATGAGCTAAACCCCATTATAGAAATAAATTTTAAAACCAAAAACGCAGAAACAATGAAAGAGAGAAAAATTCTTACAAAATTCGCTCAGGGGCTGTGATGCAACCTGGAATGACCACATATAAACCCACAGCTGGATAAGACATAAGACTGGACACTTGGGGTTGAGAGGATTGGTGAGCTTTGGTGAGCAACTGCCGAAAGTTTAATGCAATACTTCATGCTACTCATTCCAAGGGTCCCAACACTCCAGGTTGAAGGGAATCTTCCTACAGCTAAACCTTGCATGGGAAATCCAGCAGATGGTATACAATATGATCGGGAAAGGTTTCTAAAACGCACCTCATTTTCCTCTCCTGGGGCTCCGGATCAACATTCCAGCCACTTTACTAACAACATCCCCACATGGAGAGTGAATGCCTTTAAGTTCCGGTATCGCACAGTCTGCAGTTAGTGTGGAGGATGAATGGGAATAGGGGGAACCAGTGAGAAAATAGCTGTAGCGGTTTCAATGGCCACATGTCACTCTAATTTCACATAGGAAGAAGAATTAACCAAAGGCACAGCAAGGTGCCCCAGAAGAAGAATAGGGCCTGAAGAAATCCTGTGGATATGAGGCAAGATCACAAAAATAAGAACTGAAAAATGGAACTACGGGCAACTGCAATTCAAAAACCTGCAGAGTTATAAACGACAACTATTTTCCAAAAGTATATTGAGGTAAGGCTATGAAGAGGCACTGACAGCAAGGCAGAATTGCAGGAAACCGATTTCAGGAGGTAGACTGGAATTGCATCGAAAACATATGAAAAGACTCAGAACATCAACAATCATGCACTTGGCCAAAAAGGGCGTATGCGTTTTTTCCTGAATATATTAAGGAAGAAACCCATACACCCTTTCTGGCCAACCAAGCAAGCTTGCAAAGGAAATCTGCACTACAATGAAGTCTCACTGCCCCCCAGTCAAAAGGGCCATCTGAAAAAAGTGTAAAATCCAGAAAGGCAGGACAGGCCATGGAGAACTGGGAGCCTTGTTATGCTGATGGGCGGGATGTAAATTGCCAACAGTCTCTCTGGAGAAGTGTATGGTGTTTCCTGAAACATCTAAAAAACAAAGCAACAGAGCCTAGGGCAAGTCCACTTATGGTCCTATAGCTTAGGGAAATGAAAATCAAAAAGACACAGCCACCCCAAAGTTTGGGACAGCTCTGTCTACAAGAGCCTAGTTTACGGTACAAGTTCAATATCACAGAAGAGCGAAAAATGGATAAAGAAGTTGGGGTACTTACGTACAATGCAATATCACTCAGCAATGAAATCTATGTCATCAGGCCCGTAGCAGCATAATGAGTGGATTCAGGTACGATGATTCTAAGTGAAATAGGGTCACACAGAAAAAGAAATATCATAAGATATCACTAATACACGGAATGTAAACTTGGCTACACAGGAACTGAATTACAAAACAGAACAGGGTCTCAAATTTAGAAAACCAACTTATGCTTGCTTAAGGGGAAAGGTGAGTTGGGGTGCTGCATGAAACCAGAGATTGAAATGAGCACAGATAAATTTTATTAAGCCAAATATGTAATAGACAAGAGCTACTCCTTGCTCAACGAAATGGACTCAACACCCCATATTAAACGCCTAAGAATGTACCTGACTAGTAAGTATCTTAAAACCTATGGATTGCTATGTATCCGAAAGAGAATCAAGTGTGTGTACAGGGGCATAAATGCAGCAGTGATAGAATTGGAGAGGTTCGTTGAGCAAATGAAGACCCTTTGAAGTCATATTGCATGGTACCCATTCCACAGGTCTCAACTCTCCAGGTTTAAGGGATTCTTCCTTCAGCTAAAACATGCATGTGGAACCCAGAGTATGATCAACTGTGTGATCAGGAGACGTGTTCAAATAAGTCTCAGTTTTCATGCCCTGGTAATCGGGTGCAACATTCCAGACGCTTTACTAACACTCTCCCCACTTGGAGAGTCAGTCCCTTTAACTTCCTGTTTGGCCAAGTTTGCAATTTCTGCTGAAGATGAACAGAAATAGGGAGAACCAATGAGAGACTAGCTGGAGGTGTCTGGACGGGCAAATTGAACTCTCATTTCCCACCAGGAATAGGAATTAACCAAAGGCTCAACGTGCCGTGCCAGAACCAGATAAAGGCCTGAAACAATCCTGCGGTGTTGCAGCCAGCTCACAAGAAAGCGAGTTGAAGAAAGGAGCTCAGGGGCACTGTATTTCACAAACCTCCAGAGTTATAAGTGACAGCTATCGTCCAAAAATATATTGAAGTAAGGCTGCCAAGAGGACTTGAAAGCGGGGCAGAATTGCAAGAAACCGATTTCAGGAGGTAGAGTGGAATTGCATTTAAAGCATAGGAAAAGAGGCAGAACGTCCACAATGATGCACTTGGCCAAAAAGGGCGTATGCGTTTTTTCCTGAATATATTCAGGAAAAAACGCATACGCCCTTTTTGGCCAACCAAGCAAGCTTGCAAAGGTAAACTGTACTACAATGAAGTCTCACTGCCCCCCGGTCAAAAGGGCCATCTGAAAAAAGTGTAAAATCCAGAAAGGCAGGCAGACCATGGCGAACTGGGAGCTTTATTATGCTGATGGGCGGGATGAAAATTGCCAACAGCCACTCTGGAGAAGTGTATGGTGTTTCCTGAAACATCTAAAAAACAAAGCAACAGAGCCTAGGGCACTTCCACTTATGGTCCTATAGCTTAGGGAAATTAAAATCAAAAAGACACAGCCACCCCAAAGTTTGGAACGGCTCTGTTTACAAGAACCTCATTTACAGTACAAGTTCAACATCGCAGAAAGTGAAAAATGGATAAAGAACTTGTGGTACTTACGTACAATGCAGTATCACTCAGCAATGAAATCTATGTCATCAGGCCCGTAGCCGCATAATGAGTGGATTCAGGTACGATTATTCTAACTGTAATAAGTCACACAGAAAAAGAAACATCATAAGATATCACTAATACACGGAATGTAAACTTGGCTAACAGGAACTGAATTCCAAAACAGAACAGGGTCTCAAATTTAGAAAACCAACTTATGCTTGCTTAAGGGTAAAGGTGAGTTGGGGTGCTGCATAAAACCAGAGATTGAAATGAGCACAGATAAAGTTCCTTAAGCCAAATATGGAATCGACAAGAGCTACTCCTTGCTCTACGAAATGGACTCAACACCCCATATTAAACGCCTAAGAATGTACCTGACTAGTAAGTATCTTAAAACCTATGGATTGCTATGTCTCCAAAAGAGAATCAAGCGTGTGTACAGGGGCATAAACGCAGCAGTGATAGGATTGGAGAGGTTCGGTGAGCAAATGAAGACCCTTTGAAGTCATATTGCATGGTACCCATTACATGGGTCTCAACTCTCCAGGTTTAAGGTATTCTTCCTTCAGCTAAAACATGCATGTGGAACCCAGAGTATGATCAACCGTGTGAACGGGAGACGTGTTCAAATATGTCTCAGTTTTCCTCCCCTGTTACTCGGGTGCAACATTCCAGACACTTTACTAACACTCTCCCCACTTGGAGAGTCATCGCCTTTAACCTCCTGTTTGGCCCAGTTTGCAATTTCTGCGGAAGATGAACAGGAATAGCGAGAATCAATGAGAGACTAGCTGGAGGTGTCTGGACGGGCAAATTTAACTCTCATTTCCCACCAGGAAGAGGAAATAACCAAAGGCTCAAGGTGCCATGCCGGAACCAGATAAGGGCCTGAAGTCATTCTGCGGTGTTGCGGCCGGCTCACAAGAAAGCGAGTTGAAGAAAGGAGCTCAGGGGCACTGTAATTCACAAACCTGCAGAGTTATAAATGACAGCTATCGTCCAAAAATATACTGAAGTAAGGCTGCCAAGAGGACTTGAAAGCGGGGCAGAATTGCAGGAAACCGATTTCAGGAGGTAGACTGGAATTGCATTGAAAGCATAGGAAAAGAGGCAGAACATCCACAATGATGCACTTGGCCAAAAGGGGCGTATGCGTTTTTTCCTGAATATATTCAGGAAAAAACGCATACGCACTTTTTGGCCAACCAAGCAAGCTTGCAAAGGAAATCTGCACTACAATGAAGTCTCACTTCCCCCCGGTCAAAAGGGCCATCTGTAAAAAGTGTAAAATCCAGAAAGGCAGGACAGGCCATGGAGAACTGGGAGCCTTGTTATGCTGATGGGCGGGATGTAAATTGCCAACAGACACTCGGGAGAAGTGTATGGTGTTTCCTGAAACATCTAAAAAACAAAGCAACAGAGCCTAGGGCACTTCCACTTATGGTCCTATAGCTTAGGGAAATTAAAATCAAAAAGATACAGCCACCCCAAAGTTTGGGACGCCTCTGTTTATAGAACCTCGTTTACCGTACAAGTTCAATATCACAGAAAGTGAAAAATGGATAAAGAACTTGTGGTACTTACGTACAATGCAGTATAACTCAGCAATGAAATCTATGTCATCAGGCCCGTAGCAGCATAATGAGTGGATTCAGGTACGATGATTCTAACTGAAATAAATCACACAGAAAAAGAAACATCATAAGATATCACTAATACACGGAATGTAAACTTGGCTACACAGGAACTGAATTCCAAAACAGAACAGGGTCTCAAATTTAGAAAACCAACTTATGCTTGCTTAAGGGTAAAGGTGAGTTGGGGTGCTGCATAAAACCAGAGATTGAAATGAGCACAGATAAAGTTCCTTAAGCCAAATATGGAATAGACAAGAGCTACCCCTTGCTCAACGAAATGGACTCAACACCCCATATTAAACGCCTAAGAATGTACCTGACTAGTAACTATCTTAAATCCTATGGATTGCTAGGTCTCCAAAAGAGAATCAAGCATGTGTACAGGGGCATAAACGCAGCAGTGATAGGATTGGAGAGGTTCGGTGAGCAAATGAAGACCCTTTGAAGTCATATTGCATGGTACCCATTCCACGGGTTTCAACTACCCAGGTTTAAGGTATTTTTCCTTCAGCTAAAACATGCATGTGGAACCTAGAGTATGATCAACCATGTGATCGGGAGTCGTGTTCAAATATGTCTCAGTTTTCCTCCCCTGGTACTCGGGTGAAACATTCCAGATGCTTTACTAACACTCTCCCCACTTGGAGAGTCACTCCCTTTAACCTCCTGTTTGGCCCAGTTTGCAATTTCTGCGGAAGATGAACAGGAATAGGGAGAACCAATGAGAGACTAGCTGGAGGTGTCTGGACGGGCAAATTTAACTGTCATTTCCCACCAGGAAGAGGAATTAACCAAAGGCTCAGCGTGCCGTTCCGGAACCAAATTAGAGCCTGAAGCCATCCTGCGGTGTTGCGGCAGCTCACAAGAAAGCGAGTTGAAGAAAGGAGCTCAGGGGCACTGTAATTCACAAACTTACAGAGTTATAAATTACCGCTATCGTCCAAAAATATATTGAAGTAAGGGTGCCAAGAGGACTTGAAAGCGGGGCAGAATTGCAGGAAACCGATTTCAGGAGGTAGACTGGAATTGCATTGAAAGCATAGGAAAAGAGGCAGAGCGTCCACAATGATGCACTTGGCCAAAAAAGGCGTATGCGTTTTTTCCTGAATATATTCAGGAAAAAACCCGTATGCCCTTTTTGGCCAACCAAGCAAGCTTGCAAAGGAAATCTGCACTACAATGAAGTCTCACTTCACCCCGGTCAAAAGGGCCATCTGAAAAAAGTGTAAAATCCAGAAAGGCAGGACAGGCCATGGAGAACTGGGAGCCTTGTTATGCTGATGGGCGGGATGTAAATTGCCAACAGACACTGGGGAGAAGTGTATGGTGTTTCCTGAAACATCTAAAAAACAAAGCAACAGAGCCTAGGGTACTTCCACTTATGGTCCTATAGCTTAGGGAAATTAAAATCAAAAAGACACAGCCACCCCAAAGTTTGGGACGCCTCTGTTTACAAGAACCTCGTTTACAGTACAAGTTCAATATCACAGAAAGTAAATAATGGATAAAGAAGTTGTGGTATTTACTTACAAAGTAATATCACTCAGCAATGAAATCTATGTCATCAGGCCCTTAGCAGCACAATGAGTGGATTCAGGTATGGTGATTCTAACTGAAATAAGTCACACAGAAAAAGAAACATCATAAGATATCAGTAATACACGGAATGTAAACTTGGCTACACAGGAACTGAATTACACAACAGAACAGGGTCTCAAATTTAGAAAACCAACTTATTCTTGCTTAAGGGTAAAGGTGAGTGTGGTGCTGCATAAAACCAGAGACTGAAATGAGCACAGATAAAGTTCCTTAAGCCAAATATGGAATAGACAAGAGCTACCCCTTGCTCAACGAAATGGACTCAACACCCCATATTAAACGCCTAAGAACGTACCTGACTAGTAAGTATCTTAAAACCTATGGATTGCTATGTCTCCAAAAGAGAATCAAGCATGTGTACAGGGGCATAAACGCAGCAGTGATAGGATTGGAGAGGTTCGGTGAGCAAATGAAGACCCTTTGAAGTCATATTGCATGGTACCCATTCCACGGGTCTCAACTCTCCAGGTTTAAGGTATTCTTCCTTCAGCTAAAACATGCATGTGGAACCCAGAGTATGATCAACCGTGTGAACGGGAGACGTGTTCAAATATGTCTCAGTTTTCCTCCCCTGGTACTCGGGTGCAACATTCCAGACGCTTTACTAACACTCTCCCCACTTGGAGAGTCAGCGCATTTAACCTCCTGTTTGGCCCATTTTGCAATTTCTGCGGAAGATGAACAGGAATAGGGAGAACCAATGAGAGACTAGCTGGAGGTGTCTGGACGGGCAAATTTAACTCTCATTTCCCACCAGGAAGAGGAAATAACCAAAGGCTCAGCGTGCCGTGCCGGAACCAGATTAGGGCCTGAAGCCATCCTGGGGTGTTGCGGCCAGGTCACAAGAAAGCGAGTTAAAGAAAGGAGCTCAGGGGCACTGTAATTCACAAACCTGCAGAGTTATAAATGACAGCTATCGTCCAAAGATATACTGAAGTAAGGCTGCCAAGAGGACTTGAAAGCGGGGCAGAATTGCAGGAAACCGATTTCAGGAGGTAGACTGGAATTGCACTGAAAGCATAGGAAAAGAGGCAGAACGTCCACAATGATGCACTT
Source organism: Stenella coeruleoalba (assembly GCF_951394435.1). Lineage (NCBI taxonomy): Eukaryota > Metazoa > Chordata > Mammalia > Artiodactyla > Delphinidae > Stenella > Stenella coeruleoalba. The sequence goes on along the minus strand of NW_027646154.1, from coordinate 393,401 downwards.
GGCCAAAAAGGGCGTATGCGTTTTTTCCTGAATATATTCAGGAAAAAACACATACGCCCTTTTTGGCCAACCAAGCAAGCTTGCAAAGGAAATCTGCACTACAATGAAGTCTCACTGCCCCCCGGTCAAAAGGGCCATCTGAAAAAAGTGTAAAATCCAGAAAGGCAGGACAGGCCATGGAGAACTGGGAGCCTTGTTATGCTGATGGGCGGGATGTAAATTGCCAACAGACACTGGGGACAAGTGTATGGTGTTTCCTGAAACATCTAAAAAACAAAGCAACAGAGCCTAGGGCACTTCCACTTATGGTCCTATAGCTTAGGGAAATTAAAATCAAAAAGACACAGCCACCCCAAAGTTTGGAAGGGCTCTGTTTACAAGAACCTCGTTTACAGTACAAGTTCAACATCGCAGAAAGTGAAAAATGGATAAAGAAGTTGTGGTATTTACTTACAAAGCAATATCACTCAGCAATGAAATCTATGTCATCAGGCCCTTAGCAGCACAATGAGTGGATTCAGGTATGATGATTCTAACTGAAATAAGTCACACAGAAAAAGAAACATCATAAGATATCAGTAATACACGGAATGTAAACTTGGCTACACAGGAACTGAATTACAGAAAAGAACAGGGTCTCAAATTTAGAAAACCAACTTATGCTTGCTTAAGGAGAAAGGTGAGTTGGGGTGCTGCATAAAACCAGAGATTGAAATGAGCACAGATAAAGTTCCTTAAGCCAAATATGGAATAGACAAGAGCTACTCCTTGCTCAACGAAATGGACTCAACACCGCATATTAAACACCTAAGAATATACCTGAGTGGTAAGTATCTGAAAACCTATGGATTGCTATGTCTCCGAAAGAGAATCAAGCATGTGTACAGGGGCATAAACGCAGCAGTGATAGGATTGGAGAGGTTTGCTGAGCAAATGAAGGCCCTTTGAAGTCATATTGCATGGTACCCATTCCACGGGTTTCATCTACCCAGGTTTAAGGTATTCTTCCTTCAGCTAAAACATGCATGTGGAACCTAGGGTATGATCAACCATGTGATCGGGAGACGTGTTCAAATATGTCTCAGTTTTCGTACCCTGGTACTCGGGTGCAACATTCCAGACGCTTTACTAACACTCTCCCGACTTGGAGAGTCAGTCCCTTTAACCTCCTGTTTGGCCCAGTTTGCAATTTCTGCGGAAGATGAACAGGAATAGCGAGAACCAATGAGAGACTAGCTGGAGGTGTCTGGACGGGCAAATTTAACTCTCATTTCCCACCAGGAAGAGGAAATAACCAAAGGCTCAGCATGCCGGGCCGGAACCAGATTAGGGCCTGAAGCCATCCTGCGGTGTTGCGGCCAGCTCACAAGAAAGCGAGTTGAAGAAAGGAGCTCAGGGGCACTGTAATTCACAAACCTGCAGAGTTATAAATGACAGCTATCGTCCAAAAATAGACTGAAGTAAGGCTGCCAAGAGGACTTGAAAGCGGGGCAGAATTGCAGGAAACCGATTTCAGGAGGTAGACTGGAATTGCATTGAAAGCATAGGAAAAGAGGCAGAGCGTCCACAATGATGCACTTGGCCAAAAAGGGCGTATGCGTTTTTTCCTGAATATATTCAGGAAAAAACGCATACTCCCTTTTTGGCCAACCAAGCAAGCTTGCAAAGGAAATCTGCACTACAATGAAGTCTCACTTCCCCCCGGTCAAAAGGGCCATCTGAAAAAAGTGTAAAATCCAGAAAGGCAGGACAGGCCATGGAGAACTGGGAGCCTTGTTATGCTGATGGGCGGGATGTAAATTCCCAACAGAAACTTGGGAGAAGTGTATGGTGTTTCCTGAAACATCTAAAAAACAAAGCAACAGAGCCTAGGGCACTTCCACTTATGGTCCTATAGCTTAGGGAAATTAAAATCAAAAAGATACAGCCACCCCAATGTTTGGGACGCCTCTGTTTACAAGAACCTCATTTACCATACAAGTTCAATATCACAGAAAGTGAAAAATGGATAAAGATCTTGTGGTACTTTCGTACAATGCAGTATCACTCAGCAATGAAATCTATGTCATCAGGCCCGTAGCAGCATAATGAGTGGATTCAGGTATGATGATTCTAACTGAAATAAGTCACACAGAAAAAGAAACATCATAAGATATCACTAATACACGGAATGTAAACTTGTCTACACAGGAACTGAATTCCAAAACAGAACAGGGTCTCAAATTTAGAAAACCAACTTATGCTTGCTTAAGGGTAAAGGTGAGTTGGGGTGCTGCATAAAACCAGAGATTGAAATGAGCACAGATAAAGTTCCTTAAGCCAAATATGGAATCGACAAGAGCCACTCCTTGGTCTACGAAATGGACTCAACACCCCATATTAAACGCCTAAGAATGTACCTGACTAGTAAGTATCTTAAAACCTATGGATTGCTATGTCTCCAAAAGAGAATCAAGCGTGTGTACAGGGGCATAAACGCAGCAGTGATAGGATTGGAGAGGTTCGGTGAGCAAATGAAGACCCTTTGAAGTCATATTGCATGGTACCCATTACATGGGTCTCAACTCTCCAGGTTTAAGGTATTCTTCCTTCAGCTAAAACATGCATGTGGAACCCAGAGTATGATCAACCGTGTGAACGGGAGACGTGTTCAAATATGTCTCAGTTTTCCTCCCCTGGTACTCGGGTGCAACATTCCAGACGCTTTACTAACACTCACCCCACTTGGAGAGTCAGCGCCTTTAACCTCCTGTTTGGCCCAGTTTGCAATTTCTGCGGAAGATGAACAGGAATAGGGAGAACCAATGAGAGACTAGCTGGAGGTGTCTGGACGGGCAAATTTAACTCTCATTTCCCACCAGGAAGAGGAAATAACCAAAGGCTCAGCGTGCCGTGCCGGAACCAGATAAGGGCCTGAAGCCATTCTGCGGTGTTGCGGCCAGCTCACAAGAAAGCGAGTTGAAGAAAGGAGCTCAGGGGCACTGTAATTCACAAACCTGCAGAGTTATAAATGACAGCTATCGTCCAAAAATATACTGAAGTAAGGCTGCCAAGAGGACTTGAAAGCGGGGCAGAATTGCAGGAAACCGATTTCAGGAGGTAGACTGGAATTGCATTGAAAGCATAGGAAAAGAGGCAGAACGTCCACAATGATGCACTTGGCCAAAAAGGGCGTATGCGTTTTTTCCTGAATATATTCAGGAAAAAACGCATACGCCCTTTTTGGCCAACCAAGCAAGCTTGCAAAGGAAATCTGCACTACAATGAAGTCTCACTTCCCTCCGGTCAAAAGGGCCATCTGAATAAAGTGTAAAATCCAGAAAGGCAGGACAGGCCATGGAGAACTGGGAGCCTTGTTATGCTGATGGGCGGGATGTAAATTGCCAACAGACACTCGGGAGAAGTGTATGGTGTTTCCTGAAACATCTAAAAAACAAAGCAACAGAGCCTAGGGCACTTCCATTTATGGTCCTATAGCTTAGGGAAATTAAAATCAAAAAGACACAGCCACCCCAAAGTTTGGGACGCCTCTGTTTACAAGAACCTCGTTTACCGTACAAGTTCAATATCACAGAAAGTGAAAAATGGAGAAAGAACTTGTGGTACTTACGTACAATGCAGTATCACTCAGCAATGAAATCTATGTCATCAGGCCCCTAGCAGCATAATTAGTGGATTCAGGTACGATGATTCTAACTGAAATAAGTCACACAGAAAAAGAAACATCATAAGATATCACTAATACACGGAATGTAAACTTGTCTACACAGGAACTGAATTCCAAAACAGAACAGGGTCTCAAATTTAGAAAACCAACTTCTGCTTGCTTAAGGGTAAAGGTGAGTTGGGGTGCTGCATAAAACCAGAGATTGAAATGAGCACAGATAAAGTTCCTTAAGCCAAATATGGAATAGACAAGAGCTACTCCTTGCTCAACGAAATGGATTCAACACTCCATATTAAACGCCTAAGAATGTACCTGACTAGTAATTATCTTAAATCCTATGGATTGCTATGTCTCTAGAAGAGAATCAAGCGTGTGTACAGGGGCATAAACGCAGCAGTGATAGGATTGGAGAGGTTCGGTGAGCAAATGCAGACCCTTTGTAGTCATATTGCATGGTACCCATTCCACGGGTCTCAACTCTCCAGGTTTAAGGTATTCTTCCTTCAGCTAAAACATGCATGTGGAACCCAGAGTATGATCAATCATGTGAACGGGAGACGTGTTCAAATATGTCTCAGTTTTCCTCCCCTGGTACTCGGGTGCAACATTCCAGACGCTTTACTAACACTCTCCCGACTTGGAGAGTCAGTCCCTTTAACCTCCTGTTTGGCCCAGTTTGCAATTTCTGCGGAAGATGAACAGGAATAGCGAGAACCAATGAGAGACTAGCTGGAGGTGTCTGGACGGGCAAATTTAACTCTCATTTCCCACCAGGAAGAGGAAATAACCAAAGGCTCAGCATGCCGGGCCGGAACCAGATTAGGGCCTGAAGCCATCCTGCGGTGTTGTGGCCAGCTCACAAGAAAGCGAGTTGAAGAAAGGAGCTCAGGGGCACTGTAATTCACAAACCTGCAGAGTTATAAATGACAGCTATCGTCCAAAAATATATTGAAGTAAGGCTGCCAAGAGGACTTGAAAGCGGGGCAGAATTGCAGGAAACCGATTTCAGGAGGTAGACTGGAATTGCATTGAAAGCATAGGAAAAGAGGCAGAGCGTCCACAATGATGCACTTGGCCAAAAAGGGCGTATGCGTTTTTTCCTGAATATATTCAGGAAAAAACGCATACGCCCTTTTTGGCCAACCAAGCAAGCTTGCAAAGGAAATCTGCACTACAATGAAGTCTCACTTCCCCCCGGTCAAAAGGGCCATCTGAAAAAAGTGTAAAATCCAGAAAGGCAGGACAGGCCATGGAGAACTGGGAGCCTTGTTATGCTGATGGGAAGGATGTAAATTGCCAACAGACACTCGGGAGAAGTGTATGGTGTTTCCTGAAACATCCAAAAAAACAAAGCAACAGAGCCTAGGGCACTTCCACTTATGGTCCTATAGCTTAGGGAAATTAAAATCAAAAAGACACAGCCACCCCAAAGTTTGGGACGCCTCTGTTTACAAGAACCTCGTTTACAGTACAAGTTCAACATCGCAGAAAGTGAAAAATGGATAAAGAAGTTGTGGTATTTACTTACAAAGCAATATCACTCAGCAATGAAATCTACGTCATCAGGCCCTTAGCAGCACAATGAGTGGATTCAGGTACGATGATTCTAACTGAAATAAGTCACACAGAAAAAGAAACATCATAAGATATCAGTAATACATGGAATGTAAACTTGGCTACACAGGAACTGAATTACAGAACAGAACAGGGTCTCAAATTTAGAAACCCAACTTATGCTTGCTTAAGGGGAAAGGTGAGTTGGGGTGCTGCATAAAACCAGAGATTGAAATGAGCACAGATAATGTTCCTTAAACCAAATATGGAATAGACAAGAGCTACTCCTTGCTCAACGAAATAGACTCAACACCGCATATTAAACGCCTAAGAATGTACCTGACTAGTAAGTATCTTAAAACCTATGGATTGCTATGTCTCCGAAAGAGAATCAAGCATGTGTACAGGGACATAAACGCAGCAGTGATAGGATTGGAGAGGTTTGGTGAGCAAATGAAGGCCCTTTGAATTCATATTGCATGGTACCCATTCCACGGGTTTCAACTACCCAGGTTTAAGGTATTCTTCCTTCAGCTAAAACATGCATGTGGAACCTAGGGTATGATCAACCATGTGATCGGGAGACGTGTTCAAATATGTCTCAGTTTTCGTACCCTGGTACTCGGGTGCAACATTCCAGACGCTTTACTAACACTCTCCCGACTTGGAGAGTCAGTCCCTTTAACCTCCTGTTTGGCCCAGTTTGCAATTTCTGCGGAAGATGAACAGGAAGAGCGAGAACCAATGAGAGACTAGCTGGAGGTTTCTGGATGGGCAAATTTAACTCTCATTTCCCACCAGGAAGAGGAAATAACCAAAGGCTCAGCATGCCGGGCCGGAACCAGATTAGGGCCTGAAGCCATCCTGTGGTGTTGCGGCCATCTCACAAGAAAGCGAGTTGAAGAAAGGAGCTCAGGGGCACTGTAATTCACAAACCTGCAGAGTTATAAATGACAGCTATCGTCAAAAATATATTGAAGTAAGGCTGCCAAGAGGACTTGAAAGTGGGGCAGAATTGCAGGAATCCGATTTAAGGAGGTAGACTGGAATTGCATTGAAAGCATAGGAAAAGAGGCAGAGCGTCCACAATGATGCACTTGGCCAAAAAGGGCGTATGCGTTTTTTCTTGAATATATTCAGGAAAAAACGCGTATGCCCTTTTTGGCCAACCAAGCAAGCTTGCAAAGGAAATCTGCACTACAATGAAGTCTGACTTCCCCCCGGTCAAAAGGGCCATCTGAAAAAAGTGTAAAATCCAGAAAGGCAGGACAGGCCATGGAGAACTGGGAGCCTTGTTATGCTGATGGGCGGGATGTAAATTGCCAACAGACACTCTGGAGAAGTGTATGGTGTTTCCTGAAACATCTAAAAAACAAAGCAACAGAGCCTAGGGCACTTCCACTTATGGTCCTGTAGCTTAGGGAAATTAAAATCAAAAAGACACAGCCACCCGAAAGTTTGGGACGCCTCTGTTTACAAGAACCTCGTTTACAGTACAAGTTCAATATCACAGAAAGTGAAAAATGGATAAAGAAGTTGTGGTATTTCCTTACAAAGCAATATCACTCAGCAATGAAATCTATGTCATCAGGCCCTTAGAAGCACAATGAGTGGATTCAGGTATGGTGATTCTAACTGAAATAAGTCACACAGAAAAAGAAACATCATAAGATATCAGTAATACATGGAATGTAAACTTGGCTACACAGGAACTGAATTACACAACAGAACAGGGTCTCAAATTTAGAAAACCAACTTATGCTTGCTTAAGGGTAAAGGTGAGTTGGGGTGCTGCATAAAACCAGAGACTGAAATGAGCACAGATAAAGTTCCTTAAGCCAAATATGGAATAGACAAGAGCTACCCCTTGCTCAACGAAATGGACTCAACACCCCATATTAAACGCCTAAGAATGTACCTGAGTAGTAAGTATCTTAAAACCTATGGATTGCTATGTCTCCAAAAGAGAATCAAGCGTGTGTACAGGGGCATAAATGCAACAGTGATAGGATTGGAGATGTTCGGTGAGCAAATGAAGACCCTTTGAAGTCATATTGCATGGTACCCATTCCACGGGTCTCAACTCTCCAGGTTTAAGGTATTCTTCCTTCAGCTAAAACATTTATGTGGAACCCAGAGTATGATCAACCGTGTGAACGGGAGACGTGTTCAAATATGTCTCAGTTTTCCTCCCCTGTTACTAGGGTACAACATTCCAGATGCTTTACTAACACTCTCCCCACTTGGAGAGTCAGCGCCTTTAACCTCCTGTTTGGCCCAGTTTGCAATTTCTGCGGAAGATGAACAGGAATAGCGAGAACCAATGAGAGACTAGCTGGAGGTGTCTGGACGGGCAAATTTAACTCTCATTTCCCACCAGGAAGAGGAAATAACCAAAGGCTCAGCGTGCCGTGCCGGAACCAGATTAGGGCCTGAAGCCATCCTGGGGTGTTGCGGCCAGGTCACAAGAAAGCGAGTTGAAGAAAGGAGCTCAGGGGCACTGTAATTCACAAACCTGCAGAGTTATAAATGACAGCTATCGTCCAAAAATATACTGAAGTAAGGCTGCCAAGAGGACTTGAAAGCGGGGCAGAATTGCAGGAAACCAATTTCAGGAGGTAGACTGGAATTGCATTGAAAGCATAGGAAAAGAGGCAGAGCGTCCACAATGATGCACTTGGCCAAAAAGGGCGTATGCGTTTTTTCCTGAATATATTCAGGAAAAAATGCATACGCCCTTTTTGGCCTACTAAGCAAGCTTGCAAACGAAATCTGCACTACAATGAAGTCTCACTTCCCCCCGGTCAAACGGGCCATCTGAAAAAATTGTAAAATCCAGAAAGGCAGGACAGGCCATGGAGAACTGGGAGCCTTGTTATGCTGATGGGCGGGATGTAAATTGCCAACAGACACTGGGGAGAAGTGTATGGTGTTTCCTGAAACATCTAAAAAACAAAGCAACAGAGCCTAGGGCACTTCCACTTATGGTCCTATAGCTTAGGGAAATTAAAATCAAAAAGATACAGCCACCCCAATGTTTGGAACGCCTCTGTTTACAAGAACCTCGTTTACCGTACAAGTTCAACATCGCAGAAAGTGAAAAATGGATAAAGAAGTTGTGGTATTTACTTACAAAGCAATATCATTCAGCAATGAAATCTATGTCATCAGGCCCTTAGCAGCACAATGAGTGGATTCATGTATGATGATTCTAACTAAAATAAGTCACAGAGAAAAAGAATCATCATAAGATATCAGTAATACACGGAATGTAAACTAGGCTACACAGGAACTGAATTTCAAAACAGAACAGGGTCTCAAATTTAGAAAACCAACTTATGCTTGCTTAAGGGGAAAGGTGAGCTGGGGTGCTGCATAAAACCAGAGATTGAAATGAGCACAGATAAAGTTCCTTAAGCCAAATATGGAATAGACAAGAGCTACTCCTTCCTCAACGAAATGGACTCAATACCCCATATTAAACGCCTAACAATGTACCTGACTAGTAAGTATCTTAGAACCTATGGATTGCTATGTCTCCAAAAGAGATACAAGCGTGTGTACAGGGGCATAAACCCGCAGTGATAGGATTGGAGAGGTTCGGTGAGCAAATGAAGACCCTTTGAAATCATATTGCATGGTACCCATTACATGGGTCTCAACTCTCCAGGTTTAAGGTATTCTTCCTTCAGCTAAAACATGCATGTGGAACCCAGAGTATGATCAACCGTGTGAACGGGAGACGTGTTCAAATATGTCTCAGTTTTCCTCCCCTGGTACTCGGGTGCAACATTCCAGACGCTTTACTAACACTCTCCCCACTTGGAGAGTCAGCGCCTTTAACCTCCTGTTTGGCCCATTTTGCAATTTCTGCGGAAGATGAACAGGAATAGGGAGAACCAATGAGAGACTAGCTGGAGGTGTCTGGACGGGCAAATTTAACTCTCATTTCCCACCAGGAAGAGGAAATAACCAAAGGATCAGCGTGCCGTGCCGGAACCAGATTAGGGCCTGAAGCCATCCTGGGGTGTTGCGGCCAGGTCACAAGAAAGCGAGTTGAAGAAAGGAGCTCAGGGGCACTGTAATTCACAAACCTGCAGAGTTATAAATGACAGCTATCGTCCAAAGATATACTGAAGTAAGGCTGCCAAGAGGACTTGAAAGCGGGGCAGAATTGCAGGAAACCGATTTCAGGAGGTAGACTGGAATTGCATTGAAAGCATAGGAAAAGAGGCAGAACGTCCACAATGATGCACTTGGCCAAAAAGGGCGTATGCGTTTTTTCCTGAATATATTCAGGAAAAAACGCATACGCCCTTTTTGGCCAACCAAGCAAGCTTGCAAAGGAAATCTGCACTACAATGAAGTCTGACTTCCCACCGGTCAAAAGGGCCATCTGAAAAAAGTGTAAAATCCAGAAAGGCAGGACAGGCCATGGAGAACTGGGAGCCTTGTTATGCTGATGGGCGGGATGTAAATTGCCAACAGACACTCGGGAGAAGTGTATGGTGTTTCCTGAAACATCTAAAAAACAAAGCAACAGAGCCTAGGGCACTTCCACTTATGGTCCTATAGCTTAGGGAAATTAAAATCAAAAAGATACAGCCACCCCAAAGTTTGGGACGCCTCTGTTTACAAGAACCTCATTTACCGTACAAGTTCAATATCACAGAAAGTGAAAAATGGATAAAGAAGTTGTGGTATTTACTTACAAAGTAATATCACTCAGCAATGAAATCTATGTCATCAGGCCCTTAGCAGCACAATGAGTGGATTCAGGTATGGTGATTCTAACTGAAATAAGTCACACAGAAAAAGAAACATCATAAGATATCAGTAATACACGGAATGTAAACTTGGCTACACAGGAACTGAATTACACAACAGATCAGGGTCTCAAATTTAGAAAACCAACTTATTCTTGCTTAAGGGTAAAGGTGAGTGTGGTGCTGCATAAAACCAGAGACTGAAATGAGCACAGATAAAGTTCCTTAAGCCAAATATGGAATAGACAAGAGCTACTCCTTGCTCAACGAAATGGACTCAACACCCCATATTAAACGCCTAAGAACGTACCTGACTAGTAAGTATCTTAAAACCTATGCATTGCTATGTCTCCAAAAGAGAATCAAGCATGTGTACAGGGGCATAAACGCAGCAGTGATAGGATTGGAGAGGTTCGGTGAGCAAATGAAGACCCTTTGAAGTCATATTGCATGGTACCCATTCCACGGGTCTCAACTCTCCAGGTTTAAGGTATTCTTCCTTCAGCTAAAACATGCATGTGGAACCCAGAGTATGATCAACCGTGTGAACGGGAGACGTGTTCAAATATGTCTCAGTTTTCCTCCCCTGGTACTCGGGTGCAACATTCCAGACGCTTTACTAACACTCTCCCCACTTGGAGAGTCAGCGCCTTTAACCTCCTGTTTGGCCCATTTTGCAATTTCTGCGGAAGATGAACAAGAATAGGGAGAACCAATGAGAGACTAGCTGGAGGTGTCTGGACGGGCAAATTTAACTCTCATTTCCCACCAGGAAGAGGAAATAACCAAACGCTCAGCGTGCCGTGCCGGAACCAGATTAGGGCCTGAAGCCATCCTGGGGTGTTGCGGCCAGGTCACAAGAAAGCGAGTTGAAGAAAGGAGCTCAGGGGCACTGTAATTCACAAACCTGCAGAGTTATAAATGACAGCTATCGTCCAAAGATATGCTGAAGTAAGGCTGCCAAGAGGACTTGAAAGCGGGGCAGAATTGCAGGAAACCGATTTCAGGAGGTAGACTGGAATTGCATTGAAAGCATAGGAAAAGAGGCAGAACGTCCACAATGATGCACTTGGCCAAAAAGGGCGTATGCGTTTTTTCCTGAATATATTCAGGAAAAAACGCATACGCCCTTTTTGGCCAACCAAGCAAGCTTGCAAAGGAAATCTGCACTACAATGAAGTCTCACTGCCCCCCGGTCAAAAGGGCCATCTGAAAAAAGTGTAAAATCCAGAAAGGCAGGACAGGCCATGGAGAACTGGGAGCCTTGTTATGCTGATGGGCAGGATGTAAATTGCCAACAGACACTCGGGACAAGTGTATGGTGTTTCCTGAAACATCTAAAAAACAAAGCAACAGAGCCTAGGGCACTTCCACTTATGGTCCTATAGCTTAGGGAAATTAAAATCAAAAAGACACAGCCACCCCAAAGTTTGGGACGCCTCTGTTTACAAGAACCTCGTTTACCGTACAAGTTCAATATCACAGAAAGTGAAAAATGGATAAAGAACTTGTGGTACTTACGTACAATGCAGTATCACTCAGCAATGAAATCTATGTCATCAGGCCCGTAACAGCTTAATGAGTGGATTCAGGTACAATGATTCTAACTGAAATAAGTCACACAGAAAATGAAACATCATAAGATATCAGTAATACACGGAATGTAAACTTGGCTACACAGGAACTGAATTCCAAAACAGAACACGGACTCAAATTTAGAAAACCAACTTATGCTTGCTTAAGGGGAAAGTTGAGTTGGGGTGCTGCATAAAACCAGAGATTAAAATGAGCACAGATAAAGTTCCTTAAGCCAAATATGGAATAGACAAGAGCTACTCCTTGCTCAACGAAATGGACTCAACACCCCATATTAAACGCCTAAGAATGTACCTGACTAGTAAGTATCTTAAAACCTATGGATTGCTATGTCTCTGAAAGAGAATCAAGCGTGTGTACAGGGGCATAAACGCAGCAGTGATAGGATTGGAGAGGTTCGGTGAGCAAATGAAGACCCTTTGAAGTCATATTGCATGGTACCCATTACATGGGTCTCAACTCTCCAGGTTTAAGGTATTCTTCCTTCAGCTAAAACATGCATGTGGAACCCAGAGTATGATCAACCATGTGATCGGGAGACGTGTTCAAATATGTCTCAGTTTTCGTACCCTGGTACTCGGGTGCAACATTCCAGACGCTTTACTAACACTCTCCCGACTTGGAGAGTCAGTCCCTTTAACCTCCTGTTTGGCCCAGTTTGCAATTTCTGCGGAAGATGAACAGGAATAGCGAGAACCAATGAGAGACTAGATGGAGGTGTCTGGACGGGCAAATTTAACTCTCATTTCCCACCAGGAAGAGGAAATAACCAAAGGCTCAGCATGCCGGGCCGGAACCAGATTAGGGCCTGAAGCCATCCTGCGGTGTTGCGGCCAGCTCACAAGAAAGCGAGTTGAAGAAAGGAGCTCAGGGGCACTGTAATTCACAAACCTGCAGAGTTATAAATGACAGCTATCGTCCAAAAATATATTGAAGTAAGGCTGCCAAGAGGACTTGAAAGCGGGGCAGAATTGCAGGAAACCGATTTCAGGAGGTAGACTGGAATTGCATTGAAAGCATAGGAAAAGAGGCAGAGCGTCCACAATGATGCACTTGGCCAAAAAGGGCGTATGCGTTTTTTCCTGAATATATTCAGGAAAAAACGCATACGCCCTTTTTGGCCAACCAAGCAAGCTTGCAAAGGAAATCTGCACTACAATGAAGTCTCTCTTCCCCCAGGTCATAAGGGCCACCTGAAAAAAGTGTAAAATCCAGAAAGGCAGGACAGGCCATGGAGAACTGGGAGCCTTGTTATGCTGATGGGCGGGATGTAAATTGCCAACAGACACTCGGGAGAAGTGTATGGTGTTTCCTGAAACATCTAAAAAACAAAGCAACAGAGCCTAGGGCACTTCCACTTATGATCCTATAGATTAGGGAAATTAAAATCAAAAAGATACAGCCACCCCAATGTTTGGGACGCCTCTGTTTACAAGAACCTCGTTTACCGTACAAGTTCAATATCACAGAAAGTGAAAAATGGAGAAAGAACTTGTGGTACTTACGTACAATGCAGTATCACTCAGCAATGAAATCTATGTCATCAGGCCCCTAGCAGCATAATTAGTGGATTCAGGTACGATGATTCTAACTGAAATAAGTCACACAGAAAAAGAAACATCATAAGATATCACTAATACACGGAATGTAAACTTGGCTACACAGGAACTGAATTCCAAAACAGAACAGGGTCTCAAATTTAGAAAACCAACTTCTGCTTGCTTAAGGGTAAAGGTGAGTTGGGGTGCTGCATAAAACCAGAGACTGAAATGAGCACAGATAAAGTTCCTTAAGCCAAATATGGAATAGACAAGAGCTACTCCTTGCTCAACGAAATGGACTCAACACTCCATATTAAACGCCTAAGAATGTACCTGACTAGTAAGTATCTTAAATCCTATGGATTGCTATGTCTCGAGAAGAGAATCAAGCGTGTGTACAGGGGCATAAACGCAGCAGTGATAGGATTGGAGAGGTTCGGTGAGCAAATGCAGACCCTTTGTAGTCATATTGCATGGTACCCATTCCACGGGTTTCAACTACCCAGGTTTAAGGTATTTTTCCTTCAGCTAAAATATGCATGTGGAACCTAGGGTATGATCAACCGTGTGATCGGGAGTCGTGTTCAAATATGTCTCAGTTTTCCTCCCCTGGTACTCGGGTGCAACATTCCAGGCGCTTTACTAACACTCTCCCGACTTGGAGAGTCAGTCCCTTTAACCTCCTGTTTGGCCCAGTTTGCAATTTCTGCGGAAGATGAACAGGAATAGCGAGAATCAATGAGAGACTAGCTGGAGGTGTCTGGACGGGCAAATTTAACTCTCATTTCCCACCAGGAAGAGGAAATAATCAAAGGCTCAGCGTGCCGTGACGGAACCAGATTAGGGCCTGAAGCCATCCGGGGGTGTTGCGGCCAGGTCACAAGAAAGCGAGTTGAAGAAACGAGCTCAGGGGCACTGTAATTCACAAACCTGCAGAGTTATAAATGACAGCTATCGTCCAAAAATATACTGAAGTAAGGCTGCCAAGAGGACTTGGAAGCGCGGCAGAACTGCAGGAAACCGATTTCAGGAGGTATACTGGAATTGCATTGAAAGCATAGGAAAAGAGGCAGAGCGTCCACAATGATGCACTTGGCCAAAAAGGGCGTATGCGTTTTTTCCTGAATATATTCAGGAAAAAACGCATACGCCCTTTTTGGCCAACCAAGCAAGCTTGCAAAGGAAATCTGCACTACAATGAAGTCTCACTTCCCCCCGGTCAAACGGGCCATCTGAAAAAAGTGTAAAATCCAGAAAGGCAGGACAGGCCATGGAGAACTGGGAGCCTTGTTATGCTGATGGGCGGGATGTAAATTGCCAACAGACACTCGGGACAAGTGTATGGTGTTTCCTGAAACATCTAAAAAACAAAGCAACAGAGCCTAGGGCACTTCCACTTATGGTCCTATAGCTTAGGGAAATTAAAATCAAAAAGACACAGCCACCCCAAAGTTTGGGACGCCTCTGTTTACAAGAACCTCGTTTACCGTACAAGTTCAATATCACAGAAAGTGAAAAATGGATAAAGAACTTGTGGTACTTACGTACAATGCAGTATCACTCAGCAATGAAATCTATGTCATCAGGCCCGTAACAGCTTAATGAGTGGATTCAGGTACAATGATTCTAACTGAAATAAGTCACACAGAAAATGAAACATCATAAGATATCAGTAATACACGGAATGTAAACTTGGCTACACAGGAACTGAATTCCAAAACAGAACACGGACTCAAATTTAGAAAACCAACTTATGCTTGCTTAAGGGGAAAGTTGAGTTGGGGTGCTGCATAAAACCAGAGATTAAAATGAGCACAGATAAAGTTCCTTAAGCCAAATATGGAATAGACAAGAGCTACTCCTTGCTCAACGAAATGGACTCAACACCCCATATTAAACGCCTAAGAATGTACCTGACTAGTAAGTATCTTAAAACCTATGGATTGCTATGTCTCTGAAAGAGAATCAAGCGTGTGTACAGGGGCATAAACGCAGCAGTGATAGGATTGGAGAGGTTCGGTGAGCAAATGAAGACCCTTTGAAGTCATATTGCATGGTACCCATTCCACGGGTCTCAACTCTCCAGGTTTAAGGTATTCTTCCTTCAGCTAAAACATGCATGTGGAACCCAGAGTATGATCAACCGTGTGAACGGGAGACGTGTTCAAATATGTCTCAGTTTTCCTCCCCCGGTACTCGGGTGCAACATTCCAGACGCTTTACTAACACTCTCCCGACTTGGAGAGTCAGTCCCTTTAACCTCCTGTTTGGCCCAGTTTGCAATTTCTGCGGAAGATGAACAGGAATAGCGAGAACCAATGAGAGACTAGCTGGAGGTGTCTGGACGGGCAAATTTAACTCTCATTTCCCACCAGGAAGAGGAAATAACCAAAGGCTCAGCATGCCGGGCCGGAACCAGATTAGGGCCTGAAGCCATCCTGCGGTGTTGTGGCCAGCTCACAAGAAAGCGAGTTGAAGAAAGGAGCTCAGGGGCACTGTAATTCACAAACCTGCAGAGTTATAAATGACAGCTATCGTCCAAAAATATATTGAAGTAAGGCTGCCAAGAGGACTTGAAAGCGGGGCAGAATTGCAGGAAACCGATTTCAGGAGGTAGACTGGAATTGCATTGAAAGCATAGGAAAAGAGGCAGAGCGTCCACAATGATGCACTTGGCCAAAAAGGGCGTATGCGTTTTTTCCTGAATATATTCAGGAAAAAACGCATACGCCCTTTTTGGCCAACCAAGCAAGCTTGCAAAGGAAATCTGCACTACAATGAAGTCTCACTTCCCCCCGGTCAAAAGGGCCATCTGAAAAAAGTGTAAAATCCAGAAAGGCAGGACAGGCCATGGAGAACTGGGAGCCTTGTTATGCTGATGGGAAGGATGTAAATTGCCAACAGACACTTGGGAGATGTGTATGGTGTTTCCTGAAACATCCAAAAAAACAAAGCAACAGAGCCTAGGGCACTTCCACTTATGGTCCTATAGCTTAGGGAAATTAAAATCAAAAAGACACAGCCACCCTAAAGTTTGGGACGCCTCTGTTTACAAGAACCTCGTTTACAGTACAAGTTCAACATCGCAGAAAGTGAAAAATGGATAAAGAAGTTGTGGTATTTACTTACAAAGCAATATCACTCAGCAATGAAATCTACGTCATCAGGCCCTTAGCAGCACAATGAGTGGATTCAGGTACGATGATTCTAACTGAAATAATTCACACAGAAAAAGAAACATCATAAGATATCAGTAATACATGGAATGTAAACTTGGCTACACAGGAACTGAATTACAGAACAGAACAGGGTCTCAAATTTAGAAAACCAACTTATGCTTGCTTAAGGGGAAAGGTGAGTTGGGGTGCTGCATAAAACCAGAGATTGAAATGAGCACAGATAATGTTCCTTAAACCAAATATGGAATAGACAAGAGCTACTCCTTGCTCAACGAAATTGACTCAACACCGCATATTAAACGCCTAAGAATGTACCTGACTAGTAAGTATCTTAAAACCTATGGATTGCTATGTCTCCGAAAGAGAATCAAGCATGTGTACAGGGACATAAACGCAGCAGTGATAGGATTGGAGAGGTTTGGTGAGCAAATGAAGGCCCTTTGAATTCATATTGCATGGTACCCATTCCACGGGTTTCAACTACCCAGGTTTAAGGTATTCTTCCTTCAGCTAAAACATGCATGTGGAACCTAGGGTATGATCAACCATGTGATCGGGAGACGTGTTCAAATATGTCTCAGTTTTCGTACCCTGGTACTCGGGTGCAACATTCCAGACGCTTTACTAACACTCTCCCTACTTGGAGAGTCAGTCCCTTTAACCTCCTGTTTGGCCCAGTTTGCAATTTCTGCGGAAGATGAACAGGAAGAGCGAGAACCAATGAGAGACTAGCTGGAGGTTTCTGGATGGGCAAATTTAACTCTCATTTCCCACCAGGAAGAGGAAATAACCAAAGGCTCAGCATGCCGGGCCGGAACCAGATTAGGGCCTGAAGCCATCCTGCGGTGTTGCGGCCAGCTCACAAGAAAGCGAGTTGAAGAAAGGAGCTCAGGGGCACTGTAATTCACAAACCTGCAGAGTTATAAATGACAGCTATCGTCAAAAATATATTGAAGTAAAGCTGCCAAGAGGACTTGAAAGCGGGGCAGAATTGCAGGAATCCGATTTAAGGAGGTAGACTGGAATTGCATTGAAAGCATAGGAAAAGAGGCAGAGCGTCCACAATGATGCACTTGGCCAAAAAGGGCGTATGCGTTTTTTCTTGAATATATTCAGGAAAAAACGCGTATGCCCTTTTTGGCCAACCAAGCAAGCTTGCAAAGGAAATCTGCACTACAATGAAGTCTGACTTCCCCCCGGTCAAAAGGGCCATCTGAAAAAAGTGTAAAATCCAGAAAGGCAGGACAGGCCATGGAGAACTGGGAGCCTTGTTATGCTGATGGGCGGGATGTAAATTGCCAACAGACACTCGGGAGAAGTGTATGGTGTTTCCTGAAACATCTAAAAAACAAAGCAACAGAGCCTAGGGCACTTCCACTTATGGTCCTGTAGCTTAGGGAAATTAAAATCAAAAAGACACAGCCACCCGAAAGTTTGGGACGCCTCTGTTTACAAGAACCTCGTTTACAGTACAAGTTCAATATCACAGAAAGTGAAAAATGGATAAAGAAGTTGTGGTATTTACTTACAAAGCAATATCACTCAGCAATGAAATCTATGTCATCAGGCCCTTAGAAGCACAATGAGTGGATTCAGGTATGGTGATTCTAACTGAAATAAGTCACACAGAAAAAGAAACATCATAAGATATCAGTAATACATGGAATGTAAACTTGGCTACACAGGAACTGAATTACACAACAGAACAGGGTCTCAAATTTAGAAAACCAACTTATGCTTGCTTAAGGGTAAAGGTGAGTTGGGGTGCTGCATAAAACCAGAGACTGAAATGAGCACAGATAAAGTTCCTTAAGCCAAATATGGAATAGACAAGAGCTACCCCTTGCTCAACGAAATGGACTCAACACCCCATATTAAACGCCTAAGAATGTACCTGACTAGTAAGTATCTTAAAACCTATGGATTGCTATGTCTCCAAAAGAGAATCAAGCGTGTGTACAGGGGCATAAATGCAGCAGTGATAGGATTGGAGATGTTCGGTGAGCAAATGAAGACCCTTTGAAGTCATATTGCATGGTACCCATTCCACGGGTCTCAACTCTCCAGGTTTAAGGTATTCTTCCTTCAGCTAAAACATTTATGTGGAACCCAGAGTATGATCAACCGTGTGAACGGGAGACGTGTTCAAATATGTCTCAGTTTTCCTCCCCTGTTACTCGGGTACAACATTCCAGATGCTTTACTAACACTCTCCCCACTTGGAGAGTCAGCGCCTTTAACCTCCTGTTTGGCCCAGTTTGCAATTTCTGCAGAAGATGAACAGGAATAGCGAGAACCAATGAGAGACTAGCTGGAGGTGTCTGGACGGGCAAATTTAACTCTCATTTCCCACCAGGAAGAGGAAATAACCAAAGGCTCAGCGTGCCGTGCCGGAACAAGATTAGGGCCTGAAGCCATCCTGGGGTGTTGCGGCCAGGTCACAAGAAAGCGAGTTGAAGAAAGGAGCTCAGGGGCACTGTAATTCACAAACCTGCAGAGTTATAAATGACAGCTATCGTCCAAAAATATACTGAAGTAAGGCTGCCAAGAGGACTTGAAAGCGGGGCAGAATTGCAGGAAACCGATTTCAGGAGGTAGACTGGAATTACATTGAAAGCATAGGAAAAGAGGCAGAGCATCCACAATGATGCACTTCGCCAAAAAGGGCGTATGCGTTTTTTCCTGAATATATTCAGGAAAAAATGCATACGCCCTTTTTGGCCTACTAAGCAAGCTTGCAAACGAAATCTGCACTACAATGAAGTCTCACTTCCCCCCGGTCAAACGGGCCATCTGAAAAAATTGTAAAATCCAGAAAGGCAGGACAGGCCATGGAGAACTGGGAGCCTTGTTATGCTGATGGGCGGGATGTAAATTGCCAACAGACACTGGGGAGAAGTGTATGGTGTTTCCTGAAACATCTAAAAAACAAAGCAACAGAGCCTAGGGCACTTCCACTTATGGTCCTATAGCTTAGGGAAATTAAAATCAAAAAGATACAGCCACCCCAATGTTTGGAACGCCTCTGTTTACAAGAACCTCGTTTACCGTACAAGTTCAACATCGCAGAAAGTGAAAAATGGATAAAGAAGTTGTGGTATTTACTTACAAAGCAATATCATTCAGCAATGAAATCTATGTCATCAGGCCCTTAGCAGCACAATGAGTGGATTCATGTATGATGATTCTAACTAAAATAAGTCACACAGAAAAAGAATCATCATAAGATATCAGTAATACACGGAATGTAAACTAGGCTACACAGGAACTGAATTTCAAAACAGAACAGGGTCTCAAATTTAGAAAACCAACTTATGCTTGCTTAAGGGGAAAGGTGAGCTGGGGTGCTGCATAAAACCAGAGATTGAAATGAGCACAGATAAAGTTCCTTAAGCCAAATATGGAATAGACAAGAGCTACTCCTTCCTCAACGAAATGGACTCAATACCCCATATTAAACGCCTAACAATGTACCTGACTAGTAAGTATCTTAGAACCTATGGATTGCTATGTCTCCAAAAGAGATACAAGCGTGTGTACAGGGGCATAAACCCGCAGTGATAGGATTGGAGAGGTTTGGTGAGCAAATGAAGGCCCTTTGAATTCATATTGCATGGTACCCATTCCACGGGTTTCAACTACCCAGGTTTAAGGTATTCTTCCTTCAGCTAAAACATGCATGTGGAACCTAGGGTATGATCAACCATGTGATCGGGAGACGTGTTCAAATATGTCTCAGTTTTCTTCCCCTGGTACTCGGGTGCAACATTCCAGACGCTTTACTAACACTCTCCCGACTTGGAGAGTCAGTCCCTTTAACCTCCTGTTTGGCCCAGTTTGCAATTTCTGCGGAAGATGAACAGGAATAGCGAGAACCAATGAGAGGCTAGCTGGAGGTGTCTGGACGGGCAAATTTAACTCTCATTTCCCACCAGGAAGAGGAAATAACCAAAGGCTCAGCATGCCAGGCCGGAACCAGATTAGGGCCTGAAGCCATCCTGCGGTGTTGCGGCCAGCTCAAAAGAAAGCGAGTTGAAGAAAGGAGTTCAGGGGCACTGTAATTCACAAACCTGCAGAGTTATAAATGACAGCTATCGTCCAAAAATATACTGAAGTAAGGCTGCCAAGAGGACTTGAAAGCGGGGCAGAATTGCAGGAAACCGATTTCAGGAGGTAGACTGGAATTGCATTGAAAGCATAGGAAAAGAGGCAGAACGTCCACAATGATGCACTTGGCCAAAAAGGGCGTATGCGTTTTTCCCTGAATATAATCAGGAAAAAACGCATACGCCCTTTTTAGCCAACCAAGCAAACTTGCAAAGGAAATCTGCACTACAATGAAGTCTGACTTCCCCCCGGTCAAAAGGGCCACCTGAAAAAAGTGTAAAATCCAGAAAGGCAGGACAGGCCATGGAGAACTGGGAGCCTTGTTATGCTGATGGGCGGGATGTAAATTGCCAACAGACACTCGGGACAAGTGTATGGTGTTTCCTGAAACATCTAAAAAACAAAGCAACAGAGCCTAGGGCACTTCCACTTATGGTCCTATAGCTTAGGGAAATTAAAATCAAAAAGATACAGCCACCCCAATATTTGGGACGCCTCTGTTTACAAGAACCTCGTTTACCGTACAAGTTCAATATCACAGAAAGTGAAAAATGGATAAAGATCTTGTGGTACTTACGTACAATGCAGTATCACTCAGCAATGAAATCTATGTCATCAGGCCCTTAGCAGCATAATGAGTGGATTCAGGTACGATGACTCTAACTGAAATAAGTCACACAGAAAAAGAAATATCATAAGATATCACTAATACACCGAATGTAAACTTGGCTACACAGGAACTGAATTCCAAAACAGAACAGGGTCTCAAATTTAGAAAACCAACTTATGCTTGCTTAAGGGTAAAGGTGAGTTGGGGTGCTGCATAAAACTAGAGATTGAAATGAGCACAGATAAAGTTCCTTAAGCCAAATATGGAATAGACAAGAGCTACTCCTTGGTCTACGAAATGGACTCAACACCCCATATTAAACGCCTAAGAATGTACCTGACTAGTAAGTATCTTAAAACCTATAAATTGCTATGTCTCCAAAAGAGAATCAAGCGTGTGTACAGGGGCATAAACGCAGCAGTGATAAGATTGGAGAGGTTCGGTGAGCAAATGAAGACCCTTTGAAGTCATATTGCATGGTACCCAGTCCACGGGTCTCAACTCTCCAGGTTTAAGGGATTCTTCCTTCAGCTAAAACATGCATGTGGAACCCAGAGTATGATCAACCGTGTGAACGGGAGACGTGTTCAAATATGTCTCAGTTTTCCTCCCCTGGTACTCGGGTGCAACATTCCGGACGCTTTACTAACACTCTCCCGACTTGGAGAGTCAGCGCCTTTAACCTCCTGTTTGGCCCAGTTTGCAATTTCTGCGGAAGATGAACAGGAATAGGGAGAACCAATGAGAGACTAGCTGGAGGTGTCTGGACGGGCAAATTTAACTCTCATTTCCCACCAGGAAGAGGAAATAACCAAAGGCTCAGCGTGCCATGCCGGAACCGGATAAGGGCCTGAAGCCATTCTGCGGTGTTGCGGCCAGCTCACAAGAAAGCGAGTTGAAGAAAGGAGCTCAGGGGCACTGTAATTCACAAACCTGCAGAGTTATAAATGACAGCTATCGTCCAAAAATATACTGAAGTAAGGCTGCCAAGAGGACTTGAAAGCGGGGCAGAATTGCAGGAAACCGATTTCAAGAGGTAGATTGGAATTGCATTGAAAGCATAGGAAAAGAGGCAGAGCGTCCACAATGATGCACTTGGCCAAAAGGGGCGTATGCGTTTTTTCCTGAATATATTCAGGAAAAAACGCATACGCCCTTTTTGGCCAACCAAGCAAGCTTGCAAAGGAAATCTGCACTACAATGAAGTCTCACTTCCCCCCGGTCAAAAGGGCCATCTGAAAAAAGTGTAAAATCCAGAAAGGCAGGACAGGCCATGGAGAACTGGGAGCCTTGTTATGCTGATGGGCAGGATGTATATTGGCAACAGACACTCGGGAGAAGTGTATGGTGTTTCCTGAAACATCTAAAAAACAAAGCAACAGAGCCTAGGGCACTTCCACTTATGGTCCTATAGCTTAGGGTAATTAAAATCAAAAAGACACAGCCACCCCAAAGTTTGGGACGCCTCTGTTTACAAGAACCTCGTTTACCGTACAAGTTCAATATCACAGAAAGTGAAAAATGGATAAAGAACTTGTGGTACTTACGTACAATGCAGTATCACTCAGCAATGAAATCTATGTCATCAGGCCCGTAACAGCTTAATGAGTGGATTCAGGTACAATGATTCTAACTGAAATAAGTCACACAGGAAATGAAACATCATAAGATATCAGTAATACACGGAATGTAAACTTGGCTACACAGGAACTGAATTCCAAAACAGAACAGGGTCTCAAATTTAGAAAACCAACTTATGCTTGCTTAAGGGTAAAGGTGAGTTGGGGTGCTGCATAAAACCAGAGATTGAAATGAGCACAGATAAAGTTCCTTAAGCCAAATATGGAATAGACAAGAGCTACTCCTTGCTCAACGAAATGGCCTCAACACCCCATATTAAACGCCTAAGAATATACCTGACTAGTAAGTATCTTAAAACCTATGGATTGCTATGTCTCCAAAAGAGAATCAAGCGTGTGTACAGGGGCATAAACGCAGCAGTGATAGGATTGGAGAGGTTCGGTGAGCAAATGAAGACCCTTTGAAGTCATATTGCATGGTACCCAGTCCACGGGTCTCAACTCTCAAGGTTTAAGGGATTCTTCCTTCAGCTAAAACATGCATGTGGAACCCAGAGTATGATCAACCGTGTGAACGGGAGACGTGTTCAAATATGTCTCAGTTTTCCTCCCCTGGTACTCGGGTGCAACATTCCAGACGCTTTACTAACACTCTCCCCACTTGGAGAGTCAGCGCCTTTAACCTCCTGTTTGGCCCAGTTTGCAATTTCTGCCGAAGATGAACAGGAATAGGGAGAACCAATGAGAGACTAGCTGGAGGTGTCTGGACGGGCAAATTTAACTCTCATTTCCCACCAGGAAGAGGAAATAACCAAAGGCTCAGCGTGCCATGCCGGAACCAGATAAGGGCCTGAAGCCATTCTGCGGTGTTGCGGCCAGCTCACAAGAAAGCGAGTTGAAGAAAGGAGCTCAGGGGCACTGTAATTCACAAACCTGCAGAGTTATAAATGACAGCTATCGTCCAAAAATATACTGAAGTAAGGCTGCCAAGAGGACTTGAAAGCGGGGCAGAATTGCAGGAAACCGATTTCAGGAGGTAGACTGGAATTGCATTGAAAGCACAGGAAAAGAGGCAGAACGTCCACAATGATGCACTTGGCCAAAAAGGGCGTATGCGTTTTTTCCTGAATATATTCAGGAAAAAACGCATACGCCCTTTTTGGCCAACCAAGCAAGTTTGCAAAGGAAATCTGCACTACAATGAAGTCTCACTTCCCCCCGGTCAAAAGGGCCATCTGAAAAAAGTGTAAAATCCATAAAGGCAGGACAGGCCATGGAGAACTGGGAGCCTTGTTATGCTGATGGGCAGGATGTAAATTGCCAACAGACACTCGGGAGAAGTGTATGGTGTTTCCTGAAACATCCAAAAAAACAAAGCAACAGAGCCTAGGGCACTTCCACTTATGGTCCTATAGCTTAGGGAAATTAAAATCAAAAAGGCACAGCCACCCCAACGTTTGGGACGCCTCTGTTGACAAGAACCTCATTTACAGTATAAGTTCACATCGCAGAAAGTGAAAAATGGATAAAGAAGTTGTGGTATTTACTAACAAAGCAATATCACTCAGCAATGAAATCTATGTCATCAGGCCGTTAGCAGCACAATAAGTGGGTTCAGGTATGATGATTCTAACTGAAATAAGTCACACAGAAAAAGAAACATCATAAGATATCAGTAATACACGGAATGTAAACTTGGGTACACAGGAACTGAATTACAGAACAGAACAGGGTCTCAAATTTAGAAAACCAACTTATGCTTGCTTAAGGGTAAAGGTGAGTTGGGGTGCTGCATAAAACCAGAGATTGAAATTAGCACAGATAACGTTCCATAAGCCAAATATGTAATAACAAGAGCTCATCCTTGTTCAACTAAGTGGACTCAACACCCCATATTAAACACCTAAGTATATACCTGACTAGTAAGAATCTTAAAACCTATCGATTTATATATCTCCAAAAGAGAATCAAGCATGTGTACAGTGGCATAAATGCAGCAGTGATAGGATTGGAGAGGTTCGGTGAGCAAATGCAGACCCTTTGAAGTCATATTGCATGGTACCCATTCCATGGGTCTCAACTCTCCAGGTTTAAGGGATTCTTCCTTCAGCTAAACCATGCATGTGGAACCCAGAGTATGATCCAACATGTGATCGGGAAACGTGTTCAAATGCGTCTCAGTTTTTGTCCCCTGGTACTCCGGTGCAACATTCCAGACACTTTACTAACACTCTTCCCACTTGGAGAGTCAGTGCCTTTAACCTGCTGTTTGGCCCAGTGTACAATTTCTGCGGAAATTGAACAGGAATAGGGAGAACCAATGAGAGACTAGCTGGAGGTGTCTGGACGGGCAAATTTAACTCTCATTTCCCACCAGGAAGACGAATGAACCAAAGGCTCCGCATGCCGTGCTGGAACTAGATTAGGGCCTGAAGAGATCCTGCAGTTTTGCGGCCAGCTCACAAGAAATCGAGTTGAAGAAAGGAGCTCAGGGACACTGTAATTCACAAACCTGCGGAGTTATAAATGACAGCTATCATCCAAAATTATACTGAAGTAAGGCTGCGAAGAGGACTTGAATGCGGGCAGAATTGCTGGAAACCGATTTCAGAAGGTACACGGGAGTCGCTCTTAAAGCATAGGAAAGAGACAGAACTTGGAAAATAATGGACTTGGCAAAAAAGGGCATATGTGTTTTATCCAGAGCTCTGATAACTGAGGGGAGGACATTCCCAGCAGGTTTAACTGCCACCTGAGGGCTCACATTGCCAAGGCAACGTGAGCAAGCCAGGCAGGAGTTACCTCACAGCAGAGGTCCCACCTTATAGAAGGGTGAGAAACCCAGCCAACATCAGACTCTCACCAGAGGGCCCACATCACGAAGGGGATGGTAACCAGGCAGGAGTGTCTTCACACCAGTGGGGCCGCATCATCTAAAGGTGAGGTACTCAGCACATGTGTCCTCAAACCAGAGGACCCACATCACCAAGGGCCTTGGAGTGAGGCAGGCAGGAGTAGCCTCACAACACTGGGCCCATAGAATAAAAAAGTGAGGAATCCAGCAGTTGGAACCTCCCAGCAGGCGGCCCAGAGCACCGAGGCTATGGGATCCAGGCCACAGTGAACTCACAGAAGAGGGCCCATGTCATGAAACTGAGCAACCCAGCCATTGGGACCTCAGAGCAGGAGGCCCACATCCCCATGGGGATGGAAATCTGGTAGGAGTGTCCTCGCACCACTGAGAACGTATCAGAAAATTTTGGGAGACCAGCAGTTAGGGTCTGATGCCAGAGGACACTCATCACCAAGGGAAGGAGGCTCCCAGCAGGCTCCAACTGCCACCAGAGGGCTGACGTCACCAAGGTGATGTGTGCCAACCAGGCACGAATGACCTCACAGCAGAGGGCCCACCTCAGAGAAGTGTGACGAACCCAGTCAGGATCAGACTCGCACCAGAGGGCCCACATCACCAAATGGATTGGAACCAGGCAGGAGTGTCCTCACATGAGTAGGGCCACATCATCTAAAGGTGAGGAACCCAGAACATTTGGCTTCAAACCATAGGACACCCATCACCAAGGGGCTGGGAGTGAGGCAGGCAGGAGGAGCCTCATAACAGAGGGCCCAAAAATAAGAAAGGTGAGGAATCCAGCATTTGGAACCTCCCAGCAGGCGGCCCAGAGCTCAGAGGCTATGGGATCCAGGCCGGAGTGAACTAACACCAGACAGCCCACATCATGAAACTGTGAGCAACCCAGACATTGGGACCTCAGAGCAGAAGGCCCACATCCCCATGGTGATGGGAACATGACAGGAGTGTCCTGGCATCACTGGGCTCACATCAGAAAACGGGGGGTGCTCAGAAGTTAGGGCCTGACGCTAGAGGGCACTCATCACTGAGAGGAGGAGGCTCCCAGCAGGCTCCAGCTGCCAACAGAGGGCCAACGTCGCCAAGGCGATGTGTGCCAGCCCGGCAGGAGTGACCTCACAGCAGAGGGCCCACCTCACAGAAGGGTGAGGAACACAGCCAGGATCAGGCTCTCACCAGAGGGCCCACATCACCAAGGGGATGGGAACCAGGCAGGAGTGTCCCCACACCAGTGGGACAACATCATCGAAAGCTGAGGATCCCAGCACATGTAGCCTCAAACCAGAGCAACCACATCACCAAGGGGTTCGGAATGAGGCTGGCAGGACCGGCCTCACAACACAGGGTCCATAGAATATAAAAGTTGAGGAATCCAGCAGTTGGAACCTCCCAGCAAGTGGCCCAGAGCACCGAGGCTATGGGATCCAGGCCACAGTGAACTCACAGCAGAGGGCCCACATCATGAACCTGTGAGCAGCCCAGCCGTTGGGACCTCAGAACAGAAGGCCCACATCCCCATTGGGATGGGAACCTGGCAGGAGTGGCTTCGCACCACTTAGCACATATCAGAAAATGTTAGGAGCCTGGCAGTTAGGGCCTGACGCCAGGGGGTCCTCATAACTGAGGGGAGGAGACTCCCAGCAGGTTTCAACTGCCAACAGAGGGCCCACGTCTACAAGGTGGCATGCACCAGCCAGGCAGTAGTGACCTCACAGCAGAGGGCCTATCTCACAGAAGGGTGAGGAACCAAGGCAGGATGAGACTCTCACCAGAGGGCCCACAACACCAAGGGGATGGGAACCAGTCAGGACTGTCCTCCCACCAGTGGGGCCACATCATCGAAAGGTGAGGAACCCAGCACATGTGGCCTCATATCAGAGGACATACATCACAAAGGGGATGGGAGTGAGGCAGGTAGGAGTAGCCTAAAAACAGAGGGCCCAAAGAATAAAAAAGGTGAGGAATCCAGCATTTGGAACCTCCCAGCAGGCGGCCGAGAGCACAGAAGCTATGGGATGCAGGCAGGAGTGAACTAACACCAGAGAGCCCACATCATGAAACTGTGAGCAACCCAGGCGTTGGGACCTCAGAGCAGAAAGCCCACATCCCCATGGGGATGGGAACCTGACAGGAGTGTCCTGGCAACACTGGGCTCACATCAGAAAACGTGGGGAGCCCAGCAGTTAGGGCCTGATGCTAGAGGGCCGTCATCACCGAGGGGAGGAGGCTCCCAGCAGGTTCCATGTGCCAACAGAGGGCCCACGTTGCCAAGGTGATGTGTGCAAGTCAGGCAGGATTGACCTCACAGCAGAGGGCCTACCTCACAGAAGAGTGAGGAACCCAGCCAGGATAAGACTGTCACCAGAAGGCCCACATCACCAAGGGGATGGGAACCAGGCAGGAGTGTCCTCACACCAGTGGGGCCACATCATTGAAAGTTGCAGAACCCAGCACATGTGGCCTCAAACCAGAAGACCCACATCACGAAGGGGTTGCGAGTGAGGCAGGCAAGAGGAGCATCACAACACAGGGTCCATAGAATACAAAAGTTGAGGAATCGAGCAGTTGGAACCTCCCAGCAGGCAGCCAAGAGCACAGAGGCTATGGGATCCAGGCCACAGTGAACTAAGACCAGAGAGCCCACATCATGAAATTGTGATCAACCCAGCCGTTGGAACCTCAGAGCAGAAGGCCCACATCCCCATGGAGATGGGAACCTAAGAGGAGTGCCCGAGCATCACTGGGCTCACTAAGAAAAGTTGGGGAGCCCAGCAGTTAGGGCCTGACGTCAGAGGGCCCTCATCACAGAGGTGAGGAGGCTCCCAGCAGGGTCCAAGTGCCACCAGAAGGCTCATGTCAACAAGGCGAGATGAGCAAGCCAGGCAAGAGTTACCTGATAGTAGAGGGCGCACCTCACAGATGGGTGAGGAACCCAGCCAGGATCAGACTCTTACCAGAGGGCCCACATCACAAAGGGGATGGGAACCAGTCAGGATTATCCTCACACCAGTGGGGCCTCATCATCTTAAGGTGAGGAACCCAGCACATGTGTCCTCAAACCAGAGGACCCACATCACCAAGGGCCTTGGAGTGAGGCAGGCAGGAGTAGCCTCACAACACAGGGCACATAATATAAAAAACGTGAGGATTCCAGCATTTAGACCTTCCAGCAGGCGGCCCAGAACACCAAGGCTATGGGATCCAGGCCACAGTGAACTCACAGCAGAGGGCCCACATCATAAAACTGTGAGCAACCCAGGCGTTGGGACCTCAGCACAGAAGGCCCACATCCCCATGGGAATGGGAACCTGGCTGGAGTGTCCTCGCACCACTGGGCGCACATCAGAAAATGTGGGGAGCCCACCATTTAGGGCCTGACGCCAGAGGGCCGTCATCACCGAGAGGAGGAGGCACCCTGCACGCTCCAACTGCCACCAGAGAGCTCACGTCTCCAAGGTGACGTGTGCCAACCAGGCAGGAGTGACCTCACAGCAGAGGGCCCACCTCACAGAACGTTGAGGAACCCAGCCAGGATTAGACTCTCACCAGAGGACCCACCTCACCAAGGGGATGGGAACCAGGCAGGAGTGTCCTCACACGAGTGGGGCCACATCATCGAAAGGTGAGGAATGCAGCACATGTGGCCTCAAGCCATAGGACAGCCATCACCAAGGGGCTGGCAGTGAGGCAGGCAGGAGGAGCCTCACAACAGAGGGCACATAGAATAAAGAAGTTGAGGAATCCAGCAGTTGGAACCTCCCAGCAGGCGGCTCAGAGCACCGATGATAAGGGATCCTTGCCGGAGTGAACTCACAGCAGAGGGCCCACATCATGGTACTGTGAGCAAGCCAGCCGTTTTGACCTCAGAGCAGAAGGCCCATATCCCCATGGGGATGGGAACCTGGCAAGAGTGTCCTCACTCACTTGGCGCACATCAGAAAATGTGGGGAGCCCAGCAGTTATGGCCTAAGGCAAGAGGGCCCTCATCACCGAGGGGAGGAGGATCCCAGCACACTCCAACTGCCACCAGAGGGCCCACGTCGCCAAGGTGACGTGTGCCAGACAGGCATGATTGACCTCACAGCAGAGGGCCCACCTCACAGAAGGGTGAGGAACCCAGCCAGGATCAGACTCTCACCTGAGGGCCCACATCAGCAAGGGGATGGGAACCAGTCAGGACTGTCTTCCCTCCAGTGGGGCCACATCATCGAAAGGTGCGGAACCCAGCACATGTGGCCTCAAATCAGAGGACACATATCACAAAGGGAATGGGAGTGAGGCAGGCAGGAGTAGCCTAAAAACAGAGGGCCCAAAGAATAAGAAAGGGGAGGAATCCAGCAGTTGGAACCTCCCAGCAGGCGGCCGAGAGCACAGAAGCTATGGGATGCAGGCAGGAGTGAACTAACAGCAGAGAACCCACATCATGAAACTGTGAGCAACCCAGGCGTTGGGACCTCAGAGCAGAAGGCCCACATCCCAATGGGGATGTGAACCTGGCTGGAGTGTCCTCGCACCACTGGGCGCACATCACAAAATGTGGGGAGCCCAGCAGTTAGGGCCTGACGCCAGAGGGCCCTCATCACCGAGGGGAGGAGGCTCCCAGCAGGCTCCAAGTGCCACCAGAGGGCTCATGTCCACAAGGCGAGGTGAGCAAGCCAGGCAGGAGTGACCTCACAGCAGACGGCCCACCTCACAGATGGGTGAGGAACCCAGCCAGGATCAGACTCTCAACAGAGGGCCCACATCACCAAGGGGATGTGAACCAGGCAGGAGTCTCCTAAGACCATTGGTCCCACATCATCGAAAGGTGAGGAACCCAGCACATGTGGCCTCAAACCAGACGACACACATCACGAAGGGGCTGGGAGTGAGGCAGACAGGAGGATCCTCACAACAGAGGGCCCCAAAAATTAAAAAACTGAGGAATCCAGCAGTTGGAACCTCCCAGCAGGCGGCCAAGAGCACAGAGGCTATGGGATCCAGGCCTCTGTGAACTAACACCAGAGAGCCCACATCATGAAAATGTGAACAACCCGGCCGTTGGGACCTCAGAGCAGAAGGCCCACATCCCCATGGAGATGGGATCCTAAGAGGAGTGCCAAAGCATCACTGGGCTCACTAAAAAAAGTTGGTGAGCCCAGCAGTTAGGGCCTGACGCAAGAGGGCCCTCATCACCGGGGGGAGGAGATTCCCAGCACGCTCCAACTGCCACCACACGGCTGATTTCACCAAGGCAATGTGTGCCAGCCATGCAGGAGTGACCTATCAGCAAAGGGTCTCCCTCACAGAAGGGTGAGGAACACAGCCAGGAACAGACTCTCACCAGGGGGTCCACATAACCACGTGGATAGGAACCAGGCAGGAGTGTCCTCACACTAGTGGGGCCACATCATCGAAAGGTGAGGAACCCAGCAAAGGTGGCCACAAACCAGAGGACCCACATCACCAAGGGGTTGAGAGTGAGGTAGGTGTCTGGACGGGCATTTTTAACACTCATTTCCCACCAGGAAGAGGAATTAACCAAAGGCTCAGCATGCCCTGCCAGAAGCAGATTAGGGCCTGAAGCAGTCTTGCGGGTTTGCGGCCAGCTCACAAGAAAGCGAGGTGAAGAAAGGAGCTCAGGGGCCCTGTAATTCACAAACCTGCAGAGTTATAAATGACAGATAACGTCCAAAAATATATTGAAGTAAGGCTGCGAAGAGGACTTCAAAGCGGAGCAGAATTTCAGGAAACCGATTTCAGGAGGTAGACTGGATTTGCATTTAAAGCATAGGAAAAGAGGCAGAACATCGACAATGACGCACTTGGCAAAAAAGGACGTATGAGTTTGTTCCTGAATGTATTCAGGAAAAAACGCATACGCCCGTTTTGGCAAACCAAGCAAGCTTGCAATGGAAATCCGAACTACTATGAAGTGTCACTTCCCCCTGGTCTAAAGAGCCATCTGAAAAAAGTGTAAAATCCAGAAAGGCAAGACAAGCCATGGGGAAAAAGGAGCCTTGTTATGCTGATGGGCAGGATGTAAATTGCCAACAGCCACTCTGGAGAAGTGTATGGTGTTTCCTGATACATCTGAAAAACAAAGCAACAGAGTCTAGGGTATTTCCACTTATGGTCCTATAGCTTAGGGAAATTAAAATCAAAAACACAGCCACCCCAAAATTTGGGACGGATCTGTTTACAGGAACCTCTTCTACAATACACGTTAAATATCCCAGAGAACAAATAATTGATAAAGAAGTTGCGGTACTTACGTACAACAGAATATCACTCAGCAATGAAATCTGTGTCACCATGCCTGTACCAGCATAATGAGTGGATTGAGGCACGATGATTCTAAGTGAAATAAGTCACACAGAAAAAGAAACATCATAAGGTATCACTAATGCACGGAATGTAAACTTGGCTACACATGGACTGAATTACAAAACAGAACAGGGTCTCAAGTTTAGAAAACCAACTTATGCTTGCTTAAGGGGAAAGGTGAGTTGGGGTGCTGCATAAAACCAGAGTTTGAAATTAGCACAGATACCGTTCCATAAGCCAAATATTTAATAGACAAGACCTACCCCTTGCTCAACGAAATGGACTCAACAATGAGGTATCACCTCACACCTGTTAGAATGGGCATCATCTGAAAATCTACAAACAACAAATGCTTGAAAGGGTGTGGAGAAAAGGAAGCCTCTTCCACTATTGTTGGGAATATAAATTGATACAGTCACTATGGAGAACAATATGGAGTTTCTTAAGAAACTAACAATAGAATTACCATATGATACAGCAATCCCAGTACTGGACATATACCCAGACAAAACCAGAAATCAAAAAGAGACATTCACCGCAATGTTCATTGCATCACTATTTACAATATCGAGGTAATGGAAGCAACCTAAATGCCCACAGACAGACGAATGCATAAAGATGTGGTACATATATAAAATGGAATATTACTAAGCCATGAAAGGAATGAAATTGGGTCATTTGTAGAGACGTCGATGGATCTAGAGACTGTCATACAGAGTGAAGTAAGTCAGAAAGAGAAAAACAAATCTTGTATATTCATGCATATATGTGGAACCTAGAAAAACTGTACAGATTAACCATTTTGCAAGGCATAAATAGAGCAACAGATGTAGACAACAATCGTATGGACAACAAGGGGGGAAAGCTCTTGGGAGGGTGGTGGTGGGAGGATTTGAGAGATTGGGATTGGCATGTAAACATTTATATGTATAAAATAGATAACCAATAAGAACCTGCTGTATAAAAATATAAAATAAAATTCAAAATTAAAAAGAAATAAAATTTAAAAAATAAAACAGAAAAAACAATTATTCCCTTCACATACATGTATTTATATGAATAAATTATTTCCATGCTTATATCTGTAAATACAAAAAAGAGGAATAAAATCTACCTTGAACCAAAAAGGAAAAAGAGAAAAAAAAAAACAGAACCCACCAATTACTCAGAGGAAAACCGTATCAGGGCACTTACTCCAGTTGTAAACAATTCTGAAGTTGGTCAGTGGTGGGGAATCGTCTCCCATTCAGCCAGCAGCCCCCACACAACAAGCGTCCTCATTGCAAAGCTGGGGCACCGTGCCGAGGCATCTGTGAGTAAACGTGAGCTGAGCCCCAGGCCAGTTGCTGCTGAACTGTTCCCACCCTTCCCAGGTAAAACACCTGAATATATACAAGGACTTGAAAGCCTAGAGGAAGGGCCATGGAGCCACACGAGTGACAGGATGCCAGCTGACTTGGTACCTGCAGGCCAGCCAGGATGGTCCTGGCCCTGGGTGCTCTTCTGGAAGATTTCCATTTCCCTGCCTGAGATACCCGTCCTGTCCCTGCCCCCACTGCTTTTTTCCTTCCTCACTTCTGCCCAGGGAGAAATTCCAGCAGCAGATATGGGTGACACATCCTCTTCTTTAGCAGGTGGCAGCCTGGCAACTGCTGCAGAAAGTCCAGCAGAGCCCCACTCACACTGGGCCACCCACAAAGCCGTGGCCTCTCACTCCCTCCCACCAGCCCAGCCCCGAGACTGCTGACAGGGCAGAGAAAATGGCGTCAGGCACAGCTGCAGGGGCTCTTGCTGCCTGGAGTGGTATTTATATTGATCTCAACCCAGGCACACCTGGGGAGGGCTGGCCGGCATGGTAAGGCTGCCCAGGTCAGCCAATCATCACCCCTCAGGGGCTCACAGTTGCAGAAAATGGAACTTGCTGAACCGGCCAGGTCCAAGGAACAGGTGTGGGCTCCTGAGAGTCAGGATAGACAAGGGGCTGCAGCTTTGGCTTGTTTTCTAATCATTTTATCTGGCCCATGAGTGGGAGACAACTTCAAGAAAACCCTCTCCTAATGAGAGGAACCCAGGAGTCACGGAGAGGAGGGGTGGGTGGTGGTTGGAGACAGAGGCCTGGTGCCCTGGGTGCAGTGGAAGTCTCTGGAAGACCAGGTGGAGGGAGGCCACACAGAGTGATGCCCAGGGTCACAGACCTGTCGGAGCTGCTGTTTGTTAGTTCAAGTCCTGCTCTGAGGTGCTCTGTGTCAGCTCTGAGCGACAGGTGAGCTGGGGGTGCTCTTCAATGAGGGCTATGTGCACGGTTCCTGTGTGCCCAGCCCTGCCACGGTACCTGCAAGAGTAGCTCTGTATCCTGTGAGGGGCCTGACCATGAGAGCCCCGTGGGCTGGGTTGGGGGTGGGGTACCTGCCGAGGAGAGCTCCATATCCTGGGATTGGCCTGACCACGAGAGCCCCATGGGCTGCTGGGGACCTGGTAAAGGATGTCAGGACAGTCAGTGAAGCCACCGAGGATATACCTCCAGTTGCTCCTGATTCCTACACCCTGCTGGTCATTCTACCAACCACCAGGACATGGTATTCTGTATTAGTCTTCAATGATGCCTTCTTTTGTATTCCATTAGTCCCAGAGTCACAAGAAATTTTGGCTTGTGAGTGGCAGGACTCAACATACAACTAAAACAATACTTCCGGGCCGTCCGGCCCCAAGGGTGCAAAAATTCCCACACCATCTTTGGGGAAAGCTTAGCTAAAGACTGAAAAGTTCTACCTCTGGAAAAGGAAACCCTCCTTCAATATGCAGATGACATTCTGATCGCCAGCCCTACTAAGGAGGCCTCTGAACTACCAAGCCAATAAAGGATAGAAGTTGTCCAAGAAAAAGCTCAAATATCACAGACTGCAGTGACCTGCCTGGGCTTCATTCTCACAGAAGGTCAGAGAAGCCCATCCCAGGAAAGGGAAGAAACCATTTTCAGCCTTACCCCTTTCTAAAACTAGAAGACAGCTTAGGGGTTCCTGGGGAGGCCAGGGTTTGCTGCTTCTGGATCCCTAACTACAGTCTACTAGCTGGGCCTCTATATGAAACACTGAAAGGAAAAGATGATGATCCTTTTGAACAGAATCCAGAAGTGGCCTTTCAAGAATGGAAAGAGCAGTCAATTCAGACCCTTGCCCTGGAACTCTCTAATTGAGCTAAACCCTTTGACCTTTACATTCCCGGTGAAAGGTGAATCGCCATTGGAGAATTAGTGAAAAAACTGGGACCACTTGAAATGGAACAACGCAAGAATGCCATCCAGGTAGGATAAACTAGAGTCACCAAGGGGCTTGGCCCACTGCCACATCTGGCCAAGATACTGGCGGTATCTAAAAACCTGGAAATCAGCAGCCCAAAAGGCCACCTCCCTCCTAAGGGAAAAGGACCCCACGTGGTGATCCTAATCACCAACCATGCCCTGAAGTTGCAGGGTTTCCTCCGTGGGCACACCGACCTCGAGTGAGGAGGCCCTCCAACTCCAACATCCAGAGAGATAACCGGGGGCAACAGGGCACCATGACGACTCGTGTGAACATCACTTGACCTGGAGTTTCTCTCATAAAACAACAATAGTGTGTCCCGAAGGAGTAGACTACTGCTTGCAGGACTTACTGCACCCGGAGGGGAGCTAATAATCTTGGCGGGGGAACCGTATATCACACTGTCACCATAGAAAAGCCTACAGACACCGTGATGATGGTGGCCAATAAGACCGGCTGGACTCCTGTTTACTTCAAAAGGCTGTTGACTCAGTGGCCATCATGGTCCTTGATCACCACTGACCCTGGACTGTCTGGGAGTTGAGCGGGCAGGGCTCTGACACCTGGTGCTGTTTGTACGTTAATTCAGGGGCCTAATTGAAGAAAGCGCAGACTACTGGCCAGAGCATCTAGGCTGGCAGAAACGGTCAGCCTAAGGTGGCCGAACAAATGTGGGGCGGGGTGAAATCGGCCCCCACAGCGTCTCTGCACATCTCTTTCCTGGACCCTTAAAGGTCATTAGAATCTATAACACTTCCAATGCTGGTGCTCAGGCGGACGAGCAGGGAGGCAGGGGTCCCGGGGCCAATCAACGTCACCTGGAGGCTGCTGGGGAGAAGTTCTGACCCTCGTCCCCTGGTATGAGGGCTCCCAACTCAGCACTCAGCAGTTACAGAAGAAGGGTCTGCACCCTCAGCACTCCAAGAATGAGGAACGGGACAAAAGGCAGAGGAGGGGTTTGTCCCCAGCAAAGCCCATTAAAAATCCCTGGGAGATAAAAATAGAATCTGGGCAATAAAGTCAAGTCTGACCTTTTTTATCCTTTGTGCTTTGTCTAATTTCACGTGCTCCTAGGGTCCCGCATGCAGAGGTTCCACACCCGGCACTTCAGACCAGATTTCCTAGTGCAGAATGGCTGGGTCGACACCTCAGCTCCTGGGGCCCAGTGCAGACTCCACGATATAGAGCCTGAGCTGCAGCCAACCCGGCCCTCGAGAGCTCCGCCGCCTCCCTCCCACTGACTCTCACAGGATCTCTACACAGCAGCCCAGCCCACAGCCCACGGGGTAGTGCATGCTCTCACCTCTCCATTCTCTGATCAAAATATAAAGTTTCCTTTGCTTGTGAACAAACTCAGTCTCGATCTGTTGGCCCCAATGACACTGGGCAGGGGGACACTTGTTGGGGTCCACTCTGGAGGATCAGTAACAGAAATTGAGACTATTGTAACTTCAATGAACAGATGTGTGAGCCAAACTGTAGTTAACATAGAACAGTGTATAAGGCTCGGGTAAAATAAGATGTTTCTAACACTTCCATTTGATATTTCCATCACTTTATTATAAGCAAGTTCAGTGAAAAGGTTTGTCTTATTTGTCAGGTCAATATTAGAGAAATGAAGTGATTTCTTTCCAAGGATGTACATCTAATAATCTTGGTTAAAGCTTCAATCTTGTTTTAAATGCTTTTCCATTGAAAATGATACCTCTCTTTCAGCTCCCCCATTTCTGAGAAGTATAAAATCTTATAATTTATTATTACCAAAGGGGAAAGGTGGGAGGAGGGATAAATTAACAGTTTGGAATTAACACATACACACTGCTATGTATAAAATAGATCATCAACAAGGAACTACTGTATAGCACAGGGAACTACACTCAATATTTTGCAATAACCTATAAGGGGAAATAATCTGAAAAAGAATAGATATTTTTATTGACATCATCTATCAATGACAGTTAAAGTGTAACCTAAGGGAAGCTGGTGGTGAGTGCTTCTGACCCTGAAGACTTCAATCATCTAAAGTTTGGACTCTGCCTACTTCCCAAGGCCCTTAATGAACATATGTGTAGCCGTAGCTTAAAAACTTCCCCAGTTTGGGTTTCGGGGAGACACTGATTTTGAAAAAGCCCTGGTGTTCTCCTTACATGAATGGGACTCTTCCTACTGCTAAAACATGTCTGTCACACCCAGAGGATGGTATACCGTCTGATCGGGAAGAGTTTGGAAAAGGCATCTCATCTCCTCATCTCCTGGTGCTCGGGTTCACCCCTCCAGCGTCTTTACTAACAGTCTCCCCACTTGGAGATGTCAGCACTGTCAACATCCTGTTGCGTACAGTTTGGAATTTGTCCAGAGGATGAAGCGGAAGGATGAGGAACAATGAGAGACAAGTCCTAGGTGTTCAGACAGGCACATGTCACTCTAATTTCCAATCAGGAAGATGAATTGACCAAAGGCTAGGGTTGCCCATGGAAACAGTATGGGGCTTGAGGAAATCCCACTGCTTTGTGGCCAGTTCCCATAAACACAAGTTGAACAATGGAACTCAGGGGCAGTAAAATTCACGAAACTGCAGAGTTGAAAATATCTATCACTGAAAAATGTCTTGAGGAAAGTCAGAGAAAAGGATTGGTAAGCAAGGGAGAATGGCAGGAAAGGGATTTGAGGAGGTAGAAAGGACTCGCCATTAAGCACAAGAAAAGGGGCTGAACATTGCCAACATTGCAGTTGCCCAAAAAGGCTGTATGCGTTTTTTTCTGTATATATTCAAGAAAAGGGCATACACTTTTTTAGCCAACCAAACAGGTGGGCACTGGAAATCAATACTACAAAAGATATCACTTCGCATCAGTCAGAAGAGCCATCCTCATAAAGTGTAAACACCAGAAATGCAGGACAGGGCAAGGAGAAGAGGGAGCCCTGTGAGGCTTATAGTGGAAATGTATATTGCCAACGGCCATTCTGGAGAAGTGTATTGTGTTTACTAAAGCATCTAAAAAATGAGCTACAGAGCATAGGGCACTTGCACTCATGGGCGTATATCTTGGGAAAAACAAAAATCGAGAGGACACAGGCACCCCAATGTTTACTGCCTCTCTGTTTAAAAGATCCTCGACTAGGATATAACTTAAATGTCTCTGGAGGGAAAAAATGGATAGAGATGTGGTACTTATGTAGAGTGGAATATTACTCAGCCTGGAAATCAATGAAATATGGCCAGTTGTAACAACTCCGGAGGAGTTACGTATGATCTTTCTAAGTGACATAATTCAAAAAGAAAAAGACACATATCATAAGATATCACTTAAAGGTGGAATCCAAAATGGCTACACATGAAATAAATTACAAAACAAAAACATAGTCAAATATGTAGAAAACACGCATAAGGCCGCTAAATGGAAAGGTGGGGAGGGGTGAGGCATCATCCAAGAGGTTGAAATTAGCAAAGATACCATTCCAAATACCAAACTGATAATCAACAAGGCCTACACGGTAGCTAAAAGAACTGCACTCAGCACACTCAAGTCACCGCAAAAGAATATCTATGACTGGTAAGGATCTGAAAAAGAATTTATTGATGTTTCTCTGTACGTGAATCAAGTGGATGTACAGCAGCAAGAAACAGAGCTTTGAAAATCAGCTGTAACCAATATAGTAATAAATTGAAAAAAATAAACGACAGAGAGACAGAGAAAACCTCTTACAACTTTTCCTCAGGGACGGTGATGCAACATGGATTGAACACATCTAGACCCACAGCAGGATGAGACATAAGGCTGGAAACTGTTCGCGCTAAGAGAAATGTGAGGTTGGGTGAGGAAATGCACACCCTTTAAAGTAATACTACCTGGTACCCATTCAATGGGTCCCAAATCTGCAGGTTCAAGGAATCTTCCTACAGCTAAAACATGCATGGAAAACCCAGAGGACTGTACACCATGTGATCGGGAGATGTGTCTAAAATGCAGCTCATTTATCCTCTCCTGGTGCTCCTGTTCATCATTCCAGCCACGTTACTTAGAATCTCCCCACTTAGAATATCAGCACATTTAAACTTCTGTTTCACACATTTTGCAAATTGTGAGGAGGATGAACGGGAAGAGGGGGAACCAATGAGAGAATAGTTGTAGGGGTTTGGACGGGCACATGTCACTCTAATATCCCATTGAGAATAAGAATTAAAAAAAGGCTCAGCCTGCCTCGCCGGAGCCAAAATAGGGCCTGAAGCAATCCTGCGGCTTTGAGGCCAGCTCACAAAAGAGCAACTTAAAAAATGGAGCTCAGGGTCACTGCAATTCACAAACCTGCAGAGTTATAAATGAAAACTAACGTCCAAAAATATGTTGAGGTAAGGCAAAGAAGAGGATCTGAATGCAAGACAGAATTGCAAGAAACAGATTTCAAGAGATAGATTGGACTCGTCTTTAAAGCACATGAAAAGCGGCAGAATTTCGACAATGATGCAGTTGGCCCAAAAGGGAGTATGCGTTTTTTCCTGAATATATCCAGGAAAAAATGCATACGCACTTTATGGGCAACGAAGCAAGCAAGCAATGCAAATGTGCACAACAAAGAAGTCTCATTTCCCACCGGTCAAAAGGGCCACCCGAAAAAATTGTAAAAACCAGAAATGCAGGACAGGCCATGGAGAACAGGGAGCCTTTATACGCTGATGGACAGTGTGTGAACTGCCGGGAGCCACTCTGGAGAAGTGTATGGTGGTTCCTAAATCATCTAAAAAACAGAGCTACAGAGCATAGGGCACTTCCAATCACGGGAGTATATCTAGGGAAGTCTAAAAATCAACAAGACACAAGCACACCACAGTTTAGGGCTACTCTGTTTACAAGAACCTCAACTTCAGTACACCTTAAATATCCCAGGAAAGAGAACAATGGATAAAGAAGATGTGGTACTTATGTACAATGGAATATCTCTTCACCATGAAATCAATGTAATAAGGCTAGTAGAAGGATAAAGAGTGGAATTAGGTCCAATAATACTACTTGAAATAAGTCAAACAGAAAAAGAAACATATCATAAGATATCACTTATAGAGGGAGGATAAATATGGCTGCACTAAAAATGAATTACAAAACAGAACAGTGTCTCACATTTAGAAAACACACTTATGTCAGCTTAAGGGGAAAGGAGAGGTGGGGTGATGCATAAAACCAGAGTTTGAAATTAGCACAGATACCGTTCAATAAACCAAATAGGTATTAGACAAGATCTACACCTTGCTCAATGAACTGGCCTCAACACACCCTATACACCGCAGAGAAATATATCTGAGTAATAAGAATCTTAAAACCCATGTATTGATATATCTTCATAAGGGAATCAAGTGTGTGCAAAACGGCACAAACACAGCAGTGAAAATGAGCTAAACCCCATTATAGAAATAAATTTTAAAACCAAAACGCAGAAACAATGAAAGAGAGAAAAATTCTTACAAAATTCGCTCAGGGGCTGTGATGCAACCTGGAATGACCACATATAAACCCACAGCTGGATAAGACATAAGACTGGACACTTGGGGTTGAGAGGATTGGTGAGCTTTGGTGAGCAACTGCCGAAAGTTTAATGCAATACTTCATGCTACTCATTCCAAGGGTCCCAACACTCCAGGTTGAAGGGAATCTTCCTACAGCTAAACCTTGCATGGGAAATCCAGCAGATGGTATACCATATGATCGGGAAAGGTTTCTAAAACGCACCTCATTTTCCTCTCCTGGGGCTCCGGATCAACATTCCAGCCACTTTACTAACAACATCCCCACATGGAGAGTGAATGCCTTTAAGTTCCGGTATCGCACAGTCTGCAGTTAGTGTGGAGGATGAATGGGAATAGGGGGAACCAGTGAGAAAATAGCTGTAGCGGTTTCAATGGCCACATGTCACTCTAATTTCACATAGGAAGAAGAATTAACCAAAGGCACAGCAAGGTGCCCCAGAAGAAGAATAGGGTCTGAAGAAATCCTGTGGATATGAGGCAAGATCACAAAAATAAGACCTGAAAAATGGAACTACGGGCAACTGCAATTCAAAAACCTGCAGAGTTATAAACGACAACTATTTTCCAAAAGTATATTGAGGTAAGGCTATGAAGAGGCACTGACAGCAAGGCAGAATTGCAGGAAACCGATTTCAGGAGGTAGACTGGAATTGCATCGAAAACATATGAAAAGACTCAGAACATCAACAATCATGCACTTGGCCAAAAAGGGCGTATGTGTTTTTTCCTGAATATATTAAGGAAGAAACCCATACACCCTTTCTGACCAACCAAGCAAGCTTGCAAAGGAAATCTGCACTACAATGAAGTCTCACTGCCCCCCAGTCAAAAGGGCCATCTGAAAAAAGTGTAAAATCCAGAAAGGCAGGACAGGCCATGGAGAACTGGGAGCCTTGTTATGCTGATGGGCGGGATGTAAATTGCCAACAGACTCTCTGGAGAAGTGTATGGTGTTTCCTGAAACATCTAAAAAACAAAGCAACAGAGCCTAGGGCACTTCCACTTAT
This sequence comes from Stenella coeruleoalba, assembly GCF_951394435.1. NCBI lineage: Eukaryota > Metazoa > Chordata > Mammalia > Artiodactyla > Delphinidae > Stenella > Stenella coeruleoalba. The sequence goes on along the minus strand of NW_027646154.1, from coordinate 351,799 downwards.
GGTCCTATAGCTTAAGGGAATGAAAATCAAAAAGACACAGCCACCCCAAACTTTGGGACAGCTCTATTTACAAGAACCTCGTTTACGGTACAAGTTCAATATCACAGAAAGCGAAAAATGGATAAAGAAGTTGTGGTACTTACGTACAATGCAATATCACTCAGCAATGAAATCTAAGTCATCAGGCCCGTAGCAGCATAATGAGTGGATTCAGGTACGATGATTCTAAGTGAAATAGGGTCACACAGAAAAAGAAATATCATAAGATATCACTAATACATGGAATGTAAACTTGGCTACACAAGAACTGAATTACAAAACAGAACAGGGTCTGAAATGTAGAAAACCAACTTATGCTTGCTTAAGGGGAAAGGTGAGTTCGGGTGCTGCAGAAAACCAGAGATTGAAATTAGCACAGATACCGTTCCATAAGCCAAATATGTAATAGACAAGAGCTACTCCTTGCTCAATGAAGTGGACTCAACACCCCATATTAAACGCCTAAGAATGTACCTGACTAGTAAGAATCTTAAAACCTATGGATTGCTATGTCTCCAAAAGAGAATCAAGCGTGTATACACTGGTATACACGCAGGAGTGAAAAGATTGGTGAGGTTCGGTGAGCAAATGCAGACCCTTTATAGTCATATTGCATGGTATCCATTCCAAGGGTCTCAACTCTCCAAGTTTAAGGGATTCTTCCTTCAGCTGAAACATTCATGTGGAACACAGAGTATGATCCACCGTGTGATCGGGAAACGTGTTCAAATATGTCTCAGTTTTCCTCCCCTGGTACTCGGGTGCAACATTCCAGACACTTTACTAACACTCTCCCCACTTGGAGAGTCAGTGCCTTCAACCTACTGTTTGGCTCAGGTTGCAATTTCTGCGGAAGATGAACAGGAATAGGGAGAACCAATGAGAGACTAGCTGGAGGTGTCTGGACGTGCAAATTTAACTCTCATTTCCCACCAGGAAGAGGAATTAACCAAAGGCTCAGCGTGCCATGCCGGAACCACACTAGGGCCTCAAGCAATCCTGCGGTGTTGCGGCCAGCTCACAAGAAAGCGAGTTGAAGAAAGGAGCTCAGGGGCACTGTCATTCACAAACCTGCAGAGTTATAAATGACAGCTATCAGCTATCGTCTAAGAATATATTGAAGTAAGGCTGCCAAGAGGAATTGAAAGCGGGGCAGAATTGCAGGATACCGATTTCAGGAGGTAGACTGGAATTGCATTGAAAGCATAGGAAAACAGGGAGAACGTCCACAATGGTGCACTTGGTCAAAAAGGGCGTATGCGTTTTTTCCTGAATATATTCAGGAAAAAACGCATACGCCCTTTTTGGCCAACTAAGCAAGCTTGCAAAGGAAATCTGCACTACAATGAAGTCTCACTGACCCCGGTCAAGAGGGCCAGCTGAGAAAAGTGTAAAATCCAGAAAGGCAGGACAGGCCATGGAGAACTGGGAGCCTTGTTATGCTGATGGGCGGGATGTAAATTGCCAACAGCCACTCTGGAGAAGAGTATGGTGTTTCCTGAAACATCGAAAAGACAAAGCATCAGAGCCTAGGGCACTTCCACTTATGATCCTATAACTTAGGGAAATGAAAATCAAAAGACACAGCCACCCCAAAGTTTGGGACGGTTCTGTTTACAAGAACCTCGTTTACGATACAAGTTCAATATCACAGAAAGCGAAAAATGGATAAAGAAGTTGTGGTACTTACGTACAATGCAATATCACTCAGCAATGAAATCTATGTCATCAGGCCTTTAGGAGCATAATGAGTGGATTCAGGTACGATGTTTCTAAGTGAAATAAGTCACACAGAAAAAGAAACATCATAAGGTATCACTAATACACGGAATGTAAACTTGCTACACAGGAACTGAATTACAAAACAGAACAGGGTCTCAAATTTAGAAAACCAACTTATGCTTGCTGAAGGGGAAAGGTGAGTTGGGGTGCTGCATAAAACCAGAGATTGAAATGAGCACAGATAAAGTTCCTTAAGCCAAATGTGGAATAGACAAGAGCTTCTCCTTGCTGAACGAAATGGACTCAACACCCCATATTAAACGCCTAAGAATGTACCTGACGAGTAAGTATCTTAAAACCTATGGATTGCTATGTCTCCAAAAGAGAATCAAGCGTGTGTACAGGGGCATAAACGCAGCAGTGATAGGATTGGAGAGGTTCGGTGAGCAAATGAAGACCCTTTGAAGTCATATTGCATGGTAACCATTCCACGGGTTTCAACTACCCAGGTTTAAGGTATTTTTCCTTCAGCTAAAACATGCATGTGGAACCTAGAGTATGATCAACCGTGTGAATGGGAGACGTGTTCAAATATGTCTCAGTTTTCCTCCCCTGGTACTCGGGTGCAACATTCCAGACGCTTTACTAACACTCTCTCGACATGGAGAGTCAGTCCCTTTAACCTCCTGTTTGGCCCGGTTTGCAATTTCTGCGGAAGATGAACAGGAATAGGGAGAACCAATGAGAGACTAGCTGGAGGTGTCTGGACGGGCAAATTTAACTCTCATTTCCCACCAGGAAGAGGAATTAACCAAAGGCTCAGCGTGCCGTGCCGGAACAAGATTAGGGCCTGAAGCCATCCTGCGGTGTTGCGGCCAGCTCAAAAGAAAGTGAGTTGAAGAAAGGAGCTCAGGGGCACTGTAATTCACAAACCTGCAGAGTTATAAATGACAGCTATCGTCCAAAAATATACTGAAGTAAGGCTGCCAAGAGGACTTGAAAGCGGGGCAGAATTGCAGGAAACCGATTTCAGGAGGTAGACTGGAATTGTATTGAAAGCATAGGAAAACAGGCAGAAGGTCCACAATGATGCACTTGGCCAAAAAGGGCGTATGCGTTTTTTCCTGAATATATTCAGGAAAAAACGCATACGCACTTTTTGGCCAACTAAGCAAACTTGAAAAGGAAATCTGCACTACAATGAAGTCTCACTTCCCCCTGGGCACAAGGGCCATCTGAAAAAAATGTAAAATCCAGAAAGGCAGGACAGGCCATGGAGAACTGGGAGCCTTGTTATGCTGATGGACGGGATGTAAATTGCCAACAGACACTCGGGAGAAGTGTATGGTGTTTCCTGAAACATCTAAAAAAGAAAGCAACAGAGCCTAAGACACTTCCACTTATGGTCCTATAGCTTAGGGAAATTAAAATCAAAAAGACACAGCCACCCCAAAATTTGAGACGGCTGTGTTTACAAGAACCTCGTTTACAGTACAAGTTCAACATCGCAGAAAGTGAAAAATGGATAAAGAAGTTGTGGTATTTACTTACAAATCAATATCACTCAGCAATGAAATCTACGTCATCAGGCCCTTAGCAGCACAATGAGTGGATTCAGGTATGATGATTCTAACTGAAATAAGTCACACAAAAAAAGAAACATCATAAGATATCAGTAATACACGGAATGTAAACTTGGCTACACAGGAACTGAATTACAGAACAGAACCGGGTCTCAAATGTAGAAAACGAACTTATGCTTGCTTAAGGGGAAAGGTGAGTTGGGGTGCTGCATAAAACCAGAGATTGAAATGAGCACAGATGAAGTTCCTTAAGCCAAATATGGAATAGACAAGAGCTACTCCTTGCTCAACGAAATGGACTCAACACCGCATATTAAACGCCTAAGAATGTACCTGACTAGTAAGTATCTTAAAACCTATGGATTGCTATGTCTCCGAAAGAGAATCAAGCATGTGTACGGGGGCATAAACGCAGCAGTGATAGGATTGGAGAGGTTCGGTGAGCAAATGAAGACCCTTTGAAGTCATATGGCATGGTACCCATTCCACGGGTTTCAACTACGCAGGTTTAAGGTATTCTTCCTTCAGCTAAAACATGCATGTGGAACCTAGAGTATGATCAACCATGTGAACGGGAGACGTGTTCAAATATGTCTCAGTTTTCGTAACCTGGTACTCGGGTGCAACATTCCAGATGCTTTACTAACACTCTCCCGACTTGGAGACTCAGTCCCTTTAACCTCCTGTTTGGCCCAGTTTGCAATTTCTGCGGAAAATGAACAGGAATAGCGAGAACCAATGAGAGACTAGCTGGAGGTGTCTGGACGGGCAAATTTAACTCTCATTTCCCACCAGGAATAGGAAATAACCAAAGGCTCAGCGTGCCGTGCCGGAACCAGATTAGGGCCTGAAGCCATCCTGCGGTGTTGCGGCCAGGTCACAAGAAAGCGAGTTGAAGAAAGGAGCTCAGGGGCACTGTAATGCACAAACCTGCAGAGATATAAATGACAGCTATCGTCCAAAAATATACTGAAGTAAGGCTGCCAAGAGGACTTGAAAGCGGGGCAGAATTGCAGGAAACCGATTTCAGGAGGTAGACTGGAATTGCATTTAAAGCATAGGAAAAGAGGCAGAACGTCCACAATGATGCACTTGGCCAAAAAGGGCGTATGCATTTTTTCCTGAATATATTCAGGAAAAAACGCATACGCGCTTTTTGGCCAACCAAGCAAGCTTGCAAAGGAAATCTGCACTACAATGAATTCTCACTTCCCCCCCGGTCAAACGGGCCATCTGAAAAAAGTGTAAAATCCAGAAAGGCAGGACAGGCCATGGAGAACTGGGAGCCTTGTTCTGCTGATGGGCGGGATGTAAATTGCCAACAGAAACTCGGGAGAAGTGTATGGTGTTTCCTGAAACATCTAAAAAACAAAGCAACAGAGCCTAGGGCACTTCCACTTATGGTCCTATAGCTTAGGGAAATTAAAATCAAAAAGACACAGCCACCCCAAAGTTTGGGACGCCTCTGTTTACAAGAACCTCGTTTACCGTACAAGTTCAGTATCACAGAAGGTGAAAAATGGATAAACAACATGTGGTACTTACGTACAATGCAGTATCACTCAGCAATGAAATCTATGTCATCAGGCCCTTAGCAGCACAATGAGTGGATTCAGGTATGATGATTCTAACTGAAATAAGTCACACAGAAAAAGAAACATCATAAGATATCACTAATATATGGAATGTAAACTGGCTACACAGGAACTGAATTCCAAAACAGAACAGGGTCTCAAATTTAGAAAACCAACTTATGCTTGCTTAAGGGGAAAGGTGAGTTGGGGTGCTGCATAAAACCAGAGATTGAAATGAGCACAGATAAAGTTCCTTAAGCCAAATATGGAATAGACAAGAGCTACTCCTTGCTCAACGAAATGGACTCAACACCGCATATTAAACGCCTAAGAATGTACCTGACTAGTAAGTATCTTAAAACCTATGGATTGCTATGTCTCCAAAAGAGAATCCAGCATGCGTACAGGGGCGTAAACGCAGCAGTGATAGGATTGGAGAGGTTCGGTGAGCAAATGAAGACCCTTTGAAGTCATATTTCATGGTACCCATTCCACGGGTTTCAACAACCCAGCTTTAAGGTATTCTTCCTTCAGCTAAAACATGCATGTGGAACCCAAAGTATGATCAACCATGTGATCGGGAGACGTGTTCAAATATGTCTCAGTTTTCATACCCTGGTACTCGGGTGCAACATTCCAGCCGCTTTTCTAACACTCTCCCCACTTGGAGAGTCAGTCCCTTTAACCTCCTGTTTGTCTCAGTTTGCAATTTCTGCGGAAGATGAACAGGAATAGGGAGAACCAATGAGAGACTAGCTGGAGGTGTCTGGACGGGCAAATTTAACTCTCATTTCCCACCAGGAAGAGGAATTAACCAAAGGCTCAGCGTGCCGTGCCGGAACCAGATTAGGGCCTGAAGCCATCCTGCGGTGTTGCGGCCAGCTCACAAGAAAGCGAGTTGAAGAAAGGAGCTCAGGGGCACTGTAATTCACAAACCTGCAGAGTTATAAATGACAGCTATCGTCCAAAAATATACTGAAGTAAGGCTGCCAAGAGGACTTGAAAGCGGGGCAGAATTGCAGGAAACCGATTTCAGGAGGTAGACTGGAATTGCATTGAAAGCCTAGGAAAAGAGGCAGAACGTCCACAATGATGCACTTGCCCAAAAAGGGCATATGCGTTTTTTCCTGAATATATTCAGGAAAAAACGCATACGCCCTTTTTGGCCAACCAAGCAAACTTGCAAAGGAAATCTGCACTAAAATGAAGTCTCACTTCCCCCCGGTCAAAAGGGCCATCTGAAAAAAGTGTAAAATCCAGAAAGGCAGGACAGGCCATGGAGAACTGGGAGCCTTGTTATGCTGATGGGCGGGATGTAAATTGCCAACAGACACTCGGGAGAAGTGTATGGTGTTTCCTGAAACAACTGAAAAACAAAGCAACAGAGCCTAGGGCACTTCCACTTATGGTCCTATAGCTTAGGGAAATTAAAATCAAAAAGACACAGCCACCCCAAAGTTTGGGACGCCTCTGTTTACAAGAACCTCGTTTACAGTACAAGTTCAACATCGCAGAAAGTGAAAAATGGATAAAGAAGTTGTGGTATTTACTTACAAAGCAATATAACTCAGCAATGAAATCTATGTCATCAGGCCCTTAGCAGCACAATGAGTGGATTCAGGTATGATGATTCTAACTGAAATAAGTCACACAGAAAAAGAAACATCATAAGATATCAGTAATACACGGAATGTAAACTTGGCTACACAGGAACTGAATTCCAAAACAGAACAGGGTCTCAAATTTAGAAAACCAACTTATGCTTGCTTAAGGGGAAAGGTGAGTTGGGGTGCTGCATAAAACCAGAGATTGAAATGAGCACAGATAAATTTCCTTAAGCCAAATATGGAATAGACAAGAGCTACTCCTTGCTCAACGAAATGGACTCAACACCCCATATTAAACGCCTAAGAATGTACCTGACTAGTAAGTATCTTAAAACCTATGGATTGCTATGTCTCCAAAAGAAAATCAAGCATGTGTACAGGGGCATAAACGCAGCAGTGATAGGATTGGAGAGGTTCGGTGAGCAAATGAAGACCCTTTGAAGTCATATTGCATGGTTCCCATTCCACGGGTTTCAACTACCCAGGTTTAAGGTATTCTTCCTTCAGCTAAAACATGCATGTGGAACCTAGAGTATGATCAACCATGTGATCGGGAGATGTGTTCAAATATGTCTCAGTTTTCGTACCCTGGTACTCGGGTGCAACATTCCAGATGCTTTACTAACACTCTCCCGACTTGGAGAGTCAGTCCCTTTAACCTCCTGTTTGGCCCAGTTTGCAATTTTGCGGAAGATGAACAGGAATAGTGAGAACCAATGAGAGACTAGCTGGAGGTGTCTGGACGGGCAAATTTAACTCTCATTTCCCACCAGGAAGAGGAAATAACCAAAGGCTCAGCATGCCGTGCCGGAACCAGATTAGGGCCTGAAGCTATCCTGCGGTGTTGCGGCCAGCTCACAAGAAAGCGAGTTGAAGAAAGGAGCTCAGGGGCACTATAATTCACAAACCTGCAGAGTAATAAATGACAGCTATCGTCCAAAAATATATTGAAGTAAGGCTGCCAAGAGGACTTGAAAGCGGGGCAGAATTGCAGGAAACCGATTTCAGGAGGTAGACTGGAATTGCATTGAAAGCATAGGAAAAGAGGCAGAGCGTCCACAATGATGCACTTGGCCAAAAAGGGCGTATGCGTTTTTTCCTGAATATATGCAGGAAAAAACGCATACGCCCTTTTTGGCCAACCAAGCAAGCTTGCAAAGGAAATCTGCACTACAATGAAGTCTCACTTTCCCCCTGTCAAACGGGCCATCTGAAAAAAGTGTAAAATCCAGAAAGGCAGTACAGGTCATGGAGAACTGGGAGCCTCCTTATGCTGATGGGCGAGATGTAAATTGCCAACAGAAACTAGGGAGAAGTGTATGGTGTTTCCTGAAACATCTAAAAAACAAAGCAACAGAGCCTAGGGCACTTCCACTTATGGTCCTATAGCTTAGGGAAATTAAAATCAAAAAGACACAGCCACCCCAATGTTTGGGATGCCTCTGTTTACAAGAACCTCGTTTACCATACAAGTTCAATATCACAGAAAGTGAAAAATGGATAAAGAACTTGTGGTACTTACATACAATGCAGTATCACTCAGCAATGAAATCTATGTCATCAGGCCCGTAGCACCATAATTAGTGGATTCAGGTACGATGATTCTAACTGAAATAAGTCACACAGAAAAAGAAACATCATAAGATATCACTAATACACGGAATGTAAACTTGGCTACACAGGAACTGAATTCCAAAACAGAACAGGGTCTCAAATTTAGAAAACCAACTTATGCTTGCTTAAGGGTAAAGGTGAGTCGGGGTGCTGCATAAAACCAGAGATTGAAATGAGCACAGATAAAGTTCCTTAAGCCAAATATGGAATAGACAAGAGCTACTCCTTGCTCAACGAAATGGACTCAACACCCCATATTAATCGCCTAAGAATGTACCTGACTAGTAAGTATCTTAAATCCTATGGATTGCTATGTCTCCAAAAGAGAATCAAGCATGTGTACAGGGGCATAAATGCAGCAGTGATAGGATTGGAGAGGTTCGGTGAGCAAATGAAGACCCTTTGAAGTCATATTGCATGGTACCCATTCCACGGGTTTCAACAACCCAGCTTTAAGGTATTCTTCCTTCAGCTAAAACATGCATGTGGAACCCAGAGTATGATCAACCATGTGATCGGGAGACGTGTTCAAATATGTCTCAGTTTTCATACCCAGGTACTCGGGTGCAACATTCCAGACGCTTTACTAACACTCTCTCGACATGGAGAGTCAGTCCCTTTAACCTCCTGTTTGGCCCAGTTTGCAATTTCTGCGGAAGATGAACAGGAATAGGGAGGACCAATGAGAGACTAGCTGGAGGTGTCTGGACGGGCAAATTTAACTCTCATTTCCCACCAGGAAGAGGAATTAACCAAAGGCTCAGCGTGCCGTGCCGGAACCAGATTAGGGCCTGAAGCCATCCTGCGGTGTTGCGGCCAGCTCAAAAGAAAGTGAGTTGAAGAAAGGAGCTCAGGGGCACTGTAATTCACAAACCTGCAGAGTTATAAATGACAGCTATCGTCCAAAAATATACTGAAGTAAGGCTGCCAAGAGGACTTGAAAGCGGGGCAGAATTGCAGGAAACCGATTTCAGGAGGTAGGCAGGAATTGTATTGAAAGCACAGGAAAACAGGCAGAAGGTCCACGATGATGCACTTGGCCAAAAAGGGCGTATGCGTTTTTTCCTGAATATATTCAGGAAAAAACGCATACGCCCTTTTTGGCCAACCAAGCAAACTTGAAAAGGAAATCTGCACTACAATGAAGTCTCACTTCCCCCTGGGCACAAGGGCCATCTGAAAAAAATGTAAAATCCAGAAAGGCAGGACAGGCCATGGAGAACTGGGAGCCTTGTTATGCTGATGGACGGGATGTAAATTGCCAACAGACACTCGGGAGAAGTGTATGGTGTTTCCTGAAACATCTAAAAAACAAAGCAACAGAGCCTAGGACACTTCCACTTATGGTCCTATAGCTTAGGGAAATTAAAATCAAAAAGACACAGCCACCCCAAAATTTGGGACGGCTGTGTTTACAAGAACCTCGTTTACAGTACAAGTTCAACATCGCAGAAAGTGAAAAATGGATAAAGAAGTTGTGGTATTTACTTACAAAGCAATATCACTCAGCAATGAAATCTACGTCATCAGGCCCTTAGCAGCACAATGAGTGGATTCAGGTATGATGATTCTAACTGAAATAAGTCACCCAGAAAAAGAAACATCATAAGATATCAGTAATACACGGAATGTAAACTTGGCTACACAGGAACTGAATTACAGAACAGAACAGGGTCTCAAATTTAGAAAAAGAACTTATGCTTGCTTAAGGGGAAAGGTGAGTTGGGGTGCTGCATAAAACCAGAGATTGAAATGAGCACAGATGAAGTTCCTTAAGCCAAATATGGAATAGACAAGAGCTACTCCTTGCTCAACGAAATGGACTCAACACCGCATATTAAACGCCTAAGAATGTACCTGACTAGTAAGTATCTTAAAACCTATGGATTGCTATGTCTCCGAAAGAGAATCAAGCATGTGTACGGGGGCATAAACGCAGCAGTGATAGGATTGGAGAGGTTCGGTGAGCAAATGAAGACCCTTTGAAGTCATATGGCATGGTACCCATTCCACGGGTTTCAACTACCCAGGTTTAAGGTATTCTTCCTTCAGCTAAAACATGCATGTGGAACCTAGAGTATGATCAACCATGTGAACGGGAGACGTATTCAAATATGTCTCAGTTTTCGTACCCTGGTACTCGGGTGCAACATTCCAGACGCTTTACTAACACTCTCCCGACTTGGAGACTCAGTCCCTTTAACCTCCTGTTTGGCCCAGTTTGCAATTTCTGCGGAAAATGAACAGGAATAGCGAGAACCAATGAGAGACTAGCTGGAGGTGTCTGGACGGGCAAATTTAACTCTCATTTCCCACCAGGAAGAGGAAATAACCAAAGGCTCAGCGTGCCGTGCCGGAACCAGATTAGGGCCTGAAGCCATCTTGCGGTGTTGCGGCCAGCTCACAAGAAAGCGAGTTGAAGAAAGGAGCTCAGGGGCACTGTAATTCACAAACCTGCAGAGTTATAAATGACAGCTATCGTCCAAAAATATACTGAAGTAAGGCTGCCAAGAGGACTTGAAAGCGGGGCAGAATTGCAGGATACCGATTTCAGGAGGTAGACTGGAATTGCATTGAAAGCATAGGAAAAGAGGCAGAACGTCCACAATGATGCACTTGGCCAAAAAGGGCGTATGCGTTTTTTCCTGAATATATTCAGGAAAAAACGCATACGCACTTTTTGGCCAACCAAGCAAGCTTGCAAAGGAAATCTGCACTACAATGAAGTCTCACTTCACCCCGGTGTAACGGGCCATCTGAAAAAAGTGTAAAATCCAGAAAGGCAGGACAGGCCATGGAGAACTGGGAGCCTTGTTATGCTGATGGGCGGGATGTAAATTGCCAACAGACACTCGGGAGAAGTGTATGGTGTTTCCTGAAACATCTAAAAAACAAAGCAACAGAGCCTAGGGCACTTCCACTTATGGTCCTATAGCTTAGGGAAATTAAAATCAAAACGATACAGCCACCCTAATGTTTGGGACGCCTCTGTTTACAAGAACCTCATTTACCGTACAAGTTCAATATCACAGAAAGTGAAAAATGGATAAAGAACTTGTGGTACTTACGTACAATGCAGTATCACTCAGCAATGAAATCTATGTCATCAGGCCCGTAGGAGCATCATGAGTGGATTCAGGTACGATGATTCTAACTGAAATAAGTCACACAGAATAAGAAACATCATAAGATATCACTAATACACGGAATGTAAACTTGGCTACACAGGAACTGAATTCCAAAACAGAACAGGGTCTCAAATTTAGAAAACCAACTTATGCTTGCTTAAGGGTAAAGGTGAGTCGGGGTGCTGCATAAAACCAGAGACTGAAATGAGCACAGATAAAGTTCCTTAAGCCAAATATGGAATAGACAAGAGCTACTCCTTGCTCAACGAAATGGATTCAACACCCCGTATTAATTGCCTAAGAATGTACCTGACTAGTAAGTATCTTAAATCCTACGGATTGCTATGTCTCGAAAAGAGAATCAAGCATGTGTACAGGGGCATAAACGCAGCAGTGATAGGATTGGAGAGGTTCGGTGAGCAAATGAAGACCCTTTGAAGTTATACTGCATGGTACCCATTCCACGGGTTTCAACTACCCAGGTTTAAGGTATTCTTCCTTCAGCTAAAACATGCATGTGGAACCTAGAGTATGATCAACCGTGTGAATGGGAGACGTGTTCAAATATGTCTCAGTTTTCCTCCCCTGGTACTCGGGTGCAACATTCCAGACGCTTTACTAACACTCTCCCGACATGGAGAGTCAGTCCCTTTAACCTCCTGTTTGGCCCAGTTTGCAATTTCTGCGGAAGATGAACAGGAATAGGGAGGACCAATGAGAGACTAGCTGGAGGTGTCTGGACGGGCAAATTTAACTCTCATTTCCCACCAGGAAGAGGAATTAACCAAAGGCTCAGCGTGCCGTGCCGGAACCAGATTAGGGCCTGAAGCCATCTTGCGGTGTTGCGGCCAGCTCAAAAGAAAGTGAGTTGAAGAAAGGAGCTCAGGGGCACTGTAATTCACAAACCTGCAGAGTTATAAATGACAGCTATCGTCCAAAAATATACTGAAGTAAGGCTGCCAAGAGGACTTGAAAGCGGGGCAGAATTGCAGGAAACCGATTTCAGGAGGTAGACTGGAATTGTATTGAAAGCATAGGAAAAGAGGCAGAAGGTCCACAATGATGCACTTGGCCAAAAAGGGCGTATGCGTTTTTTCCTGAATATATTCAGGAAAAAACGCATACGCCCTTTTTGGCCAACCAAGCAAATTTGAAAAGGAAATCTGCACTACAATGAAGTCTCACTTCCCCCTGGGCACAAGGGCCATCTGAAAAAAACGTAAAATCCAGAAAGGCAGGACAGGCCATGGAGAACTGGGAGCCTTGTTATGCTGATGGACGGGATGTAAATTGCCAACAGACACTCGGGAGAAGTGTATGGTGTTTCCTGAAACATCTAGAAAACAAAGCAACAGAGCCTAGGGCACTTCCACTTATGGTCCTATAGCTTAGGGAAATTAAAATCAAAAAGACACAGCCACCCCAAAATTTGGGACGGCTGTGTTTACAAGAACCTTGTTTACAGTACAAGTTCAACATCGCAGAAAGTGAAAAATGGATAAAGAAGTTGTGGTATTTACTTACAAAGCAATATCACTCAGCAATGAAATCTACGTCATCAGGCCCTTAGCAGCACAATGAGTGGATTCAGGTATGATGATTCTAACTGAAATAAGTCACACAGAAAAAGAAACATCATAAGATATCAGTAATACACGGAATGTAAACTTGGCTACACAGGAACTGAATTACAGAACAGAACAGGGTCTCAAATTTAGAAAACGAACTTATGCTTGCTTAAGGGGAAAGATGAGTTGGGGTGCTGCATAAAACCAGAGATTGAAATGAGCACAGATGAAGTTCCTTAAGCCAAATATGGAATAGACAAGAGCTACTCCTTGCTCAACGAAATGGACTCAACACCGCATATTAAACGCCTAAGAATATACCTGACTAGTAAGTATCTTAAAACCTATGGATTGCTATGTCTCCGAAAGAGAATCAAGCATGTGTACGGGGGCATAAACGCAGCAGTGATAGGATTGGAGAGGTTCGGTGAGCAAATGAAGACCCTTTGAAGTCATATGGCATGGTACCCATTCCACGGGTTTCAACTACCCAGGTTTAAGGTATTCTTCCTTCAGCTAAAACATGAATGTGGAACCTAGAGTATGATCAACCATGTGAACGAGAGACGTGTTCAAATATGTCTCAGTTTTCGTAACCTGGTACTCGGGTGCAACATTCCAGACGCTTTACTAACACTCTCCCGACTTGGAGACTCAGTCCCTTTAACCTCCTGTTTGGCCCAGTTTGCAATTTCTGCGGAAAATGAACAGGAATAGCGAGAACCAATGAGAGACTAGCTGGAGGTGTCTGGACGGGCAAATTTAACTCTCATTTCCCACCAGGAAGAGGAAATAACCAAAGGCTCAGCATGCCGTGCCGGAACCAGATTAGGGCCTGAAGCCATCTTGCGGTGTTGCGGCCAGCTCACAAGAAAGCGAGTTGAAGAAAGGAGCTCAGGGGCACTGTAATTCACAAACCTGCAGAGTTATAAATGACAGCTATCGTCCAAAAATATACTGAAGTAAGGCTGCCAAGAGGACTTGAAAGCGGGGCAGAATTGCAGGATACCGATTTCAGGAGGTAGACTGGAATTGCATTGAAAGCATAGGAAAAGAGGCAGAACGTCCACAATGATGCACTTGGCCAAAAAGGGCGTATGCGTTTTTTCCTGAATATATTCAGGAAAAAACGCATACGCACTTTTTGGCCAACCAAGCAAGCTTGCAAAGGAAATCTGCACTAAAATGAAGTCTCACTTCCCCCCGGTCAAAAGGGCCATCTGAAAAAAGTGTAAAATCCAGAAAGGCAGGACAGGCCATGGAGAACTAGGAGCCTTGTTATGCTGATGGGCGGGATGTAAATTGCCAACAGACACTTGGGAGAAGTGTATGGTGTTTCCTGAAACATCTAAAAAACAAAGCAACAGAGCCTAGGGCACTTCCACTTATGGTCCTATAGCTTAGGGAAATTAAAATCAAAAAGACACAGCCACCCCAAAATTTGGGACGGCTGTGTTTACAAGAACCTTGTTTACAATACAAGTTCAACATCGCAGAAAGTGAAAAATGGATAAAGAAGTTGTGGTATTTACTTACAAAGCAATATCACTCAGCAATGAAATCTACGTCATCAGGCCCTTAGCAGCACAATGAGTGGATTCAGGTATGATGATTCTAACGGAAATAAGTCACACAGAAAAAGAAACATCATAAGATATCAGTAATACACGGAATGTAAACTTGGCTACACAGGAACTGAATTACAGAACAGAACAGGGTCTCAAATGTAGAAAACGAACTTATGCTTGCTTAAGGGGAAAGGTGAGTTGGGGTGCTGCATAAAACCAGAGATTGAAATGAGCACAGATGAAGTTCCTTAAGCCAAATATGGAATAGACAAGAGCTACTCCTTGCTCAACGAAATGGACTCAACACCGCATATTAAACGCCTAAGAATGTACCTGACTAGTAAGTATCTTAAAACCTATGGATTGCTATGTCTCCGAAAGAGAATCAAGCATGTGTACGGGGGCATAAACGCAGCAGTGATAGGATTGGAGAGGTTCGGTGAGCAAATGAAGACCCTTTGAAGTCATATGGCATAGTACCCATTCCACGGGTTTCAACTACCCAGGTTTAAGGTATTCTTCCTTCAGCTAAAACATGAATGTGGAACCTAGAGTATGATCAACCATGTGAACGAGAGACGTGTTCAAATATGTCTCAGTTTTCGTAACCTGGTACTCGGGTGCAACATTCCAGACGCTTTACTAACACTCTCCCGACTTGGAGACTCAGTCCCTTTAACCTCCTGTTTGGCCCAGTTTGCAATTTCTGCGGAAAATGAACAGGAATAGCGAGAACCAATGAGAGACTAGCTGGAGGTGTCTGGACGGGCAAATTTAACTCTCATTTCCCACCAGGAAGAGGAAATAACCAAAGGCTCAGCATGCCGTGCCAGAACCAGATTAGGGCCTGAAGCCATCTTGCGGTGTTGCGGCCAGCTCACAAGAAAGCGAGTTGAAGAAAGGAGCTCAGGGGCACTGTAATTCACAAACCTGCAGAGTTATAAATGACAGCTATCGTCCAAAAATATACTGAAGTAAGGCTGCCAAGAGGACTTGAAAGCGGGGCAGAATTGCAGGATACCGATTTCAGGAGGTAGACTGGAATTGCATTGAAAGCATAGGAAAAGAGGCAGAACGTCCACAATGATGCACTTGGCCAAAAAGGGCGTATGCGTTTTTTCCTGAATATATTCAGGAAAAAACGCATACGCACTTTTTGGCCAACCAAGCAAGCTTGCAAAGGAAATCTGCACTAAAATGAAGTCTCACTTCCCCCCGGTCAAAAGGGCCATCTGAAAAAAGTGTAAAATCCAGAAAGGCACGACAGGCCATGGAGAACTAGGAGCCTTGTTATGCTGATGGGCGGGATGTAAATTGCCAACAGACACTTGGGAGAAGTGTATGTTGTTTCCTGAAACATCTAAAAAACAAAGCAACAGAGCCTAGGGCACTTCCACTTATGGTCCTATAGCTTAGGGAAATTAAAATCAAAAAGACACAGCCACCCCAAAGTTTGGGACGCCTCTGTTTACAAGAACCTCATTTACCATACAAGTTCAATATCACAGAAAGTAAAAAATGGATAAAGAACTTGTGGTATTTACGTACAATGCAGTATCACTCAGCAATGAAATCTATGTCATCAGGCCCGTAGCAGCATAATGAGTGGATTCAGGTACGATGATTCTAACTGAAATAAGTCACACAGAAAAAGAAACATCATAAGATATCACTAATACACGGAATGTAAACTTGGCTACACAGGAACTGAATTCCAAAACAGAACAGGGTCTCAAATTTAGAAAACCAACTTATGCTTGCTTAAGGGGAAAGGTGAGT
Source organism: Stenella coeruleoalba (assembly GCF_951394435.1). Taxonomy (NCBI): domain Eukaryota; kingdom Metazoa; phylum Chordata; class Mammalia; order Artiodactyla; family Delphinidae; genus Stenella; species Stenella coeruleoalba. The sequence goes on along the minus strand of NW_027646154.1, from coordinate 335,617 downwards.
TGGGGTGCTGCATAAAACCAGAGATTGAAATGAGCACAGATAAAGTTCCTTAAGCCAAATATGGAATAGACAAGAGCTACTCCTTGCTCAACGAAATGGACTCAACACCGCATATTAATCGCCTAAAAATATACCTGACTAGTAAGTATCTTAAAACCTATGGATTGCTATGTCTCCGAAAGAGAATCAAGCATGTGCACAGGGGCATAAACGCAGCAGTGATAGGATTGGAGAGGTTTGGTGAGCAAATGAAGACCCTTTGAAATCATATTGCATGGTATCCATTCCACGGGTTTCAACTACCCAGGTTTAAGGTATTCTTCCTTTAGCTAAAACATGCATGTGGAACCTAGAGTATGATCAACCATGTGATCGGGAGACGTGTTCAAATATGTCTCAGTTTTCGTACCCTGGTACTCGGGTGCAACATTCCAGACGATTTACTAACACTCTCCCGACTTGGAGACTCAGTCCCTTTAACCTCCTGTTTGGCCCAGTTTGCAATTTTGCGGAAGATGAACAGGAATAGAGAGAACCAATGAGAGACTAGCTGGAGGTGTCTGGACGGGCAAATTTAACTCTCATTTCCCACCAGGAAGAGGAAATAACCAAAGGCTCAGCATGCCGTGCCGGAACCAGATTAGGGCCTGAAGCTATCCTGCGGTGTTGCGGCCAGCTCACAAGAAAGCGAGTTGAAGAAAGGAGCTCAGGGGCACTGTAATTCACAAACCTGCAGAGTTATAAATGACAGCTATCGTCCAAAAATATACTGAAGTACGGCTGCCAAGAGGACTTGAAAGCGGAGCAGAATTGCAGGAAACCGATTTCAGGAGGTAGACTGGAATTGCATTGAAAGCATAGGAAAAGTGGCAGAGCGTACACAATGATGCACTTGGCCAAAAAGGGCGTATGCGTTTTTTCCTGAATATATTCAGGAAAAAACGCATACGCCCTTTTTGGCCAACCAAGCAAACTTGCAAAGGAAATCTGCACTACAATGAAGTCTCACTTCACCCCGGTCAAACGGGCCATCTGAAAAAAGTGTAAAATCCAGAAAGGCAGGACAGGCCATGGAGAACTGGGAGCCTTGTTATGCTGATGGGCGGGATGTAAATTGCCAACAGCCACTGGGGAGAAGTGTATGGTGTTTCCTGAAACATCTAAAAAAAACAGCAACAGAGCCTAGGGCACTTCCACTTATGGTCCTATAGCTTAGGGAAATTAAAATCAAAAAGACACAGCCACCCCAAAGTTTGGAACGGCTCTGTTTACAAGAACCTCGTTTACCGTACAAGTTCAACATCGCAGAAAGTGAAAAATGGATAAAGAAGTTGTGGTATTTACTTACAAAGCAATATCACTCAGCAATGAAATCTACGTCATCAGGCCCTTAGCAGCACAATGAGTGGATTCAGGTATGATGATTCTAACTGAAATAAGTCACACAGAAAAAGAAACATCATAAGATATCAGTAATACACGGAATGTAAACTTGGCTACACAGGAACTGAATTACAGAAAAGAACAGGGTCTCAAATTTAGAAAACCAACTTATGCTTGCTTAAGGAGAAAGGTGAGTTGGGGTGCTGCATAAAACCAGAGATTGAAATGAGCACAGATAAAGTTCCTTAAGCCAAATATGGAATAGACAAGAGCTACTCCTTGCTCAACGAAATGGACTCAACACCGCATATTAAACGCCTAAGAATATACCTGACTAGTAAGTATCTTAAAACCTATGGATTGCTATGTCTCCGAAAGAGAATCAAGCATGTGTACAGGGGCATAAATGCAGCAGTGATAGGATTGGAGAGGTTTGGTGAGCAAATGAAGGCCCTTTGAAGTCATATTGCATGGTACCCATTCCACGGGTTTCAACTACCCAGGTTTAAGGTATTCTTCCTTCAGCTAAAACATGCATGTGGAACCTAGGGTATGATCAACCATGTGATCGGGAGACGTGTTCAAATATGTCTCAGTTTTCATACCCTGGTACTCGGGTGCAACATTCCAGACGCTTTACTAAGACTCTCCCGACTTGGAGAGTCAGTCCCTTTAACCTCATGTTTGGCCCAGTTTGCAATTTCTGCGGAAGATGAACAGGAATAGCGAGAACCAATGAGAGACTAGCTGGAGGTGTCTGGACGGGCAAATTTAACTCTCATTTCCCACCAGGAAGAGGAAATAACCAAAGGCTCAGCATGCCGGGCCGGAACCAGTTTAGGGCCTGAAGCCATCAAGCGGTGTTGCGGCCAGCTCACAAGAAAGCGAGTTGAAGAAAGGAGCTCAGGGGCACTATAATTCACAAACCTGCAGAGTTATAAATGACAGCTATCGTCCAAAAATATATTGAAGTAAGGCTGCCAAGAGGACTTGAAAGCGGGGCAGAATTGCAGGAAACCGATTTCAGGAGGTAGACTGGAATTGCATTGAAAGCATAGGAAAAGAGGCAGAGCGTCCACAATGATGCACTTGGCCAAAAAGGGCGTATGCGTTTTTTCCTGAATATATTCAGGATAAAACGCATACGCCCTTTTTGGCCAACCAAGCAAGCTTGCAAAGGAAATCTGCACTACAATGAAGTCTCACTTCCCCCCGGTCAAAAGGGCCATCTGAAAAAAGTGTAAAATCCAGAAAGGCAGGACAGGCCATGGAGAACTAGGAGCCTTGTTATGCTGATGGGCGGGATGTAAATTGCCAACAGACACTTGGGAGAAGTGTATGGTGTTTCCTGAAACATCTAAAAAACAAAGCAACAGAGCCTAGGGCACTTCCACTTACGGTCCTATAGCTTAGGGAAATTAAAATCAAAAAGACACAGCCACCCCAAAGTTTGGAACGGCTCTGTTTACAAGCACCTCATTTACCATACAAGTTCAATATCACAGAAAGTAAAAAATGGATAAAGAACTTGTGGTACTTACGTACAATGCAGTATCACTCAGCAATGAAATCTATGTCATCAGGCCCGTAGCAGCATAATGAGTGGATTTAGGTACGATGATTCTAACTGAAATAAGTCACACAGAAAAAGAAACATCATAAGATATCACTAATACACGGAATGTAAACTTGGCTACACAGGAACTGAATTCCAAAACAGAACAGGGTCTCAAATTTAGAAAACCAACTTATGCTTGCTTAAGGGGAAAGGTGAGTTGGGGTGCTGCATAAAACCAGAGATTGAAATGAGCACAGATAAAGTTCCTTAAGCCAAATATGGAATAGACAAGAGCTACTCCTTGCTCAACGAAATGGACTCAACACCGCATATTAATCGCCTAAAAATATACCTGACTAGTAAGTATCTTAAAACCTATGGATTGCTATGTCTCCGAAAGAGAATCAAGCATGTGCACAGGGGCATAAACGCAGCAGTGATAGGATTGGAGAGGTTTGGTGAGCAAATGAAGACCCTTTGAAATCATATTGCATGGTACCCATTCCACGGGTTTCAACTACCCAGTTTTAAGGTATTCTTCCTTCAGCTAAAACATGCATGTGGAACCTAGAGTATGATCAACCATGTGATCGGGAGACGTGTTCAAATATGTCTCAGTTTTCGTACCCTGGTACTCGGGTGCAACATTCCAGACGATTTACTAACACTCTCCCGACTTGGAGAGTCAGTCCCTTTAACCTCCTGTTTGGCCCAGTTTGCAATTTTGCGGAAGATGAACAGGAATAGAGAGAACCAATGAGAGACTAGCTGGAGGTGTCTGGACGGGCAAATTTAACTCTCATTTCCCACCAGGAAGAGGAAATAACCAAAGGCTCAGCATGCCGTGCCGGAACCAGATTAGGGCCTGAAGCTATCCTGCGGTGTTGCGGCCAGCTCACAAGAAAGCTAGTTGAAGAAAGGAGCTCAGGGGCACTGTAATTCACAAACCTGCAGAGTTATAAATGACAGCTATCGTCCAAAAATATACTGAAGTACGGCTGCCAAGAGGACTTGAAAGCGGAGCAGAATTGCAGGAAACCGATTTCAGGAGGTAGACTGGAATTGCATTGAAAGCATAGGAAAAGTGGCAGAGCGTCCACAATGATGCACTTGGCCAAAAAGGGCGTATGCGTTTTTTCCTGAATATATTCAGGAAAAAACGCATACGCCCTTTTTGGCCAACCAAGCAAACTTGCAAAGGAAATCTGCACTACAATGAAGTCTCACTTCACCCCGGTCAAACGGGCCATCTGAAAAAAGTGTAAAATCCAGAAAGGCAGGACAGGCCATGGAGAACTGGGAGCCTTGTTATGCTGATGGGCGGGATGTAAATTGCCAACAGCCACTGGGGAGAAGTGTATGGTGTTTCCTGAAACATCTAAAAAAAACAGCAACAGAGCCTAGGGCACTTCCACTTATGGTCCTATAGCTTAGGGAAATTAAAATAAAAAAGACACAGTCACCCCAAAGTTTGGAACGGCTCTGTTTACAAGAACCTCGTTTACCGTACAAGTTCAACATCGCAGAAAGTGAAAAATGGATAAAGAAGTTGTGGTATTTACTTACAAAGCAATATCACTCAGCAATGAAATCTATGTCATCAGGCCCTTAGCAGTACAATCAGTGGATTCAGGTATGATGATTCTAACTGAAATAAGTCACACAGAAAAAGAAACATCATAAGATATCAGTAATACACGGAATGTAAACTTGGCTACACAGGAACTGAATTACAGAAAAGAACAGGGTCTCAAATTTAGAAAACCAACTTATGCTTGCTTAAGGAGAAAGGTGAGTTGGGGTGCTGCATAAAACCAGAGATTGAAATGAGCACAGATAAAGTTCCTTAAGCCAAATATGGAATAGACAAGAGCTACTCCTTGCTCAACGAAATGGACTCAACACCGCATATTAAACGCCTAAGAATATACCTGACTAGTAAGTATCTTAAAACCTATGGATTGCTATGTCTCCGAAAGAGAATCAAGCATGTGTACAGGGGCATAAACGCAGCAGTGATAGGATTGGAGAGGTTTGGTGAGCAAATGAAGGCCCTTTGAAGTCATATTGCATGGTACCCATTCCACGGGTTTCAACTACCCAGGTTTAAGGTATTCTTCCTTCAGCTAAAACATGCATGTGGAACCTAGGGTATGATCAACCATGTGATCGGGAGACGTGTTCAAATATGTCTCAGTTTTCATACCCTGGTACTCGGGTGCAACATTCCAGACGCTTTACTAACACTCTCCCGACTTGGAGAGTCAGTCCCTTTAACCTCATGTTTGGCCCAGTTTGCAATTTCTGCGGAAGATGAACAGGAATAGCGAGAACCAATGAGAGACTAGCTGGAGGTGTCTGGACGGGCAAATTTAACTCTCATTTCCCACCAGGAAGAGGAAATAACCAAAGGCTCAGCATGCCAGGCCGGAACCAGATTAGGGCCTGAAGCCATCCAGCGGTGTTGCGGCCAGCTCACAAGAAAGCGAGTTGAGGAAAGGAGCTCAGGGGCACTATAATTCACAAACCTGCAGAGTTATAAATGACAGCTATCGTCCAAAAATATATTGAAGTAAGGCTGCCAAGAGGACTTGAAAGCGGGGCAGAATTGCAGGAAACCGATTTCAGGAGGTAGACTGGAATTGCATTGAAAGCATAGGAAAAGAGGCAGAGCGTCCACAATGATGCACTTGGCCAAAAAGGGCGTATGCGTTTTTTCCTGAATATATTCAGGAAAAAACGCATACGCCCTTTTTGGCCAACCAAGCAAGCTTGCAAAGGAAATCTGCACTACAATGAAGTCTCACTTTCCCCCGGTCAAACGGGCCATCTTAAAAAAGTGTAAAATCCAGAAAGGCAGTACAGGCCATGGAGAACTGGGAGCCTTGTTATGCTGATGGGCGAGATGTAAATTGCCAACAGAAACTGGGGAGAAGTGTATGGTGTTTCCTGAAACATCTAAAAAACAAAGCAACAGAGCCTAGGGCACTTCCACTTATGGTCCTATAGCTTAGGGAAATTAAAATCAAAAAGACACAGCCACCCCAATGTTTGGGACGCCTCTGTTTACAAGAACCTCGTTTACCATACAAGTTCAATATCACAGAAAGTGAAAAAAGGAGAAAGAACTTGTGGTACTTACATACAATGCAGTATCACTCAGCAATGAAATCTATGTCATCAGGCCCCTAGCAGCATAATGAGTGGATTCAGTTACGATGATTCTAACTGAAATAAGTCACACAGAAAAAGAAACATCATAAGATATCACTAATACACGGAATGTAAACTTGGCTACACAGGAACTGAGTTCCACAACAGAACAGGGTCTCAAATTTAGAAAACCAACTTATGCTTGCTTAAGGGTAAAGGTGAGTCGGGGTGCTGCATAAAACCAGAGATTGAAATGAGCACAGATAAAGTTCCTTAAGCCAAATATGGAATAGACAAGAGCTACTCCTTGCTCAACGAAATGGACTCAACACCCCATATTAATCGCCTAAGAATGTACCTGACTAGTAAGTATCTTAAATCCTATGGATTGCTATGTCTCCAAAAGAGAATCAAGCATGTGTACAGAGGCATAAACGCAGCAGTGATAGGATTGGAGAGGTTCGGTGAGCAAATGAAGACCCTTTGAAGTCATATTGCATGGTACCCATTCCACGGGTTTCAACTACCCAGGTTTAAGGGATTTCTCCTTCAGCTAAAACATGCATGTGGAACGTAGAGTATGATCCACCATGTGATCGGGAGTCGTGTTCAAATATGTCTCAGTTTTCCTCTCCTGGTACTCGGGTGCAACATTCCAGGTGCTTTACTAACACTCTCGCCACTTGGAGAGTCACTCCCTTTAACCTCCTGTTTGGCCCAGTTTGCAATTTCTGCGGAAGATGAACAGGAATAGGGAGAACCAATGAGAGACTAGCTGGAGGTGTCTGTACGGGCAAATTTAACTCTCATTTCCCACCAGGAAGAGGAAATAACCAAAGGCTCAGCGTTCCATGCCGGAACCAGATAAGGGCCTGAAGCCATTCTGCGGTGTTGCGGCCAGCTCACAAGAAAGCGAGTTGAAGAAAGGAGCTCAGGGGCACTGTAATTCACAAACCTGCAGAGTTATAAATGACAGCTATCGTCCAAAAATATACTGAAGTACGGCTGCCAAGAGGACTTGAAAGCGGAGCAGAATTGCAGGGAACCGATTTCAGGAGGTAGACTGGAATTGCATTGAAAGCATAGGAAAAGAGGCAGAACGTCCACAATGATGCACTTGGCCAAAAGGGGCGTATGCGTTTTTTCCTGAATATATTCAGGAAAAAACGCATACGCCATTTTTGGCCAACCAAGCAAACTTGCAAAGGAAATCTGCACTACAATGAAGTCTCACTTCACCCCGGTGTAACGGGCCATCTGAAAAAAGTGTAAAATCCAGAAAGGCAGGACAGGCCATGGAGAACTGGGAGCCTTGTTATGCTGATGGGCGGGATGTAAATTGCCAACAGACACTCGGGAGAAGTGTATGGTGTTTCCTGAAACATCTAAAAAACAAAGCAACAGAGCCTAGGGCACTTCCACTTATGGTCCTATAGCTTAGGGAAATTAAAATCAAAAAGATACAGCCACCCCAATGTTTGGGACGCCTCTGTTCACAAGAACCTCATTTACCGTACAAGTTCAATATCACAGAAAGTGAAAAATGGATAAAGAAATTGTGGTACTTACGTACAATGCAGTATCACTCAGCAATGAAATCTATGTCATCAGGCCCGTAGCAGCATAATGAGTGGATTCAGGTACGATGATTCTAACTGAAATAAGTCACACAGAATAAGAAACATCATAAGATATCACTAATACACGGAATGTAAACTTGGCTACACAGGAACTGAATTCCAAAACAGAACAGGGTCTCAAATTTAGAAAACCAACTTATGCTTGCTTAAGGGGAAAGGTGAGTTGGGGTGCTGCATAAAACCAGAGATTGAAATGAGCACAGATAAAGTTCCTTAAGCCAAATATGGAATAGACAAGAGCTACTCCTTGCTCAACGAAATGGACTCAACACCGCATATTAATCGCCTAAAAATATACCTGACTAGTAAGTATCTTAAAACCTATGGATTGCTATGTCTCCGAAAGAGAATCAAGCATGTGCACAGGGGCATAAACGCAGCAGTGATAGGATTGGAGAGGTTTGGTGAGCAAATGAAGACCCTTTGAAATCATATTGCATGGTATCCATTCCACGGGTTTCAACTACCCAGGTTTAAGGTATTCTTCCTTTAGCTAAAACATGCATGTGGAACCTAGAGTATGATCAACCATGTGATCGGGAGACGTGTTCAAATATGTCTCAGTTTTCGTACCCTGGTACTCGGGTGCAACATTCCAGACGATTTACTAACACTCTCCCGACTTGGAGAGTCAGTCCCTTTAACCTCCTGTTTGGCCCAGTTTGCAATTTTGCGGAAGATGAACAGGAATAGAGAGAACCAATGAGAGACTAGCTGGAGGTGTCTGGACGGGCAAATTTAACTCTCATTTCCCACCAGGAAGAGGAAATAACCAAAGGCTCAGCATGCCGTGCCGGAACCAGATTAGGGCCTGAAGCTATCCTGCGGTGTTGCGGCCAGCTCACAAGAAAGCGAGTTGAAGAAAGGAGCTCAGGGGCACTGTAATTCACAAACCTGCAGAGTTATAAATGACAGCTATCGTCCAAAAATATACTGAAGTACGGCTGCCAAGAGGACTTGAAAGCGGAGCAGAATTGCAGGAAACCGATTTCAGGAGGTAGACTGGAATTGCATTGAAAGCATAGGAAAAGTGGCAGAGCGTACACAATGATGCACTTGGCCAAAAAGGGCGTATGCGTTTTTTCCTGAATATATTCAGGAAAAAACGCATACGCCCTTTTTGGCCAACCAAGCAAACTTGCAAAGGAAATCTGCACTACAATGAAGTCTCACTTCACCCCGGTCAAACGGGCCATCTGAAAAAAGTGTAAAATCCAGAAAGGCAGGACAGGCCATGGAGAACTGGGAGCCTTGTTATGCTGATGGGCGGGATGTAAATTGCCAACAGCCACTGGGGAGAAGTGTATGGTGTTTCCTGAAACATCTAAAAAAAACAGCAACAGAGCCTAGGGCACTTCCACTTATGGTCCTATAGCTTAGGGAAATTAAAATCAAAAAGACACAGCCACCCCAAAGTTTGGAACGGCTCTGTTTACAAGAACCTCGTTTACCGTACAAGTTCAACATCGCAGAAAGTGAAAAATGGATAAAGAAGTTGTGGTATTTACTTACAAAGCAATATCACTCAGCAATGAAATCTACGTCATCAGGCCCTTAGCAGCACAATCAGTGGATTCAGGTATGATGATTCTAACTGAAATAAGTCACACAGATAAAGAAACATCATAAGATATCAGTAATACACGGAATGTAAACTTGGCTACACAGGAACTGAATTACAGAAAAGAACAGGGTCTCAAATTTAGAAAACCAACTTATGCTTGCTTAAGGAGAAAGGTGAGTTGGGGTGCTGCATAAAACCAGAGATTGAAATGAGCACAGATAAAGTTCCTTAAGCCAAATATGGAATAGACAAGAGCTACTCCTTGCTCAACGAAATGGACTCAACACCGCATATTAAACGCCTAAGAATATACCTGACTAGTAAGTATCTTAAAACCTATGGATTGCTATGTCTCCGAAAGAGAATCAAGCATGTGTACAGGGGCATAAATGCAGCAGTGATAGGATTGGAGAGGTTTGGTGAGCAAATGAAGGCCCTTTGAAGTCATATTGCATGGTACCCATTCCACGGGTTTCAACTACCCAGGTTTAAGGTATTCTTCCTTCAGCTAAAACATGCATGTGGAACCTAGGGTATGATCAACCATGTGATCGGGAGACGTGTTCAAATATGTCTCAGTTTTCATACCCTGGTACTCGGGTGCAACATTCCAGACGCTTTACTAAGACTCTCCCGACTTGGAGAGTCAGTCCCTTTAACCTCATGTTTGGCCCAGTTTGCAATTTCTGCGGAAGATGAACAGGAATAGCGAGAACCAATGAGAGACTAGCTGGAGGTGTCTGGACGGGCAAATTTAACTCTCATTTCCCACCAGGAAGAGGAAATAACCAAAGGCTCAGCATGCCGGGCCGGAACCAGATTAGGGCCTGAAGCCATCCAGCGGTGTTGCGGCCAGCTCACAAGAAAGCGAGTTGAAGAAAGGAGCTCAGGGGCACTATAATTCACAAACCTGCAGAGTTATAAATGACAGCTATCGTCCAAAAATATATTGAAGTAAGGCTGCCAAGAGGACTTGAAAGCGGGGCAGAATTGCAGGAAACCGATTTCAGGAGGTAGACTGGAATTGCATTGAAAGCATAGGAAAAGAGGCAGAGCGTCCACAATGATGCACTTGGCCAAAAAGGGCGTATGCGTTTTTTCCTGAATATATTCAGGAAAAAACGCATACGCCCTTTTTGGCCAACCAAGCAAGCTTGCAAAGGAAATCTGCACTACAATGAAGTCTCACTTCCCCCCGGTCAAAAGGGCCATCTGAAAAAAGTGTAAAATCCAGAAAGGCAGGACAGGCCATGGAGAACTAGGAGCCTTGTTATGCTGATGGGCGGGATGTAAATTGCCAACAGACACTTGGGAGAAGTGTATGGTGTTTCCTGAAACATCTAAAAAACAAAGCAACAGAGCCTAGGGCACTTCCACTTACGGTCCTATAGCTTAGGGAAATTAAAATCAAAAAGACACAGCCACCCCAAAGTTTGGGACGCCTCTGTTTACAAGCACCTCATTTACCATACAAGTTCAATATCACAGAAAGTAAAAAATGGATAAAGAACTTGTGGTACTTACGTACAATGCAGTATCACTCAGCAATGAAATCTATGTCATCAGGCCCGTAGCAGCATAATGAGTGGATTTAGGTACGATGATTCTAACTGAAATAAGTCACACAGAAAAAGAAACATCATAAGATATCACTAATACACGGAATGTAAACTTGGCTACACAGGAACTGAATTCCAAAACAGAACAGGGTCTCAAATTTAGAAAACCAACTTATGCTTGCTTAAGGGGAAAGGTGAGTTGGGGTGCTGCATAAAACCAGAGATTGAAATGAGCACAGATAAAGTTCCTTAAGCCAAATATGGAATAGACAAGAGCTACTCCTTGCTCAACGAAATGGACTCAACACCGCATATTAAACGCCTAAGAATATACCTGACTAGTAAGTATCTTAAAACCTATGGATTGCTATGTCTCCGAAAGAGAATCAAGCATGTGTACAGGGGCATAAACGCAGCAGTGATAGGATTGGAGAGGTTTGGTGAGCAAATGAAGGCCCTTTGAAGTCATATTGCATGGTACCCATTCCACGGGTTTCAACTACCCAGGTTTAAGGTATTCTTCCTTCAGCTAAAACATGCATGTGGAACCTAGGGTATGATCAACCATGTGATCGGGAGACGTGTTCAAATATGTCTCAGTTTTCATACCCTGGTACTCGGGTGCAACATTCCAGACGCTTTACTAACACTCTCCCGACTTGGAGAGTCAGTCCCTTTAACCTCATGTTTGGCCCAGTTTGCAATTTCTGCGGAAGATGAACAGGAATAGCGAGAACCAATGAGAGACTAGCTGGAGGTGTCTGGACGGGCAAATTTAACTCTCATTTCCCACCAGGAAGAGGAAATAACCAAAGGCTCAGCATGCCAGGCCGGAACCAGATTAGGGCCTGAAGCCATCCAGCGGTGTTGCGGCCAGCTCACAAGAAAGCGAGTTGAGGAAAGGAGCTCAGGGGCACTATAATTCACAAACCTGCAGAGTTATAAATGACAGCTATCGTCCAAAAATATATTGAAGTAAGGCTGCCAAGAGGACTTGAAAGCGGGGCAGAATTGCAGGAAACCGATTTCAGGAGGTAGACTGGAATTGCATTGAAAGCATAGGAAAAGAGGCAGAGCGTCCACAATGATGCACTTGGCCAAAAAGGGCGTATGCGTTTTTTCCTGAATATATTCAGGAAAACACGCATACGCCCTTTTTGGCCAACCAAGCAAGCTTGCAAAGGAAATCTGCACTACAATGAAGTCTCACTTTCCCCCGGTCAAACGGGCCATCTTAAAAAAGTGTAAAATCCAGAAAGGCAGTACAGGCCATGGAGAACTGGGAGCCTTGTTATGCTGATGGGCGAGATGTAAATTGCCAACAGAAACTGGGGAGAAGTGTATGGTGTTTCCTGAAACATCTAAAAAACAAAGCAACAGAGCCTAGGGCACTTCCACTTATGGTCCTATAGCTTAGGGAAATTAAAATCAAAAAGACACAGCCACCCCAATGTTTGGGACGCCTCTGTTTACAAGAACCTCGTTTACCATACAAGTTCAATATCACAGAAAGTGAAAAAAGGAGAAAGAACTTGTGGTACTTACGTACAATGCAGTATCACTCAGCAATGAAATCTATGTCATCAGGCCCCTAGCAGCATAATGAGTGGATTCAGTTACGATGATTCTAACTGAAATAAGTCACACAGAAAAAGAAACATCATAAGATATCACTAATACACGGAATGTAAACTTGGCTACACAGGAACTGAATTCCACAACAGAACAGGGTCTCAAATTTAGAAAACCAACTTATGCTTGCTTAAGGGTAAAGGTGAGTCGGGGTGCTGCATAAAACCAGAGATTGAAATGAGCACAGATAAAGTTCCTTAAGCCAAATATGGAATAGACAAGAGCTACTCCTTGCTCAACGAAATGGACTCAACACCCCATATTAATCGCCTAAGAATGTACCTGACTAGTAAGTATCTTAAATCCTATGGATTGCTATGTCTCCAAAAGAGAATCAAGCATGTGTACAGGGGCATAAACGCAGCAGTGATAGGATTGGAGAGGTTCGGTGAGCAAATGAAGACCCTTTGAAGTCATATTGCATGGTACCCATTCCACGGGTTTCAACTACCCAGGTTTAAGGGATTTCTCCTTCAGCTAAAACATGCATGTGGAACGTAGAGTATGATCCACCATGTGATCGGGAGTCATGTTCAAATATGTCTCAGTTTTCCTCTCCTGGTACTCGGGTGCAACATTCCAGGTGCTTTACTAACACTCTCGCCACTTGGAGAGTCACTCCCTTTAACCTCCTGTTTGGCCCAGTTTGCAATTTCTGCGGAAGATGAACAGGAATAGGGAGAACCAATGAGAGACTAGCTGGAGGTGTCTGTACGGGCAAATTTAACTCTCATTTCCCACCAGGAAGAGGAAATAACCAAAGGCTCAGCGTGCCATGCCGGAACCAGATAAGGGCCTGAAGCCATTCTGCGGTGTTGCGGCCAGCTCACAAGAAAGCGAGTTGAAGAAAGGAGCTCAGGGGCACTGTAATTCACAAACCTGCAGAGTTATAAATGACAGCTATCGTCCAAAAATATACTGAAGTACGGCTGCCAAGAGGACTTGAAAGCGGAGCAGAATTGCAGGAAACCGATTTCAGGAGGTAGACTGGAATTGCATTGAAAGCATAGGAAAAGAGGCAGAACGTCCACAATGATGCACTTGGCCAAAAGGGGCGTATGCGTTTTTTCCTGAATATATTCAGGAAAAAACGCATACGCCATTTTTGGCCAACCAAGCAAACTTGCAAAGGAAATCTGCACTACAATGAAGTCTCACTTCACCCCGGTGTAACGGGCCATCTGAAAAAAGTGTAAAATCCAGAAAGGCAGGACAGGCCATGGAGAACTGGGAGCCTTGTTATGCTGATGGGCGGGATGTAAATTGCCAACAGACACTCGGGAGAAGTGTATGGTGTTTCCTGAAACATCTAAAAAACAAAGCAACAGAGCCTAGGGCACTTCCACTTATGGTCCTATAGCTTAGGGAAATTAAAATCAAAAAGATACAGCCACCCCAATGTTTGGGACGCCTCTGTTCACAAGAACCTCATTTACCGTACAAGTTCAATATCACAGAAAGTGAAAAATGGATAAAGAAATTGTGCTACTTACGTACAATGCAGTATCACTCAGCAATGAAATCTATGTCATCAGGCCCGTAGCAGCATAATGAGTGGATTCAGGTACGATGATTCTAACTGAAATAAGTCACACAGAATAAGAAACATCATAAGATATCACTAATACACGGAATGTAAACTTGGCTACACAGGAACTGAATTCCAAAACAGAACAGGGTCTCAAATTTAGAAAACCAACTTATGCTTGCTTAAGGGTAAAGGTGAGTCGTGGTGCTGCATAAAACCAGAGATTGAAATGAGCACAGATAAAGTTCCTTAAGCCAAATATGGAATAGACAAGAGCTACTCCTTGCTCAACGAAATGGATTCAACACACCGTATTAATTGCCTAAGAATGTACCTGACTAGTAAGTATCTTAAATCCTATGGATTGCTATGTCTCGAAAAGAGAATCAAGCATGTGTACAGGGGCATAAACGCAGCAGTGATACGATTGGAGAGGTTCGGTGAGCAAATGAAGACCCTTTGAAGTTATATTGCATGGTACCCATTCCACGGGTTTCAACTACCCAGGTTTAAGGTATTCTTCCTTTAGCTAAAACATGCATGTGGAACCTAGAGTATGATCAACCGTGTGAATGGGAGACGTGTTCAAATATGTCTCAGTTTTCCTCCCCTGGTACTCGGGTGCAACATTCCAGACGCTTTACTAACACTCTCCCGACATGGAGAGTCAGTCCCTTTAACCTCCTGTTTGGCCCAGTTTGCAATTTCTGCGGAAGATGAACAGGAATAGGGAGGACCAATGAGAGACTAGCTGGAGGTGTCTGGACGGGCAAATTTAACTCTCATTTCCCACCAGGAAGAGGAATTAACCAAAGGCTCAGCGTGCCGTGCCGGAACCAGATTAGGGCCTGAAGCCATCCTGCGGTGTTGCGGCCAGCTCAAAAGAAAGTGAGTTGAAGAAAGGAGCTCAGGGGCACTGTAATTCACAAACCTGCAGAGTTATAAATGACAGCTATCGTCCAAAAATATACTGAAGTAAGGCTGCCAAGAGGACTTGAAAGCGGGGCAGAATTGCAGGAAACCGATTTCAGGAGGTAGACTGGAATTGCATTGAAAGCATAGGAAAAGAGGCAGAAGGTCCACAATGATGCACTTGGCCAAAAAGGGCGTATGCGTTTTTTCCTGAATATATTCAGGAAAAAACGCATACGCCCTTTTTGGCCAACCAAGCAAACTTGAAAAGGAAATCTGCACTACAATGAAGTCTCACTTCCCCCTGGGCACAAGGGCCATCTGAAAAAAACGTAAAATCCAGAAAGGCAGGACAGGCCATGGAGAACTGGGAGCCTTGTTATGCTGATGGACGGGATGTAAATTGCCAACAGACACTCGGGAGAAGTGTATGGTGTTTCCTGAAACATCTAAAAAACAAAGCAACAGAGCCTAGGGCACTTCCACTTATGGTCCTATAGATTAGGGAAATTAAAATCAAAAAGACACAGCCACCCCAAAATTTGGGACGGCTGTGTTTACAAGAACCTTGTTTACAGTACAAGTTCAACATCGCAGAAAGTGAAAAATGGATAAAGAAGTTGTGGTATTTACTTACAAAGCAATATCACTCAGCAATGAAATCTACGTCATCAGGCCCTTAGCAGCACAATGAGTGGATTCAGGTATGATGATTCTAACTGAAATAAGTCACACAGAAAAAGAAACATCATAAGATATCAGTAATACACGGAATGTAAACTTGGCTACACAGGAACTGAATTACAGAACAGAACAGGGTCTCAAATTTAGAAAACGAACTTATGCTTGCTTAAGGGGAAAGGTGAGTTGGGGTGCTGCATAAAACCAGAGATTGAAATGAGCACAGATGAAGTTCCTTAAGCCAAATATGGAATAGACAAGAGCTACTCCTTGCTCAACGAAATGGACTCAACACCGCATATTAAACGCCTAAGAATATACCTGACTAGTAAGTATCTTAAAACCTATGGATTGCTATGTCTCCGAAAGAGAATCAAGCATGTGTACGGGGGCATAAACGCAGCAGTGATAGGATTGGAGAGGTTCGGTGAGCAAATGAAGACCCTTTGAAGTCATATGGCATGGTACCCATTCCACGGGTTTCAACTACCCAGGTTTAAGGTATTCTTCCTTCAGCTAAAACATGAATGTGGAACCTAGAGTATGATCAACCATGTGAACGAGAGACGTGTTCAAATATGTCTCAGTTTTCGTAACCTGGTACTCGGGTGCAACATTCCAGACGCTTTACTAACACTCTCCCGACTTGGAGACTCAGTCCCTTTAACCTCCTGTTTGGCCCAGTTTGCAATTTCTGCGGAAAATGAACAGGAATAGCGAGAACCAATGAGAGACTAGCTGGAGGTGTCTGGACGGGCAAATTTAACTCTCATTTCCCACCAGGAAGAGGAAATAACCAAAGGCTCAGCATGCCGTGCCGGAACCAGATTAGGGCCTGAAGCCATCTTGCGGTGTTGCGGCCAGCTCACAAGAAAGCGAGTTGAAGAAAGGAGCTCAGGGGCACTGTAATTCACAAACCTGCAGAGTTATAAATGACAGCTATCGTCCAAAAATATACTGAAGTAAGGCTGCCAAGAGGACTTGAAAGCGGGGCAGAATTGCAGGATACCGATTTCAGGAGGTAGACTGGAATTGCATTGAAAGCATAGGAAAAGAGGCAGAACGTCCACAATGATGCACTTGGCCAAAAAGGGCGTATGCGTTTTTTCCTGAATATATTCAGGAAAAAACGCATACGCAATTTTTGGCCAACCAAGCAAGCTTACAAAGGAAATCTGCACTAAAATGAAGTCTCACTTCCCCCCGGTCAAAAGGGCCATCTGAAAAAAGTGTAAAATCCAGAAAGGCAGGACAGGCCATGGAGAACTAGGAGCCTTGTTATGCTGATGGGCGGGATGTAAATTGCCAACAGACACTGGGGAGAAGTGTATGGTGTTTCCTGAAACATCTAAAAAACAAAGCAACAGAGCCTAGGGCACTTCCACTTATGGTCCTATAGCTTAGGGAAATTAAAATCAAAAAGACACAGCCACCCCAAAGTTTGGGACGCCTCTGTTTACAAGAACCTCATTTACCATACAAGTTCAATATCACAGAAAGTAAAAAATGGATAAAGAACTTGTGGTACTTACGTACAATGCAGTATCACTCAGCAATGAAATCTATGTCATCAGGCCCGTAGCAGCATAATGAGTGGATTCAGGTACGATGATTCTAACTGAAATAAGTCACACAGAAAAAGAAACATCATAAGATATCACTAATACACGGAATGTAAACTTGGCTACACAGGAACTGAATTCCAAAACAGAACAGGGTCTCAAATTTAGAAAACCAACTTATGCTTGCTTAAGGGGAAAGGTGAGTTGGGGTGCTGCATAAAACCAGAGATTGAAATGAGCACAGATAAAGTTCCTTAAGCCAAATATGGAATAGACAAGAGCTACTCCTTGCTCAACGAAATGGACTCAACACCACATATTAATCGCCTAAGAATATACCTGACTAGTAAGTATCTTAAAACCTATGGATTGCTATGTCTCCGAAAGAGAATCAAGCATGTGCACAGGGGCATAAACGCAGCAGTGATAGGATTGGAGAGGTTTGGTGAGCAAATGAAGACCCTTTGAAATCATATTGCATGGTACCCATTCCACGGGTTTCAACTACCCAGGTTTAAGGTATTCTTCCTTCAGCTAAAACACGAATGTGGAACCTAGAGTATGATCAACCATGTGAACGAGAGACGTGTTCAAATATGTCTCAGTTTTCGTAACCTGGTACTCGGGTGCAACATTCCAGACGCTTTACTAACACTCTCCCGACTTGGAGACTCAGTCCCTTTAACCTCCTGTTTGGCCCAGTTTGCAATTTCTGCGGAAAATGAACAGGAATAGCGAGAACCAATGAGAGACTAGCTGGAGGTGTCTGGACGGGCAAATTTAACTCTCATTTCCCACCAGGAAGAGGAAATAACCAAAGGCTCAGCATGCCCTGCCGGAACCAGATTAGGGCCTGAAGCCATCTTGCGGTGTTGCGGCCAGCTCACAAGAAAGCGAGTTGAAGAAAGGAGCTCAGGGGCACTGTAATTCACAAACCTGCAGAGTTATAAATGACAGCTATCGTCCAAAAATATACTGAAGTAAGGCTGCCAAGAGGACTTGAAAGCGGGGCAGAATTGCAGGATACCGATTTCAGGAGGTAGACTGGAATTGCATTGAAAGCATAGGAAAAGAGGCAGAACGTCCACAATGATGCACTTGGCCAAAAAGGGCGTATGCGTTTTTTCCTGAATATATTCAGGAAAAAACGCATACGCAATTTTTGGCCAACCAAGCAAGCTTACAAAGGAAATCTGCACTAAAATGAAGTCTCACTTCCCCCCGGTCAAAAGGGCCATCTGAAAAAAGTGTAAAATCCAGAAAGGCAGGACAGGCCATGGAGAACTAGGAGCCTTGTTATGCTGATGGGCGGGATGTAAATTGCCAACAGACACTCGGGAGAAGTGTATGGTGTTTCCTGAAACATCTAAAAAACAAAGCAACAGAGCCTAGGGCACTTCCACTTATGGTCCTATAGCTTAGGGAAATTAAAATCAAAAAGACACAGCCACCCCAAAGTTTGGGACGCCTCTGTTTACAAGAACCTCATTTACCATACAAGTTCAATATCACAGAAAGTAAAAAATGGATAAAGAACTTGTGGTACTTACGTACAATGCAGTATCACTCAGCAATGAAATCTATGTCATCAGGCCCGTAGCAGCATAATGAGTGGATTCAGGTACGATGATTCTAACTGAAATAAGTCACACAGAAAAAGAAACATCATAAGATATCACTAATACACGGAATGTAAACTTGGCTACACAGGAACTGAATTCCAAAACAGAAAAGGGTCTCAAATTTAGAAAACCAACTTATGCTTGCTTAAGGGGAAAGGTGAGTTGGGGTGCTGCATAAAACCAGAGATTGAAATGAGCACAGATAAAGTTCCTTAAGCCAAATATGGAATAGACAAGAGCTACTCCTTGCTCAACGAAATGGACTCAACACCACATATTAATCGCCTAACAATATACCTGACTAGTAAGTATCTTAAAACCTATGGATTGCTATGTCTCCGAAAGAGAATCAAGCATGTGCACAGGGGCATAAACGCAGCAGTGATAGGATTGGAGAGGTTTGGTGAGCAAATGAAGACCCTTTGAAATCATATTGCATGGTACCCATTCCACGGGTTTCAACTACCCAGGTTTAAGGTATTCTTCCTTCAGCTAAAACATGCATGTGGAACCTAGAGTATGATCAACCATGTGATCGGGAGACGTGTTCAAATATGTCTCAGTTTTCGTACCCTGGTACTCGGGTGCAACATTCCAGACGATTTACTAACACTCTCCCGACTTGGAGAGTCAGTCCCTTTAACCTCCTGTTTGGCCCAGTTTGCAATTTTGCGGAAGATGAACAGGAATAGAGAGAACCAATGAGAGACTAGCTGGAGGTGTCTGGACGGGCAAATTTAACTCTCATTTCCCACCAGGAAGAGGAAATAACCAAAGGCTCAGCATGCCGTGCCGGAACCAGATTAGGGCCTGAAGCTATCCTGCGGTGTTGCGGCCAGCTCACAAGAAAGCGAGTTGAAGAGAGGAGCTCAGGGGCACTGTAATTCACAAACCTGCAGAGTTATAAATGACAGCTATCGTCCAAAAATATATTGAAGTAAGGTTGCCAAAAGGACTTGAAAGTGGGACAGAATTGCAGGAAAGCGATTTCAGGAGGTAGACTGGAATTGCATTGAAAGCATAGGAAAAGTGGCAGAGCGTCCACAATGATGCACTTGGCCAAAAAGGGCGTATGCGTTTTTTCCTGAATATATTCAGGAAAAAACGCATACGCCCTTTTTGGCCAACCAAGCAAACTTGCAAAGGAAATCTGCACTACAATGAAGTCTCACTTCACCCCGGTCAAACGGGCCATCTGAAAAAAGTGTAAAATCCAGAAAGGCAGGACAGGCCATGGAGAACTGGGAGCCTTGTTATGCTGATGGGCGGGATGTAAATTGCCAACAGCCACTGGGGAGAAGTGTATGGTGTTTCCTGAAACATCTAAAAAAAACAGCAACAGAGCCTAGGGCACTTCCACTTATGGTCCTATAGCTTAGGGAAATTAAAATCAAAAAGACACAGCCACCCCAAAGTTTGGAACGGCTCTGTTTACAAGAACCTCGTTTACCGTACAAGTTCAACATCGCAGAAAGTGAAAAATGGATAAAGAAGTTGTGGTATTTACTTACAAAGCAATATCACTCAGCAATGAAATCTACGTCATCAGGCCCTTAGCAGCACAATCAGTGGATTCAGGTATGATGATTCTAACTGAAATAAGTCACACAGAAAAAGAAACATCATAAGATATCAGTAATACACGGAATGTAAACTTGGCTACACAGGAACTGAATTACAGAAAAGAACAGGGTCTCAAATTTAGAAAACCAACTTATGCTTGCTTAAGGAGAAAGGTGAGTTGGGGTGCTGCATAAAACCAGAGATTGAAATGAGCACAGATAAAGTTCCTTAAGCCAAATATGGAATAGACAAGAGCTACTCCTTGCTCAACGAAATGGACTCAACACCGCATATTAAACGCCTAAGAATATACCTGACTAGTAAGTATCTTAAAACCTATGGATTGCTATGTCTCCGAAAGAGAATCAAGCATGTGTACAGGGGCATAAACGCAGCAGTGATAGGATTGGAGAGGTTTGGTGAGCAAATGAAGGCCCTTTGAAGTCATATTGCATGGTACCCATTCCACGGGTTTCAACTACCCAGGTTTAAGGTATTCTTCCTTCAGCTAAAACATGCATGTGGAACCTAGGGTATGATCAACCATGTGATCGGGAGACGTGTTCAAATATGTCTCAGTTTTCATACCCTGGTACTTGGGTGCAACATTCCAGACGCTTTACTAACACTCTCCCGACTTGGAGAGTCAGTCCCTTTAACCTCATGTTTGGCCCAGTTTGCAATTTCTGCGGAAGATGAACAGGAATAGCGAGAACCAATGAGAGACTAGCTGGAGGTGTCTGGACGGGCAAATTTAACTCTCATTTCCCACCAGGAAGAGGAAATAACCAAAGGCTCAGCATGCCGAGCCGGAACCAGATTAGGGCCTGAAGCCATCCAGCGGTGTTGCGGCCAGCTCACAAGAAAGCGAGTTGAAGAAAGGAGCTCAGGGGCACTATAATTCACAAACCTGCAGAGTTATAAATGACAGCTATCGTCCAAAAATATATTGAAGTAAGGCTGCCAAGAGGACTTGAAAGCGGGGCAGAATTGCAGGAAACCGATTTCAGGAGGTAGACTGGAATTGCATTGAAAGCATAGGAAAAGAGGCAGAGCGTCCACAATGATGCACTTGGCCAAAAAGGGCGTATGCGTTTTTTCCTGAATATATTCAGGAAAAAACGCATACGCCCTTTTTGGCCAACCAAGCAAGCTTGCAAAGGAAATCTGCACTACAATGAAGTCTCACTTTCCCTCGGTCAAAGGGCCATCTGAAAAAAGTGTAAAATCCAGAAAGGCAGTACAGGCCATGGAGAACTGGGAGCCTTGTTATGCTGATGGGCGAGATGTAAATTGCCAACAGAAACTGGGGAGAAGTTTATGGTGTTTCCTGAAACATCTAAAAAACAAAGCAACAGAGCCTAGGGCACTTCCACTTATGGTCCTATAGCTTAGGGAAATTAAAATCAAAAAGACACAGCCACCCCAATGTTTGGGACGCCTCTGTTTACAAGAACCTCGTTTACCATACAAGTTCAATATCACAGAAAGTGAAAAAAGGAGAAAGAACTTGTGGTACTTACGTACAATGCAGTATCACTCAGCAATGAAATCTATGTCATCAGGCCCCTAGCAGCATAATGAGTGGATTCAGTTACGATGATTCTAACTGAAATAAGTCACACAGAAAAAGAAACATCATAAGATATCACTAATACACGGAATGTAAACTTGGCTACACAGGAACTGAATTCCAAAACAGAACAGGGTCTCAAATTGAGAAAACCAACATATGCTTGCTTAAGGGTAAAGGTGAGTTGGGGTGCTGGATAAAACCAGAGATTGAAATGAGCACAGATAAAGTTCCTTAAGCCAAATATGGAATAGACAAGAGCTGCTCCTTGCTCAACGAAATGGACTCAACACCCCATATTAAACGCCTAAGAATGTACCTGACTAGTAAGTATCTTAAATCCTATGGATTGCTATGTCTCGAAAAGAGAATCAAGCATGTGTACAGGGGTATAAACGCAGCAGTGATAGGATTGGAGAGGTTCGGTGAGCAAATGAAGACCCTTTGAAGTCATATTGGATGGTACCCATTCCACGGGTTTCAACTACCCAGGTTTAAGGTATTTTTCCTTCAGCTAAAACATGCATGTGGAACCTAGAGTATGATCAACCATGTGATCGGGAGTCGTGTTCAAATATATCTCACTTTTCCTCCCCTGGTACTCGGGTGCAACATTCCAGATGCTTTACTAACACTCTCCCCACTTGTAGAGTCACTCCCTTTAACCTCCTGTTTGGCCCAGTTTGCAATTTCTGCGGAAGATGAACAGGAATAGGGAGAACCAATGAGAGACTAGCTGGAGGTGTCTGGACGGGCAAATTTAACTCTCATTTCCCACCAGGAAGAGGAATTAACCAAAGGCTCAGCGTGCCGTTCCGGAACCAAATTAGGGCCTGAAGCCATCCTGCGGTGTTGCGGCATCTCACAAGAAAGCGAGTTGAAGAAAGGAGCTCAGGGGCACTGTAATTCACAAACTTACAGAGTTATAAATTACAGCTATCGTCCAAAAATATATTGAAGTAAGGGTGCCAAGAGGACTTGAAAGCGGGGCAGAATTGCAGGAAACCGATTTCAGGAGGTAGACTGGAATTGCATTGAAAGCATAGGAAAAGAGGCAGAGCGTCCACAATGATGCACTTGGCCAAAAAAGGCGTATGCGTTTTTTCCTGAATATATTCAGGAAAAAACGCGTATGCCCTTTTTGGCCAACCAATCAAGCTTGCAAAGGAAATCTGCACTAAAATGAAGTCTGACTTCCCCCCGGTCAAAAGGGCCATCTGAAAAAAGTGTAAAATCCAGAAAGGCAGGACAGGCCATAGAAAACTGGGAGCCTTGTTATGCTGATGGGCGGGATGTAAATTGCCAACAGACACTCGGGAGAAGTGTATGGTGTTTCCTGAAACATCTAAAAAACAAAGCAACAGAGCCTAGGGCACTTCCACTTATGGTCCTATAGCTTAGGGAAATTAAAATCAAAAAGACACAGCCGCCCCAAAGTTTGGGACGCCTCTGTTTACAAGAACCTCGTTTACAGTACAAGTTCAACATCGCAGAAAGTGAAAAATGGATAAAGAAGTTGTGGTATTTACTTACAAAGCAATATCACTCAGCAATGAAATCTATGTCATCAGGCCCTGAGCAGCACAATGAGTGGATTCAGGTATGGTGATTCTAACTGAAATAAGTCACACAGAAAAAGAAACATCATAAGATATCAGTAATACACGGAATGTAAACTTGGCTACACAGGAACTGAATTACACAACAGAACAGGGTCTCAAATTTAGAAAACCAACTTATGCTTGCTTAAGGGTAAAGGTGAGTTGGGGTGCTGCATAAAACCAGAGACTGAAATGAGCACAGATAAAGTTCCTTAAGCCAAATATGGAATAGACAAGAGCTACTCCTTGCTCAACGAAATGGACTCAACACCCCATATTAAACGCCTAAGAATGTACCTGACTAGTAAGTATCTTAAAACCTATGGATTGCTATGTCTCCAAAAGAGAATCAAGCGTGTGTACAGGGGCATAAACGCAGCAGTGATAGGATTGGAGAGGTTCAGTGAGCAAATGAAGACCCTTTGAAGTCATATTGCATGGTACCCATTCCACGGGTCTCAACTCTCCAGGTTTAAGGTATTCTTCCTTCAGCTAAAACATTTATGTGGAACCCAGAGTATGATCAACCGTGTGAACGGGAGACGTGTTCAAATATGTCTCAGTTTCCCTCCCCTGGTACTCGGGTGCAACATTCCAGATGCTTTACTAACACTCTCCCCACTTGGAGAGTCAGCGCCTTTAACCTCCTGTTTGGCCCAGTTTGCAATTTCTGCGGAAGATGAACAGGAATAGCGAGAACCAATGAGAGACTAGCTGGAGGTGTCTGGACGGGCAAATTTAACTCTCATTTCCCACCAGGAAGAGGAAATAACCAAAGGCTCAGCGTGCCGTGCCGGAACCAGATTAGGGCCTGAAGCCATCCAGGGGTGTTGCGGCCAGGTCACAAGAAAGCGAGTTGAAGAAAGGAGCTCAGGGGCACTGTAATTCACAAACCTGCAGAGTTATAAATGACAGCTATCGTCCAAAAATATACTGAAGTAAGGCTGCCAAGAGGACTTGAAAGCGGGGCAGAATTGCAGGAAACCAATTTTAGGAGGTAGACTGGAATTGCACTGAAAGCAAAGGAAAAGAGGCAGAACGTCCACAATGATGCACTTGGTCAAAAAGGGCGTATGCGTTTTTTCCTGAATATATTCAGGAAAAAACGCATACGCCCTTTTTGGCCAACCAAGCAAACTTGCAAAGGAAATCTGCACTACAATGAAGTCTCACTTCCCCCCGGTCAAAAGGGCCATCTGAAAATGTGTAAAATCCAGAAAGGCAGGACAGGCCATGGAGAACTGGGAGCCTTGTTATGCTGATGGGGGGGATGTAAATTGCCAACAGACACTCGGGAGAAGTGTATGGTGTTTCCTGAAACATCTAAAAAACAAAGCAACAGAGCCTAGGGCACTCCACTTATGGTCCTATAGATTAGGGAAATTAAAATCAAAAAGATACAGCCACCACAAAGTTTGGATCGGCTCTGTTTACAAGAACCTCGTTTACAGTACAAGTTCAACATCGCAGAAAGTGAAAAATGGATAAAGAAGTTGTAGTACTTACGTACAATTCAATATCCCTCAGCAATGAAATCTATGTCATCAGGCCCTTAGCAGCATATGAGTGGATTCAGGTATGATGATTCTAACTGAAATAAGTCACACAGAACAATTAACATCATAAGATATCACTAATACACAGAATGTAAACTTGGCTACACAGGAACTGAATTCCAAAACAGAACAGGGTCTCAAATTTAGAAAACCAACTTATGCTTGCTTAAGGGGAAAGGTGAGTTGGGGTGCTGCATAAAACCAGAGATTGAAATGAGCACAGATAAAGTTCCTTAAGCTTAATATGTAACAGACAAGAGTTACTCCTTGCTCAACGAAATGGACTCAACACCCCATATTAAACGCTTAAGAATATACCTGCCTAGTAAGTATCTGAAAACCTATGGATTGCTATGTCTCCGAAAGAGAATCCAGCGTGTGTACAGGGGCATAAACGCAGCAGTGATAGGATTGCAGAGGTTCGGTGAGCAAATGAAGACCCTTTGAAGTCATATTGCATGGTACCCATTCCACGGGTCTCAACTCTCCAGGTTTAAGGGATTCTTCCTTCAGCGAAAACATGCATGTGGAACCCAGAGTATGATCAACCATGTGATCGGGAGACATGTTCAAATATGTCTCAGTTTTCGTCCCCTGTTACTCGGGTGCAACATTCCAGACGCTTTACTAACACTCTCCCCACTTGGAGAGTCAGTGCCTTTAACCTCCTGTTTGGCCCAGTTTGCAATTTCTGCGGAAGATGAACAGGAATAGGGAGAACCAATGAGAGACTAGCTGGAGGTGTCTGGACGGGCAAATTGAACTCTCATTTCCCACCAGGAAGAGGAATTAACCAAAGGCTCTGCGTGCCATGCCAGAACCAGATTAGGGCCTGAAGCAATCCTGCGGTGTTGCGGCTAGCTCAGAAGTAAGCGAGTTGAAGAAAGGAGCTCAGGGGCACTGTAATTCACAAACCTGCAGACTTATAAATGACAGCTATCGTCCAAAAATATACTGAAGTAAGGCTGCCAAGAGGACTTGAAAGCGGGGCAGAATTGCAGGAAACCGATTTCAGGAGGTAGACTGGAATTGCATTGAAAACATAGGAAAAGAGGCAGAACGTCCTCAATGATGCACTTGGCCAAAAAGGGCGTACGCGTTTTTTCCTGAATATATTCAGGAAAAAACGCGTACGCCCTTTTTGGCCAACCAAGCAAGCTTGCAAAGGAAATCTGCACTACAATGAAGTCTCACTTCCCCCCGGTGAAAAGGGCCATCTGAAAAAAGTGTAAAATCCAGAAAGGCCGGACAGGCCATGGAGAACAGGGAGCCTTGTTATGGTGATGTGTGGGATGTAAATTGCCATCAGCCTCTCTGGAGAAGTGTACGGTGTTTCCTGAAACATATAGAAAACAAAGCAACAGAGCCTAGGGCATTTCCACTTATGGTCCTATAGCTTAGGGAAATGAAAATCAAAAAGACACAGCCACCCCAAAGTTTGGGATGGCTCTGTTTAAAAGAACCTCATTTACGGTACACGTTCTGTATCGCAGAAAGAAAAAAATGGATAAAGAAGTTGTGGTACTTACGTACAATGCAATATCCCTCAGCAATGAAATCTATGTCATCAGGCCCATAGGAGCATAATGAGAGGATACAGGTATGATGATTCTAACTGAAATAAGTCACACAGAGAAAGAAACATCATAAGATATCACTAATACACGGAATGTAAACTTGACTACACAGGAACTGAATTACAAATCAGAACAGTGTCTCAAATTTAGAAAACCAACTTATGCATGCTTAAGGGGAAAGGTGAGTTGGGGTGCTGCATAAAACCAGAGATTGAAATGAGCACAGATAAAGTTCCTTAAGCCTAATATGTAACAGACAAGAGCTACTCCTTGCTCAACGAAATGGACTCAACACCCCATATTAAATGCCTAAGAATGTACCTGACTTGTAAGTATCTTAAAACCTATGGATTGCTATGTCTCCGAAAGAGAATCAAGCATGTGTACAGGGGCATAAATGCAGCAGTGATAGGATTGGAGAGGTTCGGTGAGCAAATGAAGACACTTTGAAGTCATATTGCATGGTACCCATTCCACGGGTCTCAACTCTCCAGGTTTAAGGGATTCTTCCTTCAGCTAAAACATGCATGTGGAACACAGAGTATGATCAACCACGTGATCGGGAGACATGTTCAAATATATCTGAGTTTTCGTCCCCTGGTACTCGGGTGCAACATTCCAGACACTTTACTAACACTCTCCCCACTTGGAGAGTCAGTGCCTTTAACCTCCTGTTTGGCCCAGTTTGCAATTTCTGCGGAGATGAACAGGATTAGGGAGAACCAATGAGAAACTAGCTGGAGGTGTCTGGACGGGCAAATTTAACTCAAATTTCCCACCAGGAAGAGGAATTAACCAAACGCTCAGCGTGCCGTGCCGGAACCAGATTAGGGCCTGAAGCCATACTACGGTTTGCGGCCAGCTCACAAGCAAGCGAGTTGAAGAAAGGAGCTCAGGGGCACTGTAATTCACAAACTTGCAGACTTATAAATGACAGCTATCATCCAAAAATATACTGAAGTAAGGCTGCCAAGAGGACTTGAAAGTGGGGCAGAATTGCAGGAAACCGATTTCAGGAGGTAGACTGGAATTGCATTTAAAGCATAGGAAAAGAGGCAGAACGTCCACAATGATGCACTTGGCCAAAAAGGGCGTATGCGTTTTTTCCTGAATATATTGAGGAAAAAACGCATACGCCCTTTTTGGCCAAGCAAGCAAGCTTGCAAAGGAAATCTGCACTACAATGAAGTCTCACTGCCCCCGGTCAAAAGGGCCAGCTGAGAAAAGTGTAAAATCCAAAAAGGCAGGACAGGCCATGGAGAACTGGGAGCCTTGTTATGCTGCTGGGCGGGATGTAAATTACCAACAGCCACTCTGCAGAAGTGTATGATGTTTCCTGAAACATCTAAAAGACAAAGCATCAGAGCCTAGGGCACTTCCACTTATGGTCCTATAGCTTAGGGAAATTAAAATAAAAAAGACACAGCCACCCCAAAGTTTGGGACGCCTCTGTTTACAAGAACCTCTTTTATGGGACAAGTTCAGTATCGCAGAATGTGAAAAATGGATAAAGAAGTTGTGGTACTTACGTACAATGCAATATCCCTCAGCAATGAAATCTATGTCTTCAGGCCCGTAGCAGCATAATGAGTGGATTCATGTATGATGATTCTAACTGAAATAAGTCACACAGAAAATGAAACATCATAAGATATCACTAATACACGGAATGTAAAATTGGCTACACAGGAACTGGATTACAAAACAGAACAGGGACTCAAATTTAGAAAACCAACTTATGCTTGCTTAAGGGGAAAGGTGAGTTGGGGTGCTACATAAAACCAGAGATTGAAATGAGCACAGATAAAGTTCCTTAAGCCAAATATGGAATAGACAAGAGCTACTCCTTGCTCAACGAAATGGACTCAACACCCCATATTAAACACCTAAGAATGTACCTGACTAGTAAGTATCTTAACCTATGGATTGCTATGTCTCCGAAAGAGAATCAAGCATGTGTACAGGGGCATAAACGCAGCAGTGATAGGATTGGAGAGTTTCGGTGAGCAAATGAAGACCCTTTGAAGTCATATTGCATGGTACCCATTCCACGGGTCTCAACTCTCCAGGTTTAAGGTATTCTTCCTTCAGCTAAAACATGCATGTGGAACCCAGAGTATGATCAACCATGTGATCAGGAGACGTTTTCAAATATGTCTCAGTTTTCGTCCCCTGGTACTCTGGTGCAACATTCCAGACGCTTTACTAACACTCTCCCCACTTGGAGAGTCAGTGCCTTTAACCTCCTGTTTGGCCCAGTTTGCAATTTCTGCGGAAGATGAACAGGAATAGGAACAACCAATGAGAGACTAGCTGGAGGTGTCTGGACGGGCAAATTTAACTCTCATTTCCCACCAGGAAGAGGAATTAACCAAAGGCTCAGCGTGCCATGCCGGAACCAGATTAGGGCCTGAAGCCATCCTGCGGTGTTGCGGCCAGCTCAAAAGAAAGCGAGTTGAAGAAAGGAGCTCAGGGGCACTGTAATTCACAAACCTGAGGAGTTATAAATGACAGCTATCGTCCAAAAATATACTGAAGTAAGGCTGCCAAGAGGACTTGAAAGCGGGGCAGAATTGCAGGAAACCGATTTCAGGAGGTAGACTGGAATTGCATTGCAAGCATAGGAAAAGAGGCAGAACGTCCACAATGATGCACTTGGCCAAAAAGGGAATATGCGTTTTTTCCTAGGAAGAAACGCATACGCACTTTCTGGATAACCAAGCAAGCTTGCAAAGGAAATCTGCACTACAATGTACTCTCACTGCCCCCAGGTCAAAAGGGCCATCTGAAAAAAGTGTAAAATCCAGAAAGGCAGGACAGGCCATGGAGAACTGGGAGCCTTGTTATGCTGATGGGCGGGATGTAAATTGCCAACAGCCACTCTGGAGAAGTGTAGGGTGTTTCCTGAAACATCTAAAAAACAAAGCAACAGAGCCTAGGGCACTTCCACTTATGGTCCTATAGCTTAGGGAAATTAAAATCAAAAAGACACAGCCACCCCAAAGTTTGGGACGCCTCTGTTTACAAGAACCTCGTTTACAGTACAAGTTCAGTATTGCAGAAAGTGAAAAATGGATAAAGAAGTTTTGGTACTTACGTACAATGCAATATCCCTCAGCAATGAAATCTATGTCATCAGGCCCGTAGCAGCATAATGAGTGGATTCAGGTACAATGATTCTAACTGAAATAAGTCACACAGAAAAAGAAACATCATAAGATATCACTAATACACGGAATGTAAACTTGGCTACACAGGAACTGAATTCCAAAACAGAACAGGGTCTCAAATGTAGAAAACCAACTTATGCTTGCTTAAGGGGAAAGGTGAGTTGGGGTGCTGCATAAAACCAGAGATTGAAATTAGCACAGATACCTTTCCATAAGCCAAATATGTAATAACAAGAGCTCATCCTTGTTCAACTAAGTGGACTCAACACCCCATATTAAACACCTAAGAATATACCTGACTAGTAAGAATCTTAAAACCTATCGATTTATATGTCTCCAAAAGAGAATCAAGCGTGTGTACAGTGGCATAAACACAGCAGTGATAGGATTGGTGAGGTTCGGTGAGCAAATGCAGACCCTTTGAAGTCATATTGCATGGTACCCATTCCATGGGTCTCAACTCTCCAGGTTTAAGGGATTCTTCCTTCAGCTAAACCATGCATGTGGAACCCAGAGTATGATCCAACATGTGATCGGGAAACGTGTTCAAATGCGTCTCAGTTTTTGTCCCCTGGTACTCGGGTGCAACATTCCAGACACTTTACTAACACTCTTCCCACTTGGAGAGTCAGTGCCTTTAACCTCCTGTTTGGCCCAGTGTACAATTTCTGCGGAAATTGAACAGGAATAGGGAGAAACAATGAGAGACTAGCTGGAGGTGTCTGGACGGGCAAATTTAACTCTCATTTCCCACCAGGAAGACGAATGAACCAAAGGCTCCGCATGCCGTGCTGGAACTAGATTAGGGCCTGAAGAGATCCTGCAGTTTTGCGGCCAGCTCACAAGAAATCGAGTTGAAGAAAGGAGCTCAGGGACACTGTAATTCACAAACCTGCGGAGTTATAAATGACAGCTATCATCTAAAATTATACTGAAGTAAGGCCGCGAAGAGGACTTGAATGCGGGGCAGAATTGCTGGAAACCGATTTCAGAAGGTACACGGGAGTCGCTCTTAAAGCATAGGAAAGAGACAGAACTTGGAAAATAATGGACTTGGCAAAAAAGGGCATATGTGTTTTATCCAGAGCTCTCATAACTGAGGGGAGGAGATTCCCAGCAGGTTTAACTGCCACCTGAGGGCTCACATTGCCAAGGCAACGTGAGCAAGCCAGGCAGGAGTTACCTCACAGCAGAGGTCCCACCTTATAGAAGGGTGAGAAACCCAGCCAACATCAGACTCTCACCAGAGGGTCCACATCACGAAGGGGATGGTAACCAGGCAGGAGTGTCTTCACACCAGTGGGGCCGCATCATCTAAAGGTGAGGTACTCAGCACATGTGTCCTCAAACCAGAGGACCCACATCACCAAGGGCCTCGGAGTGAGGCAGGCAGGAGTAGCCTCACAACACTGGGCCCATAGAATAAAAAAGTGAGGAATCCAGCAGTTGGAACCTCCCAGCAGGCGGCCCAGAGCACCGAGGCTATGGGATCCAGGCCACAGTGAACTCACAGAAGAGGGCCCATGTCATGAAACTGAGCAACCCAGCCATTGGGATCTCAGAGCAGGAGGCCCACATCCCCATGGGGATGGAAATCTGGTAGGAGTGTCCTCGCACCACTGAGAACGTATCAGAAAATTTTGGGAGACCAGCAGTTAGGGCCTGATGCCAGAGGACCCTCATCACCAAGGGAAGGAGGCTCCCAGCAGGCTCCAACTGCCACCAGAGGGCTGACATCGCCAAGGTGATGTGTGCCAACCAGGCACGAATGACCTCACAGCAGAGGGCCCACCTCAGAGAAGTGTGACGAACCCAGTCAGGATCAGACTCGCACCAGAGGGCCCACATCACCAAATGGATTGGAACCAGGCAGGAGTGTCCTCACATGAGTAGGGCCACATCATCTAAAGGTGAGGAACCCAGAACATGTGGCTTCAAACCATAGGACACCCATCACCAAGGGGCTGGGAGTGAGGCAGGCAGGAGGAGCCTCATAACAGAGGGCCCAAAAATAAGAAAGGTGAGGAATCCAGCATTTGGAACCTCCCAGCAGGCGGCCCAGAGCTCAGAGGCTATGGGATCCAGGCCGGAGTGAACTAACACCAGACAGCCCACATCATGAAACTGTGAGCAACCCAGACATTGGGACCTCAGAGCAGAAGGCCCACATCCCCATGGTGATGGGAACATGACAGGAGTGTCCTGGCATCACTGGGCTCACATCAGAAAACGGGGGGTGCTCAGAAGTTAGGGCCTGACGCTAGAGGGCACTCATCACTGAGAGGAGGAGGCTCCCAGCAGGCTCCAGCTGCCAACAGAGGGCCAACGTCGCCAAGGCGATGTGTGCCAGCCCGGCAGGAGTGACCTCACAGCAGAGGGCCCACCTCACAGAAGGGTGAGGAACACAGCCAGGATCAGACTCTCACCAAAGGGCCCACATCACCAAGGGGATGGGAACCAGGCAGGAGTGTCCCCACACCAGTGGGACAACATCATCGAAAGCTGAGGATCCCAGCACATGTAGCCTCAAACCAGAGCAACCACATCACCAAGGGGTTCGGAATGAGGCTGGCAGGACCGGCCTCACAACACAGGGTCCATAGAATATAAAAGTTGAGGAATCCAGCAGTTGGAACCTCCCAGCAAGTGGCCCAGAGCACCGAGGCTATGGGATCCAGGCCACAGTGAACTCACAGCAGAGGGCCCACATCATGAACCTGTGAGCAGCCCAGCCGTTGGGACCTCAGAACAGAAGGCCCACATCCCCATTGGGATGGGAACCTGGCAGGAGTGGCTTCGCACCACTTAGCACATATCAGAAAATGTTAGGAGCCCGGCAGTTAGGGCCTGACGCCAGGGGGCCCTCATAACTGAGGGGAGGAGACTCCCAGCAGGTTTCAACTGCCAACAGAGGGCCCACGTCTACAAGGTGGCATGCGCCAGCCAGGCAGTAGTGACCTCACAGCAGAGGGCCTATCTCACAGAAGGGTGAGGAACCGAGGCAGGATGAGACTCTCACCAGAGGGCCCACAACACCAAGGGGATGGGAACCAGTCAGGACTGTCCTCCCACCAGTGGGGCCACATCATCGAAAGGTGAGGAACCCAGCACATGTGGCCTCATATCAGAGGACATACATCACAAAGGGGATGGGAGTGAGGCAGGTAGGAGTAGCCTAAAAACAGAGGGCCCAAAGAATAAAAAAGGTGAGGAATCCAGCATTTGGAACCTCCCAGCAGGCGGCCGAGAGCACAGAAGCTATGGGATGCAGGCAGGAGTGAACTAACACCAGAGAGCCCACATCATGAAACTGTGAGCAACCCAGGCGTTGGGACCTCAGAGCAGAAAGCCCACATCCCCATGGGGATGGGAACCTGACAGGAGTGTCCTGGCAACACTGGGCTCACATCAGAAAACGTGGGGAGCCCAGCAGTTAGGGCCTGATGCTAGAGGGCCGTCATCACCGAGGGGAGGAGGCTCCCAGCAGGTTCCATGTGCCAACAGAGGGCCCACGTTGCCAAGGTGATGTGTGCAAGTCAGGCAGGATTGACCTCACAGCAGAGGGCCTACCTCACAGAAGAGTGAGGAACCCAGCCAGGATAAGACTGTCACCAGAAGGCCCACATCACCAAGGGGATGGGAACCAGGCAGGAGTGTCCTCACACCAGTGGGGCCACATCATTGAAAGTTGCAGAACCCAGCACATGTGGCCTCAAACCAGAAGACCCACATCACGAAGGGGTTGCGAGTGAGGCAGGCAAGAGGAGCATCACAACACAGGGTCCATAGAATACAAAAGTTGAGGAATCGAGCAGTTGGAACCTCCCAGCAGGCAGCCAAGAGCACAGAGGCTATGGGATCCAGGCCACAGTGAACTAAGACCAGAGAGCCCACATCATGAAATTGTGATCAACCCAGCCGTTGGAACCTCAGAGCAGAAGGCCCACATCCCCATGGAGATGGGAACCTAAGAGGAGTGCCCGAGCATCACTGGGCTCACTAAGAAAAGTTGGGGAGCCCAGCAGTTAGGGCCTGACGTCAGAGGGCCCTCATCACAGAGGTGAGGAGGCTCCCAGCAGGGTCCAAGTGCCACCAGAAGGCTCATGTCAACAAGGCGAGATGAGCAAGCCAGGCAAGAGTTACCTGATAGTAGAGGGCGCACCTCACAGATGGGTGAGGAACCCAGCCAGGATCAGACTCTTACCAGAGGGCCCACATCACAAAGGGGATGGGAACCAGTCAGGATTATCCTCACACCAGTGGGGCCTCATCATCTTAAGGTGAGGAACCCAGCACATGTGTCCTCAAACCAGAGGACCCACATCACCAAGGGCCTTGGAGTGAGGCAGGCAGGAGTAGCCTCACAACACAGGGCACATAATATAAAAAACGTGAGGATTCCAGCATTTAGACCTTCCAGCAGGCGGCCCAGAACACCAAGGCTATGGGATCCAGGCCACAGTGAACTCACAGCAGAGGGCCCACATCATAAAACTGTGAGCAACCCAGGCGTTGGGACCTCAGCACAGAAGGCCCACATCCCCATGGGAATGGGAACCTGGCTGGAGTGTCCTCGCACCACTGGGCGCACATCAGAAAATGTGGGGAGCCCACCATTTAGGGCCTGACACCAGAGGGCCGTCATCACCGAGAGGAGGAGGCACCCTGCACACTCCAACTGCCACCAGAGAGCTCACGTCTCCAAGGTGACGTGTGCCAGCCAGGCAGGAGTGACCTCACAGCAGAGGGCCCACCTCACAGAACGTTGAGGAACCCAGCCAGGATTAGACTCTCGCCAGAGGGCCCACCTCACCAAGGGGATGGGAACCAGGCAGGAGTGTCCTCACACGAGTGGGGCCACATCATCGAAAGGTGAGGAATGCAGCACATGTGGCCTCAAGCCATAGGACAGCCATCACCAAGGGGCTGGCAGTGAGGCAGGCAGGAGGAGCCTCACAACAGAGGGCACATAGAATAAAGAAGTTGAGGAATCCAGCAGTTGGAACCTCCCAGCAGGCGGCTCAGAGCACCGATGATAAGGGATCCTTGCCGGAGTGAACTCACAGCAGAGGGCCCACATCATGGTACTGTGAGCAAGCCAGCCGTTTTGACCTCAGAGCAGAAGGCCCATATCCCCATGGGGATGGGAACCTGGCAAGAGTGTCCTCACTCACTTGGCGCACATCAGAAAATGTGGGGAGCCCAGCAGTTATGGCCTAAGGCAAGAGGGCCCTCATCACCGAGGGGAGGAGGATCCCAGCACACTCCAACTGCCACCAGAGGGCCCACGTCGCCAAGGTGACGTGTGCCAGACAGGCATGATTGACCTCACAGCAGAGGGCCCACCTCACAGAAGGGTGAGGAACCCAGCCAGGATCAGACTCTCACCTGAGGGCCCACATCAGCAAGGGGATGGGAACCAGTCAGGACTGTCTTCCCTCCAGTGGGGCCACATCATCGAAAGGTGCGGAACCCAGCACATGTGGCCTCAAATCAGAGGACACATATCACAAAGGGAATGGGAGTGAGGCAGGCAGGAGTAGCCTAAAAACAGAGGGCCCAAAGAATAAGAAAGGGGAGGAATCCAGCAGTTGGAACCTCCCAGCAGGCGGCCGAGAGCACAGAAGCTATGGGATGCAGGCAGGAGTGAACTAACAGCAGAGAACCCACATCATGAAACTGTGAGCAACCCAGGCGTTGGGACCTCAGAGCAGAAGGCCCACATCCCAATGGGGATGTGAACCTGGCTGGAGTGTCCTCGCACCACTGGGCGCACATCACAAAATGTGGGGAGCCCAGCAGTTAGGGCCTGACGCCAGAGGGCCCTCATCACCGAGGGGAGGAGGCTCCCAGCAGGCTCCAAGTGCCACCAGAGGGCTCATGTCCACAAGGCGAGGTGAGCAAGCCAGGCAGGAGTGACCTCACAGCAGACGGCCCACCTCACAGATGGGTGAGGAACCCAGCCAGGATCAGACTCTCAACAGAGGGCCCACATCACCAAGGGGATGTGAACCAGGCAGGAGTCTCCTAAGACCATTGGTCCCACATCATCGAAAGGTGAGGAACCCAGCACATGTGGCCTCAAACCAGACGACACACATCACGAAGGGGCTGGGAGTGAGGCAGACAGGAGGATCCTCACAACAGAGGGCCCCAAAAATTAAAAAAGTGAGGAATCCAGCAGTTGGAACCTCCCAGCAGGCGGCCAAGAGCACAGAGGCTATGGGATCCAGGCCTCTGTGAACTAACACCAGAGAGCCCACATCATGAAAATGTGAACAACCCGGCCGTTGGGACCTCAGAGCAGAAGGCCCACATCCCCATGGAGATGGGATCCTAAGAGGAGTGCCAAAGCATCACTGGGCTCACTAAAAAAAGTTGGTGAGCCCAGCAGTTAGGGCCTGACGCAAGAGGGCCCTCATCACCGGGGGGAGGAGATTCCCAGCACGCTCCAACTGCCACCACACGGCTGATTTCACCAAGGCAATGTGTGCCAGCCATGCAGGAGTGACCTATCAGCAAAGGGTCTCCCTCACAGAAGGGTGAGGAACACAGCCAGGAACAGACTCTCACCAGGGGGTCCACATAACCACGTGGATAGGAACCAGGCAGGAGTGTCCTCACACTAGTGGGGCCACATCATCGAAAGGTGAGGAACCCAGCAAAGGTGGCCACAAACCAGAGGACCCACATCACCAAGGGGTTGAGAGTGAGGTAGGTGTCTGGACGGGCATTTTTAACACTCATTTCCCACCAGGAAGAGGAATTAACCAAAGGCTCAGCATGCCCTGCCAGAAGCAGATTAGGGCCTGAAGCAGTCTTGCGGGTTTGCGGCCAGCTCACAAGAAAGCGAGTTGAAGAAAGGAGCTCAGGGGCCCTGTAATTCACAAACCTGCAGAGTTATAAATGACAGATAACGTCCAAAAATATATTGAAGTAAGGCTGCGAAGAGGACTTCAAAGCGGGGCAGAATTTCAGGAAACCGATTTCAGGAGGTAGACTGGATTTGCATTTAAAGCATAGGAAAAGAGGCAGAACATCGACAATGATGCACTTGGCAAAAAAGGACGTATGAGTTTGTTCCTGAATGTATTCAGGAAAAAACGCATACGCCCGTTTTGGCAAACCAAGCAAGCTTGCAATGGAAATCCGAACTACTATGAAGTGTCACTTCCCCCCGGTCTAAAGAGCCATCTGAAAAAAGTGTAAAATCCAGAAAGGCAAGACAAGCCATGGGGAAAAAGGAGCCTTGTTATGCTGATGGGCAGGATGTAAATTGCCAACAGTCACTCTGGAGAAGTGTATGGTGTTTCCTGATACATCTGAAAAACAAAGCAACAGAGTCTAGGGTATTTCCACTTATGGTCCTATAGCTTAGGGAAATTAAAATCAAAAACACAGCCACCCCAAAATTTGGGACGGATCTGTTTACAGGAACCTCTTCTACAATACACGTTAAATATCCCAGAGAACAAATAATTGATAAAGAAGTTGCGGTACTTACGTACAACAGAATATCACTCAGCAATGAAATCTGTGTCACCATGCCTGTACCAGCATAATGAGTGGATTGAGGCACAATGATTCTAAGTGAAATAAGTCACACAGAAAAAGAAACATCATAAGGTATCACTAATGCACGGAATGTAAACTTGGCTACACATGGACTGAATTACAAAACAGAACAGGGTCTCAAGTTTAGAAAACCAACTTATGCTTGCTTAAGGGGAAAGGTGAGTTGGGGTGCTGCATAAAACCAGAGTTTGAAATTAGCACAGATACCGTTCCATAAGCCAAATATGTAATAGACAAGACCTACCCCTTGCTCAACGAAATGGACTCAACAATGAGGTATCACCTCACACCTGTTAGAATGGGCATCATCTGAAAATCTACAAACAACAAATGCTGGAAAGGGTGTGGAGAAAAGGAAGCCTCTTCCACTATTGTTGGGAATATAAATTGATACAGTCACTATGGAGAACAATATGGAGTTTCTTAAGAAACTAACAATAGAATTACCATATGATACAGCAATCCCAGTACTGGACATATACCCAGACAAAACCAGAAATCAAAAAGAGACATTCACCGCAATGTTCATTGCATCACTATTTACAATATCGAGGTAATGGAAGCAACCTAAATGCCCACAGACAGACGAATGCATAAAGATGTGGTACATATATAAAATGGAATATTACTAAGCCATGAAAGGAATGAAATTGGGTCATTTGTAGAGACGTCGATGGATCTAGAGACTGTCATACAGAGTGAAGTAAGTCAGAAAGAGAAAAACAAATCTTGTATATTCATGCATATATGTGGAACCTAGAAAAACTGTACAGATTAACCGTTTTGCAAGGCATAAATAGAGCAACAGATGTAGACAACAATCGTATGGACAACAAGGGGGGAAAGCTCTTGGGAGGGTGGTGGTGGGAGGATTTGAGAGATTGGGATTGGCATGTAAACATTTATATGTATAAAATAGATAACCAATAAGAACCTGCTGTATAAAAATATAAAATAAAATTCAAAATTAAAAAGAAATAAAATTTAAAAAATCAAACAGAAAAAACAATTATTCCCTTCACATACATGTATTTATATGAATAAATTATTTCCATGCTTATATCTGTAAATACAAAAAAGAGGAATAAAATCTACCTTGAACCAAAAAGGAAAAAGAGAAAAAAAAAACAGAACCCACCAGTTACTCAGAGGAAAACCGTATCAGGGCACTTACTCCAGTTGTAAACAATTCTGAAGTTGGTCAGTGGTGGAGAATCGTCTCCCATTCAGCCAGCAGCCCCCACACAACAAGCGTCCTCATTGCAAAGCTGGGGCACCGTGCCGAGGCATCTGTGAGTAAACGTGAGCTGAGCCCCAGGCCAGTTGCTGCTGAACTATTCCCACCCTTCCCAGGTAAAACACCTGAATATATACAAGGACTTGAAAGCCTAGAGGAAGGGCCATGGAGCCACACGAGTGACAGGATGCCAGCTGACTTGGTGCCTGCAGGCCAGCCAGGATGGTCCTGGCCCTGGGTGCTCTTCTGGAAGATTTCCATTTCCCTGCCTGAGATACCCGTCCTGTCCCTGCCCCCACTGCTTTTTTCCTTCCTCACTTCTGCCCAGGGAGAAATTCCAGCAGCAGGTATGGGTGACACATCCTCTTCTTTAGCAGGTGGCAGCCTGGCAACTGCAGCAGAAAGTCCAGCAGAGCCCCACTCACACTGGGCCACCCACAAAGCCGTGGCCTCTCACTCCCTCCCACCAGCCCAGCCCCGAGACTGCTGACAGGGCAGAGAAAATGGCGTCAGGCACAGCTGCAGGGGCTCTTGCTGCCTGGAGTGGTATTTATATTGATCTCAACCCAGGCACACCTGGGGAGGGCTGGCCGGCATGGTAAGGCTGCCCAGGTCAGCCAATCATCACCCCTCAGGGGCTCACAGTTGCAGAAAATGGAACTTGCTGAACCGGCCAGGTCCAAGGAACAGGTGTGGGCTCCTGAGAGTCAGGATAGACAAGGGGCTGCAGCTTTGGCTTGTTTTCTAATCATTTTATCTGGCCCATGAGTGGGAGACAACTTCAAGAAAACCCTCTCCTAATGAGAGGAACCCAGGAGTCAGGGAGAGGAGGGGTGGGTGGTGGTTGGAGACAGAGGCCTGGTGCCCTGGGTGCAGTGGAAGTCTCTGGAAGACCAGGTGGAGGGAGGCCACACAGAGTGATGCCCAGGGTCACAGACCTGTCGCAGCTGCTGTTTGTTAGTTCAAGTCCTGCTCTGAGGTGCTCTGTGTCAGCTCTGAGCGACAGGTGAGCTGGGGGTGCTCTTCAATGAGGGCTATGTGCACGGTTCCTGTGTGCCCAGCCCTGCCATGGTACCTGCAAGGGTAGCTCTGTATCCTGGGAGGGGCCTGACCATGAGAGCCCCGTGGGCTGGGTTGGGGGTGGGGCACCTGCCGAGGAGAGCTCCATATCCTGGGATTGGCCTGACCACGAGAGCCCCATGGGCTGCTGGGGACCTGGTAAAGGATGTCAGGACAGTCAGTGAAGCCACTGAGGATATACCTCCAGTTGCTCCTGATTCCTACACCCTGCTGGTCATTCTACCAACCACCAGGACATGGTATTCTGTATTAGTCTTCAATGATGCCTTCTTTTGTATTCCATTAGTCCCAGAGTCACAAGAAATTTTGGCTTGTGAGTGGCAGGACTCAACATACAACTAAAACAATACTTCCGGGCCGTCTTGCCCCAAGGGTGCAAAAATTCCCACACCATCTTTGGGGAAAGCTTAGCTAAAGACTGAAAAGTTCTACCTCTGGAAAAGGAAACCCTCCTTCAATATGCAGATGACATTCTGATCGCCAGCCCTACTAAGGAGGCCTCTGAACTACCAAGCCAATAAAGGATAGAAGTTGTCCAAGAAAAAGCTCAAATATCACAGACTGCAGTGACCTGCCTGGGCTTCATTCTCACAGAAGGTCAGAGAAGCCCATCCCAGGAAAGGGAAGAAACCATTTTCAGCCTTACCCCTTTCTAAAACTAGAAGACAGCTTAGGGGTTCCTGGGGAGGCCAGGGTTTGCTGCTTCTGGATCCCTAACTACAGTCTACTAGCTGGGACTCTATATGAAACACTGAAAGGAAAAGATGATGATCCTTTTGAACAGAATCCAGAAGTGGCCTTTCAAGAATGGAAAGAGCAGTCAATTCAGACCCTTGCCCTGGAACTCTCTAATTGAGCTAAA
This sequence comes from Stenella coeruleoalba, assembly GCF_951394435.1. Classification (NCBI taxonomy): domain Eukaryota; kingdom Metazoa; phylum Chordata; class Mammalia; order Artiodactyla; family Delphinidae; genus Stenella; species Stenella coeruleoalba. The sequence goes on along the minus strand of NW_027646154.1, from coordinate 295,029 downwards.
CCCTTTGACCTTTACATTCCCGGTGAAAGGTGAATCGCCATTGGAGAATTAGTGAAAAAACTGGGACCACTTGAAATGGAACAACGCAAGAATGCCATCCAGGTAGGATAAACTAGAGTCACCAAGGGGCTTGGCCCACTGCCACATCTGGCCAAGATACTGGCGGTATCTAAAAACCTGGAAATCAGCAGCCCAAAAGGCCACCTCCCTCCTAAGGGAAAAGGACCCCACGTGGTGATCCTAATCACCAACCATGCCCTGAAGTTGCAGGGTTTCCTCCGTGGGCACACCGACCTCGAGTGAGGAGGCCCTCCAACTCCAACATCCAGAGAGATAACCGGGGGCAACAGGGCACCATGACGACTCGTGTGAACATCACTTGACCTGGAGTTTCTCTCATAAAACAACAATAGTGTGTCCCGAAGGAGTAGACTACTGCTTGCAGGACTTACTGCACCCGGAGGGGAGCTAATAATCTTGGCGGGGGAACCGTATATCACACTGTCACCATAGAAAAGCCTACAGACACCGTGATGATGGTGGCCAATAAGACCGGCTGGACTCCTGTTTACTTCAAAAGGCTGTTGACTCAGTGGCCATCATGGTCCTTGATCACCACTGACCCTGGACTGTCTGGGAGTTGAGCGGGCAGGGCTCTGACACCTGGTGCTGTTTGTACGTTAATTCAGGGGCCTAACTGAAGAAAGCGCAGACTACTGGCCAGAGCATCTAGGCTGGCAGAAACGGTCAGCCTAAGGTGGCCGAACAAATGTGGGGCGGGGTGAAATCGGCCCCCACAGCGTCTCTGCACATCTCTTTCCTGGACCCTTAAAGGTCATTAGAATCTATAACACTTCCAATGCTGGTGCTCAGGCGGACGAGCAGGGAGGCAGGGGTCCCGGGGCCAATCAACGTCACCTGGAGGCTGCTGGGGAGAAGTTCTGACCCTCGTCCCCTGGTATGAGGGCTCCCAACTCAGCACTCAGCAGTTACAGAAGAAGGGTCTGCACCCTCAGCACTCCAAGAATGAGGAACGGGACAAAAGGCAGAGGAGGGGTTTGTCCCCAGCAAAGCCCATTAAAAATCCCTGGGAGATAAAAATAGAATCTGGGCAATAAAGTCAAGTCTGACCTTTTTTATCCTTTGTGCTTTGTCTAATTTCACGTGCTCCTAGGGTCCCGCATGCAGAGGTTCCACACCCGGCACTTCAGACCAGATTTCCTAGTGCAGAATGGCTGGGTCGACACCTCAGCTCCTGGGGCCCAGTGCAGACTCCACGATATAGAGCCTGAGCTGCAGCCAACCCGGCCCTCGAGAGCTCCGCCGCCTCCCTCCCACTGACTCTCACAGGATCTCTACACAGCAGCCCAGCCCACAGCCCACGGGGTAGTGCATGCTCTCACCTCTCCATTCTCTGATCAAAATATAAAGTTTCCTTTGCTTGTGAACAAACTCAGTCTCGATCTGTTGGCCCCAATGACACTGGGCAGGGGGACACTTGTTGGGGTCCACTCTGGAGGATCAGTAACAGAAATTGAGACTATTGTAACTTCAATGAACAGATGTGTGAGCCAAACTGTAGTTAACATAGAACAGTGTATAAGGCTCGGGTAAAATAAGATGTTTCTAACACTTCCATTTGATATTTCCATCACTTTATTATAAGCAAGTTCAGTGAAAAGGTTTGTCTTATTTGTCAGGTCAATATTAGAGAAATGAAGTGATTTCTTTCCAAGGATGTACATCTAATAATCTTGGTTAAAGCTTCAATCTTGTTTTAAATGCTTTTCCATTGAAAATGATACCTCTCTTTCAGCTCCCCCATTTCTGAGAAGTATAAAATCTTATAATTTATTATTACCAAAGGGGAAAGGTGGGAGGAGGGATAAATTAACAGTTTGGAATTAACACATACACACTGCTATGTATAAAATAGATCATCAACAAGGAACTACTGTATAGCACAGGGAACTACACTCAATATTTTGCAATAACCTATAAGGGGAAATAATCGGAAAAAGAATAGATATTTTTATTGACATCATCTATCAATGACAGTTAAAGTGTAACCTAAGGGAAGCCGGTGGTGAGTGCTTCTGACCCTGAAGACTTCAATCATCTAAAGTTTGGACTCTGCCTACTTCCCAAGGCCCTTAATGAACATATGTGTAGCCGTAGCTTAAAAAATTCCCCAGTTTGGGTTTCGGGGAGACACTGATTTTGAAAAAGCCCTGGTGTTCTCCTTACATGAATGGGACTCTTCTTACTGCTAAAACATGTCTGTCACACCCAGAGGATGGTATACCGTCTGATCAGGAAGAGTTTGGAAAAGGCATCTCATCTCCTCATCTCCTGGTGCTCGGGTTCACCCCTCCAGCGTCTTTACTAACAGTCTCCCCACTTGGAGATGTCAGCACTGTCAACATCCTGTTGCGTACAGTTTGGAATTTGTCCAGAGGATGAAGCGGAAGGATGAGGAACAATGAGAGACAAGTCCTAGGTGTTCAGACAGGCACATGTCACTCTAATTTCCAATCAGGAAGATGAATTGACCAAAGGCTAGGGTTGCCCATGGAAACAGTATGGGGCTTGAGGAAATCCCACTGCTTTGTGGCCAGTTCCCATAAACACAAGTTGAACAATGGAACTCAGGGGCAGTAAAATTCACGAAACTGCAGAGTTGAAAATATCTATCACTGAAAAATGTCTTGAGGAAAGTCAGAGAAAAGGATTGGTAAGCAAGGGAGAATGGCAGGAAAGGGATTTGAGGAGGTAGAAAGGACTCGCCATTAAGCACAAGAAAAGGGGCTGAACATTGCCAACATTGCAGTTGCCCAAAAAGGCTGTATGCGTTTTTTTCTGTATATATTCAAGAAAAGGGCATACACTTTTTTAGCCAACCAAACAGGTGGGCACTGGAAATCAATACTACAAAAGATATCACTTCGCATCAGTCAGAAGAGCCATCCTCATAAAGTGTAAACACCAGAAATGCAGGACAGGGCAAGGAGAAGAGGGAGCCCTGTGAGGCTTATAGTGGAAATGTATATTGCCAACGGCCATTCTGGAGAAGTGTATTGTGTTTACTAAAGCATCTAAAAAATGAGCTACAGAGCATAGGGCACTTGCACTCATGGGCGTATATCTTGGGAAAAACAAAAATCGAGAGGACACAGGCACCCCAATGTTTACTGCCTCTCTGTTTAAAAGATCCTCGACTAGGATATAACTTAAATGTCTCTGGAGGGAAAAAATGGATAGAGATGTGGTACTTAGGTAGAGTGGAATATTACTCAGCCTGGAAATCAATGAAATATGGCCAGTTGTAACAACTCCGGAGGAGTTACGTATGATCTTTCTAAGTGACATAATTCAAAAAGAAAAAGACACATATCATAAGATATCACTTAAAGGTGGAATCCAAAATGGCTACACATGAAATAAATTACAAAACAAAAACATAGTCAAATATGTAGAAAACACGCATAAGGCTGCTAAACGGAAAGGTGGGGAGGGGTGAGGCATCATCCAAGAGGTTGAAATTAGCAAAGATACCATTCCAAATACCAAACTGATAATCAACAAGGCCTACACGGTAGCTAAAAGAACTGCACTCAGCACACTCAAGTCACCGGAAAAGAATATCTATGACTGGTAAGAATCTGAAAAAGAATTTATTGATGTTTCTCTGTACGTGAATCAAGTGGATGTACAGCAGCAAGAAACAGAGCTTTGAAAATCAGCTGTAACCAATACAGTAATAAATTGAAAAAAATAAATGACAGAGAGACAGAGAAAACCTCTTACAACTTTTCCTCAGGGACGGTGATGCAACATGGATTGAACACATCTAGACCCACAGCAGGATGAGACATAAGGCTGGAAACTGTTCACACTAAGAGAAATGTGAGGTTGGGTGAGGAAATGCACACCCTTTAAAGTAATACTACCTGGTACCCATTCAATGGGTCCCAAATCTGCAGGTTCAAGGAATCTTCCTACAGCTAAAACATGCATGGAAAACCCAGAGGACTGTACACCATGTGATCGGGAGATGTGTCTAAAATGCAGCTCATTTATCCTCTCCTGGTGCTCCTGTTCATCATTCCAGCCACGTTACTTAGAATCTCCCCACTTAGAGAATCAGCACATTTAAACTTCTGTTTCACACATTTTGCAAATTGTGAGGAGGATGAACGGGAAGAGGGGGAACCAATGAGAGAATAGTTGTAGGGGTTTGGACGGGCACATGTCACTCTAATATCCCATTAAGAATAAGAATTAAAAAAAGGCTCAGCCTGCCTCGCTGGAGCCAAAATAGGGCCTGAAGCAATCCTGCAGCTTTGAGGCCAGCTCACAAAAGAGCAACTTAAAAAATGGAGCTCAGGGTCACTGCAATTCACAAACCTGCAGAGTTATAAATGAAAACTACCGTCCAAAAATATGTTGAGGTAAGGCAAAGAAGAGGATCTGAATGCAAGACAGAATTGCAAGAAACAGATTTCAAGAGATAGATTGGATTAGTCTTTAAAGCACATGAAAAGCGGCAGAATTTCGACAATGATGCAGTTGGCCCAAAAGGGAGTATGCGTTTTTTCCTGAATATATCCAGGAAAAAACGCATACGCACTTTATGGGCAACGGAGCAAGCAAGCAATGCAAATGTGCACAACAAAGAAGTCTCACTTCCCACCGGTCAAAAGGGCCACCCGAAAAAATTGTAAAAACCAGAAATGCAGGACAGGCCATGGAGAACAGGGAGCCTTTATACGCTGATGGACAGTGTGTGAACTGCCGGGAGACACTCTGGAGAAGTGTATGGTGGTTCCTAAATCATCTAAAAAACAGAGCTACAGAGCATAGGGCACTTCCAATCACGGGAGTATATCTAGGGAAGTCTAAAAATCAACAAGACACAAGCACACCACAGTTTAGGGCTACTCTGTTTACAAGAACCTCAACTTCAGTACACCTTAAATATCCCAGAAAAGAGAACAATGGATAAAGAAGATGTGGTACTTATGTACAATGGAATATCTCTTCACCATGAAATCAATGTAATAAGGCTAGTAGAAGGATAAAGAGTGGAATTAGGTCCGATAATACTACTTGAAATAAGTCAAACAGAAAAAGAAACATATCATAAGATATCACTTATAGAGGGAGGATAAATATGGCTGCACTAAAAATGAATTACAAAACAGAACCGTGTCTCACATTTAGAAAACACACTTATGTCAGCTTAAGGGGAAAGGAGAGTTGGGGTGATGCATAAAACCAGAGTTTGAAATTAGCACAGATACCGTTCAATAAACCAAATAGGTATTAGACAAGATCTACACCTTGCTCAATGAACTGGCCTCAACACACCCTATACACCGCAGAGAAATATATCTGAGTAATAAGAATCTTAAAACCCATGTATTGATATATCTCCATAAGGGAATCAAGTGTGTGCAAAACGGCACAAACACAGCAGTGAAAATGAGCTAAACCCCATTATAGAAATAAATTTTAAAACCAAAACGCAGAAACAATGAAAGAGAGAAAAATTCTTACAAAATTCGCTCAGGGGCTGTGATGCAACCTGGAATGACCACATATAAACCCACAGCTGGATAAGACATAAGACTGGACACTTGGGGTTGAGAGGATTGGTGAGCTTTGGTGAGCAACTGCCGAAAGTTTAATGCAATACTTCATGCTACTCATTCCAAGGGTCCCAACACTCCAGGTTGAAGGGAATCTTCCTACAGCTAAACCTTGCATGGGAAATCCAGCAGATGGTATACAATATGATCGGGAAAGGTTTCTAAAACGCACCTCATTTTCCTCTCCTGGGGCTCCGGATCAACATTCCAGCCACTTTACTAACAACATCCCCACATGGAGAGTGAATGCCTTTAAGTTCCGGTATCGCACAGTCTGCAGTTAGTGTGGAGGATGAATGGGAATAGGGGGAACCAGTGAGAAAATAGCTGTAGCGGTTTCAATGGCCACATGTCACTCTAATTTCACATAGGAAGAAGAATTAACCAAAGGCACAGCAAGGTGCCCCAGAAGAAGAATAGGGCCTGAAGAAATCCTGTGGATATGAGGCAAGATCACAAAAATAAGACCTGAAAAATGGAACTAAGTGCAACTGCAATTCAAAAACCTGCAGAGTTATAAACGACAACTATTTTCCAAAAGTATATTGAGGTAAGGCTATGAAGAGGCACTGACAGCAAGGAAGAATTGCAGGAAACCGATTTCAGGAGGTAGACTGGAATTGCATCGAAAACATATGAAAAGACTCAGAACATCAACAATCATGCACTTGGCCAAAAAGGGCGTATGCGTTTTTTCCTGAATATATTAAGGAAGAAACCCATACACCCTTTCTGGCCAACCAAGCAAGCTTGCAAAGGAAATCTGCACTACAATGAAGTCTCACTGCCCCCCAGTCAAAAGGGCCATCTGAAAAAAGTGTAAAATCCAGAAAGGCAGGACAGGCCATGGAGAACTGGGAGCCTTGTTATGCTGATGGGCGGGATGTAAATTGCCAACAGACTCTCTGGAGAAGTGTATGGTGTTTCCTGAAACATCTAAAAAACAAAGCAACAGAGCCTAGGGCACTTCCACTTATGGTCCTATAGCTTAGGGAAATGAAAATCAAAAAGACACAGCCACCCCAAAGTTTGGGACAGCTCTGTTTACAAGAACCTCGTTTACGGTACAAGTTCAATATCACAGAAAGCGAAAAATGGATAAAGAAGTTGTGGTACTTACGTACAATGCAATATCACTCAGCAATGAAATCTATGTCATCAGGCCCGTAGCAGCATAATGAGTGGATTCAGGTACGATGATTCTAAGTGAAATAGGGTCACACAGAAAAAGAAATATCATAAGATATCACTAATACACGGAATGTAAACTTGGCTACACAGGAACTGAATTACAAAACAGAACAGGGTCTGAAATGTAGAAAACCAACTTATGCTTGCTTAAGGGGAAAGGTGAGTTGGGGTGCTGCAGAAACCCAGAGATTGAAATTAGCACAGATACCATTCCATAAGCCAAATATGTAATAGACAAGAGCTACTCCTTGCTCAATGAAGTGGACTCAACACCCCATAATAAACGCCTAAGAATGTACCTGACTAGTAAGAATCTTAAAACCTATGGATTGCTATGTCTCCGAAAGAGAATCAAGCGTGTGTACAGTGGTATACACGCAGGAGTGATAGGATTGGTGAGGTTCGGTGAGCAAATGCAGACCCTTTATAGTCATATTGCATGGTATCCATTCCAAGGGTCTCAACTCTCCAAGTTTAAAGGATTCTTCCTTCAGCTGAAACATTCATGTGGAACACAGAGTATGATCCACCGTGTGATCGGGAAACGTGTTCAAATGTGTCTCAGTTTTCGTCCGCTGGTACTCGGGTGCAACATTCCAGACACTTTACTAACACTCTCCCCAATTGGAGAGTCAGTGCCTTCAACCTCCTGTTTGGCCCAGGTTGCAATTTCTGCGGAAGATGAACAGGAATAGGGAGAACCAATGAGAGACTAGCTGGAGGTGTCTGGACGTGCAAATTTAACTCTCATTTCCCACCAGGAAGAGGAAATAACCAAAGGCTCAGCGTGCCATGCCGGAACCACACTAGGGCCTCAAGCAATCCTGCGGTGTTGCGGCCAGCTCACAAGAAAGCGAGTTGAAGAAAGGAGCTCAGGGGCACTGTCATTCACAAAACTGCAGAGTTATAAATGACAGCTATCGTCTAAGAATATATTGAAGTAAGGCTGCCAAGAGCAATTGAAAGCGGGGCAGAATTGCAGGAAACCGATTTCAGGAGGTAGACTGGAATTGCATTGAAAGCATAGGAAAACAGGCAGAACGTCCACAATGGTGCACTTGGTCAAAAAGGGCGTATGCGTTTTTTCCTGAATATATTCAGGAAAAACCGCATACGCCCTTTTTGGCCAACTAAGCAAGCTTGCAAAGGAAATCTGCACTACAATGAAGTCTCACTTCCCCCGGTCAAAAGGGCCAGCTGAGAAAAGTGTAAAATCCAGAAAGGCAGGACAGGCCATGGAGAACTGGGAGCCTTGTTATGCTGATGACCGGGATGTAAATTGCCAACAGCCACTCTGGAGAAGTGTATGGTGTTTCATGAAACATCTAAAAGACAAAGCATTAGAGCCTAGGGCACATCCACTTATCGTCCTATAGTTTAGGGAAATTAAAATCAAAAAGACACAGCCACCCCAAAGTTTGGGACGGTTCTGTTTACAAGAACCTCGTTTACGGTACAAGTTCAATATCACAGAAAGCGAAAAATGGATAAAGAACTTGTGGTACTTACGTACAATGCAATATCACTCAGCAATGAAATCTATGTCATCAGGACTTTAGGAGCATAATGAGTGGATTCAGGTACGATGTATCTAAGTGAAATAAGTCACACAGAAAAAGAAACATCATAAGATATCACTAATACACGGAATGTAAACTTGGCTACACAGGAACTGAATTACAAAACAGAACAGGGTCTCAAATTTAGAAAACCAACTTATGCTTGCTGAAGGGGAAAGGTGAGTTGGGGTACTGCATAAAACCAGAGATTGAAATGAGCACAGATAAAGTTCCTTAAGCCTAATATGTAAGAGACAAGAGCTTCTCCTTGCTGAATGAAATGGACTCAACACCGCATATTAAACGCCTAAGAATGTACCTGACTAGTAAGTATCTTAAAACCTATGGATTGCTATGTCTCCGAAAGAGAATCAAGCGTGTGTACAGGGGCATAAATGCAGCAGTGATAGGATTGGAGAGGTTCGGTGAGCAAATGAAGACCCTTTGAAGTCATAATGCATGGTATCCATTCCACGGGTCTCAACTCTCCAGGTTTAAGGGATTCTTCCTTCAGCTAAAACATGCATTTGGAACCCAGAGTATGATCAACCGTGTGATCGGGAGATGTGTTCAAATATGTCTCAGTTTTCATCCCCTGGTACTCGGGTGCAACATTCCAGACCCTTTACTAACACTCTCCCCACTTGGATTGTCAGTGCCTTTAACCTCCTGTTTGGTCCAGTTTGCAATATCTGAGGAAGATGAACAGGAATAGGGAGAACCAATGAGAGACTAGCTGGAGGTGTCTGGACGGGCAAATTTAACTCTCATTTCCCACCAGGAAGAGGAATTAACCAAAGGCTCAGCGTGCCGTGCCGGAACCACACTAGGGCCTGAAACAATCCTGCGGTGTTGCAGCCAGCTCACAAGAAAGCGAGTTGAAGAAAGGAGCTCAGGGGCACTGTATTTCACAAACCTCCAGAGTTATAACTGACAGCTATCGTACAAAAATATATTGAAGTAAGGCTGCCAAGAGGACTTGAAAGCGGGGCAGAATTGCAAGAAACCGAATTCAGGAGGTAGACTGGAATTGCATTGAAAGCATAGGAAAAGAGGCAGAACGTCCACAATGATGCACTTGGCCAAAAAGGGTGTATGCGTTTTTTCCTGAATATATTCAAGAAAAAACGCATACGCCCTTTTTGGCCAACCAAGCAAGCTTGCAAAGGAAATCTGCAGTACAATGAAGTCTCACTGCCCCCGGTCAAAAGGGCCATCTGAAAAAAGTGTAAAATCCAGAAAGGCAGGACAGGCCATGGAGAACTGAGAACCTTGTTATGCTGATGGGCGGGATGTAAATTGCCAACAGCCACTGGGGAGAAGTGTATGGTGTTTCCTGAAACATCTAAAAAACAAAGCAACAGAGCCTAGGGCACTTCCACTTATGGTCCTATAGCTTAGGGAAATTAAAATCAAAAAGACACAGCCACCCCAAAGTTTGGGACGCCTCTGTTTACAAGAACCTCGTTTACAGTACAAGTTCAACATCGCAGAAAGTGAAAAATGGATAAAGAAGTTGTGGTATTTACTTACAAAGCAATATCACTCAGCAATGAAATCTATGTCATCAGGCCCTTAGCAGCACAATGAGTGGATTCAGGTACGATGATTCTAACTGAAATAAGTCACACAGAAAAAGAAACATCATAAGATATCACTAATATATGGAATGTAAACTGGCTACACAGGAACTGAATTCCAAAACAGAACAGGGTCTCAAATTTAGAAAACCAACTTATGCTTGCTTAAGGGTAAAGGTGAGTTGGGGTGCTGCATAAAACCAGAGATTGAAATGAGCACAGATAAAGTTCCTTAAGCCAAATATGGAATAGACAAGAGCTACTCCTTGCTCAACGAAATGGACTCAACACCGCATATTAAACGCCTAAGAATGTACCTGACTAGTAAGTATCTTAAAACCTATGGATTGCTATGTCTCCAAAAGAGAATCAAGCATGTGTACAGGGGCGTAAACGCAGCAGTGATAGGATTGGAGAGGTTCGGTGAGCAAATGAAGACCCTTTGAAGTCATATTTCATGGTACCCATTCCATGGGTTTCAACTACCCAGCTTTAAGGTATTCTTCCTTCAGCTAAAACATGCATGTGGAACCCAGAGTATGATCAACCATGTGATCGGGAGACGTGTTCAAATATGTCTCAGTTTTCATACCCTGGTACTCGGGTGCAACATTCCAGCCGCTTTTCTAACACTCTCCCCACTTGGAGAGTTAGCACCTTTTAACTCCTGTTTGTCTCAGTTTGCAATTTCTGCGGAAGATGAACAGGAATAGGGAGAACCAATGAGAGACTAGCTGGAGGTGTCTGGACGGGCAAATTTAACTCTCATTTCCCACCAGGAAGAGGAATTAACCAAAGGCTCAGTGTGCCGTGCCGGAACCAGATTAGGGCCTGAAGCCATCCTGCGGTGTTGCGGCCAGCTCACAAGAAAGCGAGTTGAAGAAAGGAGCTCAGGGGCACTGTAATTCACAAACCTGCAGAGTTATAAATGACAGCTATCGTCCAAAAATATACTGAAGTAAGGCTGCCAAGAGGACTTGAAAGCGGGGCAGAATTGCAGGAAACCGATTTCAGGAGGTAGACTGGAATTGCATTGAAAGCATAGGAAAAGAGGCAGAACGTCCACAGTGATGCACTTGGCCAAAAAGGGCGTATGCGTTTTTTCCTGAATATATTCAGGAAAAAACGCATACGCCCTTTTTGGCCAACCAAGCAAGCTTGCAAAGGAAATCTGCACTACAATGAAGTCTCACTTCCCCCCGGTCAAAAGGGCCATCTGAAAAAAGTGTAAAATCCAGAAAGGCAGGACAGGCCATGGAGAACTGGGAGCCTTGTTATGCTGATGGGCGGGATGTAAATTGCCAACAGACACTCCGGAGAAGTGTATGGTGTTTCCTGAAACATCTAAAAAACAAAGCAACAGAGCCTAGGGCACTTCCACTTATGGTCCTATAGCTTAGGGAAATTAAAATCAAAAAGACACAGCCACCCCAAAGTTTGGGACGCCTCTGTTTACAAGAACCTCATTTACAGAACAAGTTCAACATCGCAGAAAGTGAAAAATGGATAAAGAAGTTGTGGTATTTACTTACAAAGCAATATCACTCAGCAATGAAATCTATGTCATCAGGCCCTTAGTAGCACAATGAGTGGATTCAGGTATGATGATTCTAACTGAAATAAGTCACACAGAAAAAGAAAAATCATAAGATATCAGTAATACAAGGAATGTAAACTTGGCTACACAGGAACTGAATTACAGAACAGAACAGGGTCTCAAATTAGGAAAACCAACTTATGCTTGCTTAAGGGGAAAGGTGAGTTGGGGTGCTGCATAAAACCAGAGATTGAAATGAGCACAGATAAAGTTCCTTAAGCCAAATATGGAATAGACAAGAACTATTCCTTGCTCAACGAAATGGACTCAACACCCCATATTAAACGCCTAAGAATGTACCTGACTAGTAAGTATCTCAAAACCTATGGATTGCTATGTCTCCAAAAGAGAATCAAGCGTGTGTACATGGGCATAAACGCAGCAGTGATAGGATTGCAGAGGTTCAGTGAGCAAATGAAGACCCTTTGAAGTCATATTGCATGGTGCACATTCCACGGGTTTCAACTACGAAGTTTTAAGGTATTCTTCCTTCAGCTAAAACATGCATGTGGAACTCAGAGTATGATCAACCATGTGAACGGGAGACGTGTTCAAATATGTCTAAGTTTTCCTCCACTGGTACTCGGGTGTAACATTCCAGACGCTTTACTAACACTCTCCCCACTTGGAGAGTCAGCGCCTTTAACCTCCTGTTTTGCCCAGTTTGCAATTTCTGCAAAAGATGTAGAGGAATAGGGAGAACCAATGAGAGACTAGCTGGAGGTGTCTGGACGGGCAAATTTAAATCTCATTTCCCACCAGGAATAGGAAATAACCAAAGGCTCAGCGTGCCGTGCCGGAACCAGATTAGGGCCTGAAGCCATCCTGCGGTGTTGCGGCCAGCTCACAAGAAAGCGAGTTGAAGAAAGGAGCTCAGGGGCACTGTAATGCACAAACCTGCAGAGTTATAAATGACAGCTATCGTCCAAAAATATACTGAAGTAAGGCTGCCAAGAGGACTTGAAAGCGGGGCAGAATTGCAGGAAACCGATTTCAGGAGGTAGACTGGAATTGCATTTAAAGCATAGGAAAAGAGGCAGAACGTCCACAATGATGCACTTGGCCAAAAAGGGCGTATGCATTTTTTCCTGAATATATTCAGGAAAAAACGCATACGCGCTTTTTGGCCAACCAAGCAAGCTTGCAAAGGAAATCTGCACTACAATGAATTCTCACTTCCCCCCGGTCAAACGGGCCATCTGAAAAAAGTGTAAAATCCAGAAAGGCAGGACAGGCCATGGAGAACTGGGAGCCTTGTTATGCTGATGGGCGGGATGTAAATTGCCAACAGAAACTCGGGAGAAGTGTATGGTGTTTCCTGAAACATCTAAAAAACAAAGCAACAGAGCCTAGGGCACTTCCACTTATGGTCCTATAGCTTAGGGAAATTAAAATCAAAAAGACACAGCCACCCCAAAGTTTGGGACGCCTCTGTTTACAAGAACCTCGTTTACCGTACAAATTCAGTATCACAGAAGCTGAAAAATGGATAAAGAACATGTGGTACTTACGTACAATGCAGTATCACGCAGCAATGAAATCTATGTCATCAGGCCCGTAGCAGCATAATGAGTGGATTCAGGTACGATGATTCTAACTGAAATAAGTCACACAGAAAAAGAAACATCATAAGATATCACTAATATATGGAATGTAAACTGGCTACACAGGAACTGAATTCCAAAACAGAACAGGGTCTCAAATTTAGAAAACCAACTTATGCTTGCTTAAGGGTAAAGGTGAGTTGGGGTGCTGCATAAAACCAGAGATTGAAATGAGCACAGATAAAGTTCCTTAAGCCAAATATGGAATAGACAAGAGCTACTCCTTGCTCAACGAAATGGACTCAACACCGCATATTAAACGCCTAAGAATGTACCTGACTAGTAAGTATCTTAAAACCTATGGATTGCTATGTCTCCAAAAGAGAATCAAGTATGTGTACAGGGGCGTAAACGCAGCAGTGATAGGATTGGAGAGGTTCGGTGAGCAAATGAAGACCCTTTGAAGTCATATTGCATGGTACCCATTCCACGGGTCTCAACTCTCCAGGTTTAAGGTATTCTTCCTTCAGCTAAAACATGCATGTGGAACCCAGAGTATGATCAACCGTGTGAACGGGAGACGTGTTCAAATATGTCTCAGTTTTCCTCCCCTGGTACTCGGGTGCAACATTCCAGACGCTTTACTAACACTCTCCCCACTTGGAGAGTCAGAGCCTTTAACCTCCTGTTTGGCCCAGTTTGCAATTTCTGCGGAAGATGAACAGGAATAGCGAGAACCAATGAGAGACTAGCTGGAGGTGTCTGGACGGGCAAATTTAACTCTCATTTCCCACCAGGAAGAGGAATTAACCAAAGGCTCAGCGTGCCGTGCCGGAACCAGATTAGGGCCTGAAGCCATCCTGCGGTGTTGCGGCCAGCTCACAAGAAAGCGAGTTGAAGAAAGGAGCTCAGGGGCACTGTAATTCACAAACCTGCAGAGTTATAAATGACAGCTATCGTCCAAAAATATACTGAAGTAAGGCTGCCAAGAGGACTTGAAAGCGGGGCAGAATTGCAAGAAACCGATTTCAGGAGGTAGACTGGAATTACATTGAAAGCATAGGAAAAGAGGCAGAACGTCCACAATGATGCACTTGGCCAAAAAGGGCATATGCGTTTTTTCCTGAATATATTCAGGAAAAAACGCATACGACCTTTTTGGCCAACCAAGCAAGCTTGCAAAGGAAATCTGCACTACAATGAAGTCTCACTTCCCCCCGGTCAAAAGGGCCATCTGAAAAAAGTGTAAAATCCAGAAAGGCAGGACAGGCCATGGAGAACTGGGAGCCTTGTTATGCTGATGGGCGGGATGTAAATTGCCAACAGAAACTCGGGAGAAGTGTATGGTGTTTCCTGAAACATCTGAAAAACAAAGCAACAGAGCCTAGGGCACTTCCACTTATGGTCCTATAGCTTAGGGAAATTAAAATCAAAAAGACACAGCCACCCCAAAGTTTGGGACGCATCTGTTTACAAGAACCTCGTTTACCGTACAAGTTCAGTATCACAGAAGGTGAAAAATGGATAAAGAACATGTGGTACTTACGTACAATGCAGTATCACTCAGCAATGAAATCTATGTCATCAGGCCCTTAGCAGCATAATGAGTGGATTCAGGTACGATGATTCTACCTGAAATAAGTCACACAGAAAAAGAAACATCATAAGTTATCACTAATACACAGAATGTAAACTTGGCTACACAGGAACTGAATTCCAAAACAGAACAGGGTCTCAAATTTCGAAAACCAACTTATGCTTGCTTAAGGGGAAACGTGAGTTGGGGTGCTGCATCAAACCAGAGATTGAAATGAGCACAGATAAAGTTCCTTAAGCCAAATATGGAATAGACAAGAGCTACTCCTTGCTCAACGAAATGGACTCAACACCCCATATTAATCGCCTAAGAATGTACCTGACTAGTAAGTATCTTAAATCCTATGGATTGCTATGTCTCGAAAAGAGAATCAAGCATGTGTACAGGGGCATAAACGCAGCAGTGATAGGATTGGAGAGGTTTGGTGAGCAAATGAAGACCCTTTGAAGTCATATTGCATGCTACCCATTCCACTGGTTTCAACTACCCAGGTTTAAGGTATTTTTCTTTCAGCTAAAACATGCATGTGGAACCTAGAGTATGATCAACCATGTGATCGGGAGTCGTGTTCAAATATGTCTCAGTTTTCGTCTCCTGGTACTCGGGTGCAACATTCCAGATGCTTTACTAACACTCTCCCCACTTGGAGAGTCAGTCCCTTTAACCTCCTGTTTGGCCCAGTTTGCAATTTCTGCGGAAGATGAACAGGAATAGGGAGAACCAATGAGAGACTAGCTGGAGGTGTCTGGACGGGCAAATTTAACTCTCATTTCCCACCAGGAAGAGGAAATAATCAATGGCTCAGCGTGCCGTGCCGGAACCAGGTTAGGGCCTGAAGCAATCCTGCGGTGTTGCGGCCAGCTCACAAGAAAGCGAGTTGAAGAAAGGAGCTCAGGGGCACTGTAATTCACAAACCTGCAGAGTTATAAATGACAGCAATCGTCCAAAAATATACTGAAGTAAGGCTGCCAAGAGAACTTGAAAGCGGGGCAGAATTGCAGGAAACCGATTTCAGGAGGTAGACTGGAATTGCATTGAAAGCATAGGAAAAGAGGCAGAACGTCCACAATGATGCACTTGGCCAAAAAGTGCGTATGCGTTTTTTCCTGAATATATTCAGGAAAAAACGCATACGCCCCTTTTTGGCCAACCAAGCAAGCTTGCAAAGGAAATCTGCACTACAATGAAGTCTCACTTCCCCCTGGTCAAAAGGGCCATCTGAAAAAAGTGTAAAATCCAGAAAGACAGGACAGGCCATGGAGAACTGGGAGCCTTGTTATGCTGATGGGCGGGATGTAAATTGCCAACAGAAACTCGGGAGAAGTGTATGGTGTTTCCTGAAACATCTAAAAAACAAAGCAACAGAGCCTAGGGCACTTCCACTTATGGTCCTATAGCTTAGGGAAATTAAAATCAAAAAGACACTGCCACCCCAAAGTTTGGAACCGCTCTGTTTACAAGAACCTCGTTTACAGTACAAGTTCAACATCGCAGAAAGTGAAAAATGGATAAAGAAGTTGTGGTATTTACTAACAAAGCAATATCACACAGTAATGAAATCTATGTCATCAGGCCCTTAGCAGCACAATGAGTGGGTTCAGGTATGATGATTCTAACTGAAATAAGTCACACAGAAAAAGAAACATCATAAGATATCACTAATACATGGAATGTAAACTTGGCTACACAGGAACTGAATTACAGAACAGAACAGGGTCTCAAATTTAGAAAACCAACTTATGCTTGCTTAAGGGGAAAGGTGAGTTGGGGTGCTGCATAAAACCAGAGATTGAAATGAGCACAGATAAAGTTCCTTAAGCCAAATATGGAATAGACAAGAGCTACTCCTTGCTCAACGAAATGGACTCAAGACACCATATTCAACGCCTAAGAATGTACCTGACTAGTAAGTATCTTAAAACCTATGGATTGCTATGTCTCCGAAAGAGAAACAAGCATGTGTACAGGGGCATAAACGAGGCAGTGATAGGATTGGAGAGGTTCGGTGAGCAAATGAAGACGCTTTGAAGTCATATTGGATGGTACCCATTCCACGGGTCTCAACTCTCCAGGTTTAAGGTATTCTTCCTTCAGCTAAAACATGCATGTGGAACCCAGAGTATGATCAACCATGTGAACGGGAGACGTGTTCAAATATGTCTCAGTTTTCCTCCCCTGGTACTCGGGTGCAACATTCCAGACGCTTTACTAACACTCTCCCCACTTGGAGAGTCAGCGCCTTTAACCTCGTGTTTGGCCCAGTTTGCAATTTCTGCGGAAGATGAACAGGAATAGGGAGAACCAATGAGAGACTAGCTGGAGGTGTCTGGACGGGCAAATTGAACTCTCATTTCCCACCAGGAAGAGGAAATAACCAAAGGCTCAGCGTGCCGTGCCGGAACCAGATTGGGCCTGAAGCCATCCTGCGGTGTTGCGGCCAGCTCACAAGAAAGCGAGTTGAAGAAAGGAGCTCAGGGGCACTGTAATTCACAAACCTGCAGAGTTATAAATGACAGCTATTGTCCAAAAATATATTGAAGTAAGGGTGCCAAGAGGACTTGAAAGCGGGGCAGAATTGCAGGAAACCGATTTCAGGAGGTAGACTGGAATTGCATTGAAAGCATAGGAAAAGAGGCAGAACGTCCACAATGATGCACTTGGCCAAAAAGGGCATATGCGTTTTTTCCTGAATATATTCAGGAAAAAACGCATATGCCCTTTTTGGCCAACCAAGCAAGCTTGCAAAGGAAATCTGCACTACAATGAAGTCTCACTTCCCCCCAGTCAAAAGGGGCATCTGAAAAATGTGTAAAATCCAGAAAGGCAGGACAGGCCATGGAGAACTGGGAGCCTTGTTATGCTGATGGGCGGGATGTAAATTGCCAACAGACACTCGGGAGAAGTGTATGGTGTTTCCTGAAACATCTAAAAAACAAAGCAACAGAGCCTAGGGCACTTCCACTTAGGGTCCTATAGCTTAGGGAAATTAAAATCAAAAAGACAAAGCCACCCCAAAGTTTGGGACGCCTCTGTTTACAAGAACCTCGTTTACCGTACAAGTTCAATATCACAGAAAGTGAAAAATGGATAAAGAACTTGTGGTACTTACGTACAATGCAGTATCACTCAGCAATGAAATCTATGTCATCAGGCCCGTAGCAGCATAATGAGTGGATTCAGGTATGATGATTCTAACTGAAATAAGTCACACAGAAAAAGAAACATCATAAGATATCAGTAATACACGGAATGTAAACTTGGCTACACAGGAACTGGATTCCAAAACAGAACAGGGTCTCAAATTTAGAAAACCAACTTATGCTTGCTTAAGGGGAAAGGTGAGGTGGGGTGCTGCATAAAACCAGAGATTGAAATGAGCACAGATAAAGTTCCTTAAGCCAAATATGGAATAGACAAGAGCTACTCCTTGCTCAATGAAATGGACTCAACACCGCATATTAAACGCCTAAGAATGTACATGACTAGTAAGTATCTTAAAACCTATGGATTGCTATGTCTCCGAAAGAGAATCAGGCATGTGTACAGGGCCATAAACGCAGCAGTGATAGGATTGGAGAGGTTCGGTGAGCAAATGAAGACCCTTTGAAGTCATATTGCATGGTACCCATTCCACGGGTCTCAACTCTCCAGGTTTAAGGTATTCTTCCTTCAGCTAAAACATGCATGTGGAACCCAGAGTATGATCAACCGTGTAAATGGGAGACGTGTTCAAATATGTCTCAGTTTTCGTACCCTGGTACTCGGGTGCAACATTCCAGACGCTTTACTAACACTCTCGCGACTTGGAGAGTCAGTCCCTTTAACCTCCTGTTTGGCCCAGTTTGCAATTTCTGCAGAAGATGAACAGGAATAGGGAGAACCAATGAGAGACTAGCTGGAGGTGTCTGGATGGGCAAATTTAACTTTCATTTCCCACCAGGAAGAGGAATTAACCAAAGGCTCAGCGTGCCGTGCCGGAACCAGATTAGGGCCTGAAGCCGTCCTGCGGTGTTGCGGTCAGCTCACAAGAAAGCGAGTTGAAGAAAGGAGCTCAGGGGCACTGTAATTCACAAACCTGCAGAGTTATAAATGACAGCTATCGTCCAAAAATATACTGAAGTAAGGCTGCCAAGAGGACTTGAAAGCGGGGCGGAATTGCAGGAAAGCGATTTCAGGAGGTAGACTGGAATTGCATTGAAAGCATAGGAAAAGAGGCAGAACGTCCACAGTGATGCACTTGGCCAAAAAGGGCATATGCGTTTTTTCCTGAATATATTCAGGAAAAAACGCATATGCCCTTTTTGGCCAACCAAGCAAACTTGCAAAGGAAATCTGCACTACAATGAAGTCTCACTTCCCCCCGGTCAAAAGGGCCATCTGAAAAAAGTGTAAAATCCAGAAAGGCAGGACAGGCCATGGAGAACTGGGAGCCTTGTTATGCTGATGGGCGGGATGTAAATTGCCAACAGACACTCGGGAGAAGTGTATGGTGTTTCCTGAAACATCTAAAAAACAAAGCAACAGAGCCTACGGCACTTCCACTTATGGTCCTATAGCTTAGGGAAATTAAAATCAAAAAGACACAGCCATCCCAAAATTTGGGACACCTCTGTTTACAAGAACCTCGTTTACCGTAAAAGTTCAATATCACAGAAAGTGAAAAATGGATAAAGAACTTGTGGTACTTACGTACAATGCAGTATCACACAGCAATGAAATCTATGTCATCAGGCCCGTAGCAGCATAATGAGTGGATTCAGGTATGATGATTCTACCTGAAATAAGTCACACAGAAAAAGAAACATCGTAAGTTATCACTAATACACAGAATGTAAACTTGGCTACACAGGAACTGAATTCCAAAACAGAACAGGGTCTCAAATTTCGAAAACCAACTTATGCTTGCTTAAGGGGAAAGGTGAGTTGGGGTGCTGCATCAAACCAGAGATTGAAATGAGCACAGATAAAGTTCCTTAAGCCAAATATGGAATAGACAACAGCTACTCCTTTCTCAACGAAATGGACTCAACACCCCATATTAATCGCCTAAGAATGTACCTGACTAGTAAGTATCTTAAATCCTATGGATTGCTATGTCTCCATAAGAGAATCAAGCATGTGTACAGGGGCATAAACGCAGCAGTGATAGGATTGGAGAGGTTCGGTGAGCAAATGAAGACCCTTTGAAGTCATATTGCATGGTACCCATTCCACTGGTTTCAACTACCCATGTTTAAGGTATTTTTCTTTCAGCTAAAACATGCATGTGGAACCTAGAGTATGATCAACCATGTGATCGGGAGTCGTGTTCAAATATGTCTCAGCTTTCGTCTCCTGGTACTCGGGTGCAACATTCCAGATGCTTTACTAACACTCTCCCCACTTGGAGAGTCAGTCCCTTTAACCTCCTGTTTGGCCCAGTTTGCAATTTCAGCGGAAGATGAACAGGAATAGGGAGAACCAATGAGAGACTAGCTGGAGGTGTCTGGACGGGCAAATTTAACTCTCATTTCCCACCAGGAAGAGGAAATAATCAACGGCTCAGCGTGGGGTGCCGGAAACAGGTTAGGGCCTGAAGCCATCCTGCGGTGTTGCGGCCAGCTCACAAGAAAGCGAGTTGAAGAAAGGAGCTCAGGGGCACTGTAATTCACAAACCTGTAGAGTTATAAATGACAGCAATCGTCCAAAAATATACTGAAGTAAGGCTGCCAAGAGGACTTGAAAGCGGGGCAGAATTGCAGGAAACCGATTTCAGGAGGTAGACTGGAATTGCATTGAAAGCATAGGAAAAGAGGCGGAACGTCCACAATGATGCACTTGGCCAAAAAGGGGCGTATGCGTTTTTTCCTGAATATATTCAGGAAAAAACGCATACGCCCCTTTTTGGCCAACCAAGCAAGCTTGCAAAGGAAATCTGCACTACAATGAAGTCTCACTTCCCCCTGGTCAAAAGGGCCATCTGAAAAAAGTGTAAAATCCAGAAAGACAGGACAGGCCATGGAGAACTGGGAGCCATGTTATGCTGATGGGCGGGATGTAAATTGCCAACAGACACTCGGGAGAAGTGTATGGTGTTTCCTGAAACATCTAAAAAACAAAGCAACAGAGCCTAGGGCACTTCCACTTATGGTCCTATAGCTTAGGGAAATTAAAATCAAAAAGACACAGCCACCCCAAAGTTTGGAACGGCTCTGTTTACAAGAACCTCGTTTACAGTACAAGTTCAACATCGCAGAAAGTGAAAAATGGATAAAGAAGTTGTGGTATTTACTAACAAAGCAATATCACTCAATAATGAAATCTATGTCATCAGGCCCTTAGCAGCACAATGAGTGGGTTCAGGTATGATGATTCTAACTGAAATAAGTCACACAGAAAAAGAAACATCATAAGATATCAGTAATACACGGAATGTAAACTTGGCTACACAGGAACTGAATTACAGAACAGAAAAGAGTCGCAAATTTAGAAAACCAACTTATGCTTGCTTAAGGGGAAAGGTGAGTTGGGGTGCTGCATAAAACCAGAGATTGAAATGAGCACAGATAAAGTTCCTTAAGCCAAATATGGAATAGACAAGAGCTACTCCTTGCTCAACGAAATGGACTCAAGACCCCATATTCAACGCCTAAGAATGTACCTGACTAATAAGTATCTTAAAACCTATGGATTGCTATGTCTCCGAAAGAGAAACAAGCAAGTGTACAGGGGCATAAACGAGGCAGTGATAGGATTGGAGAGGTTCGGTGAGCAAATGAAGATGCTTTGAAGTCATATTGGATGGTACCCATTCCACGGGTCTCAACTCTCCAGGTTTAAGGTATTCTTCCTTCAGCTAAAACATGCATGTGGAACCTAGAGAATGATCAACCATGTGATCGGGAGACGTGTTCAAATATGTCTCAGTTTTCGTACCCTGGTACTCGGGTGCAACATTCCAGACGCTTTACTAACACTCTCCCGACTTGGAGAGTCAGTCCCTTTAACCTCCTGTTTGGCCCAGTTTGCAATTTATGCGGAAGATGAACAGGAATAGCGAGAACCAATGAGAGACTAGCTGGAGGTGTCTGGACGGGCAAATTGAACTCTCATTTCCCACCAGGAAGAGAAATTAACCAAAGGTTCAGCGTGCCGTGCCAGACACAGTTTAGGGCCTGAAGCCATCCTGCGGTGTTGCGGCCAGCTCACAAGAAAGCGAGTTGAAGAAAGGAGCTCAGGGGCACTGTAATTCACAAACCTGCAGAGTTATAAATGACAGCTATCGTCCAAAAATATACTGAAGTTAGGCTGCAAGAGGACTAGAAAGCGGGGCAGAATTGCAGGAAACCGATTTCAGGAGGTAGACTGGAATTACACTGAAAGCATAGGAAAAGAGGCAGAACGTCCACAATGATGCACTTGGCCAAAAAGGGCGTATGCGTTTTTTCCTGAATATATTCAGGAAAAAACGCATACGTCCTTTTTGGCCAACCAAGCAAGCTTGCAAAGGAAATCTGCACTACAATGAAGTCTCACTTCCCCCCAGTCAAAAGGGCCATCTGAAAAAAGTGTAAAATCCAGAAAGGCAGGACAGGCCATGGAGAACTGGGAGCCTTGTTATGCTGATGGGCGGGATGTAAATTGCCAACAGACACTCCGGAGAAGTGTATGGTGTTTCCTGAAGCATCTAAAAAACAAAGCAACAGAGCCTAGGGCACTTCCACTTATAGTCCTATAGCTTAGGGAAATTAAAATCAAAAAGACACAGCCACCCCAAAGTTTGGGACGCCTCTCTTTACAAAAACCTCGTTTACCGTACAAGTTCAATATCACAGAAAGTGAAAAATGGATAAAGAACTTGTGGTACTTACATACAATGCAGTATCACTGAGCAATGAAATCTATGTCATCAGGCCCATAGCAGCATAATGAGTGGATTCATGTATGATGATTCTAACTGAAATAAGTCACACAGAAAAAGAAACATCATAAGATATCACTAATACACGGAATGTAAACTTGGCTACACAGGAACTGGATTCCAAAACAGAACAGGGTCTCAAATTTAGAAAACCAACTTATGCTTGCTTAAGGGGAAAGGTGAGTTGGGGTGTTGCATAAAACCAGAGATTGAAATGAGCACAGATAAAGTTCTTAAGCCAAATATGGAATAGACAAGAGCTACTCCTTGCTCAACGAAATGGACTCAACACCCCATATTAAACGCCTAAGAATGTACCTGACTCGTAAGTATCTTAAAACCTATGGATTGCTATGTCTCCGAAAGAGAATCAAGCGAGTGTACAGGGGCATAAATGCAGCAGTGATAAGATTGGAGAGGTTCGGTGAGCAAATGAAGACCCTTTGAAGTCATATTGCATGGTACCCATTCCACGGGTTTCAACTACCCAGGTTTAAGGTATTCTTCCTTCTGCTAAAACATGCATGTGGAACCTAGAGTATGATCAACCATGTGATCGGGAGACGTGTTCAAATATGTCTCAGTTTTCGTACCCTGGTACTCGGGTGCAACATTCCAGACGCTTTACTAACACTCTCCCGACCTGGAGAGTCAGTCCGTTTAACCTCCTGTTTGGCCCAGTTTGCAATTTCTGCGAAAGATGAACAGGAATAGCGAGAACCAATGAGAGACTAGCTGGAGGTGTCTGGACGGGCAAATTTAACTCTCATTTCCCACCAGGAAGAGGAATTAACCAAAGGCTCAGCATGCCGTGCCGGAACCAGATTAGGGCCTGACGCCATCCTGAGGTGTTGCGGCCAGGTCACAAGAAAGCGAGTTGAAGAAAGGAGCTCAGGGGCACTGTAATGTACAAACCTGCAGAGTTATAAATGACAGCTATCGTCCAAAAATATACTGAAGTAAGTTTGCCAAGAGGACTTGAAAGCGGGGCAGAATTGCAGGAAACCGATTTCAGGAGGTAGACTGGAATTGCATTGAAAGCATAGGAAAAGAGGCAGAACGTCCACAATGATGCACTTGGCCAAAAAGGGCGTATGAATTTTTTCCTGAATATATTCAGGAAAAAATGCAAACGCCCTTTTGGGCCAAAGAAGCAAGCTTGCCAAGGACATCTGCACTACAATGAAGTCTCACTTCCCCCCGGTCAAAAGGGCCATCTGAAAAAAGTGTAAAATCCAGAAAGGCAGGACAGGCCATGGAGAAATGGGAGCCTTGTTATGCTGATGGGCAGGATGTAAATTGCCAACAGACACTCGGGAGAAGTGTATGGTGTTCCCTGAAACATCCAAAAATCAAACAACAGAGCCTAGGGCACTTCCACTTATGGTCCTATAGCTTAGGGAAATTAAAATCAAAAAGACACAGCCACCCCAAAGTTTGGGACGCCTCTGTTTACAAGAACCTCGTTTACAGTACAAGTTCAACATCGCAGAAAGTGAAAAATGGATAAAGAAGTTGAGGTATTTACTAACAAAGCAATATCACTCAGTAATGAAATCTATGTCATCACGACCTTAGCAGCACAATGAGTGGGTTCAGGTATGATGATTCTAACTGAAATAAGTCACACAGAAAAAGAAACATCATAAGATATCAGTAATACACGGAATGTAAACTTGGCTACACAGGAACTGAATTACAGAAGAGAACAGGGTCTCAAATTTAGAAAACCAACTTATGCTTGCTTAAGGGGAAAGGTGAGTTGGGGTGCTGCATAAAACCAGAGATTGAAATGAGCACAGATAAAGTTCCTTAAGCCAAATATGGAATAGACAAGAGCTACTCCTTGCTCAACGAAATGGACTCAACACCGCATATTCAATGCCTAAGAATGTACCTGACTAGTAAGTATCTTAAAACCTATGGATTGCTATGTCTCCGAAAGAGAAACAAGCATGTGTACAGGGGCATAAACGAGGCAGTGATAGGATTGGAGAGGTTCGGTGAGCAAATGAAGACGCTTTGAAGTCATATTGGATGGTACCCATTCCACGGGTCTCAACTCTCCAGGTTTAAGGTATTCTTCCTTCACCTAAAACATGCATGTGGAACCCAGAGTATGATCAACCGTGTGAACGGGAGACGTGTTCAAATATGTCTCAGTTTTCCTCCCCTGGTACTCGGGTGCAACATTCCAGACGCTTTACTAACACTCTCCCCACTTGGAGAGTCAGTGCCTTTAACCTCCTGTTTGGCCCAGTTTGCAATTTCTGCGGAAGATGAACAGGAATAGGGAGAACCAATGAGAGACTAGCTGGAGGTGTCTGGACGGGCAAATTTAACTCTCATTTCCCACCAGGAAGAGGAAATAACCAAAGGCTCAGCGTGCCGTGCCGGAATCAGATTGGGCCTGAAGCCATCCTGCGGTGTTGCGGCCAGCTCACAAGAAAGCGAGTTGAAGAAAGGAGCTCAGGGGCACTGTAATTCACAAACCTGCAGACTTATAAATGACAGCTATCGTCCAAAAATATATTGAAGTAAGGCTGCCAAGAGGACTTGAAAGCGGGGCAGAATTGCAGGAAACCGATTTCAGGAGGTAGACAGGAATGGCATTGAAAGCATAGGAAAAGAGGCAGAACGTCCACAATGATGCACTTGGCCAAAAAGGGCGTATGCGTTTTTTCCTGAATATATTCAGGGAAAAACGCATACGCCCTTTTTGGCCAACCAAGCAAGCTTGCAAAGGAAATCTGCACTACAATGAAGTCTCACTTCCCCCCGGTCAAAAGGGCCATCTGAAAAAAGTGTAAAATCCAGAAAGGCAGGACAGGCCATGGAGAACTGGGAGCCTTGTTATGCTGATGGGCGGGATGTAAATTGCCAACAGACACTCAGGAGAAGTGTATGGTGTTTCCTGAAACATCTAAAAAACAAAGCAACAGAGCCTAGGGCACTTCCACTTATGGTCCTATAGCTTAGGGAAATTAAAATCAAAAAGACACAGACACTCCAAAGTTTGGGACGCCTCTGTTTACAAGAAACTCGTTTACCGTACAAGTTCAATATCACAGAAAGTGAAAAATGGATAAAGAACTTGTGGTACTTACGTACAATGCAGTATCACTCAGCAATGAAATCTATGTCATCAGGCCCGTAGCAGCATAATGAGTGGATTCATGTACGATGATTCTAACTGAAATAAGTCACACAGAAAAAGAAACATCATAAGATATCAGTAATACACGGAATGTAAACTTGGCTACACAGGAACTGAATTACAGAACAGAACAGGGTCTCAAATTTAGAAAACGAACTTATGCTTGCTTAAGGGGAAAGGTGAGTTGGGGTGTTGCATGAAACCAGAGATTGAAATGAGCACAGATAAAGTTCCTTTAGCCAAATATGGAATAGACAAGAGCTACTCCTTGCTCAACGAAATGGACTCAACACCGCATATTAAACGCCTAAGAATGTACCTGACTAGTAAGTATCTTAAAACCTATGGATTGCTATGTCTCCGAAAGAGAATCAAGCATGTGTACAGGGGCATAAACGCAGCAGTGATAGGATTGGAGAGGTTCGGTGAGCAAATGAAGACCCTTTGAAGTCATATTGCATGGTACCCATTCCACGGGTTTCAACTACCAAGGTTTAAGGTATTCTTCCTTCAGCTAAAACATGCATGTGGAACCTAGAGTATGATCAACCATGTGATCGGGAGACGTGTTCAAATATGTCTCAGTTTTCGTACCCTGGTACTCGGGTGCAACATTCCAGACGCTTTACTAACACTCTCCCGACTTGGAGAGTCAGTGCCTTTAACCTCCTGTTTGGCCCAGTTTGCAATTTCTGCGGAAGATGAACAGGAATAGCGAGAACCAATGAGAGACTAGCTGGAGGTGTCTGGACGGGCAAATTGAACTCTCATTTCCCACCAGGAAGAGAAATTAACCAAAGGTTCAGCGTGCCGTGCCAGACACAGATTAGGGCCTGAAGCCATCCTGCGGTGTTGCGGCCAGCTCACAAGAAAGCGAGTTGAAGAAAGGAGCTCAGGGGCACTGTAATTCACAAACCTGCAGAGTTATAAATGACAGCTATCGTCCAAAAATATACTGAAGTAAGGCTGCAAGAGGACTTGAAAGCGGGGCAGAATTGCAGGAAACCGATTTCAGGAGGTAGACTGGAATTACATTGAAAGCATAGGAAAAGAGGCAGAACGTCCACAATGATGCACTTGGCCAAAAAGGGCGTATGCGTTTTTTCCTGAATATATTCAGGAAAAAACGCATACGCCCTTTTTGGCCAACCAAGCAAGCTTGCAAAGGAAATCTGCACTACAATGAAGTCTCACTTCCCCCCAGTCAAAAGGGCCATCTGAAAAAAGTGTAAAATCCAGAAAGGCAGGACAGGCCATGGAGAACTGGGAGCCTTGTTATGCTGATGGGCGGGATGTAAATTGCCAACAGACACTCCGGAGAAGTGTATGGTGTTTCCTGAAGCATCTAAAAAACAAAGCAACAGAGCCTAGGGCACTTCCACTTATGGTCCTATAGCTTAGGGAAATTAAAATCAAAAAGACACAGCCACCCCAAAGTTTGGGACGCCTCTGTTTACAAAAACCTCGTTTACCGTACAAGTTCAATATCACAGAAAGTGAAAAATGGATAAAGAACTTGTGGTACTTACGTACAATGCAGTATCACTCAGCAATGAAATCTATGTCATCAGGCCCATAGCAGCATAATGAGTGGATTCATGTATGATGATTCTAACTGAAATAAGTCACACAGAAAAAGAAACATCATAAGATATCACTAATACACGGAATGTAAACTTGGCTACACAGGAACTGGATTCCAAAACAGAACAGGGTCTCAAATTTAGAAAACCAACTTATGCTTGCTTAAGGGTAAAGGTGAGTTGGGGTGCTGCATGAAACCAGAGATTGAAATGAGCACAGATAAAGTTCCTTAAGCCAAATATGGAATAGACAAGAGCTACTCCTTGCTCAACGAAATGGACTCAACACCGCATATTAAACGCCTAAGAATGTACCTGACTAGTAAGTATCTTAAAACCTATGGATTGCTATGTCTCCGAAAGAGAATCAAGCATGTGTACAGGGGCATAAACGCAGCAGTGATAGGATTGGAGAGGTTCGGTGAGCAAATGAAGACCCTTTGCAGTCATATTGCATGGTACCCATTCCACGGGTTTCAACTACCAAGGTTTAAGGTATTCTTCCTTCAGCTAAAACATGCATGTGGAACCTAGAGTATGATCAACCATGTGATCGGGAGACGTGTTCAAATATGTCTCAGTTTTCGTACCCTGGTACTCGGGTGCAACATTCCAGACGCTTTACTAACACTCTCCCGACTTGGAGAGTCAGTCCCTTTAACCTCCTGTTTGGCCCAGTTTGCAAATTCTGCGGAAGATGCACAGGAATAGCGAGAACCAATGAGAGACTAGCTGGAGGTGTCTGGACGGGCAAATTGAACTCTCATTTCCCACCAGGAAGAGAAATTAACCAAAGGTTCAGCGTGCCGTGCCGGACACAGATTAGGGCCTGAAGCCATCCTGCGGTGTTGCGGCCAGCTCACAAGAAAGCGAGTTGAAGAAAGGAGCTCAGGGGCACTGTAATTCACAAACCTGCAGAGTTATAAATGACAGCTATCGTCCAAAAATATACTGAAGTAAGGCTGCAAGAGGACTTGAAAGCGGGGAAGAATTGAAGGAAACCGATTTCAGGAGGTAGACTGGAATTACATTGAAAGCATAGGAAAAGAGGCAGAACGTCCACAATGATGCACTTGGCCAAAAAGGGCGTATGCGTTTTTTCCTGAATATATTCAGGAAAAAACGCATACGCCCTTTTTGGCCAACCAAGCAAGCTTGCAAAGGAAATCTGCACTACAATGAAGTCTCACTTCCCCCCAGTCAAAAGGGCCATCTGAAAAAAGTGTAAAATCCAGAAAGGCAGGACAGGCCATGGAGAACTGGGAGCCTTGTTATGCTGATGGACGGGATGTAAATTGCCAACAGACACTCAGGAGAAGTGTATGGTGTTTCCTGAAGCATCTAAAAAACAAAGCAACAGAGCCTAGGTCACTTCCACTTATAGTCCTATAGCTTAGGGAAATTAAAATCAAAAAGACACAGCCACCCCAAAGTTTGGGACGCCTCTGTTTACAAAAACCTCGTTTACCGTACAAGTTCAATATCACAGAAAGCGAAAAATGGATAAAGAACTTGTGGTACTTACGTACAATGCAGTATCACTCAGCAATGAAATCTATGTCATCAGGCCCATAGCAGCATAATGAGTGGATTCATGTATGATGATTCTAACTGAAATAAGTCACACAGAAAAAGAAACATCATAAGATATCACTAATACACGGAATGTAAACTTGGCTACACAGGAACTGGATTCCAAAACAGAACAGGGTCTCAAATTTAGAAAACCAACTTATGCTTGCTTAAGGGGAAAGGTGAGTTGGGGTGCTGCATAAAACCAGACATTGAAATGAGCACAGATAAAGTTCCTTAAGCCAAATATGGAATAGACAAGAGCTACTCCTTGCTCAACGAAATGGACTCAACACCCCATATTAAACGCCTAAGAATGTACCTGACTCGTAAGTATCTTAAAACCTATGGATTGCTATGTCTCCGAAAGAGAATCAAGCGAGTCTACAGGGGCATAAATGCAGCAGTGATAAGATTGGAGAGGTTCGGTGAGCAAATGAAGACCCTTTGAAGTCATATTGCATGGTACCCATTCCACGGGTTTCAACTACCCAGGTTTAAGGTATTCTTCCTTCTGCTAAAACATGCATGTGGAACCTAGAGTATGATCAACCATGTGATCGGGAGACGTGTTCAAATATGTCTCAGTTTTCGTACCCTGGTACTCGGGTGCAACATTCCAGACGCTTTACTAACACTCTCCCGACCTGGAGAGTCAGTCCGTTTAACCTCCTGTTTGGCCCAGTTTGCAATTTCTGCGAAAGATGAACAGGAATAGGGAGAACCAATGAGAGACTAGCTGGAGGTGTCTGGACGGGCAAATTTAACTCTCATTTCCCACCAGGAAGAGGAAATAACCAAAGGCTCAGCGTGCCATGCCGGAACCAGATTGGGCCTGAAGCCATCCTGCGGTGTTGCGGCCAGCTCACAAGAAAGCGAGTTGAAGAAAGGAGCTCAGGGGCACTGTAATTCACAAACCTGCAGAGTTATAAATGACAGCTATCGTCCAAAAATATACTGAAGTAAGGCTGCAAGAGGACTTGAAAGCGGGGCAGAATTGAAGGAAATCGATTTCAGGAGGTAGACTGGAATTACATTGAAAGCATAGGAAAAGAGGCAGAACGTCCACAATGATGCAATTGGCCAAAAAGGGCGTATGCGTTTTTTCCTGAATATATTCAGGAAAAAACGCATACGCCCTTTTTGGCCAACCAAGCAAGCTTGCAAAGGAAATCTGCACTACAATGAAGTCTCACTTCCCCCCAGTCAAAAGGGCCATCTGAAAAAAGTGTAAAATCCAGAAAGGCAGGACAGGCCATGGAGAACTGGGAGCCTTGTTATGCTGATGGGCGGGATGTAAATTGCCAACAGACACTCCGGAGAAGTGTATGGTGTTTCCTGAAGCATCTAAAAAACAAAGCAACAGAGCCTAGGGCACTTCCACTTATAGTCCTATAGCTTAGGGAAATTAAAATCAAAAAGACACAGCCACCCCAAAGTTTGGGACGCCTCTGTTTACAAAAACCTCGTTTACCGTACAAGTTCAATATCACAGAAAGTGAAAAATGGATAAAGAACTTGTGGTACTTACGTACAATGCAGTATCACTCAGCAATGAAATCTATGTCATCAGACCCGTAGCAGCATAATGAGTGGATTCATGTATGATGATTCTAACTGAAATAAGTCACACAGAAAAAGAAACATCATAAGATATCACTAATACACGGAATGTAAACTTGGCTACACAGGAACTGGATTCCAAAACAGAACAGGGTCTCAAATTTAGAAAACCAACTTATGCTTGCTTAAGGGTAAAGGTGAGTTGGGGTGCTGCATGAAACCAGAGATTGAAATGAGCACAGATAAAGTTCCTTAAGCCAAATATGGAATAGACAAGAGCTAGTCCTTGCTCAACGAAATGGACTCAACACCGCATATTAAACGCCTAAGAATGTACCTGACTAGTAAGTATCTTAAAACCTATGGATTGCTATGTCTCCGAAAGAGAATCAAGCATGTGTACAGGGGCATAAACGCAGCAGTGATAGGATTGGAGAGGTTCGGTGAGCAAATGAAGACCCTTTGCAGTCATATTGCATGGTACCCATTCCACGGGTTTCAACTACCAAGGTTTAAGGTATTCTTCCTTCAGCTAAAACATGCATGTGGAACCTAGAGTATGATCAACCATGTGATCGGGAGACGTGTTCAAATATGTCTCAGTTTTCGTACCCTGGTACTCGGGTGCAACATTCCAGACGCTTTACCAACACTCTCCCGACATGGAGAGTCAGTCCCTTTAACCTCCTGTTTGGCCCAGTTTGCAATTTCTGCGGAAGATGCACAGGAATAGCGAGAACCAATGAGAGACTAGCTGGAGGTGTCTGGACGGGCAAATTTAACTCTCATTTCCCACCAGGAAGAGAAATTAACCAAAGGTTCAGCATGCCGTGCCGGACACAGATTAGGGCCTGAAGCCATCCTGCGGTGTTGCGGCCAGCTCACAAGAAAGCGAGTTGAAGAAAGGAGCTCAGGGGCACTGTAATTCACAAACCTGCAGAGTTATAAATGACAGCTATCGTCCAAAAATATACTGAAGTAAGGCTGCAAGAGGACTTGAAAGCGGGGAAGAATTGAAGGAAACCGATTTCAGGAGGTAGACTGGAATTACATTGAAAGCATAGGAAAAGAGGCAGAGCGTCCACAATGATGCACTTGGCCAAAAAGGGCGTATGCGTTTTTTCCTGAATATATTCAGGAAAAAACGCATACGCCCTTTTTGGCCAACCAAGCAAGCTTGCAAAGGAAATCTGCACTACAATGAAGTCTCACTTCCCCCCAGTCAAAAGGGCCATCTGAAAAAAGTGTAAAATCCAGAAAGGCAGGACAGGCCATGGAGAACTGGGAGCCTTGTTATGCTGATGGGCGGGATGTAAATTGCCAACAGACACTCCGGAGAAGTGTATGGTGTTTCCTGAAGCATCTAAAAAACAAAGCAACAGAGCCTAGGTCACTTCCACTTATAGTCCTATAGCTTAGGGAAATTAAAATCAAAAAGACACAGCCACCCCAAAGTTTGGGACGCCTCTGTTTACAAAAACCTCGTTTACCGTACAAGTTCAATATCACAGAAAGCGAAAAATGGATAAAGAACTTGTGGTACTTACGTACAATGCAGTATCACTCAGCAATGAAATCTATGTCATCAGGCCCATAGCAGCATAATGAGTGGATTCATGTATGATGATTCTAACTGAAATAAGTCACACAGAAAAAGAAACATCATAAGATATCACTAATACACGGAATGTAAACTTGGCTACACAGGAACTGGATTCCAAAACAGAACAGGGTCTCAAATTTAGAAAACCAACTTATGCTTGCTTAAGGGGAAAGGTGAGTTGGGGTGCTGCATAAAACCAGACATTGAAATGAGCACAGATAAAGTTCCTTAAGCCAAATATGGAATAGACAAGAGCTACTCCTTGCTCAACGAAATGGACTCAAACCCCATATTAAACGCCTAAGAATGTACCTGACTCGTAAGTATCTTAAAACCTATGGATTGCTATGTCTCCGAAAGAGAATCAAGCGAGTGTACAGGGGCATAAATGCAGCAGTGATAAGATTGGAGAGGTTCGGTGAGCAAATGAAGACCCTTTGAAGTCATATTGCATGGTACCCATTCCACGGGTTTCAACTACCCAGGTTTAAGGTATTCTTCCTTCTGCTAAAACATGCATGTGGAACCTAGAGTATGATCAACCATGTGATCGGGAGACGTGTTCAAATATGTCTCAGTTTTCGTACCCTGGTACTCGGGTGCAACATTCCAGACGCTTTACTAACACTCTCCCGACCTGGAGAGTCAGTCCGTTTAACCTCCTGTTTGGCCCAGTTTGCAATTTCTGCGAAAGATGAACAGGAATAGGGAGAACCAATGAGAGACTAGCTGGAGGTGTCTGGACGGGCAAATTTAACTCTCATTTCCCACCAGGAAGAGGAAATAACCAAAGGCTCAGCGTGCCGTGCCGGAACCAGATTGGGCCTGAAGCCATCCTGCGGTGTTGCGGCCAGCTCACAAGAAAGCGAGTTGAAGAAAGGAGCTCAGGGGCACTGTAATTCACAAACCTGCAGAGTTATAAATGACAGCTATCGTCCAAAAATATACTGAAGTAAGGCTGCAAGAGGACTTGAAAGCGGGGCAGAATTGCAGGAAACCGATTTCAGGAGGTAGACTGGAATTACATTGAAAGCATAGGAAAAGAGGCAGAACGTCCACAATGATGCACTTGGCCAAAAAGGGCGTATGCGTTTTTTCCTGAATATATTCAGGAAAAAACGCATACGCCCTTTTTGGCCAACCAAGCAAGCTTGCAAAGGAAATCTGCACTACAATGAAGTCTCACTTCCCCCCAGTCAAAAGGGCCATCTGAAAAAAGTGTAAAATCCAGAAAGGCAGGACAGGCCATGGAGAACTGGGAGCCTTGTTATGCTGATGGGCGGGATGTAAATTGCCAACAGAAACTCCGGAGAAGTGTATGGTGTTTCCTGAAGCATCTAAAAAACAAAGCAACAGAGCCTAGGGCACTTCCACTTATAGTCCTATAGCTTAGGGAAATTAAAATCAAAAAGACACAGCCACCCCAAAGTTTGGGACGCCTCTGTTTACAAAAACCTCGTTTACCGTACAAGTTCAATATCACAGAAAGTGAAAAATGGATAAAGAACTTGTGGTACTTACGTACAATGCAGTATCACTCAGCAATGAAATCTATGTCATCAGACCCGTAGCAGCATAATGAGTGGATTCATGTATGATGATTCTAACTGAAATAAGTCACACAGAAAAAGAAACATCATAAGATATCACTAATACACGGAATGTAAACTTGGCTACACAGGAACTGGATTCCAAAACAGAACAGGGTCTCAAATTTAGAAAACCAACTTATGCTTGCTTAAGGGTAAAGGTGAGTTGGGGTGCTGCATGAAACCAGAGATTGAAATGAGCACAGATAAAGTTCCTTAAGCCAAATATGGAATAGACAAGAGCTACTCCTTGCTCAACGAAATGGACTCAACACCGCATATTAAACGCCTAAGAATGTACCTGACTAGTAACTATCTTAAAACCTATGGATTGCTATGTCTCCGAAAGAGAATCAAGCATGTGTACAGGGGCATAAACGCAGCAGTGATAGGATTGGAGAGGTTCGGTGAGCAAATGAAGACCCTTTGCAGTCATATTGCATGGTACCCATTCCACGGGTTTCAACTACCAAGGTTTAAGGTATTCTTCCTTCAGCTAAAACATGCATGTGGAACCTAGAGTATGATCAACCATGTGATCGGGAGACGTGTTCAAATATGTCTCAGTTTTCGTACCCTGGTACTCGGGTGCAACATTCCAGACGCTTTACTAACACTCTCCCGACTTGGAGAGTCAGTCCCTTTAACCTCCTGTTTGGCCCAGTTTGCAAATTCTGCGGAAGATGCACAGGAATAGCGAGAACCAATGAGAGACTAGCTGGAGGTGTCTGGACGGGCAAATTTAACTCTCATTTCCCACCAGGAAGAGAAATTAACCAAAGGTTCAGCGTGCCGTGCCGGACACAGATTAGGGCCTGAAGCCATCATGCGGTGTTGCGGCCAGCTCACAAGAAAGCGAGTTGAAGAAAGGAGCTCAGGGGCACTGTAATTCACAAACCTGCAGAGTTATAAATGACAGCTATCGTCCAAAAATATACTGAAGTAAGGCTGCAAGAGGACTTGAAAGCGGGGAAGAATTGAAGGAAACCGATTTCAGGAGGTAGACTGGAATTACATTGAAAGCATAGGAAAAGAGGCAGAACGTCCACAATGATGCACTTGGCCAAAAAGGGCGTATGCGTTTTTTCCTGAATATATTCAGGAAAAAACGCATACGCCCTTTTTGGCCAACCAAGCAAGCTTGCAAAGGAAATCTGCACTACAATGAAGTCTCACTTCCCCCCAGTCAAAAGGGCCATCTGAAAAAAGTGTAAAATCCAGAAAGGCAGGACAGGCCATGGAGAACTGGGAGCCTTGTTATGCTGATGGGCGGGATGTAAATTGCCAACAGACACTCCGGAGAAGTGTATGGTGTTTCCTGAAGCATCTAAAAAACAAAGCAACAGAGCCTAGGTCACTTCCACTTATAGTCCTATAGCTTAGGGAAATTAAAATCAAAAAGACACAGCCACCCCAAAGTTTGGGACGCCTCTGTTTACAAAAACCTCGTTTACCGTACAAGTTCAATATCACAGAAAGCGAAAAATGGATAAAGAACTTGTGGTACTTACGTACAATGCAGTATCACTCAGCAATGAAATCTATGTCATCAGGCCCATAGCAGCATAATGAGTGGATTCATGTATGATGATTCTAACTGAAATAAGTCACACAGAAAAAGAAACATCATAAGATATCACTAATACACGGAATGTAAACTTGGCTACACAGGAACTGGATTCCAAAACAGAACAGGGTCTCAAATTTAGAAAACCAACTTATGCTTGCTTAAGGGGAAAGGTGAGTTGGGGTGCTGCATAAAACCAGACATTGAAATGAGCACAGATAAAGTTCCTTAAGCCAAATATGGAATAGACAAGAGCTACTCCTTGCTCAACGAAATGGACTCAACACCCCATATTAAACGCCTAAGAATGTACCTGACTCGTAAGTATCTTAAAACCTATGGATTGCTATGTCTCCGAAAGAGAATCAAGCGAGTGTACAGGGGCATAAATGCAGCAGTGATAAGATTGGAGAGGTTCGGTGAGCAAATGAAGACCCTTTGAAGTCATATTGCATGGTACCCATTCCACGGGTTTCAACTACCCAGGTTTAAGGTATTCTTCCTTCTGCTAAAACATGCATGTGGAACCTAGAGTATGATCAACCATGTGATCGGGAGACGTGTTCAAATATGTCTCAGTTTTCGTACCCTGGTACTCGGGTGCAACATTCCAGACACTTTACTAACACTCTCCCGACCTGGAGAGTCAGTCCGTTTAACCTCCTGTTTGGCCCAGTTTGCAATTTCTGCGAAAGATGAACAGGAATAGGGAGAACCAATGAGAGACTAGCTGGAGGTGTCTGGACGGGCAAATTTAACTCTCATTTCCCACCAGGAAGAGGAAATAACCAAAGGCTCAGCGTGCCGTGCCGGAACCAGATTGGGCCTGAAGCCATCCTGCGGTGTTGCGGCCAGCTCACAAGAAAGCGAGTTGAAGAAAGGAGCTCAGGGGCACTGTAATTCACAAACCTGCAGACTTATAAATGACAGCTATCGTCCAAAAATATACTGAAGTAAGGCTGCAAGAGGACTTGAAAGCGGGGCAGAATTGCAGAAACCGATTTCAGGAGGTAGACTGGAATTACATTGAAAGCATAGGAAAAGAGGCAGAACGTCCACAATGATGCACTTGGCCAAAAAGGGCGTATGCGTTTTTTCCTGAATATATTCAGGAAAAAACGCATACGCCCTTTTTGGCCAACCAAGCAAGCTTGCAAAGGAAATCTGCACTACAATGAAGTCTCACTTCCCCCCAGTCAAAAGGGCCATCTGAAAAAAGTGTAAAATCCAGAAAGGCAGGACAGGCCATGGAGAACTGGGAGCCTTGTTATGCTGATGGGCGGGATGTAAATTGCCAACAGACACTCGGGAGAAGTGTATGGTGTTTCCTGAAGCATCTAAAAAACAAAGCAACAGAGCCTAGGGCACTTCCACTTATAGTCCTATAGCTTAGGGAAATTAAAATCAAAAAGACACAGCCACCCCAAAGTTTGGGACGCCTCTGTTTACAAAAACCTCGTTTACCGTACAAGTTCAATATCACAGAAAGTGAAAAATGGATAAAGAACTTGTGGTACTTACGTACAATGCAGTATCACTCAGCAATGAAATCTATGTCATCAGGCCCATAGCAGCATAATGAGTGGATTCATGTATGATGATTCTAACTGAAATAAGTCACACAGAAAAAGAAACATCATAAGATATCACTAATACACGGAATGTAAACTTGGCTACACAGGAACTGGATTCCAAAACAGAACAGGGTCTCAAATTTAGAAAACCAACTTATGCTTGCTTAAGGGTAAAGGTGAGTTGGGGTGCTGCATGAAACCAGAGATTGAAATGAGCACAGATAAAGTTCCTTAAGCCAAATATGGAATAGACAAGAGCTACTCCTTGCTCAACGAAATGGACTCAACACCGCATATTAAACGCCTAAGAATGTACCTGACTAGTAAGTATCTTAAAACCTATGGATTGCTATGTCTCCGAAAGAGAATCAAGCATGTGTACAGGGGCATAAACGCAGCAGTGATAGGATTGGAGAGGTTCGGTGAGCAAATGAAGACCCTTTGCAGTCATATTGCATGGTACCCATTCCACGGGTTTCAACTACCAAGGTTTAAGGTATTCTTCCTTCAGCTAAAACATGCATGTGGAACCTAGAGTATGATCAACCATGTGATCGGGAGACGTGTTCAAATATGTCTCAGTTTTCGTACCCTGGTACTCGGGTGCAACATTCCAGACGCTTTACTAACACTCTCCCGACTTGGAGAGTCAGTCCCTTTAACCTCCTGTTTGGCCCAGTTTGCAATTTCTGCGGAAGATGAACAGGAATAGCGAGAACCAATGAGAGACTAGCTGGAGGTGTCTGGACGGGCAAATTGAACTCTCATTTCCCACCAGGAAGAGAAATTAACCAAAGGTTCAGCGTGCCATGCCGGACACAGATTAGGGCCTGAAGCCATCCTGCGGTGTTGCGGCCAGCTCACAAGAAAGCGAGTTGAAGAAAGGAGCTCAGGGGCACTGTAATTCACAAACCTGCAGAGTTATAAATGACAGCTATCGTCCAAAAATATACTGAAGTAAGGCTGCAAGAGGACTTGAAAGCGGGGCAGAATTGAAGGAAATCGATTTCAGGAGGTAGACTGGAATTGCATTGAAAGCATAGGAAAAGAGGCAGAACGTCCACAATGATGCACTTGGCCAAAAAGGGCGTATGCGTTTTTTCCTGAATATATTCAGGAAAAAACGCATACGCCCTTTTTGGCCAACCAAGCAAGCTTGCAAAGGAAATCTGCACTACAATGAAGTCTCACTTCCCCCCAGTCAAAAGGGCCATCTGAAAAAAGTGTAAAATCCAGAAAGGCAGGACAGGCCACGGAGAACTGGGAGCCTTGTTATGCTGATGGGCGGGATGTAAATTGCCAACAGACACTCTGGAGAAGTGTATGGTGTTTCCTGAAGCATCTAAAAAACAAAGCAACAGAGCCTAGGGCACTTCCACTTATAGTCCTATAGCTTAGGGAAATTAAAATCAAAAAGACACAGCCACCCCAAAGTTTGGGACGCCTCTGTTTACAAAAACCTCGTTTACCGTACAAGTTCAATATCACAGAAAGTGAAAAATGGATAAAGAACTTGTGGTACTTACGTACAATGCAGTATCACTCAGCAATGAAATCTATGTCATCAGGCCCATAGCAGCATAATGAGTGGATTCATGTATGATGATTCTAACTGAAATAAGTCACACAGAAAAAGAAACATCATAAGATATCAGTAATACACGGAATGTAAACTTGGCTACACAGGAACTGGATTCCAAAACAGAACAGGGTCTCAAATTTAGAAAACCAACTTATGCTTGCTTAAGGGGAAAGGTGAGTTGGGGTGCTGCATAAAACCAGACATTGAAATGAGCACAGATAAAGTTCCTTAAGCCAAATATGGAATAGACAAGAGCTACTCCTTGCTCAACGAAATGGACTCAACACCCCATATTAAACGCCTAAGAATGTACCTGACTCGTAAGTATCTTAAAACCTATGGATTGCTATGTCTCCGAAAGAGAATCAAGCGAGTGTACAGGGGCATAAATGCAGCAGTGATAAGATTGGAGAGGTTCGGTGAACAAATGAAGACCCTTTGAAGTCATATTGCATGGTACCCATTCCACGGGTTTCAACTACCCAGGTTTAAGGTATTCTTCCTTCTGCTAAAACATGCATGTGGAACCTAGAGTATGATCAACCATGTGATCGGGAGACGTGTTCAAATATGTCTCAGTTTTCGTTCCCTGGTACTCGGGTGCAACATTCCAGACGCTTTACTAACACTCTCCCGACCTGGAGAGTCAGTCCGTTTAACCTCCTGTTTGGCCCAGTTTGCAATTTCTGCGAAAGATGAACAGGAATAGGGAGAACCAATGAGAGACTAGCTGGAGGTGTCTGGACGGGCAAATTTAACTCTCATTTCCCACAAGGAAGAGGAAATAAGCAAAGGCTCAGCGTGCCGTGCCGGAACCAGATTGGGCCTGAAGCCATCCTGCGGTGTTGCGGCCAGCTCACAAGAAAGCGAGTTGAAGAAAGGAGCTCAGGGGCACTGTAATTCACAAACCTGCAGAGTTATAAATGACAGCTATCGTCCAAAAGTACACTGAAGTAAGGGTGCCAAGAGGACTTGAAAGCGGGGCAGAATTGCAGGAAACCGATTTCAGGAGGTAGACTGGAATTGCATTGAAAGCATAGGAAAAGAGGCAGAACGTCCACAATGATGCACTTGGCCAAAAAGGGCGTATGCGTTTTTTCCTGAATATATTCAGGGAAAAACGCATACGCCCTTTTTGGCCAACCAAGCAAGCTTGCAAAGGAAATCTGCACTACAATGAAGTCTCACTTCCCCCCGGTCAAAAGGGCCATCTGAAAAAAGTGTAAAATCCAGAAAGGCAGGACAGGCCATGGAGAACTGGGAGCCTTGTTATGCTGATGGGCGGGATGTAAATTGCCAACAGACACTCGGGAGAAGTGTATGGTGTTTCCTGAAACATCTAAAAAACAAAGCAACAGAGCCTAGGGCACTTCCACTTATGGTCCTATAGCTTAGGGAAATTAAAATCAAAAAGACAAAGCCACCCCAAAGTTTGGGACGCCTCTGTTTACAAGAACCTCGTTTACCGTACAAGTTCAATATCACAGAAAGTGAAAAATGGATAAAGAACTTGTGGTACTTACGTACAATGCAGTATCACTCAGCAATGAAATCTATGTCATCAG
Source organism: Stenella coeruleoalba (assembly GCF_951394435.1). Taxonomy (NCBI): domain Eukaryota; kingdom Metazoa; phylum Chordata; class Mammalia; order Artiodactyla; family Delphinidae; genus Stenella; species Stenella coeruleoalba. The sequence goes on along the minus strand of NW_027646154.1, from coordinate 255,055 downwards.
ACCCGTAGCAGCATAATGAGTGGATTCAGGTATGATGATTGTAACTGAAATAAGTCACACAGAAAAAGAAACATCATAAGATATCAGTAATACACGGAATGTAAACTTGGCTACACAGGAACTGAATTACAGAACAGAACAGGGTCTCAAATTTAGAAAACCAACTTATGCTTGCTTAAGGGTAAAGGTGAGTTGGGGTGCTACATGAAACCAGAGATTGAAATGAGCACAGATAAAGTTCCTTTAGCCAAATATGGAATAGACAAGAGCTACTCCTTGCTCAACGAAATGGACTCAACACCGCATATTAAACGCCTAAGAATGTACCTGACTAGTAACTATCTTAAAACCTATGGATTGCTATGTCTCCGAAAGAGAATCAAGCGTGTGTACAGGGGCATAAACGCAGCAGTGATAGGATTGGAGAGGTTCGGTGAGCAAATGAAGACCCTTTGAAGTCATATTGCATGGTACGCATTCCACGGGTTTCAACTACCCAGGTTTAAGGTATTCTTCCTTCAGCTAAAACATGCATGTGGAACCTAGAGTATGATCAACCATGTGATCGGGAGACGTGTTCAAATATGTCTCAGTTTTCGTACCCTGGTACTCGGGTGCAACATTCCAGACGCTTTACTAACACTCTCCCGACTTGGAGAGTCAGTCCCTTTAACCTCCTGTTTGGCCCAGTTTGCAATTTCTGTGGAAGATGAACAGGAATAGCGAGAACCAATGAGAGACTAGCTGGAGGTGTCTGGACGGGCAAATTGAACTCTCATTTCCCACCAGGAAGAGAAATTAACCAAAGGTTCAGCGTGCCGTGCCGGACACAGATTAGGGCCTGAAGCCATCCTGCGGTGTTGCGGCCAGCTCACAAGAAAGCGAGTTGAAGAAAGGAGCTCAGGGGCACTGTAATTCACAAACCTGCAGAGTTATAAATGACAGCTATCGTCCAAAAATATACTGAAGTAAGGCTGCAAGAGGACTTGAAAGCGGGGCAGAATTGCAGGAAACCGATTTCAGGAGGTATACTGGAATTACATTGAAAGCATAGGAAAAGAGGCAGAACGTCCACAATGATGCACTTGGCCAAAAAGGGCGTATGCGTTTTTTCCTGAATATATTCAGGAAAAAACGCATACGCCCTTTTTGGCCAACCAAGCAAGCTTGCAAAGGAAATCTGCACTACAATGAAGTCTCACTTCCCCCCAGTCAAAAGGGCCATCTGAAAAAAGTGTAAAATCCAGAAAGGCAGGACAGGCCATGGAGAACTGGGAGCCTTGTTATGCTGATGGGCGGGATGTAAATTGCCAACAGACACTCCGGAGAAGTGTATGGTGTTTCCTGAAGCATCTAAAAAACAAAGCAACAGAGCCTAGGGCACTTCCACTTATGGTCCTATAGCTTAGGGAAATTAAAATCAAAAAGACAAAGCCACCCCAAAGTTTGGGACGCCTCTGTTTACTAGAACCTCGTTTACCGTACAAGTTCAATATCACAGAAAGTGAAAAATGGATAAAGAACTTGTGGTACTTACGTACAATGCAGTATCACTCAGCAATGAAATCTATGTCATCAGGCCCGTAGCAGCATAATGAGTGGATTCAGGTACGATGATTCTAACTGAAATAAGTCACACAGAAAAAGAAACATCATAAGATATCACTAATACACGGAATGTAAACTTGGCTACACAGGAACTGAATTACACAACAGAACAGGGTCTCAAATTTAGAAAACCAACTTATGCTTGCTTAAGGGTAAAGGTGAGTTGGGGTGCTGCATGAAACCAGAGATTGAAATGAGCACAGATAAAGTTCCTTTAGCCAAATATGGAATAGACAAGAGCTACTCCTTGCTCAACGAAATGGACTCAACACCGCATATTAAACGCCTAAGAATGTACCTGACTAGTAAGTATCATAAAACCTATGGATTGCTATGTCTCCGAAAGAGAATCAAGCATGTGTACAGGGGCATAAACGCAGCAGTGATAGGATTGGAGAGGTTCGGTGAGCAAATGAAGACCCTTTGCAGTCATATTGCATGGTACCCATTCCACGGGTTTCAACTACCAAGGTTTAAGGTATTCTTCCTTCAGCTAAAACATGCATGTGGAACCTAGAGTATGATCAACCATGTGATCGGGAGACGTGTTCAAATATGTCTCAGTTTTCGTACCCTGGTACTCGGGTGCAACATTCCAGACGCTTTACTAACACTCTCCCGACTTGGAGAGTCAGTCCCTTTAACCTCCTGTTTGGCCCAGTTTGCAATTTCTGCGGAGGATGAACAGGAATAGCGAGAACCAATGAGAGACTAGCTGGAGGTGTCTGGACGGGCAAATTTAACTCTCATTTCCCACCAGGAAGAGAAATTAACCAAAGGTTCAGCGTGCCGGGCCGGACAAAGATTAGGGCCTGAAGCCATCCTGCGGTGTTGCGGCCAGCTCACAAGAAAGCGAGTTGAAGAAAGGAGCTCAGGGGCACTGTAATTCACAAACCTGCAGACTTATAAATGACAGCTATCGTCCAAAAATATACTGAAGTAAGGCTTCAAGAGGACTTGAAAGCGGGGCAGAATTGAAGGAAACCGATTTCAGGAGGTAGACTGGAATTACACTGAAAGCATAGGAAAAGAGGCAGAACGTCCACAATGATGCACTTGGCCAAAAAGGGCGTATGCGTTTTTTCCTGAATATATTCAGGAAAAAACGCATACGCCCTTTTTGGCCAACCAAGCAAGCTTGCAAAGGAAATCTGCACTACAATGAAGTCTCACTTCCCCCCAGTCAAAAGGGCCATCTGAAAAAAGTGTAAAATCCAGAAAGGCAGGACAGGCCATGGAGAACTGGGAGCCTTGTTATGCTGATGGGCGGGATGTAAATTGCCAACAGACACTCCGGAGAAGTGTATGGTGTTTCCTGAAGCATCTAAAAAACAAAGCAACAGAGCCTAGGGCACTTCCACTTATAGTCCTATAGCTTAGGGAAATTAAAATCAAAAAGACACAGCCACCCCAAAGTTTGGGACGCCTCTGTTTACAAAAACCTCGTTTACCGTACAAGTGCAATATCACAGAAAGTGAAAAATGAATAAAGAACTTGTGGTACTTACGTACAATGCAGTATCACTCAGCAATGAAATCTATGTCATCAGGCCCATAGCAGCATAATGAGTGGATTCATGTATGATGATTCTAACTGAAATAAGTCACACAGAAAAAGAAACATCATAAGATATCACTAATACACGGAATGTAAACTTGGCTACACAGGAACTGGATTCCAAAACAGAACAGGGTCTCAAATTTAGAAAACCAACTTATGCTTGCTTAAGGGGAAAGGTGAGTTGGGGTGCTGCATAAAACCAGAGATTGAAATGAGCACAGATAAAGTTCCTTAAGCCAAATATGGAATAGACAAGAGCTACTCCTTGCTCAACGAAATGGACTCAACACCCCATATTAAACGCCTAAGAATGTAACTGACTCTTAAGTATCTTAAAACCTATGCATTGCTATGTCTCCGAAAGAGAATCACGCGAGTATACAGGGGCATAAATGCAGCAGTGATAAGATTGGAGAGGTTCGGTGAGCAAATGAAGACCCTTTGAAGTCATATTGCATGGTACCCATTCCACGGGTTTCAACTACAAAGGTTTAAGGTATTCTTCCTTCTGCTAAAACATGCATGTGGAACCTAGAGTATGATCAGCCATGTGATCGGGAGACGTGTTCAAATATGTCTCAGTTTTCGTACCCTGGTACTCGGGTGCAACATTCCAGACGCTTTACTAACACTCTCCCGACCTGGACAGTCAGTCCGTTTAACCTCCTGTTTGGCCCAGTTTGCAATTTCTGCGAAAGATGAACAGGAATAGCGAGAACCAATGAGAGACTAGCTGGAGGTGTCTGGACGGGCAAATTTAACTCTCATTTCCCACCAGGAAGAGGAATTAACCAAAGGCTCAGCATGCCGTGCCGGAACCAGATTAGGGCCTGACGCCATCCTGAGGTGTTGCGGCCAGGTCACAAGAAAGCGAGTTGAAGAAAGGAGCTCAGGGGCACTGTAATGCACAAACGTGCAGAGTTATAAATGACAGCTATCGTCCAAAAATGTACTGAAGTAAGTTTGCCAAGAGGACTTGAAAGCGGGGCAGAATTGCAGGAAACCGATTTCAGGAGGTAGACTGGAATTGCATTGAAAGCATAGGAAAAGAGGCAGAACGTCCACAATGATGCACTTGGCCAAAAAGTCCATATGCGTTTTTTCCTGAATATATTCAGGAAAAAATGCATACGCCCTTTTTGGCCAAAGAAGCAAGCTTGCAAAGGACATCTGCACTACAATGAAGTCTCACTTTCCCCCGGTCAAAAGGGCCATCTGAAAAAAGTGTAAAATCCAGAAAGGCAGGACAGGCCATGGAGAACTGGGAGCCTTGTTATGCTGATGGGCAGGATGTAAATTGCCAACAGACACTCGGGAGAAGTGTATGGTGTTCCCTGAAACATCCAAAAAAACAAACAACAGAGCCTAGGGCACTTGCACTTATGGTCCTATAGCTTAGGGAAATTAAAATCAAAAAGACACAGCCACCCCAATGTTTGGGACGCCTCTGTTAACAAGAACCTCGTTTACAGTACAAGTTCAACATCGCAGAAAGTGAAAAATGGATAAAGAAGTTGTGGTATTTACTAACAAAGCAATATCACTCAGTACTGAAATCTATGTCATCAGGACCTTATCAGCACAATGAGTGGGTTCAGGTATGATGATTCTAACTGAAATAAGTCACACAGAAAAGGAAACATCATAAGATATCAGTAATACACGGAATGTAAACTTGGCTACACAGGAACTGAATTACAGAACAGAACAGGGTCTGAAATTTAGAAAACCAACTTATGCTTGCTTAAGGGTAAAGGTGAGTTGGGGTGCTGCATGAAACCAGAGATTGAAATGAGCACAGATAAAGTTCCTTTAGCCAAATATGGAATAGACAAGAGCTACTGCTTGCTCAATGAAATGGACTCAACACCCCATATTAAACGCCTAAGAATGTACCTGACTAGTAAGTATCATAAAACCTATGGATTGCTATGTCTCCAAAAGAGAATGAAGCGTGTGTACAGGGGCATAAACGCAGCAGTGATAGGACTGGAGAGGTTCGGTGAGCAAATGAAGACCCTTTGAAGTCATATTGCATGGTACCCATTCCACGGGTTTCAACTACCCAGGTTTAAAGTATGCTTCCTTCAGCTAAAACATGCATGTGGAACCTAGAGTATGATTAACCATTTGATCGGGAGACGTGTTCAAATATGTATCAGGTTTCGTACCCTGGTACTCGGGTGCAACATTCCAGACGATTTACTAACACTCTCCCGACTTGGAGAGTCAGTCCCTTTAACCTCCTGTTTGGCCCAGTTTGCAATTTCTGCGGAACATGAACAGGAATAGTGAGAACCAATGAGAGACTAGCTGGAGGTGTCTGGACGGGCAAATTGAACTCTCATTTCCCACCAGGATGAGGAATTAACCAAAGGCTCAGCGTGCCATGCCGGAACCAGATTAGGGCCTGAAGCCATCCTTCGGTTTTGCGGCCAGCTCACAAGAAAGCGAGTTGAAGAAAGGAGCTCAGGGGCACTGTAATTCACAAACCTGCAGAGTTATAAATGACAGCTATCGTCCAAAAATATACTGAAGTACGGCTGCCAAGAGGACTTGAAAGCGGGGCAGAATTGCAGGAAACCGATTTCAGGAGGTAGACTGGAATTGCATTGAAAGCATAGGAAAAGAGGCAGAACGTCCTCAATGATGCACTTGGGCAGAAAGGGCGTATGCGTTTTTTCCTGAATATATTCAGGAAAAAACACATACGCCCTTTTTGGCCAACCAAGCAAACTTGCAAAGGAAATCTGCACTACAATGAAGTCTCACTTCCCCCCGGTCAAAAGGGCCATCTGAAAAAAGTGTAAAATCCAGAAAGGCAGGACAGGCCATGGAGAACTGGGAGCCTTGTTATGCTGATGGGGGAGATGTAAATTGCCAACAGACACTCGGGAGAAGTGTATGGTGTTTCCTGAAACATCTAAAAAACAAAGCAACAGAGCCTAGGGCACTTCCACTTATGGTCCTATAGCTTAGGGAAAATAAAATCAAAAAGACACAGCCACCCCAAAGTTTGGGACGCCTCTGTTTACAAGAACCTCGCTTACAGTACAAGTTCAACATCGCAGAAAGTGAAAAATGGATAAAGAAGTTGTGGTATTTACTTACAAAGCAATATCACTCAGCAATGAAATCTATGTCATCAGGCCCTTAGCATCACAATGAGAGGATTCAGCTATGATGATTCTAACTGAAACAAGTCACACAGAAAAAGAAACATCATAAGATATCAGTAATACACGGAATGTAAACTTGGCTACACAGGATCTGAATTACAGAACAGAACAGGGTTTCAAATTTAGAAAAGCAACTTATACTTGCTTAAGGGGAAAGGTGAGCTGGGGTACTGCATAAAACCAGAGATTGAAATGAGCACAGATAAAGTTCCTTAAGCCAAATATGGAATAGACAAGAGCTACTGCTTGCTCAATGAAATGGACTCAACACCCCATATTAAACGCCTAAGAATGTACCTGACTAGTAAGTATCATAAAACCTATGGATTGCTATGTCTCCAAAAGAGAATGAAGCGTGTGTACAGGGGCATAAACGCAGCAGTGATAGGACTGGAGAGGTTCGGTGAGCAAATGAAGACCCTTTGAAGTCATATTGCATGGTACCCATTCCACGGGTTTCAACTACCCAGGTTTAAAGTATGCTTCCTTCAGCTAAAACATGCATGTGGAACCTAGAGTATGATTAACCATTTGATCGGGAGACGTGTTCAAATATGTCTCAGGTTTCGTACCCTGGTACTCGGGTGCAACATTCCAGACGATTTACTAACACTCTCCCGACTTGGAGAGTCAGTCCCTTTAACCTCCTGTTTGGCCCAGTTTGCAATTTCTGCGGAACATGAACAGGAATAGTGAGAACCAATGAGAGACTAGCTGGAGGTGTCTGGACGGGCAAATTGAACTCTCATTTCCCACCAGGATGAGGAATTAACCAAAGGCTCAGCGTGCCATGCCGGAACCAGATTAGGGCCTGAAGCCATCCTTCGGTTTTGCGGCCAGCTCACAAGAAAGCGAGTTGAAGAAAGGAGCTCAGGGGCACTGTAATTCACAAACCTGCAGAGTTATAAATGACAGCTATCGTCCAAAAATATACTGAAGTACGGCTGCCAAGAGGACTTGAAAGCGGGGCAGAATTGCAGGAAACCGATTTCAGGAGGTAGACTGGAATTGCATTGAAAGCATAGGAAAAGAGGCAGAACGTCCTCAATGATGCACTTGGGCAGAAAGGGCGTATGCGTTTTTTCCTGAATATATTCAGGAAAAAACACATACGCCCTTTTTGGCCAACCAAGCAAACTTGCAAAGGAAATCTGCACTACAATGAAGTCTCACTTCCCCCCGGTCAAAAGGGCCATCTGAAAAAAGTGTAAAATCCAGAAAGGCAGGACAGGCCATGGAGAACTGGGAGCCTTGTTATGCTGATGGGGGAGATGTAAATTGCCAACAGACACTCGGGAGAAGTGTATGGTGTTTCCTGAAACATCTAAAAAACAAAGCAACAGAGCCTAGGGCACTTCCACTTATGGTCCTATAGCTTAGGAAAAATAAAATCAAAAAGACACAGCCACCCCAAAGTTTGGGACGCCTCTGTTTACAAGAACCTCGTTTACAGTACAAGTTCAACATCGCAGAAAGTGAAAAATGGATAAAGAAGTTGTGGTATTTACTTACAAAGCAATATCACTCAGCAATGAAATCTATGTCATCAGGCCCTTAGCATCACAATGAGAGGATTCAGGTATGATGATTCTAACTGAAACAAGTCACACAGAAAAAGAAACATCATAAGATATCAGTAATACACGGAATGTAAACTTGGCTACACAGGATCTGAATTACAGAACAGAACAGGGTCTCAAATTTAGAAAAGCAACTTATACTTGCTTAAGGGGAAAGGTGAGCTGGGGTACTGCATAAAACCAGAGATTGAAATGAGCACAGATAAAGTTCCTTAAGCCAAATATGGAATAGACAAGAGCTACTGCTTGCTCAATGAAATGGACTCAACACCCCATATTAAACGCCTAAGAATGTACCTGACTAGTAAGTATCATAAAACCTATGGATTGCTATGTCTCCAAAAGAGAATGAAGCGTGTGTACAGGGGCATAAACGCAGCAGTGATAGGATTGGAGAGGTTCGGTGAGCAGATGAAGACCCTTTGAAGTCATATTGCATGGTACCCATTCCACGGGTTTCAACTACCAAGGTTTATGGTATTCTTCCTTCAGCTTAAACATGCGTGTGGAACCTAGAGTATGATCAACCATGTGATCGGGAGACGTGTTCAAATATGTCTCAGTTTTCGTCCCCTGTTACTCGTGTGCAACATTCCAGACGCTTTACTAACACTCTCCCCACTTGGAGAGTCAGCGCCTTTAACCTCCTGTTTGGCCCAGTTTGCAATTTCTGCGGAAAATGAACAGGAATAGCGAGAACCAATGAGAGACTAGCTGGAGGTGTCTGGACGGGTAAATTTAACTCTCATTTCCCACCAGGAAGAGGAAATAACCAAAGGCTCAGTGTGCCGTGCTGGAACCAGATTAGGGCCTGAAGCCATCCTTCGGTTTTGCGGCCAGGTCACAAGAAAGCCAGTTGAAGAAAGGAGCTCAGGGGCACTGTAATTCACAAACCTGCAGAGTTATAACTGACAGCTATCGTCCAAAAATATACTGAAGTAAGGCTGCCAAGAGGACTTGAAAGCGGGGCAGAATTGCAGGAAACCGATTTCAGGAGGTAGACTGGAATTGCATTGAAAGCATAGGAAAAGAGGCAGAACGTCCACAATGATGCACTTGGCCAAAAAGGGCATATGCGTTTTTTCCTGAATATATTCAGGAAAAAACGCATACGCCCTTTTTGGCCAACCAAGCAATCTTGCAAAGGAAATCTGCACTACAATGAAGTCTCACTTCCCCCAGGTCAAAAGGGCCATCTGAATAAAGTGTAAAATCCAGAAAGGCAGGACAGGCCATGGAGAACTGGGAGCCTTGTTATGCTGATGGGCGGGATGTAAATTGCCAACAGACACTCTGGAGAAGTGTATGGTGTTTCCTGAAACATCTAAAAAACAAAGCAACAGAGCCTAGGGCACTTCCACTTATGGTCCTATAGCTTAGGGAAATTAAAATCAAAAAGACACAGCCACCCCAAAGTTTGGGACGCCTCTGTTTACAAGAACCTCATTTACAGTACAAGTTCAACATCGCAGAAAGTGAAAAATGGATAAAGAAGTTGTGGTATTTACTTACAAAGCAATATCACTCAGCAACGAAATCTATGTCATCAGGCCCTTAGCAGCACAATGAGTGGATTCAGGTATGATGATTCTAACTGAAATAAGTCACACAGAAAAAGAAACATCATAAGATATCAGTAATACACGGAATGTAAACTTGGCTACACAGGAACTGAATTCCAGAACAGAACAGGGTCTCAAATTTAGAAAACCAACTTATGCTTGCTTAAGGGGAAAGGTGAGTTGGGGTGCTGCATAAAACCAGAGATTGAACTGAGCACAGATAAAGTTCCTTAAGCCAAATATGGAATAGACAAGAGCTACTCCTTGCTCAACGAAATGGACTCAACACCGCATATTAAACGCCTAAGAATGTACCTGACTTGTAAGTATCTTAAAACCTATGGATTGCTATGTCTCCGAAAGAGAATCAAGCATTTGTACAGGGGCATAAACGCAGCAGTGATAGGATTGGAGAGGTTCGGTGAGCAAATGAAGACCCTTTGAAGTCATATTGCATGGTACCCATTCCACAGGTTTCAACTACCCAGGTTTAAGGTATTCTTCCTTCAGCTAAAACATGCATGTGGAACCTAGAGTATGATCAACAATGTGATCGGGAGACGTGTTCAAATATGTCTCTGTTTTCGTACCCTGGTACTCGGGTGCAACATTCCAGACGCTTTACTAACACTCTCCCGACTTGGGGAGTCAGTCCCTTTAACCTCCTGTTTGGCCCAGTTTGCAATTTCTGCGGAAGATGAACAGGAATAGCGAGCACCAATGAGAGACTCTCTGGAGGTGTCTGGACGGGCAAATTTAACTCTCATTTCCCACCAGGAAGAGGAATTAACCAAAGACTCAGCGTGCCGTGCCGGAACCAGATTAGGGCGTGAAGCCATCCTGCGGTGTTGCGGCCAGGTCACAAGAAAGCGAATTGAAGAAAGGAGCTCATGGGCACTGTAATTCACAAACCTGCAGAGTTATAAATGACAGCTATCGTCCAAAAATATACTGAAGTAAGGCTGCCAAGAGGACTTGAAAGCAGGGCAGAATTGCAGGAAACCGATTTCAGGAGGTAGACTGGAATTGCATTGAAAGCATAGGAAAAGAGGCAGAACGTGCACAATGATGCACTTGGCCAAAAAGTGCGTATGGTTTTTTCCTGAATATATTCAGGAAAAATCGCATACGCTCTTTTTGGCCAACCAAGCAAGCTTGCAAAGGAAATCTGTACTACAAAGAAGTCTCACTTCCCCCCGGTCAAAAGGGCCATGTGAAAAAAGTGTAAAATCCAGAAAGGCAGGACAGGCCATGGAGAACTGGGAGCCTTGTTATGCTGATGGGCGGGATGTAAACTGCCAACAGACACTCGGGAGAAGTGTATGGTGTTTCCTGAAACATCTAAAAAACAAAGCAACAGAGCCTATGGCACTTCCACTTATGGTCCTATAGCTTAGGGAAATTAAAATCAAAAAGACACAGCCACCCCAATGTTTGGGACGCCTCTGTTTACAAGAACCTCGTTTACCATACAAGTTCAATATCACAGAAAGTGAAAAATGGATAAAGAACTTGTGGTACTTACGTACAATGCAGTATCACTCAGCAATGAAATCTATGTCATCAGGCCCGTAGCAGCATAATGAGTGGATTCAGGTATGATGATTCTAACTGAAATAAGTCACACAGAAAAAGAAACATCATAAGATATCACAATACACGGAATGTAAACTTGGCTACACAGGAACTGAATTCCAGAACAGAACAGGGTCTCAAATTTAGAAAACCAACTTACGCTTGCTTAAGGGTAAAGGTGAGTTGGGGTGCTGCATAAAACCAGAGATTGAAATGAGCACAGATAAAGTTCCTTAAGCCAAATATGGAATAGACAAGAGCTACCTCTTGCTCAACGAAATGGACACAACACCACATATTAAACGCCTAAGAATGTACCTGACTAGTAAGTATCTTAAAACCTATGGATTGCTATGTCTCCGAAAGAGAATCAAGCGTGTGTACAGGAGAATAAACGCAGCAGTGATAGGATTGGAGAGGTTCGGTGAGCAAATGAAGACCCTTTGAAGTCATAATGCATGGTACCCATTACACGGGTCTCAACTCTCCAGGTTTAAGGTATTCTTCCTTCAGCTAAAACATGCATGTGGAACCCAGAGTATGATCAACCGTGTGAACGGGAGATGTGTTCAAATATGTCTCAGTTTTCGTACTCTGGTACTCAGGTGCAACATTCCAGACGCTTTACTAACACTCTCCCGACTTGGAGAGTCAGTCCCCTTAACCTCCTGTTTGGCCCAGTTTGCAATTTCTGCGGAAGATGAACAGGAATAGGGAGAACCAATGAGAGACTAGCTGGAGGTCTCTGGACGGGCAAATTTAACTCTCATTTCCCAACAGGAAGACGAATTAACCAAAGGATCAGTGTGCCGTTCCAGAACCAGATTAGGGCCTGAAGCCATCCTGCGGTGTTGCGGCCAGGTCACAAGAAAGCGAGTTGAAGAAAGGAGCTCAGGGGCACTGTAATTCACAAACCTGCAGAGTTATAAATGACAGCTATCGTCCAAAAATAGACTGAAGTAAGGCTGCCAAGAGGACTTGAAAGCGGGGCAGAATTGCAGGAAACCGATTTCAGGAGGTAGACTGGAATTGCATTGAAAGCATAGGAAAAGAGGCAGAACGTCCACAATGATGCACTTGGCCAAAAAGGGCATATGCGTTTTTTCCTGAATATATTCAGGAAAAAACGCATACGCCCTTTTTGGCCAACCAAGCATGCTTGCAAAGGAAATCTGCACTACAATGAAGTCTCACTTCCCCCCGGTCAAAACGGCCATCTGAAAAAAGTGTAAAATCCAGAAAGGCAGGACAGGCCATGGAGAACTGCGAGCCTTGTTATGCTGATGGGCGGGATGTAAATTGCCAACAGACACTCGGGAGAAGTGTATGGTGTTTCCTGAAACATCTAAAAAACAAAGCAACAGAGCCTAGGGCACTTCCACTTATGGTCCTATAGCTTAGGGAAATTAAAATCAAAAAGACACAGCCACCCCAAAGTTTGGGACGCCTCTGTTTACAAGAACCTCGTTTACCGTACAAGTTCAATATCACAGAAAGTGAAAAATGGATAAAGAACTTGTGGTACTTACGTACAATGCAGTATCACTCAGCAATGAAATCTATGTCATCAGGCCTGTAGCAGCATAATGAGTGGATTCAGGTACGATGATTCTAACTGGAATAAGTCACACAGAAAAAGAAACATCATAAGATATCACTAATACACGGAATGTAAACTTGGCTACACAGGAACTGAATTCCAAAACAGAACAGGGTCTCAAATTTAGAACACCAACTTATGCTTGCTTAAGGGGAAAGGTGAGTTGGGGTGCTGAATAAAACCAGAGATTGAAATGAGCACAGATAAAGTTCCTTAAGCCAAATATGGAATAGACAAGAGCTACTCCTTGCTCAACGACATGGACTCAACACCCCATATTAAACGCCTAAGAATGTACCTGACTAGTAAGTGTCTTAAAACCTATGGATTGCTATGTCTCCAAAAGAGAATCAAGCGTGTGTACAGGGGCATAAACGCAGCAGTGATAGGATTGGAGAGGTTCGGTGAGCAAATGAAGACCCTTTGAAGTCATATTGCATGGTACCCATTACACGGGTCTCAACTCTCCAGATTTAAGGTATTCTTCCTTCAGCTAAAACATGCATGTGAAACCCAGAGTATGATCAACCGTGTGAACGGGAGACGTGTTCAAATATGTCTCAGTTTTCCTCCCCTGGTACTCGGGTGCAACATTCCAGATGCTTTACTAACACTTTCCCCACTTGCAGAGTCAGCGCCTTTAACCTCCTCTTTGGCCCAGTTTGCAATTTCTGCGGAAGATGAACAGGAATAGCGAGAACCAATGAGAGACTAGCTGGAGGTGTCTGGACGGGCAAATTTAACTCTCATTTCCCACCAGGAAGAGGAATTAACCAAAAGCTCAGCGTGCCATGCCGGAACGAGATTAGGGCCTGAAGCCATACTGCGGTGTTGCGGCCAGGTCACAAGAAAGCGAGTTGAAGAAAGGAGCTCAGGGGCACTGTAATTCACAAACCTGCAGAGTTATAAATGACAGCTATCGTCCAAAAATAGACTGAAGTAAGGCTGCCAAGAGGACTTCAAAACGGGGCAGAATTGCAGGAAACCGATTTCAGGAGGTAGACTGGAATTGCATTGAAAACATAGGAAAAGAGGCAGAACGTCCACAATGATGCACTTGGCCAAAAAGGGTGTATTCGTTTTTTCCTGAATATATTCAGGAAAAAACGCATACGCCCTTTTTGGCCAACCAAGCAAGCTTGCAAAGGAAATCTGCACTACAATGAAGTCTCACTTCCCCCCAGTCAAAAGGGCCATCTGAAAAAAGTGTAAAATCCAGAAAGGCAGGACAGGCCATGGAGAACTGGGAGCCTTGTTATGCTGATGGGTGGGATGTAAATTGCCAACAGACACTCGGGAGAAGTGTATGGTGTTTCCTGAAACATCTAAAAAACAAAGCAACAGAGCCTAGGGCACTTCCACTTATGGTCCTATAGCTTAGGGAAATTAAAATCAAAAAGACACAGCCACCCCAAAGTTTGGGACGCCTCTGTTTACAAGAACCTCGTTTACAGTACAAGTTCAACATCGCAGAAAGTGAAAAATGGATAAAGAAGTTGTGGTATTTACTTACAAAGCAATATCACTCAGCAATGAAATCTATGTCATCAGATCCTTAGCAGCACAATGAGTGGATTCAGGTATGATGATTCTAACTGAAATAAGTCACACAGGAAAAGAAACATCATAAGATATCAGTAATACACGGAATGTAACCTTGGCTACACAGGAACTGAATTACAGAACAGAACAGGGTCTCAAATTTAGAAAACCAACTTATGCTTGCTTAAGGGGCAAGGTGAGTTGGGGTGCTGCATAAAACCAGAGATTGAAATGAGCACAGATAAAGTTCCTTAAGCCAAATATGGAATAGACAAGAGCTACTCCTTGCTCAATGAAATGGACACAACACCGCATATTAAACGCCTAAGAATGTACCTGACTAGTAAGTATCTTAAAACCTATGGATTGCTATGTCTCCAAAAGAGAATCAAGCATGTGTACAGGGGCATAAACGCAGCAGAGATAGGATTGGAGAGGTTCGGTGAGCAAATGAAGACCCTTTGAAGTCATATTGCATGGTACCCATTCCACGGTTTACAACTACCCAGGTTTAAGGTATTCTTCCTTCAGCTAAAACATGCATGTGGAACCCAGAGTATGATCAACCGGGTGAACGGGAGACGTGTTCAAATATGTCTCCGTTTCCTCCCCTGGTACTCGGGTGCAACATTCCAGACGCTTTACTAACACTTTCCCCACCTGGAGAGTCAGCGCCTTTAACCTCCTGTTTGGCCCAGTTTGCAATTTCTGCGGAAGATGAACAGGAATAGCGAGAACCAATGAGAGACTAGCTGGAGGTGTCTGGACGGGCAAATTTAACTCTCATTTCCCACCAGGAAGAGGAATTAACCAAAGGCTCAGCGTGCCGTGCCGGAACCAGATTAGGGCCTGAAGCCATCCTGTGGTGTTACGGCCAGGTCACAAGAAAGCGAGTTGAAGAAAGGAGCTCAGGGGCACTGTAATTCACAAACCTGCAGAGTTATAAATGACAGCTATCGTCCAAAAATAGACTGAAGTAAGGCTGCCAAGAGGACTTGAAAATGGGGCAGAATTGCAGGAAACCGATTTCAGGAGGTAGACTGGAATTGCATTGAGAGCATAGGAAAAGAGGCAGAACGTCCACAATGATGCACTTGGCCAAAAAGGGCGTATGCATTTTTTCCTGAATATATTCAGGAAAAAACGCATACGCCCTTTTTGGCCAACCAAGAAGCTTGCAAAGGAAATCTGCACTACAATGAAGTCTCACTTGCCCCCGGTCAAAAGGGCCATCTGAAAAAAGTGTAAAATCCAGAAAGGCAGGACAGGCCATGGAGAACTGGGAGCCTTGTTATGCTGATGGGCGGGATGTAAATTGCCAACAGACACTCGGGAGAAGTGTATGGTGTTTCCTGAAACATCTAAAAAAACAAAGCAACAGAGCATAGGGCACTTCCACTTATGGTCTTATAGCTTAGGGAAATTAAAATCAAAAAGACACAGCCACCCCAGAGTTTGGAACGGCTCTGTTTACAAGAACCTCGTTTACAGTACAAGTTCACATCGCAGAAAGTGAAAAATGGATAAAGAAGTTGTGGTATTTACTTACAAAGCAATATCACTCAGCAATGAAATCTATGTCATCAGGCCCGTAGCAGCATAATGAGTGGATTCAGGTACGATGATTCTAACTGAAATAAGTCACACAGAAAAAGAAACATCATAAGATATCAGTAATACACGGAATGTAAACTTGGCTACACAGGAACTGAATTCCAAAACAGAACAGGTTCTCAAATTTAGAAAACCAACTTATGCTTGCTTAAGGGGAAAGGTGAGTTGGGGTACTGCATAAAACCAGAGATTGAAATGAGCACAGATAAAGTTCCTTAAGCCAAATATGGAATAGACAAGAGCTACTCCTTGCTCAACGAAATGGGCTCAACACCCCATATTAAACGCCTAAGAATGTACCTGACTAGTAAGTATCTCAAAACCTATGGATTGCTATGTCTCCGAAAGAGAATCAAGCATGTGTACAGGGGCATAAACGCAGCAGTGATAGGATTGGAGAGGTTCGGTGAGCAAATGAAGACCCTTTGAAGTCATATTGCATGGTACCCATTCCACGGGTTTCAACTACCGAGATTTAAGTTATTCTTCCTTCAGCTAAAACATGAATGTGGAACCTAGAGTATGATCAACCATGTGATCGGGAGACGTGTTCAAATATGTCTCAGTTTTCGTACCCTGGTACTCGGGTGCAACATTCCAGACGCTTTACTAACACTCTCCCAACTTGGAGAGTCAGTCCCTTTAACCTCCTGTTTGGCCCAGTTTGCAATTTCTGCGGAAGATGAACAGGAATAGCGAGAACCAATGAGAGACTAGCTGGTGGTGTCTGGACGGGCAAATTTAACTCTCATTTCCCACCAGGAAGACGAAATAACCAAAGGCTCAGCGTGCCGTGCTGGAACCAGATTATGGCCTGAAGCCATCCTGGGGTGTTGCGGCCAGCTCACAAGAAAGCGAGTTGAAGAAAGGAGCTCAGGGGCACTGTAATTCACAAACCTGCAGAGTTATAACTGACAGCTATCGTCCAAAAATATACTGAAGTAAGGTTGCCAAGAGGACTTGAAAGCGGGGCCGAATTGCAGGAAACCGATTTCAGGAGGTAGACTGGAATTGCATTTCAAGCATAGGAACAGAGGCAGAACGTCCACAATGATGCACTTGGCCAAAAAGGGCGAATGCGTTTTTTCCTGAATATATTTAGGAAAAAACGCATACGCTGTTTTGGGCCAACCAAGCAAGCTTGCAAAGGAAATCTGCACTACAATGAAGTCTCACTTCCCCCTGGTCAAAAGGGACATCTGAAAAAAGTGTAAAATCCAGAAAGGCAGGACAGGCCATGGAGAACTGGGAGCCTTGATATGCTGATGGGCGGGATGTAAATTGCCAACAGACACTGGGGAGAAGTGTATGGTGTTTCCTGAAACATCTAAAAAACAAAGCAACAGAGCCTAGGGCACTTCCACTTATGGTCCTATAGCTTAGGGAAATTAAAATCAAAAAGACACAGCCACCCCAATGTTTGGAACGGCTCTGTTTACAACAACCTCGTTTACAGTACAAGTTCAATGTCACAGAAAGTGAAAAATGGATAAAGAAGTTGTGGTATTTACTTACAAAGCAATATCACTCAGCAATGAAATCTATGTCATCAGGTCCTTAGCAGCACAATGAGTGGATTCAGGTATGATGATTCTAACTGAAATAAGTCACACAGAAAAAGAAACATCATAAGATATCAGTAATACACGGAATGTAACCTTGGCTACACAGGAACTGAATTACAGAACAGAACAGGGTCTCAAATTTAGAAAACCAACTTATGCTTGCTTAAGGGGCAAGGTGAGTTGGGGTGCTGCATAAAACCAGAGATTGAAATGAGCACAGATAAAGTTCCTTAAGCCAAATATGGAACAGAAAAGAGCTACTCCTTGCTCAACGAAATGGACACAACACCGCATATTAAACGCCTAAGAATGTACCTGACTAGTAAGTATCTTAAAACCTATGGATTTCTATGTCTCTGAAAGAGAATCAAGCATGTGTACAGGGGCATAAACGCAGCAGTTATAGGATTGGAGAGGTTCGGTGAGCAAATGAAGACCCTTTGAAGTCATATTGCATGGTACCCATTCCACGGTTTACAACTACCCAGGTTTAAGGTATTCTTCCTTCAGCTAAAACATGCATGTGGAACCCAGAGTATGATCAACCGTGTGAATGGGGGACGTGTTCAAATATGTCTCAGTTTTCCTCCCCTGGTACTCGGGTGCAACATTCCAGACGCTTTCCTAACACTCTCCCCACTTGGAGAGTCAGCGCCTTTAACCTCCTGTTTGGCCCAGTTTGCAATTTCTGTGGAAGATGAACAGGAATAGGGAGAACCAATGAGAGACTAGCTGGAGGTGTCTGGACGGGCAAATTTAACTCTCATTTCCCACAAGGAAGAGGAATTAACCAAAGGCTCAGCGTGCCGTGCCGGAACCAGATTAGGGCCTGAAGCCATCCTGCGGTGTTGCGGCCAGCTCACAAGAAAGCGAGTTGAAGAAAGGAGCTCAGGGGCACTGTAATTCACAAACCTGCAGAGTTATAAATGACAGCTATCGTCCAAAAATATACTGAAGTAAGGCTTCCAAGAGGACTTGAAAGCGGGGCAGAATTGCAAGAAACCGATTTCAGGAGGTAGACTGGAATTGCATTGAAAGCATAGGAAAAGAGGCAGAACGTCCACAATGATGCACTTGGCCAAAAAGGGCGTATGCGTTTTTTCCTGAATATATTCAGGAAAAAACGCATACGCCCTTTTTGGCCAACCAAGCAAGCTTGCAAAGGAAATCTGCACTACAATGAAGTCTCACTTCCCCCCGGTCAAAAGGGCCATCTGAAAAAAGTGTAAAATCCAGAAAGGCAGGACAGGCCATGGAGAACTGGGAGCCTTGTTATGCTGATGGGCGGGATGTAAACTGCCAACAGACACTCGGGAGAAGTGTATGGTGTTTCCTGAAACATCTAAAAAACAAAGCAACAGAGCCTAGGACACTTCCACTTATGGTCCTATAGCTTAGGGAAATTAAAATCAAAAAGACACAGCTACCCCAAAGTTTGGGACGCCTCTGTTTACAAGAACCTCGTTTACAGTACAAGTTCAAAATCGCAGAAAGTGAAAAATGGATAAAGAAGTTGTGGTATTTACTTACAAAGCAATATCACTCAGCAATGAAATCTATGTCATCAGGTCCTTAGCAGCACAATGAGTGGATTCAGGTATGATGATTCTAACTGAAATAAGTCACACAGAAAAAGAAACATCATAAGATATCAGTAATACATGGAATGTAACCTTGGCTACACAGGAACTGAATTACAGAACAGAACAGGGTCTCAAATTTAGAAAACCAACTTATGCTTGCTTAAGGGGCAAGGTGAGTTGGAGTGCTGCATAAAACCAGAGATTGAAATGAGCACAGATAAAGTTCCTTAAGCCAAATATGGAATAGAAAAGAGCTACTCCTTGCTCAACGAAATGGACACAACACCGCATATTAAACGCCTAAGAATGTACCTGACTAGTAAGTATCTTAAAACCTATGGATTTCTATGTCTCTGAAAGAGAATCAAGCATGTGTACAGGGGCATAAACGCAGCAGTGATAGGATTGGAGAGGTTCGGTGAGCAAATGAAGACCCTTTGAAGTCATATTGCATCGTACCCATTCCACGGTTTACAACTACCCAGGTTTAAGGTATTCTTCCTTCAGCTAAAACATGCATGTGGAACCCAGAGTATGATCAACCGTGTGAATGGGAGACGTGTTCAAATATGTCTCAGTTTTCCTCCCCTGGTACTCGGGTGCAACATTCCAGAAGCTTTACTAACACTCTCCCCACTTGGAGAGTCAGCGCCTTTAACCTCCTGTTTGGCCGAGTTTGCAATTTCTGCGGAAGATGAACAGGAATAGGGAGAACCAATGAGAGACTAGCTGGAGGTGTCTGGACGGGCAAATTTAACTCTCATTTCCCACAAGGAAGAGGAATTAACCAAAGGCTCAGCGTGCCGTGCCGGAACAAGATTAGGGCCTGAAGCCATCCTGCGGTGTTGCGGCCAGGTCAAAAGAAAGCGAGTTGAAGAAAGGAGCTCAGGGGCACTGTAATTCACAAACCTGCAGAGTTATAAATGACAGCTATCGTCCAAAAATATACTGAAGTAAGGCTTCCAAGAGGACTTGAAAGCGGGGCAGAATTGCAAGAAACCGATTTCAGGAGGTAGACTGGAATTGCATTGAAAGCATAGGAAAAGAGGCAGAACGTCCACAATGATGCACTTGGCCAAAAAGGGCATATGCGTTTTTTCCTGAATATATTCAGGAAAAAACGCATACGCCCTTTTTGGCCAACCAAGCAAGCTTGCAAAGGAAATCTGCACTACAATGAAGTCTCACTTCCCCCCGGTCAAAAGGGCCATCTGAAAAAAGTGTAAAATCCAGAAAGGCAGGACAGGCCATGGACAACTGGGAGCCTTGTTATGCTGATGGGCGGGATGTAAACTGCCAACAGACACTCGGGAGAAGTGTATGGTGTTTCCTGAAACATCTAAAAAACAAAGCAACAGAGCCTAGGACACTTCCACTTATGGTCCTATAGCTTAGGGAAATTAAAATCAAAAAGACACAGCTACCCCAAAGTTTGGGACGCCTCTGTTTACAAGAACCTCGTTTACAGTACAAGTTCAAAATCGCAGAAAGTGAAAAATGGATAAAGAAGTTGTGGTATTTACTTACAAAGCAATATCACTCAGCAATGAAATCTATGTCATCAGGTCCTTAGCAGCACAATGAGTGGATTCAGGTATGATGATTCTAACTGAAATAAGTCACACAGAAAAAGAAACATCATAAGATATCAGTAATACATGGAATGTAACCTTGGCTACACAGGAACTGAATTACAGAACAGAACAGGGTCTCAAATTTAGAAAACCAACTTATGCTTGCTTAAGGGGCAAGGTGAGTTGGAGTGCTGCATAAAACCAGAGATTGAAATGAGCACAGATAAAGTTCCTTAAGCCAAATATGGAATAGAAAAGAGCTACTCCTTGCTCAACGAAATGGACACAACACCGCATATTAAACACCTAAGAATGTACCTGACTAGTAAGTATCTTAAAACCTATGGATTTCTATGTCTCTGAAAGAGAATCAAGCATGTGTACAGGGGCATAAACGCAGCAGTGATAGGATTGGAGAGGTTCGGTGAGCAAATGAAGACCCTTTGAAGTCATATTGCATCGTACCCATTCCACGGTTTACAACTACCCAGGTTTAAGGTATTCTTCCTTCAGCTAAAACATGCATGTGGAACCCAGAGTATGATCAACCGTGTGAATGGGAGACGTGTTCAAATATGTCTCAGTTTTCCTCCCCTGGTACTCGGGTGCAACATTCCAGAAGCTTTACTAACACTCTCCCCACTTGGAGAGTCAGCGCCTTTAACCTCCTGTTTGGCCGAGTTTGCAATTTCTGCGGAAGATGAACAGGAATAGGGAGAACCAATGAGAGACTAGCTGGAGGTGTCTGGACGGGCAAATTTAACTCTCATTTCCCACAAGGAAGAGGAATTAACCAAAGGCTCAGCGTGCCGTGCCGGAACAAGATTAGGGCCTGAAGCCATCCTGCGGTGTTGCGGCCAGGTCAAAAGAAAGCGAGTTGAAGAAAGGAGCTCAGGGGCACTGTAATTCACAAACCTGCAGAGTTATAAATGACAGCTATCGTCCAAAAATATACTGAAGTAAGGCTGCCAAGAGGACTTGAAAGCGGGGCAGAATTGCAAGAAACCGATTTCAGGAGGTAGACTGGAATTGCATTGAAAGCATAGGAAAAGAGGCAGAACGTCCACAAAGATGCACTTGGCCAAAAAGGGCGTATGCGTTTTTTCCTGAATATATTCAGGAAAAAACGCATACGCCCTTTTTGGCCAACCAAGCAAACTTGCAAAGGAAATCTGCACTACAATGAAGTCTCACTTCCCCCCGGTCAAAAGGGCCACCAGAAAAAAGTGTAAAATCCAGAAAGGCAGGACAGGCCATGGAGAACTGGGAGCCTTGTTATGCTGATGGGCGGGATGTAAATTGCCAACAGACACTCTGGAGAAGTGTATGGTGTTTCCTGAAACATCTAAAAAACAAAGCAACAGAGCCTAGGGCACATCCACTTATGGTCCTATAGCTTAGGGAAATTAAAATCAAAAAGACACAGCCACCCCAAAGTTTGGGACGCCTCTGTTTACAAGAACCTCGTTTACCGTACAAGTTCAGTATCACAGAAAGTGAAAAATGGATAAAGAAGTTGTGGTATTTACTTACAAAGCAATATCACTCAGCAATGAAATCTATGTCATCAGGCCCTTAGCAGCAAAATGAGTGGATTCAGGTACGGTGATTCTAACTGAAATAAGTCACACTGAAAAAGAAACATCATAAGTTATCAGTAATACACGGAATGTAAACTTGGCTACACAGGAACTGAATTACAGAACAGAACAGGGTCTCAAATTTAGAAAACAAACTTATGCTTGCTTAAGGGGAAAGGTGAGTTGGGGTGCTGCATAAAACCAGAGATTGAAATGAGCACAGATAAAGTTCCTTAAGCCAAATATGGAATAGACAAGAGCTACTCCTTGCTCAACGAAATGGACTCAACACCGCATATTAAACGCCTAAGAATGTACCTGACTAGTAAGTATCTTAAAACCTATGGATTGCTATGTCCCCGAAAGAGAATCAAGCATGTGTACAGGGGCATAAACGCAGCAGTGATAGGATTGGAGAGGTTCGGTGAGCAAATGAACACCCTTTGAAGTCATATTGCATGGTACCCATTCCACGGGTTTCAACTACCCAGGTTTAAGGTATTCTTCCTTCAGCTAAAACATTCATGTGGAACCCAGAGTATGATCAACTGTGTGAATGGGAGATGTCTTCAAATATGTCTCAGTTTTCGTACCCTGGTACTCGGGTGCAACATTCCAGACGCTTTACTAACACTCTCCCCACTTGGAGAGTCAGCACCTTTAACCTCCTGTTTGGCCCAGTTTGCAATTTCTGCGGAAGATGAACAGGAATAGGGAGAACCAATGAGAGACTAGCTGGAGGTGTCTGGACGGGCAAATTTAACTCTCATTTCCCACCAGGAAGAGGAAATAACCAAAGGCTCAGCGTGCCGTGCTGGAACCAGATTAGTGCCTGAAGCCATCCTGCATTGTTTCGTCCAGCTCAAAAGAAAGCGAGTTGAAGAAAGGAGCTCAGGGGCACTGTAATTCACAAACCTGCACAGTTATAAATGACAGCTATCGTCCAAAAATATACTGAAGTAAGGCTGCCAAGAGGACTTGAAAGCGGGGCAGAATTGCAGGAAACCGATTTCAGGAGGTAGACTGGAATTGCATTGAAAGCATAGGAAAAGAGGCAGAACGTCCACAATGATGCACTTGGCTAAAAAGTGCGTATGCGTTTTTTCCTGAATATATTCAGGAAAAAACGCATACGCCGTTTTTGGCCAACCAAGCAAACTTGCAAAGGAAATCTGCACTACAATGAAGTCTCACTTCCTATCGGTCAAAAGGGTCATCTGAAAAAAGTGTAAAATCCAGAAAGGCAGGACAGGACATGGAGAACTGGGAGCCTTGTTATGCTGATGGGCGGGATGTAAATTGCCAACAGACACTCGGGAGAAGTGTATGGTGTTTCCTGAAACATCTAAAAAACAAAGCAACAGAGCCTAGGGCACTTCCACTTATGGTCCTATAGCTTAGGGAAATTAAAATCAAAAAGACACAGCCACCCCAAAGTTAGGGACGCCTCTGTTTACAAGAACCTCATTTACCGTACAAGTTCAATATCACAGAAATTGAAAAACGGATAAAGAACTTGTTGTACTTACGTACAATGCAGTATCACTCAGCAATGAAATCTATGTCATCAGGCCCGTAGCAGCATAATGAGTGGATTCAGGTATGATGATTCTAACTGAAATAAGTCACACAGAAAAAGAAACATCATAAGATATCAGTAATACACGGAATGTAAACTTGGCTACACAGGAACTGAATTCCAAAACAGAACAGGGTCTCAAATTTAGAAAACCAACTTATGCTTGCTTAAGGGTAAAGGTGAGTTGGGGTGCTGCATAAAACCAGAGATTGAAATGAGCACAGATAAAGTTCCTTAAGCCAAATATGGAATAGACAAGAGCTACTCCTTGCTCAATGAAATGGACTCAACACCGCATATTAAACGCCTAAGAATGTACATGACTAGTAAGTATCTTAAAACCTATGGATTGCTATGTCTCCAAAAGAGAATGAAGCGTGTGTACAGGGCCATAAACGCAGCAGTGATAGGATTGGAGAGGTTCAGTGAGCAAATGAAGACCCTTTGAAGTCATATTGCATGGTACCCATTAGACGGGTCTCAACTCTCCAGGTTTAAGGTATTTTTCCTTCAGCTAAAACATGCATGTGGAACCCAGAGTATGATCAACCGTGTGAACGGGAGACGTGTTCAAATATGTCTCAGTTTTCCTCCCCTGGTACTCGGGTGCAACATTCCAGACGCTTTACTAACACTCTCCCTACTTGGAGAGTCAGGGCCTTTATCCTCCTGGTTGGCCCAGTTTGCAATTTCTGCGGAAGATGAACAATAATAGGGAGAACCAATGAGAGACTAGCTGGAGGTGTCTGGACGGGCAAATTTAACTCTCATTTCCCACCAGGAAGAGGAATTAACCAAAGGCTCAGCGTGCTGTGCCGGAACCAGATTAGGGCCTGAAGCCATCCTGCGGTGTTGCGGCCAGCTCAAAAGAAAGCGAGTTGAAGAAAGGAGCTCAGGGGCACTGTAATTCACAAACCTGCAGAGTTATAAATGACAGCTATCGTCCAAAAATATACTGAAGTAAGGCTGCCAAGAGGACTTGAAAGGGGGCAGAATTGCAGGAAACCGATTTCAGGAGGTAGACTGGAATTGCATTGAAAGCATAGGAAAAGAGGCAGAACGTCCACAAAGATGCACTTGGCCAAAAAGGGCGTATGCGTTTTTTCCTGAATATATTCAGGAAAAAACGCATACGCCCTTTTTGGCCAACCAAGCAAACTTGCAAAGGAAATCTGCACTACAATGAAGTCTCACTTCCCCCCGGTCAAAAGGGCCACCAGAAAAAAGTGTAAAATCCAGAAAGGCAGGACAGGCCATGGAGAACTGGGAGCCTTGTTATGCTGATGGGCGGGATGTAAATTGCCAACAGACACTCTGGAGAAGTGTATGGTGTTTCCTGAAACATCTAAAAAACAAAGCAACAGAGCCTAGGGCACATCCACTTATGGTCCTATAGCTTAGGGAAATTAAAATCAAAAAGACACAGCCACCCCAAAGTTTGGGACGCCTCTGTTTACAAGAACCTCGTTTACCGTACAAGTTCAGTATCACAGAAAGTGAAAAATGGATAAAGAAGTTGTGGTATTTACTTACAAAGCAATATCACTCAGCAATGAAATCTATGTCATCAGGCCCTTAGCAGCAAAATGAGTGGATTCAGGTACGGTGATTCTAACTGAAATAAGTCACACTGAAAAAGAAACATCATAAGTTATCTGTAATACACGGAATGTAAACTTGGCTACACAGGAACTGAATTACAGAACAGAACAGGGTCTCAAATTTAGAAAACAAACTTATGCTTGCTTAAGGGGAAAGGTGAGTTGGGGTGCTGCATAAAACCAGAGATTGAAATGAGCACAGATAAAGTTCCTTAAGCCAAATATGGAATAGACAAGAGCTACTCCTTGCTCAACGAAATGGACTCAACACCGCATATTAAACGCCTAAGAATGTACCTGACTAGTAAGTATCTTAAAACCTATGGATTGCTATGTCCCCGAAAGAGAATCAAGCATGTGTACAGGGGCATAAACGCAGCAGTGATAGGATTGGAGAGGTTCGGTGAGCAAATGAACACCCTTTGAAGTCATATTGCATGGTACCCATTCCACGGGTTTCAACTACCCAGGTTTAAGGTATTCTTCCTTCAGCTAAAACATTCATGTGGAACCCAGAGTATGATCAACTGTGTGAATGGGAGATGTCTTCAAATATGTCTCAGTTTTCGTACCCTGGTACTCGGGTGCAACATTCCAGACGCTTTACTAACACTCTCCCCACTTGGAGAGTCAGCACCTTTAACCTCCTGTTTGGCCCAGTTTGCAATTTCTGCGGAAGATGAACAGGAATAGGGAGAACCAATGAGAGACTAGCTGGAGGTGTCTGGACGGGCAAATTTAACTCTCATTTCCCACCAGGAAGAGGAAATAACCAAAGGCTCAGCGTGCCGTGCCGGAACCAGATTAGGGCCTGAAGCCATCCTGCGGTGTTGCGGCCAGGACTCAAGAAAGCGAGTTGAAGAAAGGAGCTCAGGGGCACTGTAATTCACAAACCTGCAGAGTTATAAATGACAGCTATCGTCCAAAAATATACTGAAGTAAGGCTGCCAAGAGGACTTGAAAGCGGGGCAGAATTGCAGGAAACCGATTTCAGGAGGTAGACTGGAATTGCATTGAAAGCATAGGAAAAGAGGCAGAACGTCCACAATGATGCACTTGGCCAAAAAGGGCGTATGCGTTTTTTCCTGAATATATTCAGGAAAAAACGCATACGCACTTTTTGGACAACCAAGCAAACTTGCAAAGGAAATCTGCACTACAATGAAGTCTCACTTCCCGCCGGTCAAAAGGGGCATCTGAAAAAAGTGTAAAATCCAGAAAGGCAGGACAGGCCATGGAGAACTGGGAGCCTTGTTATGCTGATGGGCGGGATGTATATTGCCAACAGACACTCGGGAGAAGTGTATGGTGTTTCCTGAAACATCTAAAAAACAAAGCAACAGAGCCTAGGGCACTTCCACTTATGGTCCTATAGCTTAGGGAAATTAAAATCAAAAAGACACAGCCACCCCAAAGTTTGGGACGCCTCTGTTTACAAGGACCTTGTTTACCGTACAAGTTCAATATCACAGAAATTGAAAAATGGATAAAGAACTTGTGGTACTTACGTACAATGCAGTATCACTCAGCAATGAAATCTATGTCATCAGGCCCGTAGCAGCATAATGAGTGGATTCAGGTACGATGATTCTAACTGAAATAAGTCACACAGAAAAAGAAACATCATAAGATATCAGTAATACACGGAATGTAAACTTGGCTACACAGGAACTGAATTCCAAAACAGAACAGGGTCTCAAATTTAGAAAACCAACTTATGCTTGCTTAAGGGTAAAGGTGAGTTGGGGTGCTGCATAAAACCAGAGATTGAAATGAGCACAGATAAAGTTCCTTAAGCCAAATATGGAATAGACAAGAGCTACTCCTTGCTCAATGAAATGGACTCAACACCGCATATTAAACGCCTAATAGTGTACATGACTAGTAAGTATCTTAAAACCTATGGATTGCTATGTCTCCAAAAGAGAATCAAGCGTGTGTACAGGGCCATAAACGCAGCAGTGATAGGATTGGAGAGGTTCAGTGAGCAAATGAAGACCCTTTGAAGTCATATTGCATGGTACCCATTAGACGGGTCTCAACTCTCCAGGTTTAAGGTATTTTTCCTTCAGCTAAAACATGCATGTGGAACCCAGAGTATGATCAACCGTGTGAACGGGAGACGTGTTCAAATATGTCTCAGTTTTCCTCCCCTGGTACTCGGGTGCAACATTCCAGACGCTTTACTAACACTCTCCC
Organism: Stenella coeruleoalba; assembly: GCF_951394435.1. Lineage (NCBI taxonomy): Eukaryota > Metazoa > Chordata > Mammalia > Artiodactyla > Delphinidae > Stenella > Stenella coeruleoalba. The sequence continues at coordinate 227,553 of NW_027646154.1, read as the reverse complement.
TACTTGGAGAGTCAGGGCCTTTATCCTCCTGGTTGGCCCAGTTTGCAATTTCTGCGGAAGATGAACAATAATAGGGAGAACCAATGAGAGACTAGCTGGAGGTGTCTGGACGGGCAAATTTAACTCTCATTTCCCACCAGGAAGAGGAATTAACCAAAGGCTCAGCGTGCTGTGCCGGAACGAGATTAGGGCCTGAAGCCATCCTGCGGTGTTGCGGCCAGCTCAAAAGAAAGCGAGTTGAAGAAAGGAGCTCAGGGGCACTGTAATTCACAAACCTGCAGAGTTATAAATGACAGCTATCGTCCAAAAATATACTGAAGTAAGGCTGCCAAGAGGACTTGAAAGGGGGCAGAATTGCAGGAAACCGATTTCAGGAGGTAGACTGGAATTGCATTGAAAGCATAGGAAAAGAGGCAGAACGTCCACAAAGATGCACTTGGCCAAAAAGGGCGTATGCGTTTTTTCCTGAATATATTCAGGAAAAAACGCATACGCCCTTTTTGGCCAACCAAGCAAACTTGCAAAGGAAATCTGCACTACAATGAAGTCTCACTTCCCCCCGGTCAAAAGGGCCACCAGAAAAAAGTGTAAAATCCAGAAAGGCAGGACAGGCCATGGAGAACTGGGAGCCTTGTTATGCTGATGGGCGGGATGTAAATTGCCAACAGACACTCTGGAGAAGTGTATGGTGTTTCCTGAAACATCTAAAAAACAAAGCAACAGAGCCTAGGGCACATCCACTTATGGTCCTATAGCTTAGGGAAATTAAAATCAAAAAGACACAGCCACCCCAAAGTTTGGGACGCCTCTGTTTACAAGAACCTCGTTTACCGTACAAGTTCAGTATCACAGAAAGTGAAAAATGGATAAAGAAGTTGTGGTATTTACTTACAAAGCAATATCACTCAGCAATGAAATCTATGTCATCAGGCCCTTAGCAGCAAAATGAGTGGATTCAGGTACGGTGATTCTAACTGAAATAAGTCACACTGAAAAAGAAACATCATAAGTTATCTGTAATACACGGAATGTAAACTTGGCTACACAGGAACTGAATTACAGAACAGAACAGGGTCTCAAATTTAGAAAACAAACTTATGCTTGCTTAAGGGGAAAGGTGAGTTGGGGTGCTGCATAAAACCAGAGATTGAAATGAGCACAGATAAAGTTCCTTAAGCCAAATATGGAATAGACAAGAGCTACTCCTTGCTCAACGAAATGGACTCAACACCGCATATTAAACGCCTAAGAATGTACCTGACTAGTAAGTATCTTAAAACCTATGGATTGCTATGTCCCCGAAAGAGAATCAAGCATGTGTACAGGGGCATAAACGCAGCAGTGATAGGATTGGAGAGGTTCGGTGAGCAAATGAACACCCTTTGAAGTCATATTGCATGGTACCCATTCCACGGGTTTCAACTACCCAGGTTTAAGGTATTCTTCCTTCAGCTAAAACATTCATGTGGAACCCAGAGTATGATCAACTGTGTGAATGGGAGATGTCTTCAAATATGTCTCAGTTTTCGTACCCTGGTACTCGGGTGCAACATTCCAGACGCTTTACTAACACTCTCCCCACTTGGAGAGTCAGCACCTTTAACCTCCTGTTTGGCCCAGTTTGCAATTTCTGCGGAAGATGAACAGGAATAGGGAGAACCAATGAGAGACTAGCTGGAGGTGTCTGGACGGGCAAATTTAACTCTCATTTCCCACCAGGAAGAGGAAATAACCAAAGGCTCAGCGTGCCGTGCCGGAACCAGATTAGGGCCTGAAGCCATCCTGCGGTGTTGCGGCCAGGACTCAAGAAAGCGAGTTGAAGAAAGGAGCTCAGGGGCACTGTAATTCACAAACCTGCAGAGTTATAAATGACAGCTATCGTCCAAAAATATACTGAAGTAAGGCTGCCAAGAGGACTTGAAAGCGGGGCAGAATTGCAGGAAACCGATTTCAGGAGGTAGACTGGAATTGCATTGAAAGCATAGGAAAAGAGGCAGAACGTCCACAATGATGCACTTGGCCAAAAAGGGCGTATGCGTTTTTTCCTGAATATATTCAGGAAAAAACGCATACGCACTTTTTGGACAACCAAGCAAACTTGCAAAGGAAATCTGCACTACAATGAAGTCTCACTTCCCGCCGGTCAAAAGGGGCATCTGAAAAAAGTGTAAAATCCAGAAAGGCAGGACAGGCCATGGAGAACTGGGAGCCTTGTTATGCTGATGGGCGGGATGTATATTGCCAACAGACACTCGGGAGAAGTGTATGGTGTTTCCTGAAACATCTAAAAAACAAAGCAACAGAGCCTAGGGCACTTCCACTTATGGTCCTATAGCTTAGGGAAATTAAAATCAAAAAGACACAGCCACCCCAAAGTTTGGGACGCCTCTGTTTACAAGGACCTTGTTTACCGTACAAGTTCAATATCACAGAAATTGAAAAATGGATAAAGAACTTGTGGTACTTACGTACAATGCAGTATCACTCAGCAATGAAATCTATGTCATCAGGCCCGTAGCAGCATAATGAGTGGATTCAGGTACGATGATTCTAACTGAAATAAGTCACACAGAAAAAGAAACATCATAAGATATCAGTAATACACGGAATGTAAACTTGGCTACACAGGAACTGAATTACAGAACAGAACAGGGTCTCAAATTGAGAAAACCAACTTATGCTTGCTTAAGGGTAAAGGTGAGTTGGGGTGCTGCATAAAACCAGAGATTGAAATGAGCACAGATAAAGTTCCTTAAGCCAAATATGGAATAGACAAGAGCTACTCCTTGCTCAACGAAATGGACTCAACACCGCATATTAAACGCCTAAGAATGTACCTGACTAGTAAGTATCTTAAAACCTATGGATTGCTATGTCTCCGAAAGAGAATCAAGCGTGTGTACAGGGGCATAAACGCAGCAGTGATAGGATTGGAGAGGTTCGGTGAGCAAATGAAGACCCTTTGAAGTCATATTGCATGGTACCCATTCCACGGGTCTCAACTCTCCAGGTTTAAGGTATTCTTCCTTCAGCTAAAACATGCATGTGGAACCCAGAGTATGATCAACCGTGTGAACGGGAGACGTGTTCAAATATGTCTCAGTTTTCCTCTCCTGGTACTCGGGTGCAACATTCCAGACGCTTTACTAACACTCTCACCACTTGGAGAGTCAGCGCCTTTAACCTCCTGTTTGGCCCAGTTTGCAATTTCTGCGGAAGATGAACAGGAATATGGAGAACCAATGAGAGACTAGCTGGAGGTGTCTGGACGGGCAAATTTAACTCTCATTTCCCACCAGGAAGAGGAAATAACCAAAGGCTCAGTGTGCCGTGCCGGAACCAGATTAGGGCCTGAAGCCATCCTGCGGTGTTGCGGCCAGCTCAAAAGAAAGCGAGTTGAAGAAAGGAGCTCAGGGGCACTGTAATTCACAAACCTGCAGAGTTATAAATGACAGCTATTGTCCAAAAATATACTGAAGTAAGGCTGCCAAGAGGACTTGAAAGCGGGGCAGAATTTCAGGAAACCGATTTCAGGAGGTAGACTGGAATTGCATTGAAAGCATAGGAAAAGAGGCAGAACGTCCACAATGATGCACTTGGACAAAAAGGGCGTATGCGTTTTTTCCTGAATATATTCAGGAAAAAACGCATACGCCCTTTTTGGCCAACCAAGCAAGCTTGCAAAGGAAATCTGCACTACAATGAAGTCTCACTTCCCCCCGGTCAAAAGGGCCATCTGAAAAAAGTGTAAAATCCAGAAAGGCACGACAGGCCATGGAGAACTGGGAGCCTTGTTATGCTGATGGGCGGGATGTAAATTGCCAACAGCCACTGGGGAGAAGTGTATGGTGTTTCCTGAAACATCTAAAAAACAAAGCAACAGAGCCTAGGGCACTTCCACTTATGGTCCTATAGCTTAGGGAAATTAAAATCAAAAAGACACAGCCACCCCAAAGTTTGGAAGGCTCTGTTTACAAGAACCTCGTTTACCATACAAGTTCAACATCGCAGAAAGTGAAAAATGGATAAAGAACTTGTGGTATTTACTTACAAGGCAATATCACTCAGCAATGAAAACTATGTCATCAGGCCCTTAGCAGCACAATGAGTGGATTCAGGTATGATGATTGTAACTGAAATAAGTCACACAGAAAAAGAAACATCATAAGATATCACTAATACACGGAATGTAAACTTGGCTACACAGGAACTGAATTCCAAAACAGAACAGGGTCTCAAATTTAGAAAACCAACTTATGCTTGCTTAAGGGGAAAGGTGAGTTGGGGTAATGCATAAAACCAGAGATTGAAATGAGCACAGATAAAGTTCCTTAAGCCAAATACGGAATAGACAAGAGCTACTCCTTCCTCAACGAAATGGACACAACACCGCATATTAAACGCCTAAGAATGTACCTGACTAGTAAGTATCTTAAAACCTATGGATTGCTATGTCTCTGAAAGAGAATCAAGCATGTGTACAGGGGCATAAACGCAGCAGTGATAGGATTGGAGAGGTTCGGTGAGCAAATGAAGACCCTTTGAAGTCATATTGCATGGTACCCATTCCACGGGTTTCAACTACCCAGTTTTAAGATATTCTTCCTTCAGCTAAAACATGCATGTGGAACCTAGAGTATAATCAACCATGTGATCGGGAGATGTGTTCAAACATGTCTCAGTTTTCGTACACTGGTACTCGGGTGCAACATTCCAGACGCTTTACTAACACTCTCCCGACTTTGAGAGTCAGTCCCTTTAACCTCCTGTTTGGCCCAGTTTGCAATTTCTGCGGAAGATGAACACGAATAGGGAGAACCCATGAGAGACTAGCTGGAGGTGTATGGACGGGCAAATTTAACTCTCATTTCCCACCAGGAAGAGGAATTAACAAAAGGCTCAGCATGCCGTGCCGGAACCAGATTAGGGCCTGAAGCCATCCTGCGGTGTTGCAGCCAGGTCACAAGAAAGCGAGTTGAAGAAAGGAGCTCAGGGGCACTGTAATTCACAAAACTGCAGAGTTATAAATGACAGCTATCGTCCAAAAATATACTGAAGTAAGGCTGCCAAGAGGACTTGAAAGCGGGGCAGAATTGCAGGAAACCGATTTCAGGAGGTAGACTGGAATTGCATTGAAAGCATAGGAAAAGAGGCAGCACGTCCACAATGATGCACTTGGCCAAAAAGGGCGTATGCGTTTTTTCCTTAATATATTCAGGAAAAAACGCATACGCCCTTTTTGGCCAACCAAGCAAGCTTGCAAAGGAAATCTGCACTACAATGAAGTCTCACTTCCCCCTGGTCAAAAGGGCCATCTGAAAAAAGTGTAAAATCCAGAAAGGCAAGACAGGCCATGGAGAACTGGGAGCCTTGTTATGCTGATGGGCGGGATGTAAATTGCCAACAGACACTCGGGAGAAGTGTATGGTGTTTCCTGAAACATCTAAAAAACAAAGCAACAGAGCCTAGGGCACTTCCACTTATGGTCCTATAGCTTAGGGAAATTAAAATCAAAAAGACACAGCCACCCTAAAGTTTGGAACGGCTCTGTTTACAAGAACCTCGTTTACCGTACAAGTTCAGTATCACAGAAAGTGAAAAATGGATAAAGAAGTTGTGGTATTTACTTACAAAGCAATATCACTCAGCAATGAAAGCTATGTCATCAGGCCCTTAGCAGCACAGTGAGTGGATTCAGGTATGATGATTCTAACTGAAATAAGTCACACAGAGAAAGAAACATCATAAGATATCAGTAATACACGGAATGTAAACTTGGCTACACAGGAACTGAATTACAGAACAGAACAGGGTCTCAAATTTAGAAAACCAACTTATGCTTGCTTAAGGGGAAAGGTGAGTTGGGGTGCTGCATAAAACCAGAGATTGAAATGAGCACAGATAAATTTCCTTAAGCCAAATATGGAATAGACAAGAGCTACTCTTTGCTCAACGAAATGGACTCAAAACCCCATATTAAACGCCTAAGAATGTACCTGACTAGTAAGTATCTTAAAACCTATGGATTGATATGTCTCCAAAAGTGAATCAAGCGTGTGTACAGGGGCATAAACGCAGCAGTGATAGAATTGGAGAGGTTTGGTGAGCAAATGAAGACCCTTTGAAGACATATTGCATGGTACCCATTACACGGTTCTCAACTCTCCAGGTTTAAGGTATTCTTCCTTCAGCTGAAGCATGCATGTGGAACCCAGAGTATGATCAACCGTGTGAACGGGAGACGTGTTCAAATATGTCTCAGTTTTCCTCCCCTGGTACTCGGGTGCAACATTCCAGACCCTTTACTAACACTCCCCCCACTTGGAGAGTCAGCGCCTTTAACTTCCTGTTTGGCCCAGTTTGCATTTTCTGCGGAAGATGAACAGGAATTGCGAGAACCAATGAGAGACTAGCTGGAGGTGTCTGGACGGGCAAATTTAACTCTCATTTCCCACCAGGAAGAGGAAATAACCAAAGGCTCAGCATGCCGTGCCGGAACCAGAGTAGGGCCTGAAGCCGTCCTGCGGTATTGCGGCCAGCTCACAAGAAAGCGAGTTGAAGAAAGGAGCTCAGGGGCACTGTAATTCACAAAACTGCAGAGTTATAAATGACAGCTATCGTCCAAAAATATACTGAAGTAAGGCTGCCAAGAGGACTTGAAAGCGGGGCAGAATTGAAGGAAACCGATTTCAGGAGGTAGACTGGAATTGCATTGAAAGCATAGGAAAAGAGGCAGAACGTCAAAATGATGCACTTGGCCAAAAAGTGCGTATGCGTTTCTTCCTGAATATATTCAGGAAAAAACGCATACGCACTTTTTGGCCAACCAAGCAAGCTTGCAAAGGAAATCTGCACTACAATGAAGTCTCACTTCTCCCCGGTCAAAAGGGCCATCTGAAAAAAGTGTAAAATCCAGAAAGGCAAGACAGGCCATGGAGAACTGGGAGCCTTGTTATGCTGATGGGCGGGATGTAAATTGCCAACAGCCACTGGGGAGAAGTGTATGGTGTTTCCTGAAACATCTAAAAAACAAAGCAACAGAGCCTAGGGCACTTCCACTTATGGTCCTATAGCTTAGGGAAATTAAAATCAAAAAGACACAGCCACCCCAAAGTTTGGGACGCCTCTGTTTACAAGAACCTCGTTTACCATGCAAGTTCAAAATCAGAGAAATTGAAAAATGGATAAAGAACTTGTGGTACTTACGTACTTTGCAATATCACTCAGCAATGAAATCTATGTCACCAGGCCCGTAGCAGCATAATGAGTGGATTGAGGTACGATGATTCTAACTGAAATAAGTCACACAGAAAAAGAAACATCATAAGATATCACTAATACACCGAATGTAAACTTGGCTACACAGGAAATGAATTCCAAAACAGAAAAGGGTCTCAAATTTAGAAAACCAACTTATGCTTGCTTAAGAGGAAAGGTGAGCAGGGGTGCTGCATAAAACCAGAGATTGAAATGAGCACAGATAAAGTTCCTTAAGCCAAATATGCAATAGACAAGAGCTACTCCTTGCTCAACGAAATGGACTCAACACCCCATATTAAACGCCTAAGAATGTACCTGACTAGTAAGTATCTTAAAACCTATGGATTGCTATGTCTCCAAAAGAGAATCAAGCGTGTGTACAGGGGCATAAATGCAGCAGTGATAGGATTGGAGAGGTTCGGTGAGCAAATGAAGACCCTTTGAGGTCATATTTCATGGTACCCATTACACGGTTCTCAACTCTCTAGGTTTAAGGTATTCTTCCTTCAGCTAAAACATGCATGTGGAACCCAGAGTATGATCAACCCTGTGAACGGGAGACGTGTTCAAATATGTCTCAGTTTTCCTCCCCTGGTACTCGGATGCAACATTCCAGACGCATTACTAACACTCTCCCCACTTGGACAGTCAGTCCCTTTAACCTCCTGTTTGGCCCAGTTTGCAATTTCTGCGGAAGATGAACAGGAATAGCGAGAACCAATGAGAGACTATCTGGAGGTGTCTGGACGGGCAATTTTAACTCTCATTTCCCACCAGGAAGAGGAAATAACCAAAGGCTCAGTGTGCCGTGCCGGAACCAGATTAGGGCCTGAAGCCATCCTGCGGTGTTGCGGCCAGGTCACAAGAAAGCGAGTTGTAGAAAGGAGCTCAGGGGCACTGTAATGCACAAACCTGCAGAGTTATAAATGACAGCTATCGTCCAAAAATAGACTGAAGTAAGGCTGCCAAGAGGACTTGAAAGTGGGGCAGAATTGCAGGAAACCGATTTCAGGAGGTAGACAGGAATTGCACTGAAAGCATAGGAAAAGAGGCAGAACGTCACAATGATGCACTTTGCCAAAAAGGGCGTATGCGTTTTTTCTTGAATATATTCAGGAAAAAACGCATACGCCCTTTTTGGCCAACCAAGCAAGCTTGCAAAGGAAATCTGCACTACAATGAAGTCTCACTTCCCCCCGGTCAAAAGGGCCATCTGAAAAAAGTGTAAAATCCAGAAAGGCAGGACAGGCCATGGAGAACTGGGAGCCTTGTTATGCTGATGGGCGGGATGTAAATTGCCAACAGACACTCTGGAGAAGTGTATGGTGTTTCCTGAAACATCTAAAAAACAAAGCAACAGAGCCTAGGGCACTTCCACTTATGGTCCTATAGCTTAGGGAAATTAAAATCAAAAAGACACATCCACCCCAAAGTTTGGGACGCCTCTGTTTGCAAGAACCTCGTTTACTGTACATGTTCAATATCACAGAAAGTGAAAAATGGATAAAGAACTTGTGGTACTTACGTACAACGCAGTATCACTCAGCAATGAAATCTATGTCATCAGACCCGTAGCAGGATAATGAGTGGATTCAGGTACGATGATTCTAACTGAAATAAGTCACACTGAAAAAGAAACATCATAAGATATCAGTAATACACGGAATGTAAACTTGGCTACACAGGAACTGAATTCCAAAACAGAACAGGGTCTCAAATTTAGAAAACCAACTTATGCTTGCTTAAGGGGAAAGGTGAGTTGGGGTGCTGCATAAAACCAGAGATTGAAATGAGCACAGATAAAGTTCCTTAAGCCAAATATGGAATAGACAAGAGCTACTCCTTGCTCAACGAAATGGACTCAACACCCAATACTAAACGCCTAAGAATGTACCTGACTAGTAAGTATCTTAAAACCTATGGATTGCTATGTCTCTGAAAGAGAATCAAGCATGTGTACAGGGGCATAAACGCCGCAGTGATAGGATTGGAGAGGTTTGGTGAGCAAATGAAGACCCTTTGAAGTCATATTGCATGGTAGCCATTCCACGGGTTTCAACTACCCAGGTTTAAGGTATTCTTCCTTCAGCTAAAACATGCATGTGGAACCTAGAGTATGATCAACCATGTGATCGGGAGACGTGTTGAAATATGTCTCAGTTTTCGTACCCTGGTACTCGGGTGCAACATTCCAGACGCTTCACTAACACTCTCCCGACTTGGAGAGTCAGTCCCTTTAACCTCCTGTTTGGCCCAGTTTGCAATTTCTGCGGAAGATGAACAGGAATAGCGAGAACCAATGAGAGACTAGCTGGAGGTGTCTGGACGGGCAAATTTAACTCTCATTTCCCACCAGGAAGAGGAAATAACCAAAAGCTCAGCGTGCCGTGCCGGAACCAGATTAGGGCCTGAAGCCATCCTGCGGTGTTGCGGCCAGCTCACAAGAAAGCGAGTTGAAGAAAGGAGCTCAGGGGCACTGTAATTCACAAACCTGCAGAGTTATAAATGACAGCTATCGTCCAAAAATATACTGAAGTAAGGCTGCCAAGAGGACTTGAAAGCGGGGCAGAATTGCAGGAAACCGATTTCAGGAGGTAGACTGGAATTGCATTGAAAGCATAGGAAAAGAGACAGAACGTCCACAATGATGCACTTGGCCAAAAAGGGCGTATGCGTTTTTTCCTGAATATATTCAGGAAAAAACGCATACGCCCTTTTTGGCCAACCAAGCAAACTTGCAAAGGAAATCTGCACTACAATGAAGTCTCACTTCCCCCCGGTCAAAAGGGCCATCTGAAAAAAGTGTAAAATCCAGAAAGGCAGGACAGGCCATGGAGAACTGGGAGCCTTGTTATGCTGATGGGCGGGATGTAAATTGCCAACAGACACTCGGGAGAAGTGTATGGTGTTTCCTGAAACATCTAAAAAACAAAGCAACAGAGCCTAGGGCACTTCCACTTACGGTCCTATAGCTTAGGGAAATTAAAATCAAAAAGACACAGCCACCCCAAAGTTTGGGACGCCTCTGTTTACAAGAACCTCGTTTACCGTACAAGTTCAATATCACAGAAAGTGAAAAATGGATAAAGAACTTGTGGTACTTACGTACAATGCAGTATCACTCAGCAATGAAATCTATGTCATCAGGCCCATAGCAGCATAATGAGTGGATTCAGGTACAATGATTCTAACTGAAATAAGTCACACAGAAAAAGAAACATCATAAGATATCAGTAATACATGGAATGTAAACTTGGCTACACAGGAACTGAATTCCAAAACAGAACAGGGTCTCAAATTTAGAAAACCAACTTATGCTTGATTAAGGGGAAAGGTGAGTTGGGGTCCTGCATAAAACCAGAGATTCAAATGAGCACAGATAAAGTTCCTTAAGCCAAATATGGAATAGACAAGAACTACTCCTTGCTCAATGAAATGGACTCAACACCCCATATTAAACGCCTAAGAATGTACCTGACTAGTAAGTATCTTAAAACCTATGGATTGCTATGTCTCCAAAAGAGAATCAAGCGTGTGTACAGGGGCATAAACGCAGCAGTGATAGGATTGGAGAGGTTCGTTGAGCAAATGAAGACCCTTTGAAGTCATATTGCATGGTACCCATTCCACGGGTCTGAACTCTCCAGGTTTAAGGTATTCTTCCTTCAGCTAAAACATGCATGTGGAACCCAGAGTATGATCAACCGTGTGAACGGGAGACGTGTTCAAATATGTCTCAGTTTTCCTCCCCTGGTACTCGGGTGCAACATTCCAGATGCTTTACTAACACTCTCCCCACTTGGAGAGTCAGCGCCTTTAACCTCCTGTTTGGCCCAGTTTGCAATTTCTGCGGAAGATGAACAGGAATAGGGAGAACCAAGGAGAGACTAGCTGGAGGTGTCTGGATGGGCAAATTTAACTCTCATTTCCCACCAGGAAGAGGAAATAACCAAAGGCACAGCGTGCCGTGCCAGAACCAGATTAGGGCCTGAAGCCATCCTGCGGTGTTGCGGCCAGGTCACAAGAAAGCGAGTTGAAGAAAGGAGCTCAGGGGCACTGTAATTCACAAACCTGCAGAGTTATAAATGACAGCTATCGTCCAAAAATATACTGAAGTAAGGCTGCCAAGAGGACTTGAAAGCGGGGCAGAATTGCAGGAAACCGATTTCAGGAGGTAGACTGGAATTGCATTGAAAGCATAGGAAAAGAGGCAGAACGGCCACAATGATGCACTTGGCCAAAAATGGCGTATGCGTTTTTTCTTGAATATATTCAGGAAAAAACGCATACGCCCTTTTTGGCCAACCAAGCAAGCTTGCAAAGGAAATCTGCACTACAATGAAGTCTCACTTCCCCCCGGTCAAAAAGGCCATCTGAAAAAAGTGTAAAATCCAGAAAGGCAGGACAGGCCATGGAGAACTGGGAGCCTTGTTATGCTGATGGGTGGGATGTAAATTGCCAACAGACACTCGGGACAAGTGTATGGTGTTTCCTGAAACACCTAAGAAACAAAGCAACAGAGCCTAGGGCACGTCCACTTATGGTCCTATAGCTTAGGGAAATTAAAATCAAAAAGACACAGCCACCCCAAAGTTTGGGACGCCTCTGTTTACAAGAACCTCGTTTACAGTACAAGTTCAACATCGCAGAAAGTGACAGATGGATAAAGAAGTTGTGGTATTTACTTACAAAGCAATATCACTCAGCATTGAAATCTATGTCATCAGGCCCTTAGCAGCACAATGAGTGGATTCAGGTATGATGATTCTAACTGAAATAAGTCACACAGAAAAAGAAACATCATAAGATATCAGTAATACACGGAATGTAAACTTGGCTACACAGGAACTGAATTACAGAACAGAACAGGGTCTCAAATTTAGAAAACCAACTTATGCTTGCTTAAGGGTAAAGGTGAGTTGGGGTGCTGCATAAAACCAGAGATTGAAATGAGCACAGACAAAGTTCCTTAAGCCAAATATGGAATAGACAAGAGCTACTCCTTGCTCAACGAAATGGACTCAACACCCCATACTAAACGCCTAAGAATGTACCTGACTAGTAAGTATCTTAAAACCTATGGATTGCTATGTCTCTGAAAGAGAATCAAGCATGTGTACAGGGGCATAAACGCCGCAGTGATAGGATTGGAGAGGTTCGGTGAGCAAATGAAGACCCTTTGAAGTCATATTGCATGGTACTCATTCCACGGGTTTCAACTACCCAGGTTTAAGGTATTCTTCCTTCAGCTAAAACATGCATGTGGAACCTAGAGTATGATCAACCATGTGATCGGGAGACGTGTTCAAATATGTCTCAGTTTTCGTACCCTGGTACTCGGGTGCAACATTCCAGACGCTTCACTAACACTCTCCCGACTTGGAGAGTCAGTCCCTTTAACCTCCTGTTTGGCCCAGTTTGCAATTTCTGCGGAAGATGAACAGGAATAGGGAGAACCAATGAGAGACTAGCTGGAGGTGTCTGGATGGGCAAATTTAACTCTCATTTCCCACCAGGAAGAGGAAATAACCAAAGGCACAGCGTGCCGTGCCAGAACCAGATTAGGGCCTGAAGCCATCCTGCGGTGTTGCGGCCAGGTCACAAGAAAGCGAGTTGAAGAAAGGAGCTCAGGGGCACTGTAATTCACAAACCTGCAGAGTTATAAATGACAGCTATTGTCCAAAAATATACTGAAGTAAGGCTGCCAAGAGGACTTGAAAGCGGGGCAGAATTGCAGGAAACCGATTTCAGGAGGTAGACTGGAATTGCATTGAAAGCATAGGAAAAGAGGCAGAACGTCCACAATGATGCACTTGGCCAAAAATGGCATATGCGTTTTTTCCTGAATATATTCAGGAAAAAACGCATACGCCCTTTTTGGCCAACCAAGCAAGCTTGCAAAGGAAATCTGCACTACAATGAAGTCTCACTTCCCCCCGGTCAAAAAGGCCATCTGAAAAAAGTGTAAAATCCAGAAAGGCAGGACAGGCCATGGAGAACTGGGAGCCTTGTTATGCTGATGGGTGGGATGTAAATTGCCAACAGACACTCGGGACAAGTGTATGGTGTTTCCTGAAACACCTAAGAAACAAAGCAACAGAGCCTAGGGCACGTCCACTTATGGTCCTATAGCTTAGGGAAATTAAAATCAAAAAGACACAGCCACCCCAAAGTTTGGGACGCCTGTTTACAAGAACCTCGTTTACAGTACAAGTTCAACATCGCAGAAAGTGACAGATGGATAAAGAAGTTGTGGTATTTACTTACAAAGCAATATCACTCAGCAATGAAATCTATGTCATCAGGCCCTTAGCAGCACAATGAGTGGATTCAGGTATGATGATTCTAACTGAAATAAGTCACACAGAAAAAGAAACATCATAAGATATCAGTAATACACGGAATGTAAACTTGGCTACACAGGAACTGAATTACAGAACAGAACAGGGTCTCAAATTTAGAAAACCAACTTATGCTTGCTTAAGGGTAAAGGTGAGTTGGGGTGCTGCATAAAACCAGAGATTGAAATGAGCACAGACAAAGTTCCTTAAGCCAAATATGGAATAGACAAGAGCTACTCCTTGCTCAACGAAATGGACTCAACACCCCATATTAAACGCCTAAGAATGTACCTGACTAGTAAGTATCTTAAAACCTATGGATTGCTATGTCTCTGAAAGAGAATCAAGCATGTGTACAGGGGCATAAACGCCGCAGTGATAGGATTGGAGAGGTTTGGTGAGCAAATGAAGACCCTTTGAAGTCATATTGCATGGTACCCATTCCACGGGTTTCAACTACCCAGGTTTAAGGTATTCTTCCTTCAGCTAAAACATGCATGTGGAACCTAGAGTATGATCAACCATGTGATAGGGAGACGTGTTCAAATATGTCTCAGTTTTCGTACCCTGGTACTCGGGTGCAACATTCCAGACACTTTACTAACACTCTCCCGACTTGGAGAGTCAGTCCCTTTAACCTCCTGTTTGGCCCAGTTTGCAATTTCTGCGGAAGATGAACAGGAATAGCGAGAACCAATGAGAGACTAGCTGGAGGTGTCTGGACGGGCAAATTTAACTCTCATTTCCCACCAGGAAGAGGAATTAACCAAAGGCTCAGCGTGCCGTGCCGGAACCAGATTAGGGCCTGAAGCCATCCTGCGGTGTTGCGGCCAGGTCACAAGAAAGCGAGTTGAAGAAAGGAGCTCAGGGGCACTGTAATTCACAAACCTGCAGAGTTATAAATAACAGCTATCGTCCAGAAATATACTGAAGTAAGGCTGCCAAGAGGACTTGAAAGCGGGGCAGAATTGTAGGAAACCGATTACAGGAGGTAGACTGGAATTGCATTGAAAGCATAGGAAAAGAGGCAGAACGTCCACAATGATGCACTTGGCCAAAAAGGGTGTATGCGTTTTTTCCTGAATAAATTGAGGAAAAAACGCATACGCCCTTTTTGGCCAACCAAGCAAGCTTGCAAAGGAAATCTGCACTACAATGAAGTCTCACTTCCCCCCGGTCAAAAGGGCCATCTGAAAAAAGTGTAAAATCCAGAAAGGCAGGACAGGCCATGGAGAACTGGGAGCCTTTTTATGCTGATGAGCGGGATGTAAATTGCTAACAGACACTCGGGAGAAGTGTATGGTGTTTCCTGAAACATCTAAAAAACAAAGCAACAGAGCCTAGGGCACTTCCACTTATGGTCCTATAGATTAGGGAAATTAAAATCAAAAAGACACAGCCACCCCAATGTTTGGGACGCCTCTGTTTACAAGAACCTCGTTTACAGTACAAGTTCAATATAACAGAAAGTGAAAAATGGATAAAGAACTTGTGGTACTTACGTACAATGCAGTATCACTCAGCAATGAAATCTATGTCATCAGGCCCGTAGCAGCATAATGAGTGGATTCAGGTACGATGATTCTAACTGAAATAAGTCACACAGAAAAAGAAACATCATAAGATATCACTAATACACGGAATGTAAACTTGGCTACACAGGAACTAAATTCCAAAACAGAACAGGGTCTCAAATTTAGAAAACCAACTTATGCTTTCTTAAAGGGAAAGGTGAGTTGGGGTGCTGCATAAAACCAGAGATTGAAATGAGCACAGATAAAGTTCCTTAAGCCAAATATGGAATAGACAAGAGCTACTCCTTGCTCAACGAAATGGACTCAACACCCCATATTAAACGCCTAAGAATATACCTGAGTAGTAAGTATCTTAAAACCTATGGATTGCTATGTCTCCCAAAGAGAATCAAGCGTGTGTACAGCGGCATAAACGCAGCAGTGATAGGATTGGAGAGGTTCGGTGAGCAAATGAAGACGCTTTGAAGTCATATTGCATGGTACCCATTCCACGGGTCTGAACTCTCCAGGTTTAAGGTATTCTTCCTTCAGCTAAAACATGCATGTGGAACCCAGAGTATGATCAATCGTGTGAACGGGAGACGTGTTCAAATATGTCTCAGTTTTCCTCCCCTGGTACTCGGGTGCAACATTCCAGACGCTTTACTAACACTCTCCCCACTTGGAGAGTCAGCGCCTTTAACCTCCTGTTTGGCCCAGTTTGCAATTTCTGCGGAAGATGAACAGGAATAGGGAGAACCAATGAGAGACTAGCTGGAGGTGTCTCGATGGGCAAATTTAACTCTCATTTCCCACTAGGAAGAGGAAATAACCAAAGGCTCAGCGTGCCGTGCCGGAACCAGATTAGGGCCTGAAGCCATCCTGCGGTGTTGCAGCCAGCTCAAAAGAAAGCGAGTTGAAGAAAGGAGCTCAGGGGCACTGTAATTCACAAACCTGCAGAGTTATAAATGACAGCTATCGTCCAAAAATATACTGAAGTAAGGCTGCCAAGAGGACTTGAAAGCGGGGCAGAATTGCAGGAAACCGATTTCAGGAGGTAGACTGGAATTGCATTGAAAGCATAGGAAAAGAGGCAGAACGTCCACAATGATGCACTTGGCCAAAAAGGGCGTATGCGTTTTTTCCTGAATATATTCAGGAAAAAACGCATACGCCCTTTTTGGCCAACCAAGCAAGCTTGCAAAGGAAATCTGCACTACAATGAAGTCTCACTTCCCCCAGGTCAAAAGGGCCATCTGAAAATAGTGTAAAATCCAGAAAGGCAGGACAGGCCATGGAGAACTGGGAGCCTTGTTATGCTGATGGGCGGGATGTAAATTGCCAACAGACACTCGGGAGAAGTGTATGGTGTTTCCTGAAACATCTAGAAAACAAAGCAACAGAGCCTAGGGCACTTCCACTTATGGTCCTATAGCTTAGGGAAATTAAAATGAAAACGGCACAGCCACCCCAAAATTTGGGACGCCTCTGTTTACAAGAACCTCGTTTACAGTACAAGTTCAAAATTGCAGAAAGTGAAAAATGGATAAAGAAGTTGTGGTATTTACTTACAAAGCAATATCACTCAGCAATGAAATCTATGTCATCAGGCCCTTAGCAGCACAATGAGTGGATTCAGGTATGATGATTCTAACTGAAATAAGTCACACAGAAAAAGAAACATCATAAGATATCAGTAATACACGGAATGTAAACTTGGCTACGCAGGAACCGAATTACAGAACAGAACAGGGTCTCAAATTTAGAAAACCAACTTATGCTTGCTTAAGGGGAAAGGTGAGTTGGGGTGCTGCATAAAACCAGAGATTGAAATGAGCACAGATAAAGTTCCTTAAGCCAAATATGGAATAGACAAGAGCTACTCCTTGCTCAACGAAATGGACTCAACACCGCATATTAAACGCCTAAGAATGTACCTGACTAGTAAGTATCTTAAAACCTATGGATTGCTATGTCTCTGAAAGAGAATCAAGCATGTGTACAGGAATTGGGGAGGTTCGGTGAGCAAATGAAGACCCTTTGAAGTCATAATGCATGGTACCCATTCCACGGGTTTCAACTACCCAGTTTTAAGATATTCTTCCTTCAGCTAAAATATGCATGTGGAACCTAGAGTATGATCAACCATGTGATCGGGAGACATGTTAAAATATGTCTCAGTTTTCGTACCCTGGTACTCGGGTGCAACATTCCAGACGCTTTACTAGCACTCTCCCGACTTGGAGAGTCAGCCCCTTTAACCTCCTGTTTGGCCCAGTTTGCAATTTCTGCGGAAGATGAACAGGAATAGCGAGAACCAATGAGAGACTAGCTGGAGGTGTCTGGACGGGCAAATTTAACTCTCATTTCCCACCAGGAAGAGGAAATAACCAAAGGCTCAGCGTGCCGTGCCAGAACCAGATTAGGGCCTGAAGACATCCTGCGGTGTTGCGGCCAGATCAAAAGAAAGAGAGTTGAAGAAAGGAGCTCAGGGGCACTGTAATTCACAAACCTGCAGAGTTATAAATGACAGCTATCGTCCAAAAATATACTGAAGTAAGGCTGCCAAGAGGACTTGAAAGCGGGGCAGAATTGCAGGAAACCGATTTCAGGAGGTAGACTGGAATTGCATTGAAAGCATAGGAAAAGAGGCAGAACGTCCACAATGATGCACTTGACCAAAAAGGGCGTATGCGTTTTTTCCTGAATATATTCAGGAAAAAACGCATACGCACTTTTTGGCCAACCAAGCAAGCTTGCTAAGGAAATCTGCACTACAATGAAGTCTCACTTCCCCCCGGTCAAAAGGGCCACCTGAAAAAAGTGTAAAATCCAGAAAGGCAGGACAGGCCATGGAGACCTGGGAGCCTTGTTATGCTGATGGGCGGGATGTAAATTGCCAACAGACACTTGGGAGAAGTGTATGGTGTTTCCTGAAACATCTAAAAAACAAAGCAACAGAGCCTAGGGCACTTCCACTTATGGTCCTATAGCTTAGGGAAATTAAAATCAAAAAGACACAGCCACCCCAAAGTTTGGGACGCCTCTGTTTACAAGAACCTCGTTTACCGTACAAGTTCAATATCACAGAAAGTGAAAAATGGATAAAGAACTTGTGGTACTTACGTACAATGCAGTATCACTCAGCAATGAAATCTATGTCATCAGGCCCTTAGCAGCACAATGAGTGGATTCAGGTATGATGATTCTAACTGAAATAAGTCACACAGGAAAAGAAACATCATAAGATATCAGTAATACACGGAATGTAAACTTGGCTACACAGGAACTGAATTCCAAAACAGAAAAGGGTCTCAAATTTAGAAAACCAACTTATGCTTGCTTAAGGGTAAAGGTGAGTTGGGGTGCTGCATAAAACCAGAGATTGAAATGAGCACAGATAAAGTTCCTTAAGCCAAATGTGGAATAGACAAGAGCCAGTCCTTGCTCAAAGAAATGAACTCAAAACCCCATATTAAACGCCTAAGAATGTACCTGACTAGTAAGTATCTTAAAACCTATGGATTGCTATGTCTCCAAAAGAGAATCAAGCGTGTGTACAGGGGCATAAACGCAGCAGTGATAGGATTGGAGAGGTTCGGTGAGCAAATGAAGACCCTTTGAAGTCATATTGCATGGTACCCATTCCACTGGTCTCAACTCTCCAGGTTAAAGTATTCTTCCTTCAGCTAAAACATGCATGTGGAACCCAGAGTATGATCAACCGTGTGAACGGGAGACGTGTACAAATATGTCTCAGTTTTCGTACCTGGTACTCGGGTGCAACATTCCAGACGCTTTACTAACACTCTCCCCACTTGGAGAGTCAGTCCCTTTAACCTCCTGTTTGGCCCAGTTTGCAATTTCTGCGGAAGATGAACAGGAATAGCGAGAACCAATGAGAGACTAGCTGGAGGTGTCTGGACGGGCAAATTTCACTCTCATTTCCCACCAGGAAGAGGAATTAACCAAAGGCTCAGCATGCCAGGCCGGAACCAGATTAGGGCCTGAAGCCATACTGCGGTGTTGCGGCCAGGTCACAAGAAAGCGAGTTGAAGAAAGGAGCTCAGGGGCACTGTAATGCACAACCCTGCAGAGTTATAAATGACAGATATCGTCCAAAAATATACTGAAGTAAGGCTGCCAAGAGGACTTGAAAGCGGGGCAGAATTGCAGGAAACCGATTTCAGGAGGTAGACTGGAATTGCATTGAAAGCATAGGAAAAGAGGCAGAAAGTCCACAATGATGCACTTGGCCAAAAATGGCGTATGCGTTTTTTCCTGAATATATTCAGGAAAAAACGCATACGCCCTTTTTGGCCAACCAAGCAAGCTTGCAAAGGAAATCTGCACTACAATGAAGTCTCACTTCCCCCCGGTCAAAAAGGCCATCTGAAAAAAGTGTAAAATCCAGAAAGGCAGGACAGGCCATGGAGAACTGGGAGCCTTGTTATGCTGATGGGTGGGATGTAAATTGCCAACAGACACTCGGGACAAGTGTATGGTGTTTCCTGAAACACCTAAGAAACAAAGCAACAGAGCCTAGGGCACGTCCACTTATGGTCCTATAGCTTAGGGAAATTAAAATCAAAAAGACACAGCCACCCCAAAGTTTGGGACGCCTGTTTACAAGAACCTCGTTTACAGTACAAGTTCAACATCGCAGAAAGTGACAGATGGATAAAGAAGTTGTGGTATTTACTTACAAAGCAATATCACTCAGCAATGAAATCTATGTCATCAGGCCCTTAGCAGCACAATGAGTGGATTCAGGTATGATGATTCTAACTGAAATAAGTCACACAGAAAAAGAAACATCATAAGATATCAGTAATACACGGAATGTAAACTTGGCTACACAGGAACTGAATTACAGAACAGAACAGGGTCTCAAATTTAGAAAACCAACTTATGCTTGCTTAAGGGTAAAGGTGAGTTGGGGTGCTGCATAAAACCAGAGATTGAAATGAGCACAGACAAAGTTCCTTAAGCCAAATATGGAATAGACAAGAGCTACTCCTTGCTCAACGAAATGGACTCAACACCCCATACTAAACGCCTAAGAATGTACCTGACTAGTAAGTATCTTAAAACCTATGGATTGCTATGTCTCTGAAAGAGAATCAAGCATGTGTACAGGGGCATAAACGCCGCAGTGATAGGATTGGAGAGGTTTGGTGAGCAAATGAAGACCCTTTGAAGTCATATTGCATGGTACCCATTCCACGGGTTTCAACTACCCAGGTTTAAGGTATTCTTCCTTCAGCTAAAACATGCATGTGGAACCTAGAGTATGATCAACCATGTGATCGGGAGACGTGTTCAAATATGTCTCAGTTTTCGTACCCTGGTACTCGGGTGCAACATTCCAGACGCTTCACTAACACTCTCCCGACTTGGAGAGTCAGTCCCTTTAACCTCCTGTTTGGCCCAGTTTGCAATTTCTGCGGAAGATGAACAGGAATAGCGAGAACCAATGAGAGACTAGCTGGAGGTGTCTGGACGGGCAAATTTAACTCTCATTTCCCACCAGGAAGAGGAAATAACCAAAAGCTCAGCGTGCCGTGCCGGAACCAGATTAGGGCCTGAAGCCATCCTGCGGTGTTGCGGCCAGCTCACAAGAAAGCGAGTTGAAGAAAGGAGCTCAGGGGCACTGTAATTCACAAACCTGCAGAGTTATAAATGACAGCTATCGTCCAAAAATATACTGAAGTAAGGCTGCCAAGAGGACTTGAAAGCGGGGCAGAATTGCAGGAAACCGATTTCAGGAGGTAGACTGGAATTGCATTGAAAGCATAGGAAAAGAGACAGAACGTCCACAATGATGCACTTGGCCAAAAAGGGCGTATGCGTTTTTTCCTGAATATATTCAGGAAAAAACGCATACGCCCTTTTTGGCCAACCAAGCAAACTTGCAAAGGAAATCTGCACTACAATGAAGTCTCACTTCCCCCCGGTCAAAAGGGCCATCTGAAAAAAGTGTAAAATCCAGAAAGGCAGGACAGGCCATGGAGAACTGGGAGCCTTGTTATGCTGATGGGCGGGATGTAAATTGCCAACAGACACTCGGGAGAAGTGTATGGTGTTTCCTGAAACATCTAAAAAACAAAGCAACAGAGCCTAGGGCACTTCCACTTATGGTCCTATAGCTTAGGGAAATTAAAATCAAAAAGACACAGCCACCCCAAAGTTTGGGACGCCTCTGTTTACAAGAACCTCGTTTACCGTACAAGTTCAATATCACAGAAGGTGAAAAATGGATAAAGAACTTGTGGTACTTACGTACAATGCAGTATCACTCAGCAATGAAATCTATGTCATCAGGCCCATAGCAGCATAATGAGTGGATTCAGGTACAATGATTCTAACTGAAATAAGTCACACAGAAAAAGAAACATCATAAGATATCAGTAATACACGGAATGTAAACTTGGCTACACAGGAACTGAATTCCAAAACAGAACAGGGTCTCAAATTTAGAAAACCAACTTATGCTTGATTAAGGGGAAAGGTGAGTTGGGGTCCTGCATAAAACCAGAGATTCAAATGAGCACAGATAAAGTTCCTTAAGCCAAATATGGAATAGACAAGAACTACTCCTTGCTCAATGAAATGGACTCAACACCCCATATTAAACGCCTAAGAATGTACCTGACTAGTAAGTATCTTAAAACCTATGGATTGCTATGTCTCCAAAAGAGAATCAAGCGTGTGTACAGGGGCATAAACGCAGCAGTGATAGGATTGGAGAGGTTCGGTGAGCAAATGAAGACCCTTTGAAGTCATATTGCATGGTACCCATTCCACGGGTCTGAACTCTCCAGGTTTAAGGTATTCTTCCTTCAGCTAAAACATGCATGTGGAACCCAGAGTATGATCAACCGTGTGAACGGGAGACGTGTTCAAATATGTCTCAGTTTTCGTACCTGGTACTCGGGTGCAACATTCCAGATGCTTTACTAACACTCTCCCCACTTGGAGAGTCAGCGCCTTTAACCTCCTGTTTGGCCCAGTTTGCAATTTCTGCGGAAGATGAACAGGAATAGGGAGAACCAATGAGAGACTAGCTGGAGGTGTCTGGATGGGCAAATTTAACTCTCATTTCCCACCAGGAAGAGGAAATAACCAAAGGCACAGCGTGCCGTGCCAGAACCAGATTAGGGCCTGAAGCCATCCTGCGGTGTTGCGGCCAGGTCACAAGAAAGCGAGTTGAAGAAAGGAGCTCAGGGGCACTGTAATTCACAAACCTGCAGAGTTATAAATGACAGCTATTGTCCAAAAATATACTGAAGTAAGGCTGCCAAGAGGACTTGAAAGCGGGGCAGAATTGCAGGAAACCGATTTCAGGAGGTAGACTGGAATTGCATTGAAAGCATAGGAAAAGAGGCAGAACGTCCACAATGATGCACTTGGCCAAAAATGGCGTATGCGTTTTTTCCTGAATATATTCAGGAAAAAACGCATACGCCCTTTTTGGCCAACCAAGCAAGCTTGCAAAGGAAATCTGCACTACAATGAAGTCTCACTTCCCCCCGGTCAAAAAGGCCATCTGAAAAAAGTGTAAAATCCAGAAAGGCAGGACAGGCCATGGAGAACTGGGAGCCTTGTTATGCTGATGGGTGGGATGTAAATTGCCAACAGACACTCGGGACAAGTGTATGGTGTTTCCTGAAACACCTAAGAAACAAAGCAACAGAGCCTAGGGCACGTCCACTTATGGTCCTATAGCTTAGGGAAATTAAAATCAAAAAGACACAGCCACCCCAAAGTTTGGGACGCCTCTGTTTACAAGAACCTCGTTTACAGTACAAGTTCAACATCGCAGAAAGTGACAGATGGATAAAGAAGTTGTGGTATTTACTTACAAAGCAATATCACTCAGCAATGAAATCTATGTCATCAGGCCCTTAGCAGCACAATGAGTGGATTCAGGTATGATGATTCTAACTGAAATAAGTCACACAGAAAAAGAAACATCATAAGATATCAGTAATACACGGAATGTAAACTTGGCTACACAGGAACTGAATTACAGAACAGAACAGGGTCTCAAATTTAGAAAACCAACTTATGCTTGCTTAAGGGTAAAGGTGAGTTGGGGTGCTGCATAAAACCAGAGATTGAAATGAGCACAGACAAAGTTCCTTAAGCCAAATATGGAATAGACAAGAGCTACTCCTTGCTCAACGAAATGGACTCAACACCCCATATTAAACGCCTAAGAATGTACCTGACTAGTAAGTATCTTAAAACCTATGGATTGCTATGTCTCTGAAAGAGAATCAAGCATGTGTACAGGGGCATAAACGCCGCAGTGATAGGATTGGAGAGGTTTGGTGAGCAAATGAAGACCCTTTGAAGTCATATTGCATGGTACCCATTCCACGGGTTTCAACTACCCAGGTTTAAGGTATTCTTCCTTCAGCTAAAACATGCATGTGGAACCTAGAGTATGATCAACCATGTGATAGGGAGACGTGTTCAAATATGTCTCAGTTTTCGTACCCTGGTACTCGGGTGCAACATTCCAGACACTTTACTAACACTCTCCCGACTTGGAGAGTCAGTCCCTTTAACCTCCTGTTTGGCCCAGTTTGCAATTTCTGCGGAAGATGAACAGGAATAGCGAGAACCAATGAGAGACTAGCTGGAGGTGTCTGGACGGGCAAATTTAACTCTCATTTCCCACCAGGAAGAGGAATTAACCAAAGGCTCAGCGTGCCGTGCCGGAACCAGATTAGGGCCTGAAGCCATCCTGCGGTGTTGCGGCCAGGTCACAAGAAAGCGAGTTGAAGAAAGGAGCTCAGGGGCACTGTAATTCACAAACCTGCAGAGTTATAAATGACAGCTATCGTCCAAAAATATACTAAAGTAAGGCTGCCAAGAGGACTTGAAAGCGGGGCAGAATTGCAGGAAACCGATTTCAGGAGGTAGACTGGAATTGCATTGAAAGCACAGGAAAAGAGGCAGAACGTCCACAATGATGCACTTGGCCAAAAAGGGCGTATGCGTTTTTTCCTGAATATATTCAGGAAAAAACGCATACGCCCTTTTTGGCCAACCAAGCAAACTTGCAAAGGAAATCTGCACTACAATGAAGTCTCACTTCCCCCCGGTCAAAAGGGCCATCTGAAAAAAGTGTAAAATCCAGAAAGGCAGGACAGGCCATGGAGAACTGGGAGCCTTGTTATGCTGATGGGCGGGATGTAAATTGCCAACAGACACTCGGGAGAAGTGTATGGTGTTTCCTGAAACATCTAAAAAACAAAGCAACAGAGCCTAGGGCAGTTCGACTTATGGTCCTATAGATTAGGGAAATTAAAATCAAAAAGACACAGCCACCCCAATGTTTGGGACGCCTCTGTTTACAAGAACCTCGTTTACAGTACAAGTTCAATATCACAGAAAGTGAAAAATGGATAAAGAACTTGTGGTTATACGTACAATGCAGTATCACTCAGCAATGAAATCTATGTCATCAGGCCCGTAGCAGCATAATGAGTGGATTCAGGTACGATGATTCTAACTGAAATAAGTCACACAGAAAAAGAAACATCATAAGATATCACTAATACACGGAATGTAAACTTGGCTACACAGGAACTAAATTCCAAAACAGAACAGGGTCTCAAATTTAGAAAACCAACATATGCTTTCTTAAGGGGAAAGGTGAGTTGGGGTGCTGCATAAAACCAGAGATTGAAATGAGCACAGATAAAGTTCCTTAAGCCAAATATGGAATAGACAAGAGCTACTCCTTGCTCAACGAAATGGACTCAACACCCCATATTAAACGCCTAAGAATATACCTGAGTAGTAAGTATCTTAAAACCTATGGATTGCTATGTCTCCAAAAGAGAATCAAGCGTGTGTACAGCGGCATAAACGCAGCAGTGATAGGATTGGAGAGGTTCGGTGAGCAAATGAAGACGCTTTGAAGTCATATTGCATGGTACCCATTCCACGGGTCTGAACTCTCCAGGTTTAAGGTATTCTTCCTTCAGCTAAAACATGCATGTGGAACCCAGAGTATGATCAATCGTGTGAACGGGAGACGTGTTCAAATATGTCTCAGTTTTCCTCCCCTGGTACTCGGGTGCAACATTCCAGACGCTTTACTAACACTCTCCCCACTTGGAGAGTCAGCGCCTTTAACCTCCTGTTTGGCCCAGTTTGCAATTTCTGCGGAATATGAACAGGAATAGGGAGAACCAATGAGAGACTAGCTGGAGGTGTCTCGATGGGCAAATTTAACTCTCATTTCCCACTAGGAAGAGGAAATAACCAAAGGCTCAGCGTGCCGTGCCGGAACCAGATTAGGGCCTGAAGCCATCCTGCGGTGTTGCAGCCAGCTCAAAAGAAAGCGAGTTGAAGAAAGGAGCTCAGGGGCACTGTAATTCACAAACCTGCAGAGTTATAAATGACAGCTATCGTCCAAAAATATACTGAAGTAAGGCTGCCAAGAGGACTTGAAAGCGGGGCAGAATTGCAGGAAACTGATTTCAGGAGGTAGACTGGAATTGCATTGAAAGCATAGGAAAAGAGGCAGAACGTCCACAATGATGCACTTGGCCAAAAAGGGCGTATGCGTTTTTTCCTGAATATATTCAGGAAAAAACGCATACGCCCTTTTTGGCCAACCAAGCAAGCTTGCAAAGGAAATCTGCACTACAATGAAGTCTCACTTCCCCCAGGTCAAAAGGGCCATCTGAAAATAGTGTAAAATCCAGAAAGGCAGGACAGGCCATGGAGAACTGGGAGCCTTGTTATGCTGATGGGCGGGATGTAAATTGCCAACAGACACTCGGGAGAAGTGTATGGTGTTTCCTGAAACATCTAAAAAACAAAGCAACAGAGCCTAGGGCACTTCCACTTATGGTCCTATAGCTTAGGGAAATTAAAATGAAAACGGCACAGCCACCCCAAAATTTGGGACGCCTCTGTTTACAAGAACCTCGTTTACAGTACAAGTTCAAAATCGCAGAAAGTGAAAAATGGATAAAGAAGTTGTGGTATTTACTTACAAAGCAATATCACTCAGCAATGAAATCTATGTCATCAGGCCCTTAGCAGCACAATGAGTGGATTCAGGTATGATGATTCTAACTGAAATAAGTCACACAGAAAAAGAAACATCATAAGATATCAGTAATACACGGAATGTAAACTTGGCTACGCAGGAACTGAATTACAGAACAGAACAGGGTCTCAAATTTAGAAAACCAACTTATGCTTGCTTAAGGGGAAAGGTGAGTTGGGGTGCTGCATAAAACCAGAGATTGAAATGAGCACAGATAAAGTTCCTTAAGCCAATATGGAATAGACAAGAGCTACTCCTTGCTCAACGAAATGGACTCAACACCGCATATTAAACGCCTAAGAATGTACCTGACTAGTAAGTATCTTAAAACCTATGGATTGCTATGTCTCTGAAAGAGAATCAAGCATGTGTACAGGAATTGGAGAGGTTCGGTGAGCAAATGAAGACCCTTTGAAGTCATAATGCATGGTACCCATTCCACGGGTTTCAACTACCCAGTTTTAAGATATTCTTCCTTCAGCTAAAATATGCATGTGGAACCTAGAGTATGATCAACCATGTGATCGGGAGACATGTTAAAATATGTCTCAGTTTTCGTACCCTGGTACTCGGGTGCAACATTCCAGACGCTTTACTAGCACTCTCCCGACTTGGAGAGTCAGCCCCTTTAACCTCCTGTTTGGCCCAGTTTGCAATTTCTGCGGAAGATGAACAGGAATAGCGAGAACCAATGAGAGACTAGCTGGAGGTGTCTGGACGGGCAAATTTAACTCTCATTTCCCACCAGGAAGAGGAAATAACCAAAGGCTCAGCGTGCCGTGCCAGAACCAGATTAGGGCCTGAAGACATCCTGCGGTGTTGCGGCCAGATCAAAAGAAAGAGAGTTGAAGAAAGGAGCTCAGGGGCACTGTAATTCACAAACCTGCAGAGTTATAAATGACAGCTATCGTCCAAAAATATACTGAAGTAAGGCTGCCAAGAGGACTTGAAAGCGGGGCAGAATTGCAGGAAACCGATTTCAGGAGGTAGACTGGAATTGCATTGAAAGCATAGGAAAAGAGGCAGAACGTCCACAATGATGCACTTGACCAAAAAGGGCGTATGCGTTTTTTCCTGAATATATTCAGGAAAAAACGCATACGCACTTTTTGGCCAACCAAGCAAGCTTGCTAAGGAAATCTGCACTACAATGAAGTCTCACTTCCCCCCGGTCAAAAGGGCCACCTGAAAAAAGTGTAAAATCCAGAAAGGCAGGACAGGCCATGGAGACCTGGGAGCCTTGTTATGCTGATGGGCGGGATGTAAATTGCCAACAGACACTTGGGAGAAGTGTATGGTGTTTCCTGAAACATCTAAAAATCAAAGCAACAGAGCCTAGGGCACTTCCACTTATGGTCCTATAGCTTAGGGAAATTAAAATCAAAAAGACACAGCCACCCCAAAGTTTGGGACGCCTCTGTTTACAAGAACCTCGTTTACCGTACAAGTTCAATATCACAGAAAGTGAAAAATGGATAAAGAACTTGTGGTACTTACGTACAATGCAGTATCACTCAGCAATGAAATCTATGTCATCAGGCCCTTAGCAGCACAATGAGTGGATTCAGGTATGATGATTCTAACTGAAATAAGTCACACAGGAAAAGAAACATCATAAGATATCAGTAATACACGGAATGTAAACTTGGCTACACAGGAACTGAATTCCAAAACAGAAAAGGGTCTCAAATTTAGAAAACCAACTTATGCTTGCTTAAGGGTAAAGGTGAGTTGGGGTGCTGCATAAAACCAGAGATTGAAATGAGCACAGATAAAGTTCCTTAAGCCAAATGTGGAATAGACAAGAGCCAGTCCTTGCTCAAAGAAATGAACTCAAAACCCCATATTAAACGCCTAAGAATGTACCTGACTAGTAAGTATCTTAAAACCTATGGATTGCTATGTCTCCAAAAGAGAATCAAGCGTGTGTACAGGGGCATAAACGCAGCAGTGATAGGATTGGAGAGGTTCGGTGAGCAAATGAAGACCCTTTGAAGTCATATTGCATGGTACCCATTCCACTGGTCTCAACTCTCCAGGTTAAAGTATTCTTCCTTCAGCTAAAACATGCATGTGGAACCCAGAGTATGATCAACCGTGTGAACGGGAGACGTGTACAAATATGTCTCAGTTTTCGTACCTAGTACTCGGGTGCAACATTCCAGACGCTTTACTAACACTCTCCCCACTTGGAGAGTCAGTCCCTTTAACCTCCTGTTTGGCCCAGTTTGCAATTTCTGCGGAAGATGAACAGGAATAGCGAGAACCAATGAGAGACTAGCTGGAGGTGTCTGGACGGGCAAATTTCACTCTCATTTCCCACCAGGAAGAGGAATTAACCAAAGGCTCAGCATGCCAGGCCGGAACCAGATTAGGGCCTGAAGCCATACTGCGGTGTTGCGGCCAGGTCACAAGAAAGCGAGTTGAAGAAAGGAGCTCAGGGGCACTGTAATGCACAACCCTGCAGAGTTATAAATGACAGATATCGTCCAAAAATATACTGAAGTAAGGCTGCCAAGAGGACTTGAAAGCGGGGCAGAATTGCAGGAAACCGATTTCAGGAGGTAGACTGGAATTGCATTGAAAGCATAGGAAAAGAGGCAGAACGTCCACAATGATGCACTTGGCCAAAAAGGGCGTATGCGTTTTTTCCTGAATATATTCAGGAAAAAACGCATACGCCCTTTTTGGCCAACCAAGCAAGCTTGCAAAGGAAATCTGCACTACAATGAAGTCTCACTTCCCCCAGGTCAAAAGGGCCATCTGAAAAAAGTGTAAAATCCAGAAAGGCAGGACAGGCCATGGAGAACTGGGAGCCTTGTTATGCTGATGGGCGGGATGTAAATTGCCAACAGACACTTGGGAGAAGTGTATGGTGTTTCCTGAAACATGTAAAAAACAAAGCAACAGAGCCTAGGGCACTTCCACTTATGGTCCTATAGCTTAGGGAAATTAAAATCAAAAAGACACAGCCACCCCAAAGTTTGGGACGCCTCTGTTTACAAGAACCTCGTTTACCGTACAAGTTCAATATCACAGAAGGTGAAAAATGGATAAAGAAGTTGTGTTATTTACTTACAAAGCAATATCACTCAGCAATGAAATCTATGTCATCAGGCCCTTACCAGCACAATGCGTGGATTCAGGTATGATGATTCTAACTGAAATAAGTCACACAGAAAAAGAAACATCATAAGATATCAGTAACACACGGAATGTAAACTTGGCTACACAGGAACTGAATTACAGAACAGAACAGGGTCTCAAATTTAGAAAACCAACTTATGCTTGCTTAAGGGGAAAGGTGAGTTGGGGTGCTGCATAAAACCAGAGATTGAAATGAGCACAGATAAGGTTCCTTAAGCCAAATATGGAATAGACAAGAGCTACTCCTTGCTCAACGAAATGGACTCAACACCGCATATTAAACGCCTAAGAATGTACCTGACTAGTAAGTATCTTAAAACCTATGGATTGCTATGTCTCCGAAAGAGAATCAAGCATGTGTACAGGGGCATAAACGCAGCAGTGATAGGATTGGAGAGGTTCGGTGAGCAAATGAAGACCCTTTGAAGTCATATTGCATGGTACCCATTCCACGGGTTTCAACTACCAAGGTTTAAGGTATTCTTCCTTCAGCTAAAACATGCATGTGGAACCCAGAGTATGATCAACCGTGTGAACAGGAGACGTGTTCAAATATGTCTCAGTTTTCCTCCCCTGGTACTCGGGTGCAACATTCCAGATGCTTTACTAACACTCTCCCCACTTGGAGAGTCAGCGCCTTTAACCTCCTGTTTGGCCCAGTTTGCAATTTCTGCGGAAGATGAACAGGAATAGGGAGAACCAATGAGAGACTAGCTGGAGGTGTCTGGATGGGCAAATTTAACTCTCATTTCCCACCAGGAAGAGGAAATAACCAAAGGCACAGCGTGCCGTGCCAGAACCAGATTAGGGCCTGAAGCCATCCTGCGGTGTTGCGGCCAGGTCACAAGAAAGCGAGTTGAAGAAAGGAGCTCAGGGGCACTGTAATTCACAAACCTGCAGAGTTATAAATGACAGCTATCGTCCAAAAATATACTGAAGTAAGGCTGCCAAGAGGACTTGAAAGCGGGGCAGAATTGCAGGAAACCGATTTCAGGAGGTAGACTGGAATTGCATTGAAAGCATAGGAAAAGAGGCAGAACGTCCACAATGATGCACTTGGCCAAAAAGGGCGTATGCATTTTTTCCTGAATATATTCAGGAAAAAACGCATACGCCCTTTTTGGCCAACCAAGCAAGCTTGCAAAGGAAATCTGCACTACAATGAAGTCTCACTTCCCCCCGGTTAAAAAGGCCATCTGAAAAATGTGTAAAATCCAGAAAGGCAGGACAGGCCATGGAGACCTGGGAGCCTTGTTATGCTGATGGGCGGGATGTAAATTGCCAACAGACACTCGGGAGAAGTGTATGGTGTTTCCTGAAACACCTAAGAAACAAACCAACAGAGCCTAGGGCACTTCCACTTATGGTCCTATAGCTTAGGGAAATTAAAATCAAAACGGCACAGCCACCCCAAAGTTTGGGACGCCTCTGTTTACAAGAACCTCGTTTACAGTACCAGTTCAACATCGCAGAAAGTGACAGATGGATAAAGAAGTTGTGGTATTTACTTACAAAGCAATATCACTCAGCAATGAAATCTATGTCATCAGGCCCTTAGCAGCACAATGAGTGGACTCAGGTACGATGATTCTAACTGAAATAAGTCACACAGAAAAAGAAACATCATAAGATATCAGTAATACACGGAATGTAAACTTGGCTACACAAGAACTGAATTACAGAACAGAACAGGGTCTCAAATTTAGAAAAGCAACTTATGCTTGCTTAAGGGGAAAGGTGAGTTGGGGTGCTGCATAAAACCAGAGATTGAAATGAGCACAGATAAAGTTCCTTAAGCCAAATATGGAATAGACAAGAGCTACTCCTTGCTCAACGAAATGGACTCAACACCCCATATTAAACGCCTAAGAATGTACCTGACTAGTAAGTATCTTAAAACCTATGGATTGCTATGTCTCCAAAAGAGAATCAAGCGTGTGTACAGGGGCATAAACGCAGCAGTGATAGGATTGGAGAGGTTCGGTGAGCAAATGAAGACCCTTTGAAGTCATATTGCATGGTACCCATTCCACTGGTCTCAACTCTCCAGGTTAAAGTATTCTTCCTTCAGCTAAAACATGCATGTGGAACCCAGAGTATGATCAACCGTGTGAACGGGAGACGTGTTCAAATATGTCTCAGTTTTCGTACCTGGTACTCGGGTGCAACATTCCAGACGCTTTACTAACACTCTCCCCACTTGGAGAGTCAGCGCCTTTAACCTCCTGTTTGGCCCAGTTTACAATTTCTGCGGAAGATGAACAGCAATAGGGAGAAACAATGAGAGACTAGCTGGAGGTGTCTGGACGGGCAAATTTAACTCTCATTTCCCACCAGGAAGAGGAATTAACCAAAGGCACAGCGTGCCGTGCCGGAACCAGATTAGGGCCTGAAGCCATCCTGCGATGTTGCAGCCAGCTCAAAAGAAAGCGAGTTGAAGAAAGGAGCTCAGGGGCACTGTAATTCACAAACCTGCAGAGTTATAAATGATAGCTATCGTCCAAAAATATACTGAAGTAAGGCTGCCAAGAGGACTTGAAAGCGGGGCAGAATTGCAGGAAACCGATTTCAGCAGGTAGACTGGAATTGCATTGAAAGCATAGGAAAAGAGACAGAACGTCCACAATGATGCACTTGGCCAAAAAGGGTGTATGCGTTTTTTCCTGAATATATTGAGGAAAAAACGCATACGCCCTTTTTGGCCAACCAAGCAAGCTTGCAAAGGAAATCTGCACTACAATGAAGTCTCACTTCCCCCCAGTCAAAAGGGCCATCTGAAAAAAGTGTAAAATCCAGAAAGGCAGGACAGGCCATGGAGAATTGGGAGCCTTGTTATGCTGATGAGCGGGATGTAAATTGCCAACAGACACTGGGGAGAAGTGTATGGTGTTTCCTGAAACATCTAAAAAACAAAGCAACAGAGCCTAGGGCACTTCCACTTATGGTCCTATAGATTAGGGAAATTAAAATCAAAAAGACACAGCCACCCCAATGTTTGGGACGCCTCTGTTAACAAGAACCTCGTTTACCGTACAAGTTCAATATCACAGAAAGTGAAAAATGGATAAAGAACTTGTGGTACTTACGTACAATGCAGTATCACT
This sequence comes from Stenella coeruleoalba, assembly GCF_951394435.1. Classification (NCBI taxonomy): domain Eukaryota; kingdom Metazoa; phylum Chordata; class Mammalia; order Artiodactyla; family Delphinidae; genus Stenella; species Stenella coeruleoalba. The sequence goes on along the minus strand of NW_027646154.1, from coordinate 195,107 downwards.
CAGCAATGAAATCTATGTCATTAGGCCCGTAGCAGCATAATGAGTGGATTCAGGTACGATGATTCTAACTGAAATAAGTCACACAGAAAAAGAAACATCATAAGATATCACTAATACACGGAATGTAAACTTGGCTACACAGGAACTGAATTCCAAAACAGAACAGGGTCTCAAATTTAGAAAACCAACTTATGCTTGCTTAAGGGGAAAGGTGAGTTGGGGTGCTGCATAAAACCAGAGATTGAAATGAGCACAGATAAAGTTCCTTAAGTCAAATAGGGAATAGACAAGAGCTACACCTTGCTCAACGAAATGGACTCAACACCCCATATTAAACGCCTAAGAATGTACCTGACTAGTAAGTATCTTAAAACCTATGGATTGCTATGTCTCTGAAAGAGAATCAAGCATGTGTACAGGGATTGGAGAGTTTCGGTGAGCCAATGAAGAACCTTTGAAGTCATACTGCATGGTACCCATTCCACGGGTTTCAACTACCCAGTTTTAAGATATTCTTCCTTCAGCTAAAACATGCATGTGGAACCTAGAGTATGATCAACCATGTGGTCGGGAGACATGTTCAAATATGTCTCAGTTTTCGTACCCTGGTACTCGGGTGCAACATTCCAGACACTTTACTAGCACTCTCCCGACTTGGAGAGTCAGCCCCTTTAACCTCCTGTTTGGCCCAGTTTGCAATTTCTGCGGAAGATGAACAGGAATAGCGAGAACCAATGAGAGACTAGCTGGAGGTGTCTGGACCGGCAAATTTAACTCTCATTTCCCACCAGGAAGAGGAAATAACCAAAGGCTCAGCGTGCCGTGCCGGAACCAGATTAGGGCCTGAAGCCATCCTGCGGTGTTGCGGCCAGCTCAAAAGAAAGCGAGTTGAAGAAAGGAGCTCAGGGGCACTGTAATTCACAAACCTGCAGAGTTATAAATGACAGCTATCGTCCAAAAATATACTGAAGTAAGGCTGCCAAGAGGACTTGAAAGCGGGGCAGAATTGCAGGAAACTGATTTCAGGAGGTAGACTGGAATTGCATTGAAAGCATAGGAAAAGAGGCAGAACGTCCACAATGATGCACTTGGCCAAAAAGGGCGTATGCGTTTTTTCCTGAATATATTCACGAAAAAACGCATACGCACTTTTTGGCCAAACAAGCAAGCTTGCTAAGGAAATCTGCACTACAATGAAGTCTCACTTCCCCACAGTCAAAAGGGCCACCTGATAAAAGTGTAAAATCCAGAAAGGCAGGACAGGCCATGGAGACCTGGGAGCCTTGTTATGCTGATGGGCGGGATGTAAATTGCCAACAGACACTCGGAAGAAGTGTATGGTGTTTCCTGAAACATCTAAAAAACAAAGCAACAGAGCCTAGGGCACTTCCACTTATGGTCCTATAGCTTAGGGAAATTAAAATCAAAAAGACACAGCCACCCCAAAGTTTGGGACGCCTCTGTTTACAAGATCCTCGTTTACTGTACAAGTTCAATATCACAGAAAGTGAAAAATGGATAAAGAACTTGTGGTACTTACGTACAATGCAGTATCACTCAGCAATGAAATCTATGTCATCAGGCCCTTAGCAGCACAATGAGTGGATTCAGGTACGATGATTCTAACTGAAATAAGTCACACAGAAAAAGAAACATCATAAGATATCAGTAATACACGGAATGTAAACTTGGCTACACAGGAACTGAATTCCAAAACAGAACAGGGTCTCAAATTTAGAAAACCAACTTATGCTTGCTTAAGGGTAAAGGTGAGTTGGGGTGCTGCATAAAGCCAGAGATTGAAATGAGCACGGATAAAGTTCTTTAAGCCAAATGTGGAATAGACAAGAGCCAGTCCTTGCTCAACGAAATGGACTCAAAACCCCATATTAAACGCCTAAGAATGTACCTGACTAGTAAGTATCTTAAAACCTATGGATTGCTATGTCTCCAAAAGAGAATCAAGCGTGTGTACAGGGGCATAAACGCAGCAGTGATAGGATTGGAGAGGTTCGGTGAGCAAATGAAGACCCTTTGAAGTCATATTGCATGGTACCCATTCCACTGGACTCAACTCTCCAGGTTAAAGTATTCTTCCTTCAGCTAAAACATGCATGTGGAACCCAGAGTATGATCAACCGTGTGAACGGGAGACGTGTTCAAATATGTCTCAGTTTTCGTACCTGGTACTCGGGTGCAACATTCCAGACGCTTTACTAACACTCTCCCCACTTGGAGAGTCAGCGCCTTTAACCTCCTGTTTGGCCCAGTTTGCAATTTCTGCGGAAGATGAACAGGAATAGCGAGAACCAATGAGAGACTAGCTGGAGGTGTCTGGACGGGCAAATTTAACTCTCATTTCCCACCAGGAAGAGGAAATAACCAAAGGCTCAGCGTGCCGTGCCGGAACAAGATTAGGTCCTGAAGCCATCCTGCGGTGTTGCGGCCAGCTCAAAAGAAAGCGAGTTGAAGAAAGGAGCTCAGGGGCACTGTAATTCACAATCCTGCAGAGTTATAAATGACAGCTATCGTCCAAAAATATACTGAAGTAAGGCTGCCAAGAGGACTTGAAAGCAGGGCAGAATTGCAGGAAACCGATTTCAGGAGGTAGACTGGAATTGCATTGAAAGCATAGGAAAAGAGGCAGAACGTCCACAATGATGCACTTGGCCCAAAAGTGCGTATGCGTTTTTTCCTGAATATATTCAGGAAAAAACGCATAAGCTCTTTTTGGCCAACCAAGCAAGCTTGCAAAGGAAATCTGCACTACAATGAAGTCTCACTTCTCCCCGGTCAAAAGGGCCATCTGAAAAAAGTGTAAAATCCAGAAAGGCAGGACAGGCCATGGAGAACTGGGAGCCTTGTTATGCTGATGGGGGAGATGTAAATTGCCAACAGACACTCGGGAGAAGTGTATGGTGTTTCCTGAAACATCTAAAAAACAAAGCAACAGAGCCTAGGGCACTTCCAGGTATGGTCGTATAGCTTAGGGAAATTAAAATCAAAAAGACACAGTCACCCCAAAGTTTGGGACACCTCTGTTTACAAGAACCTCATTTACAGTACAAGTTCAACATCGCAGAAAGTGAAAAATGGATAAAGAAGTTGTGGTATTTACTTACAAAGCAATATCACACAGCAATGAAATCTATGTCATCAGGCCCGTAGCAGCACAATGAGTGGATTCAGGTATGATGATTCTAACTGAAATAAGTCACACAGAAAAAGAAACATCATAAAATATCAGTAATACACGGAATGTAAACTTGGATACACAGGAACTGAATTACAGAACAGAACAGGGTCTCAAATTTAGAAAACCAACTTATGCTTGCTTAAGGGTAAAGGTGAGTTGGGGTGCTGCATAAAACCAGAGATTGAAATGAGCACAGATAAAGTTCCTTAAGCCAAATATGGAATAGACAAGAGCTACTCCTTGCTCAACGAAATGGACTCAACACCGCATATTAAACGCCTAAGTATGTACCTGACTTGTAAGTATCATAAAACCTATGGATTGCTATGTCTCCAAAAGAGAATGAAGCGTGTGTACAGGGGCATAAACGCAGCAGTGATAGGATTGGAGAGGTTTGGTGAGCAAATGAAGACCCTTTGAAGTCATATTGCATGGTACCCATTCCACGTGTTTCAACTACCCAGGTTTAAGGTATTCTTCCTTCAGCTAAAACATGCATGTGGAACCCAGAGTATGATCAACCATTTGATCGGGAGACGTGTTCAAATATGTCTCAGGTTTCGTACCCTGGTACTCGGGTGCAACATTCCAGACGCTTTACTAACACTCTCCCGACTTGGAGAGTCAGTCCCTTTAACCTTCTGTTTGGCCCAGTTTGCAATTTCTGCGGAACATGAACAGGAATAGTGAGAACCAATGAGAGACTAGCTGGAGGTGTCTGGACGGGCAAATTGAACTCTCATTTCCCACCAGGAAGAGGAATTAACCAAAGGCTCAGCGTGCTGTGCCGGAACCAGATTAGGGCCTGAAGCCATCCTGCGGTGTTGCGGCCAGCTCACAAGAAAGCGAGTTGAAGAAAGGAGCTCAGGGGCACTGTAATTCACAAACCTGCAGAGTTATAAATGACAGCTATCGTCCAAAAATATACTGAAGTAAGGCTGCCAAGAGGACTTGAAAGCAGGGCAGAATTGCAGGAAACCGATTTCAGGAGGTAGACTGGAATTGCATTGAAAGCATAGGAAAAGAGGCAGAACGTCCACAATGATGCACTTGGCCAAAAAGGGCGTATGCGTTTTTTCCTGAATATATTCAGGAAAAAAGGCATACGCCCTTTTTGGCCAACCAAGCAAACTTCAAAGGAAATCTGCACTACAATGAAGTCTCACTTCCCCCCGGTCAAAAGGGCCATCTGAAAAAAGTGTAAAATCCAGAAAGGCAGGACAGGCCATGGAGAACTGGGAGCCTTGTTATGCTGATGGGCGGGATGTAAATTGCCAACAGCCACTGGGGAGAAGTGTATGGTGTTTCCTGAAACATCTAAAAAACAAAGCAACAGAGCCTAGGGCACTTCCACTTATGGTCCTATAGCTTAGGGAAATTAAAATCAAAAAGACACAGCCACCCCAAAGTTTGGGACGCCTCTGTTTACAAATACCTCGTTTACTGTACAAGTTCAATATCACAGAAGGTGAAAAATGGATAAAGAAGTTGTGTTATTTACTTACAAAGCAATATCACTCAGCAATGAAATCAATGTCATCAGGCCCTTAGCAGCACAATGAGTGGATTCAGGTATGATGATTCTAACTGAAATAAGTCACACAGAAAAAGAAACATCATAAGATATCACTAATACACGGAATGTAAACTTGGATACACAGGATCTGAATTACAGAACAGAACAGGGTCTCAAATTTAGAAAACCAACTTATGCTTGCTTAAGGGGAAAGGTGAGTTGGGGTGCTGCATAAAACCAGAGATTGAAATGAGCACAGATAAAGTTCCTTAAGCCAAATATGGAATAGACCAGAGCTACTCCTTGCTCAACGAAATGGACTCAACACCGCATATTAAACGCCTAAGAATGTACCTGACTTGTAAGTATCATAAAACCTATGGATTGCTATGTCTCCAAAAGAGAATGAAGCGTGTGTACAGGGGCATAAATGCAGCAGTGATAGGATTGGAGAGGTTCGGTGAGCAAATGAAGACCCTTTGAAGTCATATTGCATGGTACCCTTTCCACGTGTTTCAACTACCCAGGTTTAAGGTATTCTTCCTTCAGCTAAAACATGCATGTGGAACCCAGAGTATGATCAACCGTGTGAATGGGAGACGTGTTCAAATATGTCTCAGGTTTCGTACCCTGGTACTCGGGTGCAACATTCCAGACGCTTTACTAACACTCTCCCGACTTGGAGAGTCAGTCCCTTTAACCTCCTGTTTGGCCCAGTTTGCAATTTCTGTGGAACATGAACAGGAATAGTGAGAACCAATGAGAGACTAGCTGGAGGTGTCTGGACGGGCAAATTGAACTCTCATTTCCCACCAGGAAGAGGAATTAACCAAAGGCTCAGCGTGCTGTGCCGGAACCATATTAGGGCCTGAAGCCATCCTGCGGTGTTGCGGCCAGCTCACAAGAAAGCGAGTTGAAGAAAGGAGCTCAGGGGCACTGTAATTCACAAACCTGCAGAGTTATAAATGACAGCTATCGTCCAAAAATATACTGAAGTAAGGCTGCCAAGAGGACTTGAAAGCAGGGCAGAATTGCAGGAAACCGATTTCAGGAGGTAGACTGGAATTGCATTGAAAGCATAGGAAAAGAGGCAGAACGTCCACAATGATGCACTTGGCCAAAAAGGGCGTATGCGTTTTTTCCTGAATATATTCAGGAAAAAACGCATACGCCCTTTTTGGCCAACCAAGCAAACTTGCAAAGGAAATCTACACTACAATGAAGTCTCACTTCCCCCCGGTCAAAAGGGCCACCTGAAAAAAGTGTAAAATCCAGAAAGGCAGGACAGGCCATGGAGACCTGGGAGCCTTGTTATGCTGATGGGCGGGATGTAAATTGCCAACAGCCACTGGGGAGAAGTGTATGGTGTTTCCTGAAACATCTAAAAAACAAAGCAACAGAGCCTAGGGCACTTCCACTTATGGTCCTATAGCTTAGGGAAATTAAAATCAAAAAGACACAGCCACCCCAAAGTTTGGGACGCCTCTGTTTACAAGAACCTCGTTTACCGTACAAGTTCAGTATCGCAGAAAGTGAAAAATGGATAAAGAAGTTGTGGTACTTCCGTACAATGCAATATCACTCATCAATGAAATCTATGTCATCAGGCCCGTGGCAGCATAATGAGTGGATTCAGGTATGATGATTCTAACTGAAATAAGTCACACAGAAAAAGAAACATCATAAGATATCACTAATACATGGAATGTAAACTTGGCTACACAGGTACTGAATTACAAATCAGAACAGGGTCTCAAATTTAGAAAACCAACTTATGCTTGCTTAAGGGTAAAGGTGAGTTTCGGTGCTGCATAAAACCAGAGATTGAAATGAGCACAGATAAAGTTCCTTAAGCCTAATATGTAACATAAAAGAGCTACTCCTTGCTCAACGAAATGGACTCAACACCCCATATTAAACACCTAAGTATATACCTGACTAGTAAGAATCTTAAAACCTATCGATTTATATGTCTCCAAAAGAGAATCAAGCGTGTGTACAGTGGCATAAATGCAGCAGTGATAGGATTTTGAGGTTCGGTGAGCAAATGCAGACCCTTTGAAGTCATATTGCATGGTACCCATTCCATGGGTCTCAACTCTCCAGGTTTAAGGGATTCTTCCTTCAGCTAAACCATGCATGTGGAACCCAGAGTATGATCCAACATGTGATCGGGAAACGTGTTCAAATGCGTCTCAGTTTTTGTCCCCTGGTACTCGGGTGCAACATTCCAGACACTTTACTAACACTCTTCCCACTTGGAGAGTCAGTGCCTTTAACCTCCTGTTTGGGCCAGTGTACAATTTCTGCGGAAATTGAACAGGAATAGGGAGAACCAATGAGAGACTAGCTGGAGGTGTCTGGACGGGCAAATTTAACTCTCATTTCCCACCAGGAAGACGAATGAACCAAAGGCTCCGCATGCCGTGCTGGAACTAGATTAGGGCCTGAAGCCATCCTGCAGTTTTGCGGCCAGCTCACAAGAAATCGAGTTGAAGAAAGGAGCTCAGGGACACTGTAATTCACAAACCTGCGGAGTTATAAATGACAGCTATCATCCAAAATTATACTGAAGTAAGGCTGCGAAGAGGACTTGAATGCGGGGCAGAATTGCTGGAAACCGATTTCAGAAGGTACACTGGAGTCGCTCTTAAAGCATAGGAAAGAGATAGAACTTGGAAAATAATGGACTTGGCAAAAAAGGGCATATGTGTTTTATCCAGAGCTCTGATAACTGAGGGGAGGAGATTCCCAGCAGGTTAAACTGCCACCTGAGGGCTCACATTGCCAAGGCAACGTGAGCAAGCCAGGCAGGAGTTACCTCACAGCAGAGGTCCCACCTTATAGAAGGGTTAGAAACCCAGCCAACATCAGACTCTCACCAGAGGGCCCACATCACGAAGGGGATGGTAACCAGGCAGGAGTGTCTTCACACCAGTGGGGCCGCATCATCTAAAGGTGAGGTACTCAGCACATGTGTCCTCAAACCAGAGGACCCACATCACCAAGGGCCTCGGAGTGAGGCAGGCAGGAGTAGCCTCACAACACTGGGCCCATAGAATAAAAAAGTGAGGAATCCAGCAGTTGGAACCTCCCAGCAGGCGGCCCAGAGCACCGAGGCTATGGGATCCAGGCCACAGTGAACTCACAGAAGAGGGCCCATGTCATGAAACTGAGCAACCCAGCCATTGGGACCTCAGAGCAGGAGGCCCACATCCCCATGGGGATGGAAATCTGGTAGGAGTGTCCTCGCACCACTGAGAACGTATCAGAAAATTTTGGGAGACCAGCAGTTAGGGCCTGATGCCAGAGGACCCTCATCACCAAGGGAAGGAGGCTCCCAGCAGGCTCCAACTGCCACCAGAGGGCTGACGTCGCCAAGGTGATGTGTGCCAACCAGGCACGAATGACCTCACAGCAGAGGGCCCACCTCAGAGAAGTGTGACGAACCCAGTCAGGATCAGACTCGCACCAGAGGGCCCACATCACCAAATGGATTGGAACCAGGCAGGAGTGTCCTCACATGAGTAGGGCCACATCATCTAAAGGTGAGGAACCCAGAACATTTGGCTTCAAACCATAGGACACCCATCACCAAGGGGCTGGGAGTGAGGCAGGCAGGAGGAGCCTCATAACAGAGGGCCCAAAAATAAGAAAGGTGAGGAATCCAGCATTTGGAACCTCCCAGCAGGCGGCCCAGAGCTCAGAGGCTATGGGATCCAGGCCAGAGTGAACTAACACCAGACAGCCCACATCATGAAACTGTGAGCAACCCAGACATTGGGACCTCAGAGCAGAAGGCCCACATCCCCATGGTGATGGGAACATGACAGGAGTGTCCTGGCATCACTGGGCTCACATCAGAAACCGTGGGGTGCTCAGAAGTTAGGGCCTGACGCTAGAGGGCACTCATCACTGAGAGGAGGAGGCTCCCAGCAGGCTCCAGCTGCCAACAGAGGGCCAACGTCGCCAAGGCGATGTGTGCCAGCCCGGCAGGAGTGACCTCACAGCAGAGGGCCCACCTCACAGAAGGTTGAGGAACACAGCCAGGATCAGGCTCTCACCAGAGGGCCCACATCACCAAGGGGATGGGAACCAGGCAGGAGTGTCCCCACACCAGTGGGACAACATCATCGAAAGCTGAGGATCCCAGCACATGTAGCCTCAAACCAGAGGAACCACATCACCAAGGGGTTCGGAATGAGGCTGGCAGGACCGGCCTCACAACACAGGGTCCATAGAATATAAAAGTTGAGGAATCCAGCAGTTGGAACCTCCCAGCAAGTGGCTCAGAGCACCGAGGCTATGGGATCCAGGCCACAGTGAACTCACAGCAGAGGGCCCACATCATGAACCTGTGAGCAGCCCAGCCGTTGGGACCTCAGAACAGAAGGCCCACATCCCCATTGGGATGGGAACCTGGCAGGAGTGGCTTCGCACCACTTAGCACATATCAGAAAATGTTAGGAGCCCGGCAGTTAGGGCCTGACGCCAGGGGGTCCTCATAACTGAGGGGAGGAGACTCCCAGCAGGTTTCAACTGCCAACAGAGGGCCCACGTCTACAAGGTGGCATGCGCCAGCCAGGCAGTAGTGACCTCACAGCAGAGGGCCTATCTCACAGAAGGGTGAGGAACCGAGGCAGGATGAGACTCTCACCAGAGGGCCCACAACACCAAGGGGATGGGAACCAGTCAGGACTGTCCTCCCACCAGTGGGGCCACATCATCGAAAGGTGAGGAACCCAGCACATGTGGCCTCATATCAGAGGACATACATCACAAAGGGGATGGGAGTGAGGCAGGTAGGAGTAGCCTAAAAACAGAGGGCCCAAAGAATAAAAAAGGTGAGGAATCCAGCATTTGGAACCTCCCAGCAGGCGGCCGAGAGCACAGAAGCTATGGGATGCAGGCAGGAGTGAACTAACACCAGAGAGCCCACATCATGAAACTGTGAGCAACCCAGGCGTTGGGACCTCAGAGCAGAAAGCCCACATCCCCATGGGGATGGGAACCTGACAGGAGTGTCCTGGCAACACTGGGCTCACATCAGAAAACGTGGGGAGCCCAGCAGTTAGGGCCTGATGCTAGAGGGCCGTCATCACCGAGGGGAGGAGGCTCCCAGCAGGTTCCATGTGCCAACAGAGGGCCCACGTTGCCAAGGTGATGTGTGCAAGTCAGGCAGGATTGACCTCACAGCAGAGGGCCTACCTCACAGAAGAGTGAGGAACCCAGCCAGGATAAGACTGTCACCAGAAGGCCCACATCACCAAGGGGATGGGAACCAGGCAGGAGTGTCCTCACACCAGTGGGGCCACATCATTGAAAGTTGCAGAACCCAGCACATGTGGCCTCAAACCAGAAGACCCACATCACGAAGGGGTTGCGAGTGAGGCAGGCAAGAGGAGCATCACAACACAGGGTCCATAGAATACAAAAGTTGAGGAATCGAGCAGTTGGAACCTCCCAGCAGGCAGCCAAGAGCACAGAGGCTATGGGATCCAGGCCACAGTGAACTAAGACCAGAGAGCCCACATCATGAAATTGTGATCAACCCAGCCGTTGGAACCTCAGAGCAGAAGGCCCACATCCCCATGGAGATGGGAACCTAAGAGGAGTGCCCGAGCATCACTGGGCTCACTAAGAAAAGTTGGGGAGCCCAGCAGTTAGGGCCTGACGTCAGAGGGCCCTCATCACAGAGGTGAGGAGGCTCCCAGCAGGGTCCAAGTGCCACCAGAGGGCTCATGTCAACAAGGCGAGGTGAGCAAGCCAGGCAAGAGTTACCTGATAGTAGAGGGCGCACCTCACAGATGGGTGAGGAACCCAGCCAGGATCAGACTCTTACCAGAGGGCCCACATCACAAAGGGGATGGGAACCAGTCAGGATTATCCTCACACCAGTGGGGCCTCATCATCTTAAGGTGAGGAACCCAGCACATGTGTCCTCAAACCAGAGGACCCACATCACCAAGGGCCTTGGAGTGAGGCAGGCAGGAGTAGCCTCACAACAGAGGGCACATAATATAAAAAACGTGAGGATTCCAGCATTTAGACCTTCCAGCAGGCGGCCCAGAACACCAAGGCTATGGGATCCAGGTCACAGTGAACTCACAGCAGAGGGCCCACATCATAAAACTGTGAGCAACCCAGGCGTTGGGACCTCAGCACAGAAGGCCCACATCCCCATGGGAATGGGAACCTGGCTGGAGTGTCCTCGCACCACTGGGCGCACATCAGAAAATGTGGGGAGCCCACCATTTAGGGCCTGACGCCAGAGGGCCGTCATCACCGAGAGGAGGAGGCACCCTGCACGCTCCAACTGCCACCAGAGAGCTCACGTCTCCAAGGTGACGTGTGCCAGCCAGGCAGGAGTGACCTCACAGCTGAGGGCCCACCTCACAGAACGTTGAGGAACCCAGCCAGGATTAGACTCTCGCCAGAGGACCCACCTCACCAAGGGGATGGGAACCAGGCAGGAGTGTCCTCACACGAGTGGGGCCACATCATCGAAAGGTGAGGAATGCAGCACATGTGGCCTCAAGCCATAGGACAGCCATCACCAAGGGGCTGGCAGTGAGGCAGGCAGGAGGAGCCTCACAACAGAGGGCACATAGAATAAAGAAGTTGAGGAATCCAGCAGTTGGAACCTCCCAGCAGGCGGCTCAGAGCACCGATGATAAGGGATCCTTGCCGGAGTGAACTCACAGCAGAGGGCCCACATCATGGTACTGTGAGCAAGCCAGCCGTTTTGACCTCAGAGCAGAAGGCCCATATCCCCATGGGGATGGGAACCTGGCAAGAGTGTCCTCACTCACTTGGCGCACATCAGAAAATGTGGGGAGCCCAGCAGTTATGGCCTAAGGCAAGAGGGCCCTCATCACCGAGGGGAGGAGGATCCCAGCACACTCCAACTGCCACCAGAGGGCCCACGTCGCCAAGGTGACGTGTGCCAGACAGGCATGATTGACCTCACAGCAGAGGGCCCACCTCACAGAAGGGTGAGGAACCCAGCCAGGATCAGACTCTCACCTGAGGGCCCACATCAGCAAGGGGATGGGAACCAGTCAGGACTGTCTTCCCTCCAGTGGGGCCACATCATCGAAAGGTGCGGAACCCAGCACATGTGGCCTCAAATCAGAGGACACATATCACAAAGGGAATGGGAGTGAGGCAGGCAGGAGTAGCCTAAAAACAGAGGGCCCAAAGAATAAGAAAGGGGAGGAATCCAGCAGTTGGAACCTCCCAGCAGGCGGCCGAGAGCACAGAAGCTATGGGATGCAGGCAGGAGTGAACTAACAGCAGAGAACCCACATCATGAAACTGTGAGCAACCCAGGCGTTGGGACCTCAGAGCAGAAGGCCCACATCCCAATGGGGATGTGAACCTGGCTGGAGTGTCCTCGCACCACTGGGCACACATCACAAAATGTGGGGAGCCCAGCAGTTAGGGCCTGACGCCAGAGGGCCCTCATCACCGAGGGAAGGAGGCTCCCAGCAGGCTCCAAGTGCCACCAGAGGGCTCATGTCCACAAGGCGAGGTGAGCAAGCCAGGCAGGAGTGACCTCACAGCAGACGGCCCACCTCACAGATGGGTGAGGAACCCAGCCAGGATCAGACTCTCAACAGAGGGCCCACATCACCAAGGGGATGTGAACCAGGCAGGAGTCTCCTAAGACCATTGGTCCCACATCATCGAAAGGTGAGGAACCCAGCACATGTGGCCTCAAACCAGACGACACACATCACGAAGGGGCTGGGAGTGAGGCAGACAGGAGGATCCTCACAACAGAGGGCCCCAAAAATTAAAAAAGTGAGGAATCCAGCAGTTGGAACCTCCCAGCAGGCGGCCAAGAGCACAGAGGCTATGGGATCCAGGCCTCTGTGAACTAACACCAGAGAGCCCACATCATGAAAATGTGAACAACCCGGCCATTGGGACCTCAGAGCAGAAGGCCCACATCCCCATGGAGATGGGATCCTAAGAGGAGTGCCAAAGCATCACTGGGCTCACTAAGAAAAGTTGGTGAGCCCAGCAGTTAGGGCCTGACGCAAGAGGGCCCTCATCACCGGGGGGAGGAGATTCCCAGCACGCTCCAACTGCCACCACACGGCTGATTTCACCAAGGCAATGTGTGCCAGCCATGCAGGAGTGACCTATCAGCAAAGGGTCTCCCTCACAGAAGGGTGAGGAACACAGCCAGGAACAGACTCTCACCAGGGAGTCCACATAACCACGTGGATAGGAACCAGGCAGGAGTGTCCTCACACTAGTGGGGCCACATCATTGAAAGGTGAGGAACCCAGCAAAGGTGGCCACAAACCAGAGGACCCACATCACCAAGGGGTTGAGAGTGAGGTAGGTGTCTGGACGGGCATTTTTAACACTCATTTCCCACCAGGAAGAGGAATTAACCAAAGGCTCAGCATGCCCTGCCAGAAGCAGATTAGGGCCTGAAGCAGTCTTGCGGGTTTGCGGCCAGCTCACAAGAAAGCGAGGTGAAGAAAGGAGCTCAGGGGCCCTGTAATTCACAAACCTGCAGAGTTATAAATGACAGATAACGTCCAAAAATATATTGAAGTAAGGCTGCGAAGAGGACTTCAAAGCGGGGCAGAATTTCAGGAAACCGATTTCAGGAGGTAGACTGGATTTGCATTTAAAGCATAGGAAAAGAGGCAGAACATCGACAATGACGCACTTGGCAAAAAAGGACGTATGAGTTTGTTCCTGAATGTATTCAGGAAAAAACGCATACGCCCGTTTTGGCAAACCAAGCAAGCTTGCAATGGAAATCCGAACTACTATGCAGTGTCACTTCCCCCGGTCTAAAGAGCCATCTGAAAAAAGTGTAAAATCCAGAAAGGCAAGACAAGCCATGGGGAAAAAGGAGCCTTGTTATGCTGATGGGCAGGATGTAAATTGCCAACAGCCACTCTGGAGAAGTGTATGGTGTTTCCTGATACATCTGAAAAACAAAGCAACAGAGTCTAGGGTATTTCCACTTATGGTCCTATAGCTTAGGGAAATTAAAATCAAAAACACAGCCACCCCAAAATTTGGGACGGATCTGTTTACAGGAACCTCTTCTACAATACACGTTAAATATCCCAGAGAACAAATAATTGATAAAGAAGTTGCGGTACTTACGTACAACAGAATATCACTCAGCAATGAAATCTGTGTCACCATGCCTGTACCAGCATAATGAGTGGATTGAGGCACGATGATTCTAAGTGAAATAAGTCACACAGAAAAAGAAACATCATAAGGTATCACTAATGCACGGAATGTAAACTTGGCTACACATGGACTGAATTACAAAACAGAACAGGGTCTCAAGTTTAGAAAACCAACTTATGCTTGCTTAAGGGGAAAGGTGAGTTGGGGTGCTGCATAAAACCAGAGTTTGAAATTAGCACAGATACCGTTCCATAAGCCAAATATGTAATAGACAAGACCTACCCCTTGCTCAACGAAATGGACTCAACAATGAGGTATCACCTCACACCTGTTAGAATGGGCATCATCTGAAAATCTACAAACAACAAATGCTGGAAAGGGTGTGGAGAAAAGGAAGCCTCTTCCACTATTGTTGGGAATATAAATTGATACAGTCACTATGGAGAACAATATGGAGTTTCTTAAGAAACTAACAATAGAATTACCATATGATACAGCAATCCCAGTACTGGACATATACCCAGACAAAACCAGAAATCAAAAAGAGACATTCACCGCAATGTTCATTGCATCACTATTTACAATATCGAGGTAATGGAAGCAACCTAAATGCCCACAGACAGACGAATGCATAAAGATGTGGTACATATATAAAATGGAATATTACTAAGCCATGAAAGGAATGAAATTGGGTCATTTGTAGAGACGTCGATGGATCTAGAGACTGTCATACAGAGTGAAGTAAGTCAGAAAGAGAAAAACAAATCTTGTATATTCATGCATATATGTGGAACCTAGAAAAACTGTACAGATTAACCGTTTTGCAAGGCATAAATAGAGCAACAGATGTAGACAACAATCGTATGGACAACAAGGGGGGAAAGCTCTTGGGAGGGTGGTGGTGGGAGGATTTGAGAGATTGGGATTGGCATGTAAACATTTATATGTATAAAATAGATAACCAATAAGAACCTGCTGTATAAAAATATAAAATAAAATTCAAAATTAAAAAGAAATAAAATTTAAAAAATCAAACAGAAAAAACAATTATTCCCTTCACATACATGTATTTATATGAATAAATTATTTCCATGCTTATATCTGTAAATACAAAAAAGAGGAATAAAATCTACCTTGAACCAAAAAGGAAAAAGAGAAAAAAAAAACAGAACCCACCAGTTACTCAGAGGAAAACCGTATCAGGGCACTTACTCCAGTTGTAAACAATTCTGAAGTTGGTCAGTGGTGGGGAATCGTCTCCCATTCAGCCAGCAGCCCCCACACAACAAGCATCCTCATTGCAAAGCTGGGGCACCGTGCCGAGGCATCTGTGAGTAAACGTGAGCTGAGCCCCAGGCCAGTTGCTGCTGAACTGTTCCCACCCTTCCCAGGTAAAACACCTCAATATATACAAGGACTTGAAGCCTAGAGGAAGGGCCATGGAGCCACACGAGTGACAGGATGCCAGCTGACTTGGTGCCTGCAGGCCAGCCAGGATGGTCCTGGCCCTGGGTGCTCTTCTGGAAGATTTCCATTTCCCTGCCTGTGATACCCGTCCTGTCCCTGCCCCCACTGCTTTTTTCCTTCCTCACTTCTGCCCAGGGAGAAATTCCAGCAGCAGGTATGGGTGACACATCCTCTTCTTTAGTAGGTGGCAGCCTGGCAACTGCAGCAGAAAGTCCAGCAGAGCCCCACTCACACTGGGCCACCCACAAAGCCGTGGCCTCTCACTCCCTCCCACCAGCCCAGCCCCGAGACTGCTGACAGGGCAGAGAAAATGGCGTCAGGCACAGCTGCAGGGGCTCTTGCTGCCTGGAGTGGTATTTATATTGATCTCAACCCAGGCACACCTGGGGAGGGCTGGCCGGCACGGTAAGGCTGCCCAGGTCAGCCAATCATCACCCCTCAGGGGCTCACAGTTGCAGAAAATGGAACTTGCTGAACCGGCCAGGTCCAAGGAACAGGTGTGGGCTCCTGAGAGTCAGGATAGACAAGGGGCTGCAGCTTTGGCTTGTTTTCTAATCATTTTATCTGGCCCATGAGTGGGAGACAACTTCAAGAAAACCCTCTCCTAATGAGAGGAACCCAGGAGTCACGGAGAGGAGGGGTGGGTGGTGGTTGGAGACAGAGGCCTGGTGCCCTGGGTGCAGTGGAAGTCTCTGGAAGACCAGGTGGAGGGAGGCCACACAGAGTGATGCCCAGGGTCACAGACCTGTCGCAGCTGCTGTTTGTTAGTTCAAGTCCTGCTCTGAGGTGCTCTGTGTCAGCTCTGAGCGACAGGTGAGCTGGGGGTGCTCTTCAATGAGGGCTATGTGCACGGTTCCTGTGTGCCCAGCCCTGCCACGGTACCTGCAAGGGTAGCTCTGTATCCTGGGAGGGGCCTGACCATGAGAGCCCCGTGGGCTGGGTTGGGGGTGGGGTACCTGCCGAGGAGAGCTCCATATCCTGGGATTGGCCTGACCACGAGAGCCCCATGGGCTGCTGGGGACCTGGTAAAGGATGTCAGGACAGTCAGTGAAGCCACCGAGGATATACCTCCAGTTGCTCCTAATTCCTACACCCTGCTGGTCATTCTACCAACCACCAGGACATGGTATTCTGTATTAGTCTTCAATGATGTCTTCTTTTGTATTCCATTAGTCCCAGAGTCACAAGAAATTTTGGCTTGTGAGTGGCAGGACTCAACATACAACTAAAACAATACTTCCGGGCCGTCTTGCCCCAAGGGTGCAAAAATTCCCACACCATCTTTGGGGAAAGCTTAGCTAAAGACTGAAAAGTTCTACCTCTGGAAAAGGAAACCCTCCTTCAATATGCAGATGACATTCTGATCGCCAGCCCTACTAAGGAGGCCTCTGAACTACCAAGCCAATAAAGGATAGAAGTTGTCCAAGAAAAAGCTCAAATATCACAGACTGCAGTGACCTGCCTGGGCTTCATTCTCACAGAAGGTCAGAGAAGCCCATCCCAGGAAAGGGAAGAAACCATTTTCAGCCTTACCCCTTTCTAAAACTAGAAGACAGCTTAGGGGTTCCTGGGGAGGCCAGGGTTTGCTGCTTCTGGATCCCTAACTACAGTCTACTAGCTGAGCCTCTATATGAAACACTGAAAGGAAAAGATGATGATCCTTTTGAACAGAATCCAGAAGTGGCCTTTCAAGAATGGAAAGAGCAGTCAATTCAGACCCTTGCCCTGGAACTCTCTAATTGAGTTAAACCCTTTGACCTTTACATTCCCGGTGAAAGGTGAATCGCCATTGGAGAATTAGTGAAAAAACTGGGACCACTTGAAATGGAACAACGCAAGAATGCCATCCAGGTAGGATAAACTAGAGTCACCAAGGGGCTTGGCCCACTGCCACATCTGGCCAAGATACTGGCGGTATCTAAAAACCTGGAAATCAGCAGCCCAAAAGGCCACCTCCCTCCTAAGGGAAAAGGACCCCACGTGGTGATCCTAATCACCAACCATGCCCTGAAGTTGCAGGGTTTGCTCCGTGGGCACACCGACCTCGAGTGAGGAGGCCCTCCAACTCCAACATCCAGAGAGATAACCGGGGGCAACAGGGCACCATGACGACTCGTGTGAACATCACTTGACCTGGAGTTTCTCTCATAAAACAACAAGAGTGTGTCCCGAAGGAGTAGACTACTGCTTGCAGGACTTACTGCACCCGGAGGGGAGCTAATAATCTTGGCGGGGGAACCGTATATCACACTGTCACCATAGAAAAGCCTACAGACACCGTGATGATGGTGGCCAATAAGACCGGCTGGACTCCTGTTTACTTCAAAAGGCTGTTGACTCAGTGGCCATCATGGTCCTTGATCACCACTGACCCTGGACTGTCTGGGAGTTGAGCAGGCAGGGCTCTGACACCTGGTGCTGTTTGTACGTTAATTCAGGGGCCTAATTGAAGAAAGCGCAGACTACTGGCCAGAGCATCTAGGCTGGCAGAAACGGTCAGCCTAAAGTGGCCGAACAAATGTGGGGCAGGGTGAAATCGGCCCCCACAGCGTCTCTGCACATCTCTTTCCTGGACCCTTAAAGGTCATTAGAATCTATAACACTTCCAATGCTGGTGCTCAGGCGGACGAGCAGGGAGGCAGGGGTCCCGGGGCCAATCAACGTCACCTGGAGGCTGCTGGGGAGAAGTTCTGACCCTCGTCCCCTGGTATGAGGGCTCCCAACTCAGCACTCAGCAGTTACAGAAGAAGGGTCTGCACCCTCAGCACTCCAAGAATGAGGAACGGGACAAAAGGCAGAGGAGGGGTTTGTCCCCAGCAAAGCCCATTAAAAATCCCTGGGAGATAAAAATAGAATCTGGGCAATAAAGTCAAGTCTGACCTTTTTTATCCTTTGTGCTTTGTCTAATTTCACGTGCTCCTAGGGTCCCGCATGCAGAGGTTCCACACCCGGCACTTCAGACCAGATTTCCTAGTGCAGAATGGCTGGGTCGACACCTCAGCTCCTGGGGCCCAGTGCAGACTCCACGATATAGAGCCTGAGCTGCAGCCAACCCGGCCCTCGAGAGCTCCGCCGCCTCCCTCCCACTGACTCTCACAGGATCTCTACACAGCAGCCCAGCCCACAGCCCACGGGGTAGTGCATGCTCTCACCTCTCCATTCTCTGATCAAAATATAAAGTTTCCTTTGCTTGTGAACAAACTCAGTCTCGATCTGTTGGCCCCAATGACACTGGGCAGGGGGACACTTGTTGGGGTCCACTCTGGAGGATCAGTAACAGAAATTGAGACTATTGTAACTTCAATGAACAGATGTGTGAGTCAAACTGTAGTTAACATAGAACAGTGTATAAGGCTCGGGTAAAATAAGATGTTTCTAACACTTCCATTTGATATTTCCATCACTTTATTATAAGCAAGTTCAGTGAAAAGGTTTGTCTTATTTGTCAGGTCAATATTAGAGAAATGAAGTGATTTCTTTCCAAGGATGTACATCTAATAATCTTGGTTAAAGCTTCAATCTTGTTTTAAATGCTTTTCCATTGAAAATGATACCTCTCTTTCAGCTCCCCCATTTCTGAGAAGTATAAAATCTTATAATTTATTATTACCAAAGGGGAAAGGTGGGAGGAGGGATAAATTAACAGTTTGGAATTAACACATACACACTGCTATGTATAAAATAGATCATCAACAAGGAACTACTGTATAGCACAGGGAACTACACTCAATATTTTGCAATAACCTATAAGGGGAAATAATCGGAAAAAGAATAGATATTTTTATTGACATCATCTATCAATGACAGTTAAAGTGTAACCTAAGGGAAGCCGGTGGTGAGTGCTTCTGACCCTGAAGACTTCAATCATCTAAAGTTTGGACTCTGCCTACTTCCCAAGGCCCTTAATGAACATATGTGTAGCCGTAGCTTAAAAAATTCCCCAGTTTGGGTTTCGGGGAGACACTGATTTTGAAAAAGCCCTGGTGTTCTCCTTACATGAATGGGACTCTTCTTACTGCTAAAACATGTCTGTCACACCCAGAGGATGGTATACCGTCTGATCAGGAAGAGTTTGGAAAAGGCATCTCATCTCCTCATCTCCTGGTGCTCGGGTTCACCCCTCCAGCGTCTTTACTAACAGTCTCCCCACTTGGAGATGTCAGCACTGTCAACATCCTGTTGCGTACAGTTTGGAATTTGTCCAGAGGATGAAGCGGAAGGATGAGGAACAATGAGAGACAAGTCCTAGGTGTTCAGACAGGCACATGTCACTCTAATTTCCAATCAGGAAGATGAATTGACCAAAGGCTAGGGTTGCCCATGGAAACAGTATGGGGCTTGAGGAAATCCCACTGCTTTGTGGCCAGTTCCCATAAACACAAGTTGAACAATGGAACTCAGGGGCAGTAAAATTCACGAAACTGCAGAGTTGAAAATATCTATCACTGAAAAATGTCTTGAGGAAAGTCAGAGAAAAGGATTGGTAAGCAAGGGAGAATGGCAGGAAAGGGATTTGAGGAGGTAGAAAGGACTCGCCATTAAGCACAAGAAAAGGGGCTGAACATTGCCAACATTGCAGTTGCCCAAAAAGGCTGTATGCGTTTTTTTCTGTATATATTCAAGAAAAGGGCATACACTTTTTTAGCCAACCAAACAGGTGGGCACTGGAAATCAATACTACAAAAGATATCACTTCGCATCAGTCAGAAGAGCCATCGTCATAAAGTGTAAACACCAGAAATGCAGGACAGGGCAAGGAGAAGAGGGAGCCCTGTGAGGCTTATAGTGGAAATGTATATTGCCAACAGCCATTCTGGAGAAGTGTATTGTGTTTACTAAAGCATCTAAAAAATGAGCTACAGAGCATAGGGCACTTGCACTCATGGGCGTATATCTTGGGAAAAACAAAAATCGAGAGGACACAGGCACCCCAATGTTTACTGCCTCTCTGTTTAAAAGATCCTCGACTAGGATATAACTTAAATGTCTCTGGAGGGAAAAAATGGATAGAGATGTGGTACTTATGTAGAGTGGAATATTACTCAGCCTGGAAATCAATGAAATATGGCCAGTTGTAACAACTCCGGAGGAGTTACGTATGATCTTTCTAAGTGACAGAATTCAAAAAGAAAAAGACACATATCATAAGATATCACTTAAAGGTGGAATCCAAAATGGCTACACATGAAATAAATTACAAAACAAAAACATAGTCAAATATGTAGAAAACACGCATAAGGCCGCTAAACGGAAAGGTGGGGAGGGGTGAGGCATCATCCAAGAGGTTGAAATTAGCAAAAATACCATTCCAAATACCAAACTGATAATCAACAAGGCCTACACGGTAGCTAAAAGAACTGCACTCAGCACACTCAAGTCACCGCAAAAGAATATCTATGACTGGTAAGGATCTGAAAAAGAATTTATTGATGTTTCTCTGTACGTGAATCAAGTGGATGTACAGCAGCAAGAAACAGAGCTTTGAAAATCAGCTGTAACCAATATAGTAATAAATTGAAAAAAATAAACGACAGAGAGACAGAGAAAACCTCTTACAACTTTTCCTCAGGGACGGTGATGCAACATGGATTGAACACATCTAGACCCACAGCAGGATGAGACATAAGGCTGGAAACTGTTCACGCTAAGAGAAATGTGAGGTTGGGTGAGGAAATGCACACCCTTTAAAGTAATACTACCTGGTACCCATTCAATGGGTCCCAAATCTGCAGGTTCAAGGAATCTTCCTACAGCTAAAACATGCATGGAAAACCCAGAGGACTGTACACCATGTGATCGGGAGATGTGTCTAAAATGCAGCTCATTTATCCTCTCCTGGTGCTCCTGTTCATCATTCCAGCCACGTTACTTAGAATCTCCCCACTTAGAGAATCAGCACATTTAAACTTCTGTTTCACACATTTTGCAAATTGTGAGGAGGATGAACGGGAAGAGGGGGAACCAATGAGAGAATAGTTGTAGGGGTTTGGACGGGCACATGTCACTCTAATATCCCATTGAGAATAAGAATTAAAAAAAGGCTCAGCCTGCCTCGCCGGAGCCAAAATAGGGCCTGAAGCAATCCTGCGGCTTTGAGGCCAGCTCACAAAAGAGCAACTTAAAAAATGGAGCTCAGGGTCACTGCAATTCACAAACCTGCAGAGTTATAAATGAAAACTAACGTCCAAAAATATGTTGAGGTAAGGCAAAGAAGAGGATCTGAATGCAAGACAGAATTGCAAGAAACAGATTTCAAGAGATAGATTGGACTCGTCTTTAAAGCACATGAAAAGCGGCAGAATTTCGACAATGATGCAGTTGGCCCAAAAGGGAGTATGCGTTTTTTCCTGAATATATCCAGGAAAAAACGCATACGCACTTTATGGGCAACGAAGCAAGCAAGCAATGCAAATGTGCACAACAAAGAAGTCTCATTTCCCACCGGTCAAAAGGGCCACCTGAAAAAATTGTAAAAACCAGAAATGCAGGACAGGCCATGGAGAACAGGGAGCCTTTATACGCTGATGGACAGCGTGTGAACTGCCGGGAGCCACTCTGGAGAAGTGTATGGTGGTTCCTAAATCATCTAAAAAACAGAGCTACAGAGCATAGGGCACTTCCAATCACGGGAGTATATCTAGGGAAGTCTAAAAATCAACAAGACACAAGCACACCACAGTTTAGGGCTACTCTGTTTACAAGAACCTCAACTTCAGTACACCTTAAATATCCCAGGAAAGAGAACAATGGATAAAGAAGATGTGGTACTTATGTACAATGGAATAACTCTTCACCATGAAATCAATGTAATAAGGCTAGTAGAAGGATAAAGAGTGGAATTAGGTCCGATAATACTACTTGAAATAAGTCAAACAGAAAAAGAAACATATCATAAGATATCACTTATAGAGGGAGGATAAATATGGCTGCACTAAAAATGAATTACAAAACAGAACAGTGTCTCACATTTAGAAAACACACTTATGTCAGCTTAAGGGGAAAGGAGAGGTGGGGTGATGCATAAAACCAGAGTTTGAAATTAGCACAGATACCGTTCAATAAACCAAATAGGTATTAGACAAGATCTACACCTTGCTCAATGAACTGGCCTCAACACACCCTATACACCGCAGAGAAATATATCTGAGTAATAAGAATCTTAAAACCCATGTATTGATATATCTCCATAAGGGAATCAAGTGTGTGCAAAACGGCACAAACACAGCAGTGAAAATGAGCTAAACCCCATTATAGAAATAAATTTTAAAACCAAAACGCAGAAACAATGAAAGAGAGAAAAATTCTTACAAAATTCGCTCAGGGGCTGTGATGCAACCTGGAATGACCACATATAAACCCACAGCTGGATAAGACATAAGACTGGACACTTGGGGTTGAGAGGATTGGTGAGCTTTGGTGAGCAACTGCCGAAAGTTTAATGCAATACTTCATGCTACTCATTCCAAGGGTCCCAACACTCCAGGTTGAAGGGAATCTTCCTACAGCTAAACCTTGCATGGGAAATCCAGCAGATGGTATACAATATGATCGGGAAAGGTTTCTAAAACGCACCTCATTTTCCTCTCCTGGGGCTCCGGATCAACATTCCAGCCACTTTACTAACAGCATCCCCACATGGAGAGTGAATGCCTTTAAGTTCCGGTATCGCACAGTCTGCAGTTAGTGTGGAGGATGAATGGGAATAGGGGGAACCAGTGAGAAAATAGCTGTAGCAGTTTCAATGGCCACATGTCACTCTAATTTCACATAGGAAGAAGAATTAACCAAAGGCACAGCAAGGTGCCCCAGAAGAAGAATAGGGCCTGAAGAAATCCTGTGGATATGAGGCAAGATCACAAAAATAAGACCTGAAAAATGGAACTACGGGCAACTGCAATTCAAAAACCTGCAGAGTTATAAACGACAACTATTTTCCAAAAGTATATTGAGGTAAGGCTATGAAGAGGCACTGACAGCAAGGCAGAATTGCAGGAAACCGATTTCAGGAGGTAGACTGGAATTGCATCGAAAACATATGAAAAGACTCAGAACATCAACAATCATGCACTTGGCCAAAAAGGGCGTATGCGTTTTTTCCTGAATATATTAAGGAAGAAACCCATACACCCTTTCTGGCCAACCAAGCAAGCTTGCAAAGGAAATCTGCACTACAATGAAGTCTCACTGCCCCACAGTCAAAAGGGCCACCTGAAAAAAGTGTAAAATCCAGAAAGGCAGGACAGGCCATGGAGAACTGGGAGCCTTGTTATGCTGATGGGCGGGATGTAAATTGCCAACAGTCTCTCTGGAGAAGTGTATGGTGTTTCCTGAAACATCTAAAAAACAAAGCAACAGAGCCTAGGGCACTTCCACTTATGGTCCTATAGCTTAGGGAAATGAAAATCAAAAAGACACAGCCACCCCAAAGTTTGGGACAGCTCTGTCTACAAGAACCTCGTTTACGGTACAAGTTCAATATCACAGAAAGCGAAAAATGGATAAAGAAGTTGTGGTACTTACGTACAATGCAATATCACTCAGCAATGAAATCTATGTCATCAGGCCCGTAGCAGCATAATGAGTGGATTCAGGTACGATGATTCTAAGTGAAATAGGGTCACACAGAAAAAGAAATATCATAAGATATCACTAATACACGGAATGTAAACTTGGCTACACAGGAACTGAATTACAAAACAGAACAGGGTCTCAAATTTAGAAAACCAACTTATGCTTGCTTAAGGGGAAAGGTGAGTTGGGGTGCTGCATAAAACCAGAGATTGAAATGAGCACAGATAAAGTTCCTTAAGCCAAATATGGAATAGACAAGAGCTACTCCTTCCTCAACGAAGTGGACTCAACACCCCATATTAAACGCCTAAGAATGTACCTGACTAGTAAGAATCTTAAAACCTATGGATTGCTATGTCTCCAAAAGAGAATCAAGCGTGTATACAGTGGTATACACGCAGGAGTGACAGGATTGGTGAGGTTCGGTGAGCAAATGCAGACCCTTTATAGTCATATTGCATGGTATCCATTCCAAGGGTCTCAACTCTCCAAGTTTAAGGGATTCTTCCTTCAGTTGAAACATTCATGTGGAACACAGAGTATGATCCACCGTGTGATCGGGAAACGTGTTCAAATATGTCTCAGTTTTCCTCCCCTGGTACTCGGGTGCAACATTCCAGACACTTTACTAACACTCTCCCCACTTGGAGAGTCAGTGCCTTCAACCTCCTGTTTGGCCCAGGTTGCAATTTCTGCGGAAGATGAACAGGAATACGGAGAACCAATGAGAGACTAGCTGGAGGTGTCTGGACGTGCAAATTTAACTCTCATTTCCCACCAGGAAGAGGAATTAACCAAAGGCTCAGCGTGCCATGCCGGAACCACACTAGGGCCTCAAGGAATCCTGCGGTGTTGCGGCCAGCTCACAAGAAAGCGAGTTGAAGAAAGGAGCTCAGGGGCACTGTCATTCACAAACCTGCAGAGTTATAAATGACAGCTATCAGCTATCGTCTAAGAATATATTGAAGTAAGGCTGCCAAGAGGAATTGAAAGCGGGGCAGAATTGCAGGAAACCGATTTCAGAAGGTAGACTGGAATTGCATTTAAAGCATAGGAAAACAGGGAGAACGTCCACAATGGTGCACTTGGTCAAAAAGGGCGTATGCGTTTTTTCCTGAATATATTCAGGAAAAAACGCATACGCCCTTTTTGGCCAACTAAGCAAGCTTGCAAAGGAAATCTGCACTACAATGAAGTCTCACTGACCCCGGTCAAGAGGGCCACCTGAGAAAAGTGTAAAATCCAGAAAGGCAGGACAGGCCATGGAGAACTGGGAGCCTTGTTATGCTGATGGGCAGGATGTAAATTGCCAACAGCCACTCTGGAGAAGAGTATGGTGTTTCCTGAAACATCAAAAAGACAAAGCATCAGAGCCTAGGGCACTTCCACTTATGGTCCTATAGCTTAGGGAAATTAAAATCAAAAAGACACAGCCACCCCAAAGTTTGGGACGCCTCTGTTTACAAGAACCTCGTTTACCGTACAAGTTCAATATCACAGAAAGTGAAAAATGGATAAAGAAGTTGTGTTATTTACTTACAAAGCAATATCACTCAGCAATGAAATCAATGTCATCAGGCCCTTAGCAGCACAATGAGTGGATTCAGGTATGATGATTCTAACTGAAATAAGTCACACAGAAAAAGAAACATCATAAGATATCAGTAACACACGGAATGTAAACTTGGCTACACAGGAACTGAATTACAGAACAGAACAGGGTCTCAAATTTAGAAAACCAACTTATGCTTGCTTAAGGGGAAAGGTGAGTTGGGGTGCTGCATAAAACCAGAGATTGAAATGAGCACAGATAAAGTTCCTTAAGCCAAATATGGAATAGACAAGAGCTACCCCTTGCTCAATGAAATGGACTCAACACCGCATATTAAACGCCTAAGAATGTACCTGACTAGTAAGTATCTTAAAACCTATGGATTGCTATGTCTCCGAAAGAGAATCAAGCATGTGTACAGGGGCATAAACGCAGCAGTGATAGGATTGGAGAGGTTCGGTGAGCAAATGAAGACCCTTTGAAGTCATATTGCATGGTACCCATTCCACGGGTTTCAACTACCAAGGTTTAAGGTATTCTTCCTTCAGCTAAAACATGCATGTGGAACCCAGAGTATGATCAACCGTGTGAACGGGAGACGTGTTCAAATATGTCTCAGTTTTCCTCCCCTGGTACTCGGGTGCAACATTCCAGATGCTTTACTAACACTCTCCCCACTTGGAGAGTCAGCGCCTTTAACCTCCTGTTTGGCCCAGTTTGCAATTTCTGCGGAAGATGAACAGGAATAGCGAGAACCAATGAGAGACTAGCTGGAGGTGTCTGGACGGGCAAATTTAACTCTCATTTCCCACCAGGAAGAGGAAATAACCAAAGGCTCAGCGTGCCGTGCCAGAACCAGATTAGGGCCTGAAGCCATCCTGCGGTGTTGCGGCCAGCTCAAAAGAAAGCGAGTTGAAGAAAGGAGCTCAGGGGCACTGTAATTCACAAACCTGCAGAGTTATAAATGACAGCTATCGTCCAAAAATATACTGAAGTAAGGCTGCCAAGAGGACTTGAAAGCGGGGCAGAATTGCAGGAAACTGATTTCAGGAGGTAGACTGGAATTGCATTGAAAGCATAGGAAAAGAGGCAGAACGTCCACAATGATGCACTTGGCCAAAAAGGGCGTATGCGTTTTTTCCTGAATATATTCAGGAAAAAACGCATACGCCCTTTTTGGCCAACCAAGCAAGCTTGCAAAGGAAATCTGCACTACAATGAAGTCTCACTTCCCCCCGGTCAAAAAGGCCATCTGAAAAATGTGTAAAATCCAGAAAGGCAGGACAGGCCATGGAGAACTGGGAGCCTTGTTATGCTGATGGGCGGGATGTAAATTGCCAACAGACACTCGGGACAAGTGTATGGTGTTTCCTGAAACACCTAAGAAACAAACCAACAGAGCCTAGGGCACTTCCACTTATGGTCCTATAGCTTAGGGAAATTAAAATCAAAACGGCACAGCCACCCCAAAGTTTGGGACGCCACTGTTTACAAGAACCTCGTTTACAGTACCAGTTCAACATCGCAGAAAGTGACAGATGGATAAAGAAGTTGTGGTATTTACTTACAAAGCAATATCACTCAGCAATGAAATCTATGTCATCAGGCCCTTAGCAGCACAATGAGTGGATTCAGGTACGATGATTCTAACTGAAATAAGTCACACAGAAAAAGAAACATCATAAGATATCAGTAATACACGGAATGTAAACTTGGCTACACAGGAACTGAATTACAGAACAGAACAGGGTCTCAAATTTAGAAAAGCAACTTATGCTTGCTTAAGGGGAAAGGTGAGTTGGGGTGCTGCATAAAACCAGAGATTGAAATGAGCACAGATAAAGTTCCTTAAGCCAAATATGGAATAGACAAGAGCTACTCCTTGCTCAACGAAATGGACTCAAAACCCCATATTAAACGCCTAAGAATGTACCTGACTAGTAAGTATCTTAAAACCTATGGATTGCTATGTCTCCAAAAGAGAATCAAGCGTGTGTACAGGGGCATAAACGCAGCAGTGATAGGATTGGAGAGGTTCGGTGAGCAAATGAAGACCCTTTGAAGTCATATTGCATGGTACCCATTCCACTGGTCTCAACTCTCCAGGTTAAAGTATTCTTCCTTCAGCTAAAACATGCATGTGGAACCCAGAGTATGATCAACCGTGTGAACGGGAGACGTGTTCAAATATGTCTCAGTTTTCGTACCTGGTACTCGGGTGCAACATTCCAAACACTTTACTAACACTCTCCCCACTTGGAGAGTCAGCGTCTTTAACCTCCTGTTTGGCCCAGTTTACAATTTCTGCGGAAGATGAACAGGAATAGGGAGAACCAATGAGAGACTAGCTGGAGGTGTCTGGACGGGCAAATTTAACTCTCATTTCCCACCAGGAAGAGGAAATAACCAAAGGCACAGCGTGCCGTGCCGGAACCAGATTAGGGCCTGAAGCCATCCTGCGATGTTGCAGCCAGCTCAAAAGAAAGCGAGTTGAAGAAAGGAGCTCAGGGGCACTGTAATTCACAAACCTGCAGAGTTATAAATGATAGCTATCATCCAAAAATATACTGAAGTAAGGCTGCCAAGAGGACTTGTAAGCGGGGCAGAATTGCAGGAAACCGATTTCAGGAGGTAGACTGGAATTGCATTGAAAGCATAGGAAAAGAGGCAGAACGTCCACAATGATGCACTTGGCCAAAAAGGGTGTATGCGTTTTTTCCTGAATATATTGAGGAAAAAACGCATACGCCCTTTTTGGTCAACCAAGCAAGCTTGCTAAGGAAATCTGCACTACAATGAAGTCTCACTTCCCCCCGGTCAAAAGGGCCATCTGAAAAAAGTGTAAAATCCAGAAAGGCAGGACAGGCCATGGAGAACTGGGAGCCTTGTTATGCTGATGAGCGGGATGTAAATTGCCAACAGACACTGGGGAGAAGTGTATGGTGTTTCCTGAAACATCTAAAAAACAAAGCAACAGAGCCTAGGGCACTTCCACTTATGGTCCTATAGATTAGGGAAATTAAAATCAAAAAGACACAGCCACCCCAATGTTTGGGACGCCTCTGTTTACAAGAACCTCGTTTACCGTACAAGTTCAATATCACAGAAAGTGAAAAATGGATAAAGAACTTGTGGTACTTACGTACAATGCAGTATCACTCAGCAATGAAATCTATGTCATCAGGCCCGTAGCAGCATAATGAGTGGATTCAGGTACGATGATTCTAACTGAAATAAGTCACACAGAAAAAGAAACATCATAAGATATCACTAATACACGGAATGTAAACTTGGCTACACAGGAACTGAATTCCAAAACAGAACAGGGTCTCAAATTTAAAAAAACCAACTTATGCTTGCTTAAGGGTAAAGGTGAGTTGGGGTGCTGCATAAAACCAGAGATTGAAATGAGCACAGATAAAGTTCCTTAAGCCAAATATGGAATAGACAAGAGCTACCCCTTGCTGAACGAAATGGACTCAACACCCCATATTAAACGCCTAAGAATGTACCTGACTAGTAAGTATCTTAAAACCTATGGATTGCTATGTCTCCGAAAGAGAATCAAGCATGCGTACAGGGGCATAAACGCAGCAGTGATAGGAGTGGAGAGGTTCAGTGAGCAAATGAAGACCCTTTGAAGTCATATTGCATGGTACCCATTCCACGGGTTTCAACTACCCAGGTTTAAGGTATTCTTCCTTCAGCTAAAACATGCACGTGGAACCCAGAGTATGATCAACCGTGTGAACGGGAGACGTGTTCAAATATGTCTCAGTTTTCCTCCCCTGGTACTCGGGTGCAACATTCCAGATGCTTTACTAACACTCTCCGCACTTGGAGAGTCAGCGCCTTTAACCTCCTGTTTGGCCCAGTTTGCAATTTCTGCAGAAGATGAACAGGAATAGGGAGAACCAATGAGAGACTAGCTGGAGGTGTCTGGATGGGCAAATTTAACTCTCATTTCCCACCAGGAAGAGGAAATAACCAAAGGCACAGCGTGCCGTTCCAGAACCAGATTAGGGCCTGAAGCCATTCTGCGGTGTTGCGGCCAGGTCACAAGATAGCGAGTTGAAGAAAGGAGCTCAGGGGCACTGTAATTCACAAACCTGCAGAGTTATAAATGACAGCTATCGTCCAAAAATATACTGAAGTAAGGCTGCCAAGAGGACTTGTAAGCGGGGCAGAATTGCAGGAAACCGATTTCAGGAGGTAGACTGGAATTGCATTGAAAGCATAGGAAAAGAGGCAGAACGTCCACAATGATGCACTTGGCCAAAAAGGGCGTATGCGTTTTTTCCTGAATATATTCAGGAAAAAACGCATACGCCCTTTTTGGCCAACCAAGCAAGCTTGCAAAGGAAATCTGCACTACAATGAAGTCTCACTTCCCCCAGGTCAAAAGGGCCATCTGAAAAAAGTGTAAAATCCAGAAAGGCAGGACAGGCCATGGAGAACTGGGAGCCTTGTTATGCTGATGGGCGGGATGTAAATTGCCAACAGACACTCGGGAGAAGTGTATGGTGTTTCCTGAAACATCTAAAAAACAAAGCAACAGAGCCTTGGGCAAGTCCACTTATGGTCCTATAGCTTTGGGAAATTAAAATCAAAAAGACACAGCCACCCCAAAGTTTGGGACGCCTCTGTTTACAAGAACCTCGTTTACCGTACAAGTTCAATATCACAGAAGGTGAAAAATGGATAAGGAAGTTGTGGTATTTACTTACAAAGCAATATCACTCAGCAATGAAATCTATGTCATCAGGCCCTTAGCAGCACAATCAGTGGATTCAGGTATGATGATTCTAACTGAAATAAGTCACACAGAAAAAGAAACATCATAAGATATCAGTAACACACGGAATGTAAACTTGGCTACACAGGAACTGAATTACAGAACAGAACAGGGTCTCAAATTTAGAAAACCAACTTATGCTTGCTTAAGGGGAAAGGTGAGTTGGGGTGCTGCATAAAACCAGAGATTGAAATGAGCACAGATAAAGTTCCTTAAGCCAAATATGGAATAGACAAGAGCTACCCCTTGCTCAACGAAATGGACTCAACACCCCATATTAAACGCCTAAGAATGTACCTGACTAGTAAGTATCTTAAAACCTATGGATTGCTATGTCTCCGAAAGAGAATCAAGCATGTGTACAGGGGCATAAACGCAGCAGTGATAGGAGTGGAGAGGTTCAGTGAGCAAATGAAGACCCTTTGAAGTCATATTGCATGGTACCCATTCCACGGGTTTCAACTACCCAGGTTTAAGGTATTCTTCCTTCAGCTAAAACATGCATGTGGAACCCAGAGTATGATCAACCGTGTGAACGGGAGACGTGTTCAAATATGTCTCAGTTTTCCTCCCCTGGTACTCGGGTGCAACATTCCAGATGCTTTACTAACACTCTCCCCACTTGGAGAGTCAGCGCCTTTAACCTTTTGTTTGGCCCAGTTTGAAATTTCTACAGAAGATGAACAGGAATAGGGAGAACCAATGAGAGACTAGCTGGAGGTGTCTGGATGGGCAAATTTAACTCTCATTTCCCACCAGGAAGAGGAAATAACCAAAGGCACAGCGTGCCGTGCCAGAACCAGATTAGGGCCTGAAGCCATCCTGCGGTGTTGCGGCCAGGTCACAAGAAAGCGAGTTGAAGAAAGGAGCTCAGGGGCACTGTAATTCACAAACCTGCAGAGTTATAAATGACAGCTATCGTCCAAAAATATACTGAAGTAAGGCTGCCAAGAGGACTTGTAAGCGGGGCAGAATTGCAGGAAACCGATTTCAGGAGGTAGACTGGAATTGCATTGAAAGCATAGGAAAAGAGGCAGAACGTCCACAATGATGCACTTGGCCAAAAAGGGCGTATGCGTTTTTTCCTGAATATATTCAGGAAAAAACGCATACGCCCTTTTTGGCCAACCAAGCAGGCTTGCAAAGGAAATCTGCACTACAATGAAGTCTCACTTCCCCCAGCTCAAAAGGGCCATCTGAAAAAAGTGTAAAATCCAGAAAGGCAGGACAGGCCATGGAGAACTGGGAGCCTTGTTATGCTGATGGGCGGGATGTAAATTGCCAACAGACACTCGGGAGAAGTGTATGGTGTTTCCTGAAACATCTAAAAAACAAAGCAACAGAGCCTTGGGCAAGTGCACTTATGGTCCTATAGCTTTGGGAAATTAAAATCAAAAAGACACAGCCACCCCAAAGTTTGGGACGCCTCTGTTTACAAGAACCTCGTTTACCGTACAAGTTCAATATCACAGAAGGTGAAAAATGGATAAAGAAGTTGTGTTATTTACTTACAAAGCAATATCACTCAGCAATGAAATCTATGTCATCAGGCCCTTAGCAGCACAATGAGTGGATTCAGGTATGATGATTCTAACTGAAATAAGTCACACAGAAAAAGAAACATCATAAGATATCAGTAACACACGGAATGTAAACTTGGCTACACAGGAACTGAATTACAGAACAGAACAGGGTCTCAAATTTAGAAAACCAACTTATGCTTGCTTAAGGGGAAAGGTGAGTTGGGGTGCTGCATAAAACCAGAGATTGAAATGAGAACAGATAAAGTTCCTTAAGCCAAATATGGAATAGACAAGAGCTACCCCTTGCTCAACGAAATGGACTCAACACCGCATATTAAACGCCTAAGAATGTACCTGACTAGTAAGTATCTTAAAACCTATGGATTGCTATGTCTCCGAAAGAGAATCAAGCATGTGTACAGGGGCATAAACGCAGCAGTGATAGGATTGGAGAGGTTCGGTGAGCAAATGAAGACCCTTTGAAGTCATACTGCATGGTACCCATTCCACGGGTTTCAACTACCAAGGTTTAAGGTATTCTTCCTTCAGCTAAAACATGCATGTGGAACCCAGAGTATGATCAACCGTGTGAACGGGAGACGTGTTCAAATATGTCTCAGTTTTCCTCCCCTGGTACTTGGGTGCAACATTCCAGATGCCTTACTAACACTCTCCCCACTTGGAGAGTCAGCGCCTTTAACCTCCTGTTTGGCCCAGTTTGCAATTTCTGCGGAAGATGAACAGGAATAGGGAGAACCAATGAGAGACTAGCTGGAGGTGTCTGGATGGGCAAAGTTAACTCTCATTTCCAACCAGGAAGAGGAAATAACCAAAGGCACAGCGTGCCGTGCCAGAACCAGATTAGGGCCTGAAGCCATCCTGCGGTGTTGCGGTCAGGTCACAAGAAAGCGAGTTGAAGAAAGGAGCTCAGGGGCACTGTAATTCACAAACCTGCAGAGTTATAAATGACAGCTATCGTCCAAAAATATACTGAAGTAAGGCTGCCAAGAGGACTTGAAAGCGGGGCAGAATTGCAGGAAACTAATTTCAGGAGGTAGACTGGAATTGCATTGAAAGCATAGGAAAAGAGGCAGCACGTCCACAATGATGCACTTGGCCAAAAAGGGCGTATGCGTTTTTTCCTGAATATATTGAGGAAAAAACGCATACGCCCTTTTTGGCCAACCAAGCAAGCTTGCAAAGGAAATCTGCACTACAATGAAGTCTCACTTCCCCCCGGTCAAAAAGGCCATCTGAAAAAAGTGTAAAATCCAGAAAGGCACGACAGGCCATGGAGAACTGGGTGCCTTGTTATGCTGATGGGTGGGATGTAAATTGCCAACAGACACTCAGGACAAGTGTATGGTGTTTCCTGAAACACCTAAGAAACAAACCAACAGAGCCTAGGGCACTTCCACTTATGGTCCTATAGCTTAGGGAAATTAAAATCAAAACGGCACAGCCACCCCAAAGTTTGGGACGCCTCTGTTTACAAGAACCTCGTTTACAGTACCAGTTCAACATCGCAGAAAGTGACAGATGGATAAAGAAGTTGTGGTATTTACTTACAAAGCAGTATCACTCAGCAATGAAATCTATGTCATCAGGCCCTTAGCAGCACAATGAGTGGATTCAGGTACGATGATTCTAACTGAAATAAGTCACACAGAAAAAGAAACATCATAAGATATCAGTAATACACGGAATGTAAACTTGGCTACACAGGAACTGAATTACAGAACAGAACAGGGTCTCAAATTTAGAAAAGCAACTTATGCTTGCTTAAGGGGAAAGGTGAGTTGGGGTGCTGCATAAAACCAGAGATTGAAATGAGCACAGATAAAGTTCCTTAAGCCAAATATGGAATAGACAAGAGCTACTCCTTGCTCAACGAAATGGACTCAACACCCCATATTAAACGCCTAAGAATGTACCTGACTAGTAAGTATCTTAAAACCTATGGATTGCTATGTCTCCAAAAGAGAATCAAGCGTGTGTACAGGGGCATAAACGCAGCAGTGATAGGATTGGAGAGGTTCGGTGAGCAAATGAAGACCCTTTGAAGTCATATTGCATGGTACCCATTCCACTGGTCTCAACTCTCCAGGTTAAAGTATTCTTCCTTCAGCTAAAACATGCATGTGGAACCCAGAGTATGATCAACCGTGTGAACGGGAGACGTGTTCAAATATGTCTCAGTTTTCGTACCTGGTACTCGGGTGCAACATTCCAGACGCTTTACTAACACTCTCCCCACTTGGAGAGTCAGCGCCTTTAACCTCCTGTTTGTCCCAGTTTACAATTTCTGCGGAAGATGAACAGCAATAGGGAGAACCAATGAGAGACTAGCTGGAGGTGTCTGGACGGGCAAATTTAACTCTCATTTCCCACCAGGAAGAGGAAATAACCAAAGGCAAAGCGTGCCGTGCCGGAACCAGATTAGGGCCTGAAGCCATCCTGCGATGTTGCAGCCAGCTCAAAAGAAAGCGAGTTGAAGAAAGGAGCTCAGGGGCACTGTAATTCACCAACCTGCAGAGTTATAAATGATAGCTATCGTCCAAAAATATACTGAAGTAAGGCTGCCAAGAGGACTTGAAAGCGGGGCAGAATTGCAGGAAACCGATTTCAGGAGGTAGACTGGAATTGCATTGAAAGCATAGGAAAAGAGGCAGAACGTCCACAATGATGCACTTGGCCAAAAAGGGTGTATGCGTTTTTTCCTGAATATATTGAAGAAGAAACGCTTACGCCCTTTTTGGCCAACCAAGCAAGCTTGCAAAGGAAATCTGCACTACAATGAAGTCTCACTTCCCCCTGGTCAAAAGGGCCATCTGAAAAAAGTGTAAAATCCAGAAAGGCAGGACAGGCCATGGAGAACTGGGAGCCTTGTTATGCTGATGGGCGGGATGTAAATTGCCAACAGACACTGGGGAGAAGTGTATGGTGTTTCCTGAAACATCTAAAAAACAAAGCAACAGAGCCTAGGGCACTTCCACTTATGGTCCTATAGATTAGGGAATTTAAAATCAAAAAGACACAACCACCCCAATGTTTGGGACGCCTCTGTTTACAAGAACCTCGTTTACCGTACAAGTTCAATATCACAGAAATTGAAAAATGGATAAAGAACTTGTGGTACTTACGTACAATGCAGTATCACTCAGCAATGAAATCTATGTCATCAGGCCCGTAGCAGCATAATGAGTGGATTCAGGTACGATGATTCTAACTGAAATAAGTCACACAGAAAAAGAAATATCATAAGATATCACTAATACACGGAATGTAAACTTGGCTACACAGGAACTGAATTCCAAAACAGAACAGGGTCTCAAATTTAGAAAACCAACTTATGCTTGCTTAAGGGTAAAGGTGAGTTGGGGTGCTGCATAAAACCAGAGATTGAAATGAGCACAGATAATGTTCCTTAAGCCAAATATGGAATAGACAAGAGCTACTCCTTGCTCAACGAAATGGACTCAACACCCCATATTAAACGCCTAAGAATATACCTGAGTAGTAAGTATCTTAAAACCTATGGATTGCTATGTCTCCAAAAGAGAATCAAGCGTGTGTACAGCAGCATAAACGCAGCAGTGATAGGATTGGAGAGGTTCGGTGAGCAAATGAAGACGCTTTGAAGTCATATTGCATGGTACCCATTCCACGGGTCTCAACTCTCCAGGTTTAAGGTATTCTTCCTTCAGCTAAAACATGCATGTGGAACCCAGAGTATGATCAATCGTGTGAACGGGAGACGTGTTCAAATATGTCTCAGTTTTCCTCCCCTGGTACTCGGGTGCAACATTCCAGACGCTTTACTAACACTCTCCCCACTTGGAGAGTCAGCGCCTTTAACTTCCTGTTTGGCCCAGTTTGCAATTTCTGCGGAAGATGAACAGGAATAGGGAGAACCAATGAGAGACTAGCTGGAGGTGTCTGGACGGGCAAATTTAACTCTCATTTCCCACCAGGAAGAGGAAATAACCAAAGGCTCAGCGTGCCGTGCCAGAACCAGATTAGGGCCTGAAGTCATCCTGCGGTGTTGCGGCCAGCTCAAAAGAAAGCGAGTTGAAGAAAGGAGCTCAGGGGCACTGTAATTCACAAACCTGCAGAGTTATAAATGACAGCTATCGTCCAAAAATATACTGAAGTAAGGCTGCCAAGAGGACTTGAAAGCGGGGCAGAATTGCAGGAAACTGATTTCAGGAGGTAGACTGGAATTGCATTGAAAGCATAGGAAAAGAGGCAGAACGTCCACAATGATGCACTTGGCCAAAAAGGGCGTATGCGTTTTTTCCTGAATATATTCAGGAAAAAACGCATACGCCCTTTTTGGCCAACCAAGCAAGCTTGCAAAGGAAATCTGCACTACAATGAAGTCTCACTTCCCCCCAGTCAAAAGGGTCATCTGAAAATAGTGTAAAATCCAGAAAGGCAGGACAGGCCATGGAGAACTGGGAGCCTTGTTATGCTGATGGGCGGGATGTAAATTGCCAACAGACACTCGGGAGAAGTGTATGGTGTTTCCTGAAACTTCTAAAAAACAAAGCAACAGAGCCTAGGGCAAGTCCACTTATGGTCCTATAGCTTAGGGAAATTAAAATCAAAACGGCACACCCACCCCAAAGTTTGGGACGCCTCTGTTTACAAGAACCTCGTTTACAGTACAAGTTCAACATCGCAGAAAGTGAAAAATGGATAAAGAAGTTGTGGTATTTACTTACAAAGCACTATCACTCAGCAATGAAATCTATGTCATCAGGCCCTTAGCAGCACAATGAGTGGATTCAGGTATGATGATTCTAACTGAAATAAGTCACACAGAAAAAGAAACATCATAAGATATCAGTAATACATGGAATGTAAACTTGGCTACACAGGAACTGAATTACAGGACAGAACAGGGTCTCAAATTTAGAAAACAAACGTATGCTTGCTTAAGGGGAAAGGTGAGTTGGGGTGCTGCATAAAACCAGAGATTGAAATGAGCACAGATAAAGTTCCTTAAGTCAAATAGGGAATAGACAAGAGCTACTCCTTGCTCAACGAAATGGACTCAACACCGCATATTAAACGCCTAAGAATGTACCTGACTAGTAAGTATCTTAAAACCTATGGATTGCTATGTCTCTGAAAGAGAATCAAGCATGTGTACAGGGATTGGAGAGGTTCGGTGAGCAAATGAAGACCCTTTGAAGTCATAATGCATGGTACCCATTCCACGGGTTTCAACTACCCAGTTTTAAGATATTCTTCCTTCAGCTAAAACATGCATGTGGAACCTAGAGTATGATCAACCATGTGATCAGGAGACATGTTCAAATATGTCTCAGTTTTCGTACCCTGGTACTCGGGTGCAACATTCCAGACACTTTACTAGCACTCTCCCGACTTGGAGAGTCAGCCCCTTTAACCTCCTGTTTGGCCCAGTTTGCAATTTCTGCGGAAGATGAACAGGAATAGGGAGAACCAATGAGAGACTAGCTGGAGGTGTCTGGACGGGCAAATTTAACTCTCATTTCCCACCAGGAAGAGGAAATAACCAAAGGCTCAGCGTGCCGTGCCGGAACCAGATTAGGGCCTGAAGCCATCCTGCGGTGTTGCGGCCAGCTCAAAAGAAAGCGAGTTGAAGAAAGGAGCTCAAGGGCACTGTAATTCACAAACCTGCAGAGTTATAAATGACAGCTATCGTCCAAAAATATACTGAAGTAAGGCTGCCAAGAGGACTTGAAAGCGGGGCAGAATTGCAGGAAACCGATTTCAGGAGGTAGACTGGAATTGCATTGAAAGCATAGGAAAAGAGGCAGAACGTCCACAATGATGCACTTGGCCAAAAAGGGCGTATGCGTTTTTTCCTGAATATATTCAGGAAAAAACGCATACGCCCTTTTTGGCCAACCAAGCAAGCTTGCTAAGGAAATCTGCACTACAATGAAGTCTCACTTCCCCCCAGTCAAAAGGGCCACCTGATAAAAGT
Organism: Stenella coeruleoalba; assembly: GCF_951394435.1. NCBI lineage: Eukaryota > Metazoa > Chordata > Mammalia > Artiodactyla > Delphinidae > Stenella > Stenella coeruleoalba. Next base: position 157,333 of record NW_027646154.1, on the reverse strand, counting down.
GTAAAATCCAGAAAGGAAGGACAGGCCATGGAGACCTGGGAGCCTTGTTATGCTGATGGGCGGGATGTAAATTGCCAACAGACACTCGGGAGAAGTGTATGGTGTTTCCTGAAACATCTAAAAAACAAAGCAACAGAGCCTAGGGCACTTCCACTTATGGTCCTATAGCTTAGGGAAATGAAAATCAAAAAGACACAGCCGCCCCAAAGTTTGGGACGCCTCTGTTTACAAGATCCTCGTTTACCGTACAAGTTCAATATCACAGAAAGTGAAAAATGGATAAAGAACTTGTGGTACTTACGTACAATGCAGTATCACTCAGCAATGAAATCTATGTCATCAGGCCCGTAGCAGCATAATGAGTGGATTCAGGTACGAGGATTCTAACTGAAATAAGTCACACAGAAAAAGAAACATCATAAGATATCACTAATACACGGAATGTAAACTTGGCTACACAGGAACTGAATTCCAAAACAAAACAGGGTCTCAAATTTAGAAAACCAACTTATGCTTGCTTAAGGGGAAAGGTGAGTTGGGGTAATGCATAAAACCAGAGATTGAAATGAGCACAGATAAAGTTCCTTAAGCCAAATATGGAATAGACAAGAGCTACTCCTTGCTCAACGAAATGGACTCAACACCCCATATTAAACGCCTAAGAATATACCTGAGTAGTAAGTATCTTAAAACCTATGGATTGCTATGTCTCCAAAAGAGAATCAAGCGTGTGTACAGCGGCATAAACGCAGCAGTGATAGGATTGGAGAGGTTCGGTGAGCAAATGAAGACTCTTTGAAGTCATATTGCATGGTACCCATTCCACGGGTCTCAACTCTCCAGGTTTAAGGTATTCTTCCTTCAGCTAAAACATGCATGTGGAACCCAGAGTATGATCAATCGTGTGAATGGGAGACGTGTTCAAATATGTCTCAGTTTTCCACCCCTGGTACTCGGGTGCAACATTCCAGACACTTTACTAACACTCTCCCCACTTGGAGAGTCAGCGCCTTTAACCTCCTGTTTGGCCCAGTTTGCAATTTCTGCGGAAGATGAACAGGAATAGGGAGAACCAATGAGAGACTAGCTGGAGGTGTCTGGACGGGCAAATTGAACTCTCATTTCCCACCAGGAAGAGGAAATAACCAAAGGCTCAGCGTGCCGTGCCGGAACCAGATTAGGGCCTGAAGCCATCCTGCAGTGTTGCGGCCAGCTCAAAAGAAAGCGAGTTGAAGAAAGGAGCTCAGGGGCACTGTAATTCACAAACCTGCAGAGTTATAAATGACAGCTATCGTCCAAAAATATACTGAAGTAAGGCTGCCAAGAGGACTTGAAAGCGGGGCAGAATTGCAGGAAACTGATTTCAGGAGGTAGACTGGAATTGCATTGAAAGCATAGGAAAAGAGGCAGAACGTCCACAATGATGCACTTGGCCAAAAAGGGCGTATGCGTTTTTTCCTGAATATATTCAGGAAAAAACGCATACGCCCTTTTTGGCCAACCAAGCAAGCTTGCAAAGGAAATCTGCACTACAATGAAGTCTCACTTCCCCCCAGTCAAAAGGGCCATCTGAAAATAGTGTAAAATCCAGAAAGGCAGGACAGGCCATGGAGACCTGGGAGCCTTGTTATGCTGATGGGCGGGATGTAAATTGCCAACAGACACTCGGGAGAAGTGTATGGTGTTTCCTGAAACTTCTAAAAAACAAAGCAACAGAGCCTAGGGCAAGTCCACTTATGGTCCTATAGCTTAGGGAAATTAAAATCAAAACGGCACACCCACCCCAAAGTTTGGGACGCCTCTGTTTACAAGAACCTCGTTTACAGTACAAGTTCAACATCGCAGAAAGTGAAAAATGGATAAAGAAGTTGTGGTATTTACTTACAAAGCACTATCACTCAGCAATGAAATCTATGTCATCAGGCCCTTAGCAGCACAATGAGTGGATTCAGGTATGATGATTCTAACTGAAATAAGTCACACAGAAAAAGAAACATAAGATATCAGTAATACACGGAATGTAAACTTGGCTACACAGGAACTGAATTACAGAACAGAACAGGGTCTCAAATTTAGAAAACAAACTTATGCTTGCTTAAGGGGAAAGGTGAGTTGGGGTGCTGCATAAAACCAGAGATTGAAATGAGCACAGATAAAGTTCCTTAAGTCAAATAGGGAATAGACAAGAGCTACTCCTTGCTCAACGAAATGGACTCAACACCGCATATTAAACGCCTAAGAATGTACCTGACTAGTAAGTATCTTAAAACCTATGGATTGCTATGTCTCTGAAAGAGAATCAAGCATGTGTACAGGGATTGGAGAGGTTCGGTGAGCAAATGAAGACCCTTTGAAGTCATAATGCATGGTACCCATTCCACGGGTTTCAACTACCCAGTTTTAAGATATTCTTCCTTCAGCTAAAACATGCATGTGGAACCTAGAGTATGATCAACCATGTGATCGGGAGACATGTTCAAATATGTCTCAGTTTTCGTACCCTGGTACTCGGGTGCAACATTCCAGACACTTTACTAGCACTCTCCCGACTTGGAGAGTCAGCCCCTTTAACCTCCTGTTTGGCCCAGTTTGCAATTTCTGCGGAAGATGAACAGGAATAGCGAGAACCAATGAGAGACTAGCTGGAGGTGTCTGGACGGGCAAATTTAACTCTCATTTCCCACCAGGAAGAGGAAATAACCAAAGGCTCAGCGTGCCGTGCCGGAACCAGATTAGGGCCTGAAGCCATCCTGCGGTGTTGCGGCCAGCTCAAAAGAAAGCGAGTTGAAGAAAGGAGCTCAGGGGCACTGTAATTCACAAACCTGCAGAGTTATAAATGACAGCTATCGTCCAAAAATATACTGAAGTAAGGCTGCCAAGAGGACTTGAAAGCGGGGCAGAATTGCAGGAAACCGATTTCAGGAGGTAGACTGGAATTGCATTGAAAGCATAGGAAAAGAGGCAGAACGTCCACAATGATGCACTTGGCCAAAAAGGGCGTATGCGTTTTTTCCTGAATATATTCAGGAAAAAACGCATACGCCCTTTTTGGCCAACCAAGCAAGCTTGCTAAGGAAATCTGCACTACAATGAAGTCTCACTTCCCCCCAGTCAAAAGGGCCACCTGATAAAAGTGTAAAATCCAGAAAGGAAGGACAGGCCATGGAGACCTGGGAGCCTTGTTATGCTGATGGGCGGGATGTAAATTGCCAACAGACACTCGGGAGAAGTGTATGGTGTTTCCTGAAACATCTAAAAAACAAAGCAACAGAGCCTAGGGCACTTCCACTTATGGTCCTATAGCTTAGGGAAATGAAAATCAAAAAGACACAGCCGCCCCAAAGTTTGGGACGCCTCTGTTTACAAGATCCTCGTTTACCGTACAAGTTCAATATCACAGAAAGTGAAAAATGGATAAAGAACTTGTGGTACTTACGTACAATGCAGTATCACTCAGCAATGAAATCTATGTCATCAGGCCCGTAGCAGCATAATGAGTGGATTCAGGTACGAGGATTCTAACTGAAATAAGTCACACAGAAAAAGAAACATCATAAGATATCACTAATACACGGAATGTAAACTTGGCTACACAGGAACTGAATTCCAAAACAGAACAGGGTCTCAAATTTAGAAAACCAACTTATGCTTGCTTAAGGGGAAAGGTGAGTTGGGGTAATGCATAAAACCAGAGATTGAAATGAGCACAGATAAAGTTCCTTAAGCCAAATATGGAATAGACAAGAGCTACTCCTTGCTCAACGAAATGGACTCAACACCCCATATTAAACGCCTAAGAATATACCTGAGTAGTAAGTATCTTAAAACCTATGGATTGCTATGTCTCCAAAAGAGAATCAAGCGTGTGTACAGCGGCATAAACGCAGCAGTGATAGGATTGGAGAGGTTCGGTGAGCAAATGAAGACTCTTTGAAGTCATATTGCATGGTACCCATTCCACGGGTCTCAACTCTCCAGGTTTAAGGTATTCTTCCTTCAGCTAAAACATGCATGTGGAACCCAGAGTATGATCAATCGTGTGAATGGGAGACGTGTTCAAATATGTCTCAGTTTTCCACCCCTGGTACTCGGGTGCAACATTCCAGACGCTTTACTAACACTCTCCCCACTTGGAGAGTCAGCGCCTTTAACCTCCTGTTTGGCCCAGTTTGCAATTTCTGCGGAAGATGAACAGGAATAGGGAGAACCAATGAGAGACTAGCTGGAGGTGTCTGGACGGGCAAATTTAACTCTCATTTCCCACCAGGAAGAGGAAATAACCAAAGGCTCAGCGTGCCGTGCCGGAAACAGATTAGGGCCTGAAGCCATCCTGCGGTGTTGCGGCCAGCTCAAAAGAAAGCGAGTTGAAGAAAGGAGCTCAGGGGCACTGTAATTCACAAACCTGCAGAGTTATAAATGACAGCTATCGTCCAAAAATATACTGAAGTAAGGCTGCCAAGAGGACTTGAAAGCGGGGCAGAATTGCAGGAAACTGATTTCAGGAGGTAGACTGGAATTGCATTGAAAGCATAGGAAAAGAGGCAGAACGTCCACAATGATGCACTTGGCCAAAAAGGGCGTATGCGTTTTTTCCTGAATATATTCAGGAAAAAACGCATACGCCCTTTTTGGCCAACCAAGCAAGCTTGCAAAGGAAATCTGCACTACAATGAAGTCTCACTTCCCCCCAGTCAAAAGGGCCATCTGAAAATAGTGTAAAATCCAGAAAGGCAGGACAGGCCATGGAGAACTGGGAGCCTTGTTATGCTGATGGGCGGGATGTAAATTGCCAACAGACACTCGGGAGAAGTGTATGGTGTTTCCTGAAACTTCTAAAAAACAAAGCAACAGAGCCTAGGGCAAGTCCACTTATGGTCCTATAGCTTAGGGAAATTAAAATCAAAACGGCACACCCACCCCAAAGTTTGGGACGCCTCTGTTTACAAGAACCTCGTTTACAGTACAAGTTCAACATCGCAGAAAGTGAAAAATGGATAAAGAAGTTGTGGTATTTACTTACAAAGCACTATCACTCAGCAATGAAATCTATGTCATCAGGCCCTTAGCAGCACAATGAGTGGATTCAGGTATGATGATTCTAACTGAAATAAGTCACACAGAAAAAGAAACATAAGATATCAGTAATACACGGAATGTAAACTTGGCTACACAGGAACTGAATTACAGAACAGAACAGGGTCTCAAATTTAGAAAACAAACTTATGCTTGCTTAAGGGGAAAGGTGAGTTGGGGTGCTGCATAAAACCAGAGATTGAAATGAGCACAGATAAAGTTCCTTAAGTCAAATAGGGAATAGACAAGAGCTACTCCTTGCTCAACGAAATGGACTCAACACCGCATATTAAACGCCTAAGAATGTACCTGACTAGTAAGTATCTTAAAACCTATGGATTGCTATGTCTCTGAAAGAGAATCAAGCATGTGTACAGGGATTGGAGAGGTTCGGTGAGCAAATGAAGACCCTTTGAAGTCATAATGCATGGTACCCATTCCACGGGTTTCAACTACCCAGTTTTAAGATATTCTTCCTTCAGCTAAAACATGCATGTGGAACCTAGAGTATGATCAACCATGTGATCGGGAGACATGTTCAAATATGTCTCAGTTTTCGTACCCTGGTACTCGGGTGCAACATTCCAGACACTTTACTAGCACTCTCCCGACTTGGAGAGTCAGCCCCTTTAACCTCCTGTTTGGCCCAGTTTGCAATTTCTGCGGAAGATGAACAGGAATAGCGAGAACCAATGAGAGACTAGCTGGAGGTGTCTGGACGGGCAAATTTAACTCTCATTTCCCACCAGGAAGAGGAAATAACCAAAGGCTCAGCGTGCCGTGCCGGAACCAGATTAGGGCCTGAAGCCATCCTGCGGTGTTGCGGCCAGCTCAAAAGAAAGCGAGTTGAAGAAAGGAGCTCAGGGGCACTGTAATTCACAAACCTGCAGAGTTATAAATGACAGCTATCGTCCAAAAATATACTGAAGTAAGGCTGCCAAGAGGACTTGAAAGCGGGGCAGAATTGCAGGAAACCGATTTCAGGAGGTAGACTGGAATTGCATTGAAAGCATAGGAAAAGAGGCAGAACGTCCACAATGATGCACTTGGCCAAAAAGGGCGTATGCGTTTTTTCCTGAATATATTCAGGAAAAAACGCATACGCCCTTTTTGGCCAACCAAGCAAGCTTGCTAAGGAAATCTGCACTACAATGAAGTCTCACTTCCCCCCAGTCAAAAGGGCCACCTGATAAAAGTGTAAAATCCAGAAAGGAAGGACAGGCCATGGAGACCTGGGAGCCTTGTTATGCTGATGGGCGGGATGTAAATTGCCAACAGACACTCGGGAGAAGTGTATGGTGTTTCCTGAAACATCTAAAAAACAAAGCAACAGAGCCTAGGGCACTTCCACTTATGGTCCTATAGCTTAGGGAAATGAAAATCAAAAAGACACAGCCGCCCCAAAGTTTGGGACGCCTCTGTTTACAAGATCCTCGTTTACCGTACAAGTTCAATATCACAGAAAGTGAAAAATGGATAAAGAACTTGTGGTACTTACGTACAATGCAGTATCACTCAGCAATGAAATCTATGTCATCAGGCCCGTAGCAGCATAATGAGTGGATTCAGGTACGAGGATTCTAACTGAAATAAGTCACACAGAAAAAGAAACATCATAAGATATCACTAATACACGGAATGTAAACTTGGCTACACAGGAACTGAATTCCAAAACAGAACAGGGTCTCAAATTTAGAAAACCAACTTATGCTTGCTTAAGGGGAAAGGTGAGTTGGGGTAATGCATAAAACCAGAGATTGAAATGAGCACAGATAAAGTTCCTTAAGCCAAATATGGAATAGACAAGAGCTACTCCTTGCTCAACGAAATGGACTCAACACCCCATATTAAACGCCTAAGAATATACCTGAGTAGTAAGTATCTTAAAACCTATGGATTGCTATGTCTCCAAAAGAGAATCAAGCGTGTGTACAGCGGCATAAACGCAGCAGTGATAGGATTGGAGAGGTTCGGTGAGCAAATGAAGACTCTTTGAAGTCATATTGCATGGTACCCATTCCACGGGTCTCAACTCTCCAGGTTTAAGGTATTCTTCCTTCAGCTAAAACATGCATGTGGAACCCAGAGTATGATCAATCGTGTGAATGGGAGACGTGTTCAAATATGTCTCAGTTTTCCACCCCTGGTACTCGGGTGCAACATTCCAGACGCTTTACTAACACTCTCCCCACTTGGAGAGTCAGCGCCTTTAACCTCCTGTTTGGCCCAGTTTGCAATTTCTGCGGAAGATGAACAGGAATAGGGAGAACCAATGAGAGACTAGCTGGAGGTGTCTGGACGGGCAAATTTAACTCTCATTTCCCACCAGGAAGAGGAAATAACCAAAGGCTCAGCGTGCCGTGCCGGAAACAGATTAGGGCCTGAAGCCATCCTGCGGTGTTGCGGCCAGCTCAAAAGAAAGCGAGTTGAAGAAAGGAGCTCAGGGGCACTGTAATTCACAAACCTGCAGAGTTATAAATGACAGCTATCGTCCAAAAATATACTGAAGTAAGGCTGCCAAGAGGACTTGAAAGCGGGGCAGAATTGCAGGAAACCGATTTCAGGAGGTAGACTGGAATTGCATTGAAAGCATAGGAAAAGAGGCAGAACGTCCACAATGATGCACTTGGCCGAAAAGGGCATATGCGTTTTTTCCTGAATATATTCAGGAAAAAACGCATACGCCCTTTTTGGCCAACCAAGCAAGCTTGCTAAGGAAATCTGCACTACAATGAAGTCTCACTTCCCACCAGTCAAAAGGGCCATCTGAAAAAAGTGTAAAATCCAGAAAGGCAGGACAGGCCATGGAGAACTGGGAGCCTTGTTATGCTGATGGGCGGGATGTAAATTGCCAACAGACACTCGGGAGAAGTGTATGGTGTTTCCTGAAACTTCTAAAAAACAAAGCAACAGAGCCTAGGGCAAGTCCACTTATGGTCCTATAGCTTAGGGAAATTAAAATCAAAACGGCACACCCACCCCAAAGTTTGGGACGCCTCTGTTTACAAGAACCTCGTTTACAGTACAAGTTCAACATCGCAGAAAGTGAAAAATGGATAAAGAAGTTGTGGTATTTACTTACAAAGCACTATCACTCAGCAATGAAATCTATGTCATCAGGCCCTTAGCAGCACAATGAGTGGATTCAGGTATGATGATTCTAACTGAAATAAGTCACACAGAAAAAGAAACATAAGATATCAGTAATACACGGAATGTAAACTTGGCTACACAGGAACTGAATTACAGAACAGAACAGGGTCTCAAATTTAGAAAACAAACTTATGCTTGCTTAAGGGGAAAGGTGAGTTGGGGTGCTGCATAAAACCAGAGATTGAAATGAGCACAGATAAAGTTCCTTAAGTCAAATAGGGAATAGACAAGAGCTACTCCTTGCTCAACGAAATGGACTCAACACCGCATATTAAACGCCTAAGAATGTACCTGACTAGTAAGTATCTTAAAACCTATGGATTGCTATGTCTCTGAAAGAGAATCAAGCATGTGTACAGGGATTGGAGAGGTTCGGTGAGCAAATGAAGACCCTTTGAAGTCATAATGCATGGTACCCATTCCACGGGTTTCAACTACCCAGTTTTAAGATATTCTTCCTTCAGCTAAAACATGCATGTGGAACCTAGAGTATGATCAACCATGTGATCGGGAGACATGTTCAAATATGTCTCAGTTTTCGTACCCTGGTACTCGGGTGCAACATTCCAGACACTTTACTAGCACTCTCCCGACTTGGAGAGTCAGCCCCTTTAACCTCCTGTTTGGCCCAGTTTGCAATTTCTGCGGAAGATGAACAGGAATAGCGAGAACCAATGAGAGACTAGCTGGAGGTGTCTGGACGGGCAAATTTAACTCTCATTTCCCACCAGGAAGAGGAAATAACCAAAGGCTCAGCGTGCCGTGCCGGAACCAGATTAGGGCCTGAAGCCATCCTGCGGTGTTGCGGCCAGCTCAAAAGAAAGCGAGTTGAAGAAAGGAGATCAGGGGCACTGTAATTCACAAACCTGCAGAGTTATAAATGACAGCTATCGTCCAAAAATATACTGAAGTAAGGCTGCCAAGAGGACTTGAAAGCGGGGCAGAATTGCAGGAAACCGATTTCAGGAGGTAGACTGGAATTGCATTGAAAGCATAGGAAAAGAGGCAGAACGTCCACAATGATGCACTTGGCCAAAAAGGGCGTATGCGTTTTTTCCTGAATATATTCAGGAAAAAACACATACGCCCTTTTTGGCCAACCAAGCAAGCTTGCTAAGGAAATCTGCACTACAATGAAGTCTCACTTCCCCCCAGTCAAAAGGGCCACCTGATAAAAGTGTAAAATCCAGAAAGGAAGGACAGGCCATGGAGACCTGGGAGCCTTGTTATGCTGATGGGCGGGATGTAAATTGCCAACAGACACTCGGGAGAAGTGTATGGTGTTTCCTGAAACATCTAAAAAAGAAAGCAACAGAGCCTAGGGCACTTCCACTTATGGTCCTATAGCTTAGGGAAATGAAAATCAAAAAGACACAGCCGCCCCAAAGTTTGGGACGCCTCTGTTTACAAGATCCTCGTTTACCGTACAAGTTCAATATCACAGAAAGTGAAAAATGGATAAAGAACTTGTGGTACTTACGTACAATGCAGTATCACTCAGCAATGAAATCTATGTCATCAGGCCCGTAGCAGCATAATGAGTGGATTCAGGTACGATGATTCTAACTGAAATAAGTCACACAGAAAAAGAAACATCATAAGATATCACTAATACACGGAATGTAAACTTGGCTACACAGGAACTGAATTCCAAAACAGAACAGGGTCTCAAATTTAGAAAACCAACTTATGCTTGCTTAAGGGGAAAGGTGAGTTGGGGTAATGCATAAAACCAGAGATTGAAATGAGCACAGATAAAGTTCCTTAAGCCAAATATGGAATAGACAAGAGCTACTCCTTGCTCAACGAAATGGACTCAACACCCCATATTAAACGCCTAAGAATATACCTGAGTAGTAAGTATCTTAAAACCTATGGATTGCTATGTCTCCAAAAGAGAATCAAGCGTGTGTACAGCGGCATAAACGCAGCAGTGATAGGATTGGAGAGGTTCGGTGAGCAAATGAAGACTCTTTGAAGTCATATTGCATGGTACCCATTCCACGGGTCTCAACTCTCCAGGTTTAAGGTATTCTTCCTTCAGCTAAAACATGCATGTGGAACCCAGAGTATGATCAATCGTGTGAATGGGAGACGTGTTCAAATATGTCTCAGTTTTCCACACCTGGTACTCGGGTGCAACATTCCAGACGCTTTACTAACACTCTCCCCACTTGGAGAGTCAGCGCCTTTAACCTCCTGTTTGGCCCAGTTTGCAATTTCTGCGGAAGATGAACAGGAATAGGGAGAACCAATGAGAGACTAGCTGGAGGTGTCTGGACGGGCAAATTTAACTCTCATTTCCCACCAGGAAGAGGAAATAACCAAAGGCTCAGCGTGCCGTGCCGGAACCAGATTAGGGCCTGAAGCCATCCTGCGGTGTTGCGGCCAGCTCAAAAGAAAGCGAGTTGAAGAAAGGAGCTCAGGGGCACTGTAATTCACAAACCTGCAGAGTTATAAATGACAGCTACCGTCCAAAAATATACTGAAGTAAGGCTGCCAAGAGGACTTGAAAGCGGGGCAGAATTGCACGAAACTGATTTCAGGAGGTAGACTGGAATTGCATTGAAAGCATAGAAAAAGAGGCAGAACGTCCACAATGATGCACTTGGCCAAAAAGGGCGTATGCGTTTTTTCCTGAATATATTCAGGAAAAAACGCATACGCCCCTTTTGGCCAACCAAGCAAGCTTGCAAAGGAAATCTACACTACAATGAAGTCTCACTTCCCCTCAGTCAAAAGGGCCATCTGAAAAAAGTGTAAAATCCAGAAAGGCAGGACAGGCCATGGAGAACTGGGAGCCTTGTTATGCTGATGGGCGGGATGTAAATTGGCAACAGACACTCGGGAGAAGTGTATGGTGTTTCCTGAAACATCTAAAAAACAAAGCAACAGAGCCTAGGGCAAGTCCACTTATGGTCCTATAGCTTAGGGAAATTAAAATCAAAACGGCACAGCCACCCCAAAGTTTGGGACGCCTCTGTTTACAAGAACCTCCTTTACAGTACAAGTTCAACATCGCAGAAAGTGAAAAATGGATAAAGAAGATGTGGTATTTACATACAAAGCAATATCACTCAGCAATGAAATCTATGTCATCAGGCCCTTAGCAGCACAATGAGTGGATTCAAGTATGATGATAATAACTGAAATAAGTCACACAGAAAAAGAAACATCATAAGATATCAGTAATACACGGAATGTAAACTTGGCTACACAGGAACTGAATTACAGAACAGAACAGGGTCTCAAATTTAGAAAACCAACTTATGCTTGCTTAAGGGGAAAGGTGAGTTGGGGTGCTGCATAAAACCAGAGATTGAAATGAGCACAGATAAAGTTCCTTAAGCCAAATATGGAATAGACAAGAGCTACTCCTTGCTCAACGAAATGGACTCAACACCCCATATTAAATGCCTAAGAATGTACCTGACTAGTAAGTATCTTAAAACCTATGGATTGCTATGTCTCTGAAAGAGAATCAAGCATGTGTACAGGGATTGGAGAGGTTCGGTGAGCAAATGAAGACCCTTTGAAGTCATAATGCATGGTACCCATTCCACGGGTTTCAACTACCCAGTTTTAAGATATTCTTCCTTCAGCTAAAACATGCATGTGGAACCTAGAGTATGATCAACCATGTGATCGGGAGACGTGTTCAAATATGTCTCAGTTTTCGTACCCTGATACTCGGGTGCAACATTCCAGACGCTTTAATAGCACTCTCCCGACTTGGAGAGTCAGTCCCTTTAACCTCCTGTTTGGCCCAGTTTGCAATTTCTGCGGAAGATGAACAGGAATAGCGAGAACCAATGAGAGACTAGCTGGAGGTGTCTGGACGGGCAAATTTAACTCTCATTTCCCATCAGGAAGAGGAAATAACCAAAGGCTCAGCGTGCCGTGCCGGAAACAGATTAGGGCCTGAAGCCATCCTGCGGTGTTGCGGCCAGCTCAAAAGAAAGCGAGTTGAAGAAAGGAGCTCAGGGGCACTGTAATTCACAAACCTGCAGAGTTATAAATGACAGCTATCGTCCAAAAATATACTGAAGTAAGGCTGCCAAGAGGACTTGAAAGCGGGGCAGAATTGCAGGAAACCGATTTCAGGAGGTAGACTGGAATTGCATTGAAAGCATAGGAAAAGAGGCAGAACGTCCACAATGATGCACTTGGCCGAAAAGGGCATATGCGTTTTTTCCTGAATATATTCAGGAAAAAACGCATACGCCCTTTTTGGCCAACCAAGCAAGCTTGCTAAGGAAATCTGCACTACAATGAAGTCTCACTTCCCACCGGTCAAAAGGGCCATCTGAAAAAAGTGTAAAATCCAGAAAGGCAGGACAGGCCATGGAGAACTGGGAGCCTTGTTATGCTGATGGGCGGGATGTAAATTGCCAACAGACACTCGGGAGAAGTGTATGGTGTTTCCTGAAACATCTAAAAAACAAAGCAACAGAGCCTAGGGCACTTCCACTTATGGTCCTATAGCTTAGGGAAATTAAAATCAAAAAGACACAGCCACCCCAAAGTTTGGGACGCCTCTGTTTACAAGAACCTCGTTTACAGTACAAGTTCAACATCGCAGAAAGTGAAAAATGGATAAAGAAGTTGTGGTATTTACTTACAAAGCACTATCACTCAGCAATGAAATCTATGTCATCAGGCCCTTAGCAGCACAATGAGTGGATTCAGGTATGATGATTCTAACTGAAATAAGTCACACAGAAAAAGAAACATCATAAGATATCAGTAATACACGGAATGTAAACTTGGCTACACAGGAACTGAATTACAGAACAGAACAGGGTCTCAAATTTAGAAAACCAACTTATGCTTTCTTAAGGGAAAAGGTAAGTTGGGGTGATGCATAAAACCAGAGATTGAAATGAGCACAGATAAAGTTCCTTAAGTCAAATATGGAATAGACAAGAGCTACTCCTTGCTCAACGAAATGGACTCAACACCGCATATTAAACGCCTAAGAATGTACCTGACTAGTAAGTATCTTAAAACCTATGGATTGCTATGTCTCCGAAAGAGAATCAAGCATGTGTACAGGGGCATAAACGCAGCAGTGATAGGATTGGAGAGGTTCGGTGAGCAAATGAAGACCTTTGAAGTCATATTGCATGGTACCCATTCCACGGGTTTCAACTACCCAGGTTTAAGGTATTCTTCCTTCAGCTAAAACATGCATGTGGAACCCAGAGTATGATCAACCATGTGATCGGGAGACGTGTTCAAATATGTCTCAGTTTTTGTACCCTGGTACTCGGGTGCAACATTCCAAACACTTTACTAACACTCTCCCGACTTGGAGAGTCAGTCCCTTTAACCTCCTGTTTGGCCCAGTTTGCAATTTCTGCGGAAGATGAACAGGAATAGCGAGAACCAATGAGATACTAGCTGGAGGTGTCTGGACGGGCAAATTTAACTCTCATTTCCCACCAGGAAGAGGAAATAACCAAAGGCTCAGCGTGCCGTGCTGGAACAAGATTAGGGCCTGAAGCCATCCTGCGGTGTTGCGGCCAGGTCACAAGAAAGCGAGTTGAAGAAAGGAGCTCAGGGGCACTGTAATTCACAAACCTGCAGAGTTATAAATGACAGCTATCGTCCAAAAATATACTGAAGTAAGGCTGCCAAGAGGACTTGAAAGCGGGGCAGATTTGCAGGAAACCGATTTCAGGAGGTAGACTGGAATTGCATTGAAAGCATAGGAAAAGAGGCAGAACGTCCAAAATGATGCACTTGGCCCAAAAGGGCATATGCGTTTTTTCCTGAATATATTCAGGATAAAATGCATACGCCCTTTTTGGCCAACCAAGCAAACTTGCAAAGGAAATCTGCACTACAATGAAGTCTCACTTCCCCCCGGTCAAAAGGGCCATCTGAAAAAAGTGTAAAATCCAGAAAGGCAGGACAGGCCATGGAGAACTGGGAGCCTTGTTATGCTGATGGGCGGGATGTAAATTGCCAACAGACACTCGGGAGAAGTGTATGGTGTTTCCTGAAACATCTAAAAAGCAAAGCAACAGAGCCTAGGGCACTTCCACTTATGGTCCTATAGCATAGGGAAATTAAAATCAAAAAGACACAGCCACCCCAAAGTTTGGGACGCCTCTGTTTACAAGAACCTCGTTTACTGTTCAAGTTCAATATCACAGAAAGTGAAAAATGGATAAAGAACTTGTGGTACTTACGTACAATGCAGTATCACTCAGCAATGAAATCTATGTCTTCAGGCCCGTAGCAGCATAATGAGTGGATTCAGGTACGATGATTCTAACTGAAATAAGTCACACAGAAAAAGAAACATCATAAGATATCACTAATACGCGGAATGTAAACTTGGCTACACAGGAACTGAATTCCAAAACAGAACAGGGTCTCAAATTTAGAAAACCAACTTATGCTTGCTTAAGGGGAAAGGTGAGTTGGGGTGCTGCATAAAACCAGAGATTGAAATGAGCACAGATAAAGTTCCTTAAGCCAAATATGGAATAGACAAGAGCTACTCCTTGCTCAACGAAATGGACTCAACACCACATATTAAACGCCTAAGAATGTACCTGACTAGTAAGTATCTTAAAACCTATGGATTGCTATGTCTCCAAAAGAGAATCAAGCATGTGTACAGGGGCATAAACGCAGCAGTGATAGGAATGCAGATGTTCGGTGAGCAAATGAACACCCTTTGAAGTCATATTGCATGGTACCCATTCTACGGGTCTCAACTCTCCAGGTTTAAGGTATTCTTCCTTCAGCTAAAACATGCATGTGGAACCTAGAGTATGATCAACCATGTGATCGGGAGTCGTGTTCAAATATGTTTCAGTTTTCATACCCTGGTACTCGGGTGCAACATTCCAGTCGCTTTACTAACACTCTCCCGACTTGGAGAGTCAGTCCCTTTAACCTCCTGTTTGGCCCAGTTTGCAATTTCTGTGGAAGATGAAGAGGAATAGCGAGAACCAATGAGAGACTAGCTGGAGATGTCTGGACGGGCAAATTGAACTCTCATTTCCCAACAGGAAGAGGAAATAACCAAAGGCTCAGCGTGCCGTGCCGGAACCAGATTAGGGCCTGAAGCCATCCTGCGGTGTTGCGGCCAGGTCACAAGAAAGCGAGTTGAAGAAAGGAGCTCAGGGGCACTGTAATTCACAAACATGCAGAGTTATAAATGACAGCTATCATCCAAAAATATACTGAAGTAAGGCTGCCAAGAGGACTTGAAAGCGGGGCAGAATTGCAGGAAACCGATTTCAGGAGGTAGACTGGAATTGCATTGAAAGCATAGGAAAAGAGGCAGAACGTCCACAATGATGCACTTGGCCAAAAAGGGCATATGCGTTTTTTCCTGAATATATTCAGGAAAAAACGCATAAGCTCTTTTTGGCCAACCAAGCAAGCTTGCAAAGGAAATCTGCACTACAATGAAGTCTGACTTCCCCCTGGTCAAAAGGGCCATCTGAAAAAAGTGTAAAATCCAGAAAGGCAGGACAGGCCATGGAGAACTGGGAGCCTTATTATGCTGATGGGCGGGATGTAAATTGCCAACAGCCACTGGGGAGAAGTGTATGGTGTTTCCTGAAACATCTAAAAAAACAAAGCAACAGAGCCTAGGGCACTTCCACTTATGGTCCTGTAGCTTAGGGAAATTAAAATCAAAAAGACACAGCCACCCCAAAGTTTGGGACACCTCTGTTTACAAGAACCTCGTTTACAGTACAACTTCAACATCGCAGAAAGTGAAAAATGGATAAAGAAGTTGTGGTATTTACTTACAAAGCAATATCACACAGCAATGAAATCTATGTCATCAGGCCCGTAGCAGCACAATGAGTGGATTCAGGTATGATGATTCTAACTGAAATAAGTCACACAGAAAAAGAAACATCATAAGATATCAGTAATACACGGAATGTAAACTGGCTACACAGGAACTGAATTACAGAACAGAACAGGGTCTCAAATTTAGAAAACCAACTTATGCTTGCTTAAGGGTAAAGGTGAGTTGGGGTGCTGCATAAAACCAGAGATTGAAATGAGCACAGATAAAGTTCCTTAAGCCAAATATGGAATAGACAAGAGCTACTCCTTGCTCAACGAAATGGACTCAACACCGCATATTAAACGCCTAAGTATGTACCTGACTTGTAAGTATCATAAAACCTATGGATTGCTATGTCTCCAAAAGAGAATGAAGCGTGTGTACAGGGGCATAAACGCAGCAGTGATAGGATTGGAGAGGTTTGGTGAGCAAATGAAGACCCTTTGAAGTCATATTGCATGGTACCCATTCCACGTGTTTCAACTACCCAGGTTTAAGGTATTCTTCCTTCAGCTAAAACATGCATGTGGAACCCAGAGTATGATCAACCATTTGATCGGGAGACGTGTTCAAATATGTCTCAGGTTTCGTACCCTGGTACTCGGGTGCAACATTCCAGACGCTTTACTAACACTCTCCCGACTTGGAGAGTCAGTCCCTTTAACCTTCTGTTTGGCCCAGTTTGCAATTTCTGCGGAACATGAACAGGAATAGTGAGAACCAATGAGAGACTAGCTGGAGGTGTCTGGACGGGCAAATTGAACTCTCATTTCCCACCAGGAAGAGGAATTAACCAAAGGCTCAGCGTGCTGTGCCGGAACCAGATTAGGGCCTGAAGCCATCCTGCGGTGTTGCGGCCAGCTCACAAGAAAGCGAGTTGAAGAAAGGAGCTCAGGGGCACTGTAATTCACAAACCTGCAGAGTTATAAATGACAGCTATCGTCCAAAAATATACTGAAGTAAGGCTGCCAAGAGGACTTGAAAGCAGGGCAGAATTGCAGGAAACCGATTTCAGGAGGTAGACTGGAATTGCATTGAAAGCATAGGAAAAGAGGCAGAACGTCCACAATGATGCACTTGGCCAAAAAGGGCGTATGCGTTTTTTCCTGAATATATTCAGGAAAAAACGCATACGCCCTTTTTGGCCAACCAAGCAAACTTGCAAAGGAAATCTGCACTACAATGAAGTCTCACTTCCCCCCGGTCAAAAGGGCCATCTGAAAAAAGTGTAAAATCCAGAAAGGCAGGACAGGCCATGGAGAACTGGGAGCCTTGTTATGCTGATGGGCGGGATGTAAATTGCCAACAGCCACTGGGGAGAAGTGTATGGTGTTTCCTGAAACATCTAAAAAACAAAGCAACAGAGCCTAGGGCACTTCCACTTATGGTCCTATAGCTTAGGGAAATTAAAATCAAAAAGACACAGCCACCCCAAAGTTTGGGACGGCTCTGTTTACAAGAACCTCTTTTACGGGACAAGTTCAGTATCGCAGAAAGTGAAAAATGGATAAAGAAGTTGTGGTACTTCCGTACAATGCAATATCACTCATCAATGAAATCTATGTCATCAGGCCCGTGGCAGCATAATGAGTGGATTCAGGTATGATGATTCTAACTGAAATAAGTCACACAGAAAAAGAAACATCATAAGATATCACTAATACACGGAATGTAAACTTGGCTACACAGGTACTGAATTACAAATCAGAACAGGGTCTCAAATTTAGAAAACCAACTTATGCTTGCTTAAGGGTAAAGGTGAGTTTCGGTGCTGCATAAAACCAGAGATTGAAATGAGCACAGATAAAGTTCCTTAAGCCTAATATGTAACAGAAAAGAGCTACTCCTTGCTCAACGAAATGGACTCAACACCCCATATTAAACACCTAAGTATGTAACTGACTAGTAAGTAACTTAAAACCTATGGATTGCTATGTCTCCGAAAGAGAATCAAGCGTGTGTACAGGGGCATAAATGCAGCAGTGATAGGATTGGAGAGGTTCGTTGAGCAAATGAAGACCCTTTGAAGTCATATTGCATGGTACCCATTCCACGGGTCTCAACTCTCCAGGTTTCAGGGATTCTTCCTTCAGCTGAAACATGCATCTGGAACCCAGAGTATGATCAACCATGTGATCGGGAGACGTGTTCAAATATGTCTCAGTTTTTATCCCTTGGTACTCTGGTGCAACATTCCAGATGCTTTACTAACACTCTCCCGACTTGGAGAGTCAGTGCCTTTAACCTCCTGATTGGCCCAGTTTGCAATTTCTGTGGAAGATGAACAGGAATAGGGAGAACCAATGAGAGACTAGCTGGAGGTGTCTGGACGGGCAAATATAACTCTCATTTCCCACCAGGAAGAGGAATTAACCAAAGGCTCAGTGTGCCGTTCCGGAACCAAATTAGGGCCTGAAGCAATCCTACGGTGTTGCAGCCAGCTCACAAGAAAGCGAGTTGAAGAAAGGAGCTCAGGGGCACTGTAATTCACAAACCTGCAGAGTTATAAATGACAGCTATCGTCCAAAAATATACTGAAGTAAGGCTGCCAAGAGGACTTGAAAGCGGGGCAGAATTGCAGGAAACCGATTTCAGGAGGTAGACTAGAATTGCATTTAAAGCATAGGAAAAGAGGCAGAACGTCCACAATGATGCACTTGGCCAAAAAGGGCGTATGCGTTTTTTCCTGAATATATTCAGGAAAAAACGCATACGCCCTTTTTGGCCAACCAAGCAAGCTTGCAAAGGAAATCTGCACTACAATGAAGTCTCACTTCCCCCCAGTCAAAAGGGCCATCTGAAAAAAGTGTAAAATCCAGAAAGGCAGGACAGGCCATGGAGAACTGGCAGCCTTGTTATGCTGATGGGCGGGATGTAAATTGCCAACAGACACTCGGGAGAAGTGTATGGTGTTTCCTGAAACATCTAAAAAACAAAGCAACAGAGCCTAGGGCACTTCCACTTATGGTCCTATAGCTTAGGGAAATTAAAATCAAAAAGACACAGCTACCCCAAATTTTGGGACGCCTCTGTTTACAAGAACCTCATTTACCGTACAAGTTCAATATCGCAGAAAGTGAAAAATGGATAAAGAACTTGTGGTACATACGTACAAAGCAATATCACTCAGCAATGAAATCTATGTCATCAGGCCCATAGCAGCATAATGAGTGGATTCAGGTACGATGATTCTAACTGAAATAAGTCACACAGAAAAAGAAACATCATAAGGTATCACTAATACACGGAATGTAAACTTGGCTACACAGGAACTGAATTCCAAAACAGAACAGGGTCTCAAATTTAGAAAACCAACTTTTGCTTGCTTAAGGGTAAAGGTGAGTTGGGGTGCTGCATAAAACCAGAGATTGAAATGAGCACAGATAACGTTCCATAAGCCAAATATGTAACAACAAGAGCTCATCCTTGTTCAACTAAGTGGACTCAACACCCCATATTAAACACCTAAGTATATACCTGACTAGTAAGAATCTTAAAACCTATCGATTTATATGTCTCCAAGAGAGAATCAAGCGTGTGTACAGTGGCATAAATGCAGCAGTGATAGGATTGGTGAGGTTCGGTGAGCAAATGCAGACCCTTTGAAGTCATATTGCATGGTACCCATTCCATGGGTCTCAACTCTCCAGGTTTAAGGGATTCTTCCTTCAGCTAAACCATGCATGTGGAACCCAGAGTATGATCCAACATGTGATCGGGAAACGTGTTCAAATGCGTCTCAGTTTTTGTCCCCTGGTACTCGGGTGCAACATTCCAGACACTTTACTAACACTCTTCCCACTTGGAGAGTCAGTGCCTTTAACCTCCTGTTTGGCCCAGTGTACAATTTCTGCGGAAATTGAACAGGAATAGGGAGAACCAATGAGAGACTAGCTGGAGGTGTCTGGACGGGCAAATTTAACTCTCATTTCCCACCAGGAAGACGAATGAACCAAAGGCTCCGCATGCCGTGCTGGAACTAGATTAGGGCCTGAAGAGATCCTGCAGTTTTGCGGCCAGCTCACAAGAAATCGAGTTGAAGAAAGGAGCTCAGGGACACTGTAATTCACAAACCTGCGGAGTTATAAATGACAGCTATCATCCAAAATTATACTGAAGTAAGGCTGCGAAGAGGACTTGAATGCGGGGCAGAATTGCTGGAAACCGATTTCAGAAGGTACACGGGAGTCGCTCTTAAAGCATAGGAAAGAGATAGAACTTGGAAAATAATGGACTTGGCAAAAAAGGGCATATGTGTTTTATCCAGAGCTCTGATAACTGAGGGGAGGAGATTCCCAGCAGGTTTAACTGCCACCTGAGGGCTCACATTGCCAAGGCAACGTGAGCAAGCCAGGCAGGAGTTACCTCACAGCAGAGGTCCCACCTTATAGAAGGGTTAGAAACCCAGCCAACATCAGACTCTCACCAGAGGGCCCACATCACGAAGGGGATGGTAACCAGGCAGGAGTGTCTTCACACCAGTGGGGCCGCATCATCTAAAGGTGAGGTACTCAGCACATGTGTCCTCAAACCAGAGGACCCACATCACCAAGGGCCTCGGAGTGAGGCAGGCAGGAGTAGCCTCACAACACTGGGCCCATAGAATAAAAAAGTGAGGAATCCAGCAGTTGGAACCTCCCAGCAGGCGGCCCAGAGCACCGAGGCTATGGGATCCAGGCCACAGTGAACTCACAGAAGAGGGCCCATGTCATGAAACTGAGCAACCCAGCCATTGGGACCTCAGAGCAGGAGGCCCACATCCCCATGGGGATGGAAATCTGGTAGGAGTGTCCTCGCACCACTGAGAACGTATCAGAAAATTTTGGGAGACCAGCAGTTAGGGCCTGATGCCAGAGGACCCTCATCACCAAGGGAAGGAGGCTCCCAGCAGGCTCCAACTGCCACCAGAGGGCTGACGTCGCCAAGGTGATGTGTGCCAACCAGGCACGAATGACCTCACAGCAGAGGGCCCACCTCAGAGAAGTGTGACGAACCCAGTCAGGATCAGACTCGCACCAGAGGGCCCACATCACCAAATGGATTGGAACCAGGCAGGAGTGTCCTCACATGAGTAGGGCCACATCATCTAAAGGTGAGGAACCCAGAACATGTGGCTTCAAACCATAGGACACCCATCACCAAGGGGCTGGGAGTGAGGCAGGCAGGAGGAGCCTCATAACAGAGGGCCCAAAAATAAGAAAGGTGAGGAATCCAGCATTTGGAACCTCCCAGCAGGCGGCCCAGAGCTCAGAGGCTATGGGATCCAGGCCGGAGTGAACTAACACCAGACAGCCCACATCATGAAACTGTGAGCAACCCAGACATTGGGACCTCAGAGCAGAAGGCCCACATCCCCATGGTGATGGGAACATGACAGGAGTGTCCTGGCATCACTGGGCTCACATCAGAAAACGTGGGGTGCTCAGAAGTTAGGGCCTGACGCTAGAGGGCACTCATCACTGAGAGGAGGAGGCTCCCAGCAGGCTCCAGCTGCCAACAGAGGGCCAACGTCGCCAAGGCGATGTGTGCCAGCCCGGCAGGAGTGACCTCACAGCAGAGGGCCCACCTCACAGAAGGGTGAGGAACACAGCCAGGATCAGGCTCTCACCAGAGGGCCCACATCACCAAGGGGATGGGAACCAGGCAGGAGTGTCCCCACACCAGTGGGACAACATCATCGAAAGCTGAGGATCCCAGCACATGTAGCCTCAAACCAGAGGAACCACATCACCAAGGGGTTCGGAATGAGGCTGGCAGGACCGGCCTCACAACACAGGGTCCATAGAATATAAAAGTTGAGGAATCCAGCAGTTGGAACCTCCCAGCAAGTGGCCCAGAGCACCGAGGCTATGGGATCCAGGCCACAGTGAACTCACAGCAGAGGGCCCACATCATGAACCTGTGAGCAGCCCAGCCGTTGGGACCTCAGAACAGAAGGCCCACATCCCCATTGGGATGGGAACCTGGCAGGAGTGGCTTCGCACCACTTAGCACATATCAGAAAATGTTAGGAGCCCGGCAGTTAGGGCCTGACGCCAGGGGGTCCTCATAACTGAGGGGAGGAGACTCCCAGCAGGTTTCAACTGCCAACAGAGGGCCCACGTCTACAAGGTGGCATGCGCCAGCCAGGCAGTAGTGACCTCACAGCAGAGGGCCTATCTCACAGAAGGGTGAGGAACCGAGGCAGGATGAGACTCTCACCAGAGGGCCCACAACACCAAGGGGATGGGAACCAGTCAGGACTGTCCTCCCACCAGTGGGGCCACATCATCGAAAGGTGAGGACCCAGCACATGTGGCCTCATATCAGAGGACATACATCACAAAGGGGATGGGAGTGAGGCAGGTAGGAGTAGCCTAAAAACAGAGGGCCCAAAGAATAAAAAAGGTGAGGAATCCAGCATTTGGAACCTCCCAGCAGGCGGCCGAGAGCACAGAAGCTATGGGATGCAGGCAGGAGTGAACTAACACCAGAGAGCCCACATCATGAAACTGTGAGCAACCCAGGCGTTGGGACCTCAGAGCAGAAAGCCCACATCCCCATGGGGATGGGAACCTGACAGGAGTGTCCTGGCAACACTGGGCTCACATCAGAAAACGTGGGGAGCCCAGCAGTTAGGGCCTGATGCTAGAGGGCCGTCATCACCGAGGGGAGGAGGCTCCCAGCAGGTTCCATGTGCCAACAGAGGGCCCACGTTGCCAAGGTGATGTGTGCAAGTCAGGCAGGATTGACCTCACAGCAGAGGGCCTACCTCACAGAAGAGTGAGGAACCCAGCCAGGATAAGACTGTCACCAGAAGGCCCACATCACCAAGGGGATGGGAACCAGGCAGGAGTGTCCTCACACCAGTGGGGCCACATCATTGAAAGTTGCAGAACCCAGCACATGTGGCCTCAAACCAGAAGACCCACATCACGAAGGGGTTGCGAGTGAGGCAGGCAAGAGGAGCATCACAACACAGGGTCCATAGAATACAAAAGTTGAGGAATCGAGCAGTTGGAACCTCCCAGCAGGCAGCCAAGAGCACAGAGGCTATGGGATCCAGGCCACAGTGAACTAAGACCAGAGAGCCCACATCATGAAATTGTGATCAACCCAGCCGTTGGAACCTCAGAGCAGAAGGCCCACATCCCCATGGAGATGGGAACCTAAGAGGAGTGCCCGAGCATCACTGGGCTCACTAAGAAAAGTTGGGGAGCCCAGCAGTTAGGGCCTGACGTCAGAGGGCCCTCATCACAGAGGTGAGGAGGCTCCCAGCAGGGTCCAAGTGCCACCAGAGGGCTCATGTCAACAAGGCGAGGTGAGCAAGCCAGGCAAGAGTTACCTGATAGTAGAGGGCGCACCTCACAGATGGGTGAGGAACCCAGCCAGGATCAGACTCTTACCAGAGGGCCCACATCACAAAGGGGATGGGAACCAGTCAGGATTATCCTCACACCAGTGGGGCCTCATCATCTTAAGGTGAGGAACCCAGCACATGTGTCCTCAAACCAGAGGACCCACATCACCAAGGGCCTTGGAGTGAGGCAGGCAGGAGTAGCCTCACAACAGAGGGCACATAATATAAAAAACGTGAGGATTCCAGCATTTAGACCTTCCAGCAGGCGGCCCAGAACACCAAGGCTATGGGATCCAGGTCACAGTGAACTCACAGCAGAGGGCCCACATCATAAAACTGTGAGCAACCCAGGCGTTGGGACCTCAGCACAGAAGGCCCACATCCCCATGGGAATGGGAACCTGGCTGGAGTGTCCTCGCACCACTGGGCGCACATCAGAAAATGTGGGGAGCCCACCATTTAGGGCCTGACGCCAGAGGGCCGTCATCACCGAGAGGAGGAGGCACCCTGCACGCTCCAACTGCCACCAGAGAGCTCACGTCTCCAAGGTGACGTGTGCCAGCCAGGCAGGAGTGACCTCACAGCTGAGGGCCCACCTCACAGAACGTTGAGGAACCCAGCCAGGATTAGACTCTCGCCAGAGGACCCACCTCACCAAGGGGATGGGAACCAGGCAGGAGTGTCCTCACACGAGTGGGGCCACATCATCGAAAGGTGAGGAATGCAGCACATGTGGCCTCAAGCCATAGGACAGCCATCACCAAGGGGCTGGCAGTGAGGCAGGCAGGAGGAGCCTCACAACAGAGGGCACATAGAATAAAGAAGTTGAGGAATCCAGCAGTTGGAACCTCCCAGCAGGCGGCTCAGAGCACCGATGATAAGGGATCCTTGCCGGAGTGAACTCACAGCAGAGGGCCCACATC
The DNA here is from genome assembly GCF_951394435.1 of Stenella coeruleoalba. Classification (NCBI taxonomy): domain Eukaryota; kingdom Metazoa; phylum Chordata; class Mammalia; order Artiodactyla; family Delphinidae; genus Stenella; species Stenella coeruleoalba. Next base: position 133,017 of record NW_027646154.1, on the reverse strand, counting down.
ATGGTACTGTGAGCAAGCCAGCCGTTTTGACCTCAGAGCAGAAGGCCCATATCCCCATGGGGATGGGAACCTGGCAAGAGTGTCCTCACTCACTTGGCGCACATCAGAAAATGTGGGGAGCCCAGCAGTTATGGCCTAAGGCAAGAGGGCCCTCATCACCGAGGGGAGGAGGATCCCAGCACACTCCAACTGCCACCAGAGGGCCCACGTCGCCAAGGTGACGTGTGCCAGACAGGCATGATTGACCTCACAGCAGAGGGCCCACCTCACAGAAGGGTGAGGAACCCAGCCAGGATCAGACTCTCACCTGAGGGCCCACATCAGCAAGGGGATGGGAACCAGTCAGGACTGTCTTCCCTCCAGTGGGGCCACATCATCGAAAGGTGCGGAACCCAGCACATGTGGCCTCAAATCAGAGGACACATATCACAAAGGGAATGGGAGTGAGGCAGGCAGGAGTAGCCTAAAAACAGAGGGCCCAAAGAATAAGAAAGGGGAGGAATCCAGCAGTTGGAACCTCCCAGCAGGCGGCCGAGAGCACAGAAGCTATGGGATGCAGGCAGGAGTGAACTAACAGCAGAGAACCCACATCATGAAACTGTGAGCAACCCAGGCGTTGGGACCTCAGAGCAGAAGGCCCACATCCCAATGGGGATGTGAACCTGGCTGGAGTGTCCTCGCACCACTGGGCACACATCACAAAATGTGGGGAGCCCAGCAGTTAGGGCCTGACGCCAGAGGGCCCTCATCACCGAGGGAAGGAGGCTCCCAGCAGGCTCCAAGTGCCACCAGAGGGCTCATGTCCACAAGGCGAGGTGAGCAAGCCAGGCAGGAGTGACCTCACAGCAGACGGCCCACCTCACAGATGGGTGAGGAACCCAGCCAGGATCAGACTCTCAACAGAGGGCCCACATCACCAAGGGGATGTGAACCAGGCAGGAGTCTCCTAAGACCATTGGTCCCACATCATCGAAAGGTGAGGAACCCAGCACATGTGACCTCAAACCAGACGACACACATCACGAAGGGGCTGGGAGTGAGGCAGACAGGAGGATCCTCACAACAGAGGGCCCCAAAAATTAAAAAAGTGAGGAATCCAGCAGTTGGAACCTCCCAGCAGGCGGCCAAGAGCACAGAGGCTATGGGATCCAGGCCTCTGTGAACTAACACCAGAGAGCCCACATCATGAAAATGTGAACAACCCGGCCGTTGGGACCTCAGAGCAGAAGGCCCACATCCCCATGGAGATGGGATCCTAAGAGGAGTGCCAAAGCATCACTGGGCTCACTAAGAAAAGTTGGTGAGCCCAGCAGTTAGGGCCTGACGCAAGAGGGCCCTCATCACCGGGGGGAGGAGATTCCCAGCACGCTCCAACTGCCACCACACGGCTGATTTCACCAAGGCAATGTGTGCCAGCCATGCAGGAGTGACCTATCAGCAAAGGGTCTCCCTCACAGAAGGGTGAGGAACACAGCCAGGAACAGACTCTCACCAGGGGGTCCACATAACCACGTGGATAGGAACCAGGCAGGAGTGTCCTCACACTAGTGGGGCCACATCATCGAAAGGTGAGGAACCCAGCAAAGGTGGCCACAAACCAGAGGACCCACATCAAGAAGGGGTTGAGAGTGAGGTAGGTGTCTGGACGGGCATTTTTAACACTCATTTCCCACCAGGAAGAGGAATTAACCAAAGGCTCAGCATGCCCTGCCAGAAGCAGATTAGGGCCTGAAGCAGTCTTGCGGGTTTGCGGCCAGCTCACAAGAAAGCGAGTTGAAGAAAGGAGCTCAGGGGCCCTGTAATTCACAAACCTGCAGAGTTATAAATGACAGATAACGTCCAAAAATATATTGAAGTAAGGCTGCGAAGAGGACTTCAAAGCGGGGCAGAATTTCAGGAAACCGATTTCAGGAGGTAGACTGGATTTGCATTTAAAGCATAGGAAAAGAGGCAGAACATCGACAATGACGCACTTGGCAAAAAAGGACGTATGAGTTTGTTCCTGAATGTATTCAGGAAAAAACGCATACGCCCGTTTTGGCAAACCAAGCAAGCTTGCAATGGAAATCCGAACTACTATGAAGTGTCACTTCCCCCCGGTCTAAAGAGCCATCTGAAAAAAGTGTAAAATCCAGAAAGGCAAGACAAGCCATGGGGAAAAAGGAGCCTTGTTATGCTGATGGGCAGGATGTAAATTGCCAACAGCCACTCTGGAGAAGTGTATGGTGTTTCCTGATACATCTGAAAAACAAAGCAACAGAGTCTAGGGTATTTCCACTTATGGTCCTATAGCTTAGGGAAATTAAAATCAAAAACACAGCCACCCCAAAATTTGGGACGGATCTGTTTACAGGAACCTCTTCTACAATACACGTTAAATATCCCAGAGAACAAATAATTGATAAAGAAGTTGCGGTACTTACGTACAACAGAATATCACTCAGCAATGAAATCTGTGTCACCATGCCTGTACCAGCATAATGAGTGGATTGAGGCACGATGATTCTAAGTGAAATAAGTCACACAGAAAAAGAAACATCATAAGGTATCACTAATGCACGGAATGTAAACTTGGCTACACATGGACTGAATTACAAAACAGAACAGGGTCTCAAGTTTAGAAAACCAACTTATGCTTGCTTAAGGGGAAAGGTGAGTTGGGGTGCTGCATAAAACCAGAGTTTGAAATTAGCACAGATACCGTTCCATAAGCCAAATATGTAATAGACAAGACCTACCCCTTGCTCAACGAAATGGACTCAACAATGAGGTATCACCTCACACCTGTTAGAATGGGCATCATCTGAAAATCTACAAACAACAAATGCTGGAAAGGGTGTGGAGAAAAGGAAGCCTCTTCCACTATTGTTGGGAATATAAATTGATACAGTCACTATGGAGAACAATATGGAGTTTCTTAAGAAACTAATAATAGAATTACCATATGATACAGCAATCCCAGTACTGGACATATACCCAGACAAAACCAGAAATCAAAAAGAGACATTCACCGCAATGTTCATTGCATCACTATTTACAATATCGAGGTAATGGAAGCAACCTAAATGCCCACAGACAGACGAATGCATAAAGATGTGGTACATATATAAAATGGAATATTACTAAGCCATGAAAGGAATGAAATTGGGTCATTTGTAGAGACGTCGATGGATCTAGAGACTGTCATACAGAGTGAAGTAAGTCAGAAAGAGAAAAACAAATCTTGTATATTCATGCATATATGTGGAATTAGAAAAACTGTACAGATTAACCGTTTTGCAAGGCATAAATAGAGCAACAGATGTAGACAACAATCGTATGGACAACAAGGGGGGAAAGCTCTTGGGAGGGTGGTGGTGGGAGGATTTGAGAGATTGGGATTGGCATGTAAACATTTATATGTATAAAATAGGTAACCAATAAGAACCTGCTGTATAAAAATATAAAATAAAATTCAAAATTAAAAAGAAATAAAATTTAAAAAATAAAACAGAAAAAACAATTATTCCCTTCACATACATGTATTTATATGAATAAATTATTTCCATGCTTATATCTGTAAATACAAAAAAGAGGAATAAAATCTACCTTGAACCAAAAAGGAAAAAGAGAAAAAAAAACAGAACCCACCAGTTACTCAGAGGAAAACCGTATCAGGGCACTTACTCCAGTTGTAAACAATTCTGAAGTTGGTCAGTGGTGGGGAATCGTCTCCCATTCAGCCAGCAGCCCCCACACAACAAGCGTCCTCATTGCAAAGCTGGGGCACCGTGCCGAGGCATCTGTGAGTAAACGTGAGCTGAGCCCCAGGCCAGTTGCTGCTGAACTGTTCCCACCCTTCCCAGGTAAAACACCTCAATATATACAAGGACTTGAAAGCCTAGAGGAAGGGCCATGGAGCCACACGAGTGACAGGATGCCAGCTGACTTGGTGCCTGCAGGCCAGCCAGGATGGTCCTGGCCCTGGGTGCTCTTCTGGAAGATTTCCATTTCCCTGTCTGAGATACCCGTCCTGTCCCTGCCCCCACTGCTTTTTTCCTTCCTCACTTCTGCCCAGGGAGAAATTCCAGCAGCAGGTATGGGTGACACATCCTCTTCTTTAGCAGGTGGCAGCCTGGCAACTGCAGCAGAAAGTCCAGCAGAGCCCCACTCACACTGGGCCACCCACAAAGCCGTGGCCTCTCACTCCCTCCCACCAGCCCAGCCCCGAGACTGCTGACAGGGCAGAGAAAATGGTGTCAGGCACAGCTGCAGGGGCTCTTGCTGCCTGGAGTGGTATTTATATTGATCTCAACCCAGGCACACCTGGGGAGGGCTGGCCGGCACGGTAAGGCTGCCCAGGTCAGCCAATCATCACCCCTCAGGGGCTCACAGTTGCAGAAAATGGAACTTGCTGAACCGGCCAGGTCCAAGGAACAGGTGTGGGCTCCTGAGAGTCAGGATAGACAAGGGGCTGCAGCTTTGGCTTGTTTTCTAATCATTTTATCTGGCCCATGAGTGGGAGACAACTTCAAGAAAACCCTCTCCTAATGAGAGGAACCCAGGAGTCACGGAGAGGAGGGGTGGGTGGTGGTTGGAGACAGAGGCCTGGTGCCCTGGGTGCAGTGGAAGTCTCTGGAAGACCAGGTGGAGGGAGGCCACACAGAGTGATGCCCAGGGTCACAGACCTGTCGCAGCTGCTGTTTGTTAGTTCAAGTCCTGCTCTGAGGTGCTCTGTGTCAGCTCTGAGCGACAGGTGAGCTGGGGGTGCTCTTCAATGAGGGCTATGTGCACGGTTCCTGTGTGCCCAGCCCTGCCACGGTACCTGCAAGGGTAGCTCTGTATCCTGGGAGGGGCCTGACCATGAGAGCCCCGTGGGCTGGGTTGGGGGTGGGGTACCTGCCGAGGAGAGCTCCATATCCTGGGATTGGCCTGACCACGAGAGCCCCATGGGCTGCTGGGGACCTGGTAAAGGATGTCAGGACAGTCAGTGAAGCCACCGAGGATATACCTCCAGTTGCTCCTAATTCCTACACCCTGCTGGTCATTCTACCAACCACCAGGACATGGTATTCTGTATTAGTCTTCAATGATGTCTTCTTTTGTATTCCATTAGTCCCAGAGTCACAAGAAATTTTGGCTTGTGAGTGGCAGGACTCAACATACAACTAAAACAATACTTCCGGGCCGTCTTGCCCCAAGGGTGCAAAAATTCCCACACCATCTTTGGGGAAAGCTTAGCTAAAGACTGAAAAGTTCTACCTCTGGAAAAGGAAACCCTCCTTCAATATGCAGATGACATTCTGATCGCCAGCCCTACTAAGGAGGCCTCTGAACTACCAAGCCAATAAAGGATAGAAGTTGTCCAAGAAAAAGCTCAAATATCACAGACTGCAGTGACCTGCCTGGGCTTCATTCTCACAGAAGGTCAGAGAAGCCCATCCCAGGAAAGGGAAGAAACCATTTTCAGCCTTACCCCTTTCTAAAACTAGAAGACAGCTTAGGGGTTCCTGGGGAGGCCAGGGTTTGCTGCTTCTGGATCCCTAACTACAGTCTACTAGCTGAGCCTCTATATGAAACACTGAAAGGAAAAGATGATGATCCTTTTGAACAGAATCCAGAAGTGGCCTTTCAAGAATGGAAAGAGCAGTCAATTCAGACCCTTGCCCTGGAACTCTCTAATTGAGCTAAACCCTTTGACCTTTACATTCCCGGTGAAAGGTGAATCGCCATTGGAGAATTAGTGAAAAAACTGGGACCACTTGAAATGGAACAACGCAAGAATGCCATCCAGGTAGGATAAACTAGAGTCACCAAGGGGCTTGGCCCACTGCCACATCTGGCCAAGATACTGGCGGTATCTAAAAACCTGGAAATCAGCAGCCCAAAAGGCCACCTCCCTCCTAAGGGAAAAGGACCCCACGTGGTGATCCTAATCACCAACCATGCCCTGAAGTTGCAGGGTTTGCTCCGTGGGCACACCGACCTCGAGTGAGGAGGCCCTCCAACTCCAACATCCAGAGAGATAACCGGGGGCAACAGGGCACCATGACGACTCGTGTGAACATCACTTGACCTGGAGTTTCTCTCATAAAACAACAAGAGTGTGTCCCGAAGGAGTAGACTACTGCTTGCAGGACTTACTGCACCCGGAGGGGAGCTAATAATCTTGGCGGGGGAACCGTATATCACACTGTCACCATAGAAAAGCCTACAGACACCGTGATGATGGTGGCCAATAAGACCGGCTGGACTCCTGTTTACTTCAAAAGGCTGTTGACTCAGTGGCCATCATGGTCCTTGATCACCACTGACCCTGGACTGTCTGGGAGTTGAGCAGGCAGGGCTCTGACACCTGGTGCTGTTTGTACGTTAATTCAGGGGCCTAATTGAAGAAAGCGCAGACTACTGGCCAGAGCATCTAGGCTGGCAGAAACGGTCAGCCTAAAGTGGCCGAACAAATGTGGGGCAGGGTGAAATCGGCCCCCACAGCGTCTCTGCACATCTCTTTCCTGGACCCTTAAAGGTCATTAGAATCTATAACACTTCCAATGCTGGTGCTCAGGCGGACGAGCAGGGAGGCAGGGGTCCCGGGGCCAATCAACGTCACCTGGAGGCTGCTGGGGAGAAGTTCTGACCCTCGTCCCCTGGTATGAGGGCTCCCAACTCAGCACTCAGCAGTTACAGAAGAAGGGTCTGCACCCTCAGCACTCCAAGAATGAGGAACGGGACAAAAGGCAGAGGAGGGGTTTGTCCCCAGCAAAGCCCATTAAAAATCCCTGGGAGATAAAAATAGAATCTGGGCAATAAAGTCAAGTCTGACCTTTTTTATCCTTTGTGCTTTGTCTAATTTCACGTGCTCCTAGGGTCCCGCATGCAGAGGTTCCACACCCGGCACTTCAGACCAGATTTCCTAGTGCAGAATGGCTGGGTCGACACCTCAGCTCCTGGGGCCCAGTGCAGACTCCACGATACAGAGCCTGAGCTGCAGCCAACCCGGCCCTCGAGAGCTCCGCCGCCTCCCTCCCACTGACTCTCACAGGATCTCTACACAGCAGCCCAGCCCACAGCCCACGGGGTAGTGCATGCTCTCACCTCTCCATTCTCTGATCAAAATATAAAGTTTCCTTTGCTTGTGAACAAACTCAGTCTCGATCTGTTGGCCCCAATGACACTGGGCAGGGGGACACTTGTTGGGGTCCACTCTGGAGGATCAGTAACAGAAATTGAGACTATTGTAACTTCAATGAACAGATGTGTGAGTCAAACTGTAGTTAACATAGAACAGTGTATAAGGCTCGGGTAAAATAAGATGTTTCTAACACTTCCATTTGATATTTCCATCACTTTATTATAAGCAAGTTCAGTGAAAAGGTTTGTCTTATTTGTCAGGTCAATATTAGAGAAATGAAGTGATTTCTTTCCAAGGATGTACATCTAATAATCTTGGTTAAAGCTTCAATCTTGTTTTAAATGCTTTTCCATTGAAAATGATACCTCTCTTTCAGCTCCCCCATTTCTGAGAAGTATAAAATCTTATAATTTATTATTACCAAAGGGGAAAGGTGGGAGGAGGGATAAATTAACAGTTTGGAATTAACACATACACACTGCTATGTATAAAATAGATCATCAACAAGGAACTACTGTATAGCACAGGGAACTACACTCAATATTTTGCAATAACCTATAAGGGGAAATAATCGGAAAAAGAATAGATATTTTTATTGACATCATCTATCAATGACAGTTAAAGTGTAACCTAAGGGAAGCCGGTGGTGAGTGCTTCTGACCCTGAAGACTTCAATCATCTAAAGTTTGGACTCTGCCTACTTCCCAAGGCCCTTAATGAACATATGTGTAGCCGTAGCTTAAAAAATTCCCCAGTTTGGGTTTCGGGGAGACACTGATTTTGAAAAAGCCCTGGTGTTCTCCTTACATGAATGGGACTCTTCTTACTGCTAAAACATGTCTGTCACACCCAGAGGATGGTATACCGTCTGATCAGGAAGAGTTTGGAAAAGGCATCTCATCTCCTCATCTCCTGGTGCTCGGGTTCACCCCTCCAGCGTCTTTACTAACAGTCTCCCCACTTGGAGATGTCAGCACTGTCAACATCCTGTTGCGTACAGTTTGGAATTTGTCCAGAGGATGAAGCGGAAGGATGAGGAACAATGAGAGACAAGTCCTAGGTGTTCAGACAGGCACATGTCACTCTAATTTCCAATCAGGAAGATGAATTGACCAAAGGCTAGGGTTGCCCATGGAAACAGTATGGGGCTTGAGGAAATCCCACTGCTTTGTGGCCAGTTCCCATAAACACAAGTTGAACAATGGAACTCAGTGGCAGTAAAATTCACGAAACTGCAGAGTTGAAAATATCTATCACTGAAAAATGTCTTGAGGAAAGTCAGAGAAAAGGATTGGTAAGCAAGGGAGAATGGCAGGAAAGGGATTTGAGGAGGTAGAAAGGACTCGCCATTAAGCACAAGAAAAGGGGCTGAACATTGCCAACATTGCAGTTGCCCAAAAAGGCTGTATGCGTTTTTTTCTGTATATATTCAAGAAAAGGGCATACACTTTTTTAGCCAACCAAACAGGTGGGCACTGGAAATCAATACTACAAAAGATATCACTTCGCATCAGTCAGAAGAGCCATCGTCATAAAGTGTAAACACCAGAAATGCAGGACAGGGCAAGGAGAAGAGGGAGCCCTGTGAGGCTTATAGTGGAAATGTATATTGCCAACAGCCATTCTGGAGAAGTGTATTGTGTTTACTAAAGCATCTAAAAAATGAGCTACAGAGCATAGGGCACTTGCACTCATGGGCGTATATCTTGGGAAAAACAAAAATCGAGAGGACACAGGCACCCCAATGTTTACTGCCTCTCTGTTTAAAAGATCCTCGACTAGGATATAACTTAAATGTCTCTGGAGGGAAAAAATGGATAGAGATGTGGTACTTATGTAGAGTGGAATATTACTCAGCCTGGAAATCAATGAAATATGGCCAGTTGTAACAACTCCGGAGGAGTTACGTATGATCTTTCTAAGTGACAGAATTCAAAAAGAAAAAGACACATATCATAAGATATCACTTAAAGGTGGAATCCAAAATGGCTACACATGAAATAAATTACAAAACAAAAACATAGTCAAATATGTAGAAAACACGCATAAGGCTGCTAAACGGAAAGGTGGGGAGGGGTGAGGCATCATCCAAGAGGTTGAAATTAGCAAAAATACCATTCCAAATACCAAACTGATAATCAACAAGGCCTACACGGTAGCTAAAAGAACTGCACTCAGCACACTCAAGTCACCGCAAAAGAATATCTATGACTGGTAAGGATCTGAAAAAGAATTTATTGATGTTTCTCTGTACGTGAATCAAGTGGATGTACAGCAGCAAGAAACAGAGCTTTGAAAATCAGCTGTAACCAATATAGTAATAAATTGAAAAAAATAAACGACAGAGAGACAGAGAAAACCTCTTACAACTTTTCCTCAGGGACGGTGATGCAACATGGATTGAACACATCTAGACCCACAGCAGGATGAGACATAAGGCTGGAAACTGTTCACGCTAAGAGAAATGTGAGGTTGGGTGAGGAAATGCACACCCTTTAAAGTAATACTACCTGGTACCCATTCAATGGGTCCCAAATCTGCAGGTTCAAGGAATCTTCCTACAGCTAAAACATGCATGGAAAACCCAGAGGACTGTACACCATGTGATCGGGAGATGTGTCTAAAATGCAGCTCATTTATCCTCTCCTGGTGCTCCTGTTCATCATTCCAGCCACGTTACTTAGAATCTCCCCACTTAGAGAATCAGCACATTTAAACTTCTGTTTCACACATTTTGCAAATTGTGAGGAGGATGAACGGGAAGAGGGGGAACCAATGAGAGAATAGTTGTAGGGGTTTGGACGGGCACATGTCACTCTAATATCCCATTGAGAATAAGAATTAAAAAAAGGCTCAGCCTGCCTCGCCGGAGCCAAAATAGGGCCTGAAGCAATCCTGCGGCTTTGAGGCCAGCTCACAAAAGAGCAACTTAAAAAATGGAGCTCAGGGTCACTGCAATTCACAAACCTGCAGAGTTATAAATGAAAACTAACGTCCAAAAATATGTTGAGGTAAGGCAAAGAAGAGGATCTGAATGCAAGACAGAATTGCAAGAAACAGATTTCAAGAGATAGATTGGACTCGTCTTTAAAGCACATGAAAAGCGGCAGAATTTCGACAATGATGCAGTTGGCCCAAAAGGGAGTATGCGTTTTTTCCTGAATATATCCAGGAAAAAACGCATACGCACTTTATGGGCAACGAAGCAAGCAAGCAATGCAAATGTGCACAACAAAGAAGTCTCATTTCCCACCGGTCAAAAGGGCCACCTGAAAAAATTGTAAAAACCAGAAATGCAGGACAGGCCATGGAGAACAGGGAGCCTTTATACGCTGATGGACAGCGTGTGAACTGCCGGGAGCCACTCTGGAGAAGTGTATGGTGGTTCCTAAATCATCTAAAAAACAGAGCTACAGAGCATAGGGCACTTCCAATCACGGGAGTATATCTAGGGAAGTCTAAAAATCAACAAGACACAAGCACACCACAGTTTAGGGCTACTCTGTTTACAAGAACCTCAACTTCAGTACACCTTAAATATCCCAGGAAAGAGAACAATGGATAAAGAAGATGTGGTACTTATGTACAATGGAATAACTCTTCACCATGAAATCAATGTAATAAGGCTAGTAGAAGGATAAAGAGTGGAATTAGGTCCGATAATACTACTTGAAATAAGTCAAACAGAAAAAGAAACATATCATAAGATATCACTTATAGAGGGAGGATAAATATGGCTGCACTAAAAATGAATTACAAAACAGAACAGTGTCTCACATTTAGAAAACACACTTATGTCAGCTTAAGGGGAAAGGAGAGGTGGGGTGATGCATAAAACCAGAGTTTGAAATTAGCACAGATACCGTTCAATAAACCAAATAGGTATTAGACAAGATCTACACCTTGCTCAATGAACTGGCCTCAACACACCCTATACACCGCAGAGAAATATATCTGAGTAATAAGAATCTTAAAACCCATGTATTGATATATCTCCATAAGGGAATCAAGTGTGTGCAAAACGGCACAAACACAGCAGTGAAAATGATCTAAACCCCATTATAGAAATAAATTTTAAAACCAAAAACGCAGAAACAATGAAAGAGAGAAAAATTCTTACAAAATTCGCTCAGGGGCTGTGATGCAACCTGGAATGACCACATATAAACCCACAGCTGGATAAGACATAAGACTGGACACTTGGGGTTGAGAGGATTGGTGAGCTTTGGTGAGCAACTGCCGAAAGTTTAATGCAATACTTCATGCTACTCATTCCAAGGGTCCCAACACTCCAGGTTGAAGGGAATCTTCCTACAGCTAAACCTTGCATGGGAAATCCAGCAGATGGTATACAATATGATCGGGAAAGGTTTCTAAAACGCACCTCATTTTCCTCTCCTGGGGCTCCGGATCAACATTCCAGCCACTTTACTAACAACATCCCCACATGGAGAGTGAATGCCTTTAAGTTCCGGTATCGCACAGTCTGCAGTTAGTGTGGAGGATGAATGGGAATAGGGGGAACCAGTGAGAAAATAGCTGTAGCGGTTTCAATGGCCACATGTCACTCTAATTTCACATAGGAAGAAGAATTAACCAAAGGCACAGCAAGGTGCCCCAGAAGAAGAATAGGGCCTGAAGAAATCCTGTGGATATGAGGCAAGATCACAAAAATAAGACCTGAAAAATGGAACTACGGGCAACTGCAATTCAAAAACCTGCAGAGTTATAAACGACAACTATTTTCCAAAAGTATATTGAGGTAAGGCTATGAAGAGGCACTGACAGCAAGGCAGAATTGCAGGAAACCGATTTCAGGAGGTAGACTGGAATTGCATCGAAAACATATGAAAAGACTCAGAACATCAACAATCATGCACTTGGCCAAAAAGGGCGTATGCGTTTTTTCCTGAATATATTAAGGAAGAAACCCATACACCCTTTCTGGCCAACCAAGCAAGCTTGCAAAGGAAATCTGCACTACAATGAAGTCTCACTGCCCCACAGTCAAAAGGGCCATCTGAAAAAAGTGTAAAATCCAGAAAGGCAGGACAGGCCATGGAGAACTGGGAGCCTTGTTATGCTGATGGGCGGGATGTAAATTGCCAACAGTCTCTCTGGAGAAGTGTATGGTGTTTCCTGAAACATCTAAAAAACAAAGCAACAGAGCCTAGGGCAAGTCCACTTATGGTCCTATAGCTTAGGGAAATGAAAATCAAAAAGACACAGCCACCCCAAAGTTTGGGACAGCTCTGTCTACAAGAGCCTAGTTTACGGTACAAGTTCAATATCACAGAAGAGCGAAAAATGGATAAAGAAGTTGGGGTACTTACGTACAATGCAATATCACTCAGCAATGAAATCTATGTCATCAGGCCCGTAGCAGCATAATGAGTGGATTCAGGTACGATGATTCTAAGTGAAATAGGGTCACACAGAAAAAGAAATATCATAAGATATCACTAATACACGGAATGTAAACTTGGCTACACAGGAACTGAATTACAAAACAGAACAGGGTCTCAAATTTAGAAAACCAACTTATGCTTGCTTAAGGGGAAAGGTGAGTTGGGGTGCTGCATGAAACCAGAGATTGAAATGAGCACAGATAAAGTTTATTAAGCCAAATATGTAATAGACAAGAGCTACTCCTTGCTCAACGAAATGGACTCAACACCCCATATTAAACGCCTAAGAATGTACCTGACTAGTAAGTATCTTAAAACCTATGGATTGCTATGTATCCGAAAGAGAATCAAGTGTGTGTACAGGGGCATAAATGCAGCAGTGATAGAATTGGAGAGGTTCGTTGAGCAAATGAAGACCCTTTGAAGTCATATTGCATGGTACCCATTCCACAGGTCTCAACTCTCCAGGTTTAAGGGATTCTTCCTTCAGCTAAAACATGCATGTGGAACCCAGAGTATGATCACCTGTGTGATCAGGAGACGTGTTCAAATAAGTCTCAGTTTTCATGCCCTGGTAATCGGGTGCAACATTCCAGACGCTTTACTAACACTCTCCCCACTTGGAGAGTCAGTCTCTTTAACTTCCTGTTTGGCCAAGTTTGCAATTTCTGCTGAAGATGAACAGAAATAGGGAGAACCAATGAGAGACTAGCTGGAGGTGTCTGGACGGGCAAATTGAACTCTCATTTCCCACCAGGAATAGGAATTAACCAAAGGCTCAGCGTGCCGTGCCAGAACCAGATAAAGGCCTGAAGCAATCCTGCGGTGTTGCGGCCCCTCACAAAAAAGCGAGTTGAAGAAAGGAGCTCAGGGGCACTGTAATTCACAAACCTGCAGAGTTATAAATGACAGCTATCGTCCAAAAATATACTGAAGTAAGGCTGCCAAGAGGACTTGAAAGCGGGGCAGAATTGCAGGAAACCGATTTCAGGAGGTAGACTGGAATTGCATTGAAAGCATAGGAAAAGAGGCAGAACGTCCACAATGATGCACTTGGCCGAAAAGGGCATATGCGTTTTTTCCTGAATATATTCAGGAAAAAACGCATACACCATTTTTGGCCAACCAAGCAAGCTTGCAAAGGAAATCGGCACTACAATGAAGTCTCACTTCCCCCCGGTCAAAAGGGCCATCTGAAAAAAGTGTAAAATCCAGAAAGGCAGGACAGGCCATGGAGAACTGGGAACCTTCTTATGCTGATGGGCGGGATGTAAATTGCCAACAGCCACTGGGGAGAAGTGTATGGTGTTTCCTGAAAAATCTAAAAAACAAAGCAACAGAGCCTAGGGCACTTCCACTTATGGTCCTATAGCTTAGGGAAATGAAAATCAAAAAGACACAAGAACCGCAATGTTTGGGATGGCTCTGTTTACAAGAACCTCATTTACGGTACAAGTTCAATATTACAGAAATTGAAAAATGGATAAAGAAGTTGTGGTACTTACGTACAATGCAGTATCACTCAGCAATGAAATCTATGTCATCAGTCCTGTAGCAGCATAATGAGTGGATTCAGGTACGATGATTCTAACTGAAATAAGTCACACAGAAAAAGAAACATCATAAGATATCACTAATACACGGAATGTAAACTTGGCTACACAGGAACTGAATTACAGAACAGAACAGGGTCTCAAATTTAGAAAACCAACTTATGCTTGCTTAAGGGGAAAGGTGAGTTGGGGTGCTGCATAAAACCAGAGATTGAAATGAGCACAGATAAAGTTCCTTAAGCCAAATATGGAATAGACAAGAGCTACTCCTTGCTCAACGAAATGGACTCAACACCCCATATTAAACGCCTAAGAATGTACCTGACTAGTAAGTATCTTAAAACCTATGGATTGCTATGTCTCCAAAAGAGAATCAAGCGTGTGTACAGGGGCATAAACACAGCAGTGATAGGATTGGAGAGGTTCGGTGAGCAAATGAAGACACTTTGAAGTCATATTGCATGGTACCCATTCCACGGGTCTCAACTCTCCAGGTTTAAGGGATTCTTCCTTCAGCTAAAACATGCATGTCGAACCCAGAGTATGATCAACCATGTGATCGGGAGATGTGTTCAAATATGTCTCAGTTTTCGTCCCCTGGTACTCGGGTGCAACATTCCAGACGCTTTACTAACCATCTCCCCACTTGGAGAGTCAGTGCCTTTAACCTCCTGTTTGGCCCAGTTTGCAATTTCTGCGGAAGATGAACAGGAATAGGGAGAACCAATGAGAGACTAGCTGGAGGTGTCTGGACGGGCAAATTTAACTCTCATTTCCCACCAGGAAGAGGAATTAACCAAAGGCTCAGCGTGCCGTGCCGGAACCAGATTAGGTCCTGAAGCAATCCTGCGGTGTTGCGGCCAGCTCACAAGAAAGCGAGTTGAAGAAAGGAGCTCAGGGGCACTGTCATTCACAAACCTGCAGACTTATAAATGACAGCTATCGTCCAAAAATATACTGAGGTAAGGCTGCCAAGAGGACTTGAAAGCGAGGCAGAATTGTAGGAAACCGATTTCAGGAGGTAGACTGGAATTGCATTAAAGCAGAGGAAAAGAGGCAGAACGTCCACAATGATGCACTTGGCCAAAAAGGGCGTATGCGTTTTTTCCTGAATATATTCAAGAAAAAACGCATACGCACTTTTTGGCCAAACAAGCAAGCTTGCAAAGGAAATCGGCACTACAATGAAGTCTCACTTCCCCCTGGTCAAAAGGGCCATCTGAGAAAAGTGTAAAATCCAGAAAGGCAGGACAGGCCATGGAGAACTGGGAGCCTTGCTTTGGTGATGGGCGCGATGTAAATTGCCAACAGCCACTGGGGAGAAGTGTAGGGTGTTTCCTGAAACTTCTAAAAAACAAAGCAGCAGAGCCTAGGGCACTTCCACTTATGGTCCTATAGCTTAGGGAAATGAAAATCAAAAAGACACAGCCACCCCGAAGTTTGGTACGGCTCTCTTTACAAGAACCTCGTTTATGGTACAAGGTCAATATCGCAGAAAGTGAAAAATGGATAAAGAAGTTGTGGTACCTACGTACAATGCAATATCCCTCAGCAATGAAATCTATGTCATCAGGCCTGTAGCAGCATAATGAGTGGATTCAGGTACGATGATTCTAACTGAAATAATTCACTCAGAAAAAGAAATATCATAAGATATCACTAATACACGGAATGTAAACTTGGCTACACAGGAACTGAATTACAAAACAGAACAGGGTCTCAAATTTAGAAAACCAACTTATGCTTGCTTAAGGGGAAAGGTGAGTTGGGGTGTTGCATAAAACCAGAGATTGAAATGAGCACAGATAAAGTTCCTTAAGCCAAATATGTAATAGACAAGAGCTACTCCTTGCTCAACGAAATGGACTCAACACCCCATATTAAATGCCTAAGAATGTACCTGACTAGTAAGTATCTTAAAACCTATGGATTGCTATGTATCCGAAAGAGAATCAAGCGTGTGTACAGGGGCATAAATCTACCAGTGATAGAACTGGAGAGGTTCGGTGAGCAAATGAAGACCCTTTGAAGTCATATTGCATGGTACCTATTCCACAGGTCTCAACTCTCCAGGTTTAAGGGATTCTTCCATCAGCTAAAACATGCATGTGGAACCCAGAGTATGATCAACTGTGTGATCGGGAGACGTGTTCAAGTATGTCTCAGTTTTCATGACCTGGTAATCGGGTGCAACATTCCAGACGCTTTACTAACACTCTCCCCACTTGGAGAGTCAGTGCCTTTAACCTCCTGTTTGGCCCAGTTTGCAATTTCTGCGGAAGATGAACAGGAATAGGGAGAACCAATGAGAGACTAGCTGGAGGTGTCTGGACGGGCAAATTTAACTCTCACTTCCCACCAGGAAGAGGAATTAACCAAAGGCTCAGTGTGCCGTGCCGGAACCAGGTAAAGGCCTGACGCAATCATGCGGTGTTGCGGCCAGCTCACAAGAAAGCGAGTTGAAGAAAGGAGCTCAGGGGCACTGTAATTCACAAACCTGCATAGTTATAAATGACAGTTATTGTCCAAAAATATAGTGAAGTAAGGCTGCCAAGAGGACTTGAAAGCGGGGCAGAATTGCAGGAAACCAATTTCAGGAGGTAGACTGGATTTGCATTGAAAGCATAGGAAAAGAGGCAGAACTTCCACAATGATGCACTTGGCCAAAAAGGGCGTATGCGTTTTTTCCTGAATATATTCAGGGAAAAACGCATACGCCCTTTTTGGCCAACCAAGCAAGCTTGCAAAGGAAATCTGCACTACAATGAAGTCTAACTTCACCCCGGTCAAAAGGGCCATCTGAAAAAAGTGTAAAATCCAGAAAGGCAGGACAGGCCATGGAGAACTGGGAGCCTTGTTATGCTGATGGGCGGGATGTAAATTGCCAACAGCCACTCTGGAGAAGTGTATGGTGTTTCCTGAAACATCTAAAAAACAAAGCAACAGAGCCTAGGGCACTTCCACTTATGGTCCTATAGCTTAGGGAAATGAAAATCAAAAAGACACAGCCACCCCAAAGTTTGGGACGGCTCTGTTTAAAAGAACCTCGTTTACGGTACAAGTTCAGTATCGCAGAAAGTGAAAAATGGATAAAGAAGTTGTGGTACTTACGTACAATGCAATATCCCTCAGCAATGAAATCTATGTCATCAGGCCCTTTGCAGCATATGAGTGGATTCAGGTATGATGATTCTAACTGAAATAAGTCACACAGAACAATTAATATCATAAGATATCACTAATACACATTATGTAAACTTGGCAACACAGGAACTGAATTCCAAAACAGAACAGGATCTCAAATTTAGAAAACCAACTTATGCTTGCTTAAGGGGAAAGGTGAGTTGGGGTGCTGCATAAAACCAGAGATTGAAATGAGCACAGATAAAGTTCCTTAAGCCTAATATGTAACAGACAAGAGCTACTCCTTGCTCAACGAAATGGACTCAACACCCCATATTAAACGCCTAAGAATGTACCTGACTAGTAAGTATCTTAAAACCTATGGATTGCTATGTCTCCGAAAGAGAATCAAGCATGTGTACAGCAGCATAAACGCAGCAGTGATACGATTGGAGAGGTTCGGTGAGCAAATGAAGACACTTTGAAGTCATATTGCATGGTACCCATTCCATGGGTCTCAACTCTCCAGGTTTAAGGGATTCTTCCTTCAACTAAAACATGCATGTGGAACACAGAGTATGATCAACCACGTGATCGGGAGACATGTTCAAATATGTCTCAGTTTTCGTCCCCTGGTACTCGGGTGCAACATTCCAGATGCTTTACTAACACTCTCCCCACTTGGAGAGTCAGTGCCTTTAACCTCCTGTTTGGCCCAGTTTGCAATTTCTGCGGAAGATGAACAGGATTAGGGAGAACCAATGAGAGACTAGCTGGAGGTGTCTGGACGGGCAAATTTAACTCAAATTTCCCACCAGGAAGAGGAATTAACCAAAGGCTCAGCGTGCCGTGTCGGAACCAGATTAGGGCCTGAGGCAATCTTGCGGTGTTGCGGCCAGCTCACAAGAAAGCGAGTTGAAGAAAGGAGCTCAGGGGCACTGTAATTCACAAACCTGAGGAGTTATAAATGACAGGTATCGTCCAAAAATATACTGAAGTAAGGCTGCCAAGAGGACTTGAAAGCGGGGCAGAATTGCAGGAAACCGATTTCAGGAGGTAGACTGGAATTGCTTTTAAAACATAGGAAAAGAGGCAAAACGTCCACAATGATGCACTTGGCCAAAAAGGGCGTATGCGTTTTTTCCTGAATATATTCAGGAAAAAACGCATACGTCCTTTTTGGCCAATCAAGCAAGCTTGCAAAGGAAATCTGCACTACAATGAAGTCTCACTTCCCCCCAGTCAAAAGGGCCATCTGAAAAAAGTGTAAAATCCAGAAAGGCAGGACAGGCCATGGAGAACAGGGATCCTTGTTATGCTGATGGGCGGGATGTAATTTGCCATCAGCCTCTCTGGAGAAGTGTACGGTGTTTCCTGAAACATCTAAAAAACAAAGCAACAGAGCCTAGGGCATTTCCACTTATGGTCCTATAGCTTAGGGAAATGTAAATCAAAAAGACACAGCCACCCCAAAGTTTGGGACGGTTCTGTTTACAAGAACCTCGTTTACGGTACAAGTTCAATATCACAGAAAGCGAAAAATGGATAAAGAAGTTGTGGTACTTACGTACAATGCAATATCCCTCAGCAATGAAATCTATGTCATCAGGCCTTAAGGAGCATAATGAGTGGATTCAGGTACGATGTTTCTAAGTGAAATAAGTCACACAGAAAAAGAAACATCATAAGATATCACTAATACACGGAATGTAAACTTGGCTACACAGGAACTGAATTACAAAACAGAACAGGGTCTCAAATTTAGAAAACCAACTTATGCTTACTTAAGGGGAAAGGTGAGTTGGGGTGCTGCATAAAACCAGAGATTGAAATGAGCACAGATAAAGTTCCTTAAGCCTAATATGGAATAGACAAGAGCTATTCCTTGCTCAACGAAGTGGACTCAACACCCCATATTAAACGCCTAAGAATGTACCTGACTAGTAAGAATCTTAAAACCTATGGATTGCTATGTCTCCGAAAGAGAAACAAGCATGTGTACAGTGGTATACACGCAGGAGTGATAGGATTGGTGAGGTTTGGTGAGCAAATGCAGACCCTTTATAGTCATATTGCATGGTATCCATTCCAAGGGTCTCAACTCTCCAAGTTTAAGGGATTCTTCCTTCAGCTGAAACATTCATGTGGAACACAGAGTATGATCCACCGTGTGATCGGGAAACGTGTTCAAATGTGTCTCAGTTTTCCTCCCCTGGTACTCGGGTGCAACATTCCAGACACTTTACTAACACTCTCCCCACTTGGAGAGTCAGTGCCTTCAACCTCCTGTTTGGCCCAGGTTGCAATTTCTGCGGAAGATGAACAGGAATAGGGAGAACCAATAAGAGACTAGCTGGAGGTGTCTGGACGGGCAAATTTAACTCTCATTTCCCACCAGGAAGAGGAATTAAGCAAAGGCTCAGCGTGCCATGCCGGATCCACACTAGGGCCTCAAGCAATCCTGCGGTGTTGCGGCCAGCTCACAAGAAAGCGAGTTGAAGAAAGGAGCTCAGGGGCACTGTCATTCACAAACCTGCAGAGTTATAAATGACAGCTATCATCTAAGAATATATTGAAGTAAGGCTGCAAAGAGGAATTGAAAGCGGGGCAGAATTGCAGGAAACCGATTTCAGGAGGTAGACTGGAATTGCATTTAAAGCATAGGAAAAAAGGCAGAACGTCCACAATGGTGCACTTGGTCAAAAAGGGCGTATGCGTTTTTTCCTGAGTATATTCAGGAAAAAACGCATACGCCCTTTTTGGCCAACTAAGCAAGCTTGCAAAGGAAATCTGCACTACAATGAAGTCTCACTGCCCCAGGTCAAAAGGGCCAGCTGAGAAAAGTGTAAAATCCAGAAAGGCAGGACAAGCCATGGAGAACTGGGAGCCTTGTTATGCTGATGGGCGGGATGTAAATTGCCAACAGCCACTCTGGAGAAGTGTATGGTGTTTCCTGAAACATCTAAAAGACAAAGCATCAGAGCCTAGGGCACTTCCACTTATGGTCCTATAGTTTAGGGAAATTAAAATCAAAAAGACACAGCCACCCCAAAGTTTGGGACGGTTCTGTTTACAAGAACCTCGTTTACGGTACAAGTTCAATATCACAGAAAGCGAAAAATGGATAAAGAAGTTGTGGTACTTACGTACAATGCAATATCACTCAGCAATGAAATCTATGTCATCAGGCCTTTAGGAGCATAATGAGTGGATTTAGGTACGATGTTTCTAAGTGAAATAAGTCACACAGAAAAAGAAACATCATAAGATATCACTAATACACGGAATGTAAACTTGGCTACACAGGAAATGAATTACAAAACAGAACAGGGTCTCAAATTTAGAAAAACAACTTATGCTTGCTGAAGGGGAAAGGTGAGTTGGGGTGCTGCATAAAACCAGAGATTGAAATGAGCACAGATAAAGTTCCTTAACCCTAATATGTAAGAGACAAGAGCTTCTCCTTGCTGAACGAAATGGACTCAACACCCCATATTAAACGCCTAAGAATGTACCTGACTAGTAAGTATCTTAAAACCGATGGATTGCTATGTCTCCGAAAGAGAATCAAGCGTGTGTACAGGGGCATAAATGCCGCAGTGATAGGATTGGAGAGGTTCGGTGAGCAAATGAAGACCTTTTGAAGTCATATTTCATGGTACCCATTACACGGGTCTTAACTCTCCAGGTTTAAGGGATTCTTCCTTCAGCTAAAACATGCATGTGGAACCCAGAGTATGATCAACCATGTGATCGGGAGACGTGTTCAAATATGTCTCAGTTTTCGTCCCCTAGTGCTCGGGTGCAACATTCCAGACCCTTTACTAACACTCTGCCCACTTGGAGAGTCAGCGCCTTTAACCTCCTGTTTGGCCCAGTTTGCAATTTCTGAGGAAGATGAACAGGAATAGGGAGAACCAATGAGAGACTAGCTGGAGGGGTCTGGACGGGCAAATTTAACTCTCATTTCCAACCAGGAAGAGGAATTAACCAAAGGCTCAGCGTGCCGTGCCAGAAACACACTAGGGCCTGAAACAATCCTGCGGTGTTGCAGCCAGCTCACAAGAAAGCGAGTTGAAGAAAGGATCTCAGGGGCACTGTATTTCACAAACCTCCAGAGTTATAAGTGACAGCTATCGTCCAAAAATATATTGAAGTAAGGCTGCCAAGAGGACTTGAAAGCGGGGCAGAATTGCAAGAAACCGATTTCAGGAGGTAGAGTGGAATTGCATTTAAAGCATAGGAAAAGAGGCAGAACGTCCACAATGATGCACTTGGCCAAAAAGGGCGTATGCGTTTTTTCCTGAATATATTCAGGAAAAAACGCATACGCCCTTTTTGGCCAACCAAGCAAGCTTGCAAAGGTAAACTGTACTACAATGAAGTCTCACTGCCCCCCGGTCAAAAGGGCCATCTGAAAAAAGTGTAAAATCCAGAAAGGCAGGCAGACCATGGCGAACTGGGAGCTTTATTATGCTGATGGGCGGGATGAAAATTGCCAACAGCCACTCTGGAGAAGTGTATGGTGTTTCCTGAAACATCTAAAAAACAAAGCAACAGAGATTAGGGCAGTTCCACTTACGGTCCTATAGCTTAGGGAAATTAAAATCGAAAAGACACAGCCACCCCAAAATTTGGGACGTCTCTGTTTACAAGAACCTCGTTTACTGTACAAGTTCAATATCACACAAAGCAAAAAATGGATAAAGAAGTTGTGGTACTTACGTACAATGCAATATCACTCAGCAATGAAATTTATGTCATCAGGCCCGTAGCAGCATAATGAGGGAATTCAGGTACGATGATTCTAAGTGAAATAAATCACACAGAAAAAGAAACATCATAAGATATCACTAATACACGGAATGTAAACTTGGCTACACAGGAACAGAATTAAAAACAGAACAGGGTCTCATATGTAGAAAACCAACTTATGCTTGCTTAAGGGGAAAGGAGAGTTGGGGTGCTGCATAAAACCAGAGATTGAAATGAGCACAGATAAAGTTCCTTAGCCAAATATGTAATAGACAAGAGCTACTGCTTGCTCAACGAAATGGACTCAACTCCCCATATTAAACGCATAAGAATGTACCTGACTAGTAAGTATATGGAAACCTATGGATTGCTATGTCTCTGAAAGTGAATCCAGCTTGTGTACAGGGGCACATGCAGCAGTGATAGCTCTGGAGAGGTTCGGTGAGCAAATGAAGGCCCTTTGAAGTCATATTGCATGGTACCCATTCCACGGGTCTCAACTCTCCAGGTTTACGAGATTCTTTCTTCAGCTAAAACTTGCATGTGGAACCCAGAGTATGATCAACCGTGTGATCGGGAGACGTGTTCAAATATGTCTCAGTTTTCGTCCCCTGGTACTCGGGTGCAACATTCCAGACGCTTTACTAACACTCTCCCCACTTGGAGTGTCAGTGCCTTTAAACTCCTGTTTGGCCCAGTTTGCAATTTCTGTGGTAGATGAAGAGGAATAGGGAGAACCAATGAGAGACTAGCTGCACATGTCTGGACTGGCAAATTGAACTGTCATTTCCCACCAGGAAGAGGAATTAACCAAAGGCTCAGCGTGCCGTGCTGGAACAGGATTAGAGCCTTAAGCAATTCTGCGGTGTTGCGGCCAGCTCACAAGAAAGCGAGTTGAAGAAAGGAGCTCAGGGGCACAGTAATTCACAAACCTGCAGACTTATAAATGACAGCTATCGTCCAAAAATATACGGAGATAAGGCTGCCAAGAGGACTTGAAAGCGGGGCAGAATTGCAGGAAACTGATTTCAGGAGGTAGACTGGAATTGCATTTAAAGCAGAAGAAAAGAGGCAGAACGTCCACAATGATGCACTTGGCCAAAAAGGGCATATGCGTTTTTTCCTGAATATATTCAGGAAAAAACGCATATGCACTTTTTGGTCAACCAAGCAAGCTTGCAAAGGAAATCTGCACTACAATGAAGTCTCACTTCCCCCCGGTCAAAAGGGCCATCTGAAAAAAGTGTAAAATCCAGAAAGGGAGGACAGGCCATGGAGAACTGAGAACCTTGTTATGCTGATGGGCGGGATGTAAATTGCCAACAGACACTCGGGAGAAGTGTATGGTGTTTCCTGAAACATCTAAAAAACAAAGCAACAGAGCCTAGGGCACTTCCACTTATGGTCCTATAGCTTAGGGAAATTAAAATCAAAAAGACACAGCCACCCCAAAGTTTGGGACGCCTCTGTTTACAAGAGCCTCGTTTACCATACAAGTTCAATATCACAGAAAGTGAAAAATGGATAAAGAACTTGTGGTACTTACGTACAATGCACTATCACTCAGCAATGAAATCTATGTCATCAGGCCCGTAGCAGCATAATGAGTGGATTCAGGTACGATGATTCTAACTGAAATAAGTCACACAGAAAAAGAAACATCATAAGATATCACTAATACACGGAATGTAAACTTGGCTACACAGGAACTGAATTACAGAACAGAACAGGGTCTCAAATTTAGAAAACCAACTTATGCTTGCTTAAGGGGAAAGGTGAGTTGGGGTGCTGCATAAAACCAGAGATTGAAATGAGCACAGATAAAGTTCCTTAAGCCAAATATGGAATAGACAAGAGCTACTCCTTGCTCAACGAAATGGACTCAACACCCCATATTAAACGCCTAAGAATGTACCTGACTAGTAAGTATCTTAAAACCTATGGATTGCTATGTCTCCGAAAGAGAATCAAGCATGTGTACAGGGGCATAAACGCAGCAGTGATAGGATTGGAGAGGTTTCGTGAGCAAATGAAGGCCCTTTGAAGTCATATTGCATGGTACCCATTCCACGGGTTTCAACTACCCAGGTTTAAGGTATTCTTCCTTCAGCTAAAACATGCATGTGGAACCTAGGGTATGATCAACCATGTGATCGGGAGACGTGTTCAAATATGTCTCAGTTTTCGTACCCTGGTACTCGGGTGCAACATTCCAGACGCTTTACTAACACTCTCCCGACTTGGAGAGTCAGTCCCTTTAACCTCCTGTTTGGCCCAGTTTGCAATTTCTGCGGAAGATGATAAGGAATAGCGAGAACCAATGAGAGACTAGCTGGAGGTGTCTGCACGGGCAAATTTAACTCTCATTTCCCACCAGGAAGAGGAAATAACCAAAGGCTCAGCAGGCCGGGCCGGAACCAGATTAGGGCCTGAAGCCATCCTGCGGTGTTGTGGCCAGCTCACAAGAAAGCGAGTTGAAGAAAGGAGCTCAGGGGCACTGTAATTCAAAAACCTGCAGAGTTATAAATGACAGCTATCGTCCAAAAATATACTGAAGTAAGGCTGCCAAGAGGACTTGAAAGCGGGGCAGAATTGCAGGAAACCGATTTCAGGAGGTAGACTGGAATTGCATTGAAAGCATAGGAAAAGAGGCAGCACGTCCACAATGATGCACTTGGCCAAAAAGGGCGTATGCGTTTTTTCCTGAATATATTCAGGAAAAAACGCATACGCCCTTTTTGGCCAACCAAGCAAGCTTGCAAAGGAAATCTGCACTACAATGAAGTCTCACTTCCCCCCGGTCAAAAGGGCCATCTGAAAAAAGTGTAAAATCCAGAAAGGCAGGACAGGCCATGGAGAACTGGGAGCCTTGTTATGCTGATGGGCGTGATGTAAATTGCCAACAGACACTCGGGAGAAGTGTATGGTGTTTCCTGAAACATCTAAAAAACAAAGCAACAGAGCCTAGGGCACTTCCACTTATGGTCCTATAGCTTAGGGAAATTAAAATCAAAAAGACACAGCCACCCCAAAGTTTGGAACGGCTCTGTTTACAAGAACCTCATTTACAGTACAAGTTCAACATCGCAGAAAGTGAAAAATGGATAAAGAACTTGTGGTACTTACGTACAATGCAGTATCACTCAGCAATGAAATCTATGTCATCAGGCCCGTAGCAGCATAATGAGTGGATTCAGGTACGATGATTCTAACTGTAATAAGTCACACAGAAAAAGAAACATCATAAGATATCACTAATACACGGAATGTAAACTTGGCTAACAGGAACTGAATTCCAAAACAGAACAGGGTCTCAAATTTAGAAAACCAACTTATGCTTGCTTAAGGGTAAAGGTGAGTTGGGGTGCTGCATAAAACCAGAGATTGAAATGAGCACAGATAAAGTTCCTTAAGCCAAATATGGAATCGACAAGAGCAACTCCTTGCTCTACGAAATGGACTCAACACCCCATATTAAACGCCTAAGAATGTACCTGACTAGTAAGTATCTTAAAACCTATGGATTGCTATGTCTCCAAAAGAGAATCAAGCGTGTGTACAGGGGCATAAACGCAGCAGTGATAGGATTGGAGAGGTTCGGTGAGCAAATGAAGACCCTTTGAAGTCATATTGCATGGTACCCATTACATGGGTCTCAACTCTCCAGGTTTAAGGTATTCTTCCTTCAGCTAAAACATGCATGTGGAACCCAGAGTATGATCAACCGTGTGAACGGGAGACGTGTTCAAATATGTCTCAGTTTTCCTCCCCTGGTACTCGGGTGCAACATTCCAGACACTTTACTAACACTCTCCCCACTTGGAGAGTCATCGCCTTTAACCTCCTGTTTGGCCCAGTTTGCAATTTCTGCGGAAGATGAACAGGAATAGCGAGAATCAATGAGAGACTAGCTGGAGGTGTCTGGACGGGCAAATTTAACTCTCATTTCCCACCAGGAAGAGGAAATAACCAAAGGCTCAAGGTGCCATGCCGGAACCAGATAAGGGCCTGAAGTCATTCTGCGGTGTTGCGGCCGGCTCACAAGAAAGCGAGTTGAAGAAAGGAGCTCAGGGGCACTGTAATTCACAAACCTGCAGAGTTATAAATGACAGCTATCGTCCAAAAATATACTGAAGTAAGGCTGCCAAGAGGACTTGAAAGCGGGGCAGAATTGCAGGAAACCGATTTCAGGAGGTAGACTGGAATTGCATTGAAAGCATAGGAAAAGAGGCAGAACATCCACAATGATGCACTTGGCCAAAAGGGGCGTATGCGTTTTTTCCCGAATATATTCAGGAAAAAACGCATACGCACTTTTTGGCCAACCAAGCAAGCTTGCAAAGGAAATCTGCACTACAATGAAGTCTCACTTCCCCCCGGTCAAAAGGGCCATCTGTAAAAAGTGTAAAATCCAGAAAGGCAGGACAGGCCATGGAGAACTGGGAGCCTTGTTATGCTGATGGGCGGGATGTAAATTGCCAACAGACACTCGGGAGAAGTGTATGGTGTTTCCTGAAACATCTAAAAAACAAAGCAACAGAGCCTAGGGCACTTCCACTTATGGTCCTATAGCTTAGGGAAATTAAAATCAAAAAGATACAGCCACCCCAAAGTTTGGGACGCCTCTGTTTAATAGAACCTCGTTTACCGTACAAGTTCAATATCACAGAAAGTGAAAAATGGATAAAGAACTTGTGGTACTTACGTACAATGCAGTATCACTCAGCAATGAAATCTATGTCATCAGGCCCGTAGCAGCATAATGAGTGGATTCAGGTACGATGATTCTAACTGAAATAAGTCACACAGAAAAAGAAACATCATAAGATATCACTAATACACGGAATGTAAACTTGGCTACACAGGAACTGAATTCCAAAACAGAACAGGGTCTCAAATTTAGAAAACCAACTTATGCTTGCTTAAGGGTAAAGGTGAGTTGGGGTGCTGCATAAAACCAGAGATTGAAATGAGCACAGATAAAGTTCCTTAAGCCAAATATGGAATAGACAAGAGCTGCTCCTTGCTCAACGAAATGGACTCAACACCCCATATTAAACGCCTAAGAATGTACCTGACTAGTAACTATCTTAAATCCTATGGATTGCTAGGTCTCCAAAAGAGAATCAAGCATGTGTACAGGGGCATAAACGCAGCAGTGATAGGATTGGAGAGGTTCGGTGAGCAAATGAAGACCCTTTGAAGTCATATTGCATGGTACCCATTCCACGGGTTTCAACTACCCAGGTTTAAGGTATTTTTCCTTCAGCTAAAACATGCATGTGGAACCTAGAGTATGATAAACCATGTGATCGGGAGTCGTGTTCAAATATGTCTCAGTTTTCCTCCCCTGGTACTCGGGTGAAACATTCCAGATGCTTTACTAACACTCTCCCGACTTGGAGAGTCACTCCCTTTAACCTCCTGTTTGGCCCAGTTTGCAATTTCTGCGGAAGATGAACAGGAATAGGGAGAACCAATGAGAGACTAGCTGGAGGTGTCTGGACGGGCAAATTTAACTGTCATTTCCCACCAGGAAGAGGAATTAACCAAAGGCTCAGCGTGCCGTTCCGGAACCAAATTAGAGCCTGAAGCCATCCTGCGGTGTTGCGGCAGCTCACAAGAAAGCGAGTTGAAGAAAGGAGCTCAGGGGCACTGTAATTCACAAACTTACAGAGTTATAAATTACCGCTATCGTCCAAAAATATATTGAAGTAAGGGTGCCAAGAGGACTTGAAAGCGGGGCAGAATTGCAGGAAACCGATTTCAGGAGGTAGACTGGAATTGCATTGAAAGCATAGGAAAAGAGGCAGAGCGTCCACAATGATGCACTTGGCCAAAAAAGGCGTATGCGTTTTTTCCTGAATATATTCAGGAAAAAACCCGTATGCCCTTTTTGGCCAACCAAGCAAGCTTGCAAAGGAAATCTGCACTACAATGAAGTCTCACTTCACCCCGGTCAAAAGGGCCATCTGAAAAAAGTGTAAAATCCAGAAAGGCAGGACAGGCCATGGAGAACTGGGAGCCTTGTTATGCTGATGGGCGGGATGTAAATTGCCAACAGACACTGGGGAGAAGTGTATGGTGTTTCCTGAAACATCTAAAAAACAAAGCAACAGAGCCTAGGGTACTTCCACTTATGGTCCTATAGCTTAGGGAAATTAAAATCAAAATGACACAGCCACCCCAAAGTTTGGGACGCCTCTGTTTACAAGAACCTCGTTTACAGTACAAGTTCAATATCACAGAAAGTGAAAAATGGATAAAGAAGTTGTGGTATTTACTTACAAAGTAATATCACTCAGCAATGAAATCTATGTCATCAGGCCCTTAGCAGCACAATGAGTGGATTCAGGTATGGTGATTCTAACTGAAATAAGTCACACAGAAAAAGAAACATCATAAGATATCAGTAATACACGGAATGTAAACTTGGCTACACAGGAACTGAATTACACAACAGAACAGGGTCTCAAATTTAGAAAACCAACTTATTCTTGCTTAAGGGTAAAGGTGAGTGTGGTGCTGCATAAAACCAGAGACTGAAATGAGCACAGATAAAGTTCCTTAAGCCAAATATGGAATAGACAAGAGCTACTCCTTGCTCAACGAAATGGACTCAACACCCCATATTAAACGCCTAAGAACGTACCTGACTAGTAAGTATCTTAAAACCTATGGATTGCTATGTCTCCCAAAGAGAATCAAGCATGTGTACAGGGGCATAAACGCAGCAGTGATAGGATTGGAGAGGTTCGGTGAGCAAATGAAGACCCTTTGAAGTCATATTGCATGGTACCCATTCCACGGGTCTCAACTCTCCAGGTTTAAGGTATTCTTCCTTCAGCTAAAACATGCATGTGGAACCCAGAGTATGATCAACCGTGTGAACGGGAGACGTGTTCAAATATGTCTCAGTTTTCCTCCCCTGGTACTCGGGTGCAACATTCCAGACGCTTTACTAACACTCTCCCCACTTGGAGAGTCAGCGCCTTTAACCTCCTGTTTGGCCCATTTTGCAATTTCTGCGGAAGATGAACAGGAATAGGGAGAACCAATGAGAGACTAGCTGGAGGTGTCTGGACGGGCAAATTTAACTCTCATTTCCCACCAGGAAGAGGAAATAATCAAAGGCTCAGCGTGCCGTGACGGAACCAGATTAGGGCCTGAAGCCATCCGGGGGTGTTGCGGCCAGGTCACAAGAAAGCGAGTTGAAGAAACGAGCTCAGGGGCACTGTAATTCACAAACCTGCAGAGTTATAAATGACAGCTATCGTCCAAAAATATACTGAAGTAAGGCTGCCAAGAGGACTTGGAAGCGGGGCAGAACTGCAGGAAACCGATTTCAGGAGGTATACTGGAATTGCATTGAAAGCATAGGAAAAGAGGCAGAGCGTCCACAATGATGCACTTGGCCAAAAAGGGCGTATGCGTTTTTTCCTGAATATATTCAGGAAAAAACGCATACGCCCTTTTTGGCCAACCAAGCAAGCTTGCAAAGGAAATCTGCACTACAATGAAGTCTCACTTCCCCCCGGTCAAACGGGCCATCTGAAAAAAGTGTAAAATCCAGAAAGGCAGGACAGGCCATGGAGAACTGGGAGCCTTGTTATGCTGATGGGCGGGATGTAAATTGCCAACAGACACTCGGGACAAGTGTATGGTGTTTCCTGAAACATCTAAAAAACAAAGCAACAGAGCCTAGGGCACTTCCACTTATGGTCCTATAGCTTAGGGAAATTAAAATCAAAAAGACACAGCCACCCCAAAGTTTGGGACGCCTCTGTTTACAAGAACCTCGTTTACCGTACAAGTTCAATATCACAGAAAGTGAAAAATGGATAAAGAACTTGTGGTACTTACGTACAATGCAGTATCACTCAGCAATGAAATCTATGTCATCAGGCCCATAACAGCTTAATGAGTGGATTCAGGTACAATGATTCTAACTGAAATAAGTCACACAGAAAATGAAACATCATAAGATATCAGTAATACACGGAATGTAAACTTGGCTACACAGGAACTGAATTCCAAAACAGAACACGGACTCAAATTTAGAAAACCAACTTATGCTTGCTTAAGGGGAAAGTTGAGTTGGGGTGCTGCATAAAACCAGAGATTAAAATGAGCACAGATAAAGTTCCTTAAGCCAAATATGGAATAGACAAGAGCTACTCCTTGCTCAACGAAATGGACTCAACACCCCATATTAAACGCCTAAGAATGTACCTGACTAGTAAGTATCTTAAAACCTATGGATTGCTATGTCTCTGAAAGAGAATCAAGCGTGTGTACAGGGGCATAAACGCAGCAGTGATAGGATTGGAGAGGTTCGGTGAGCAAATGAAGACCCTTTGAAGTCATATTGCATGGTACCCATTACATGGGTCTCAACTCTCCAGGTTTAAGGTATTCTTCCTTCAGCTAAAACATGCATGTGGAACCCAGAGTATGATCAACCATGTGATCGGGAGACGTGTTCAAATATGTCTCAGTTTTCGTACCCTGGTACTCGGGTGCAACATTCCAGACGCTTTACTAACACTCTCCCGACTTGGAGAGTCAGTCCCTTTAACCTCCTGTTTGGCCCAGTTTGCAATTTCTGCGGAAGATGAACAGGAATAGCGAGAATCAATGAGAGACTAGATGGAGGTGTCTGGACGGGCAAATTTAACTCTCATTTCCCACCAGGAAGAGGAAATAACCAAAGGCTCAGCATGCCGGGCCGGAACCAGATTAGGGCCTGAAGCCATCCTGCGGTGTTGCGGCCAGCTCACAAGAAAGCGAGTTGAAGAAAGGAGCTCAGGGGCACTGTAATTCACAAACCTGCAGAGTTATAAATGACAGCTATCGTCCAAAAATATATTGAAGTAAGGCTGCCAAGAGGACTT
The DNA here is from genome assembly GCF_951394435.1 of Stenella coeruleoalba. Lineage (NCBI taxonomy): Eukaryota > Metazoa > Chordata > Mammalia > Artiodactyla > Delphinidae > Stenella > Stenella coeruleoalba. Next base: position 102,173 of record NW_027646154.1, on the reverse strand, counting down.
GAAAGCGGGGCAGAATTGCAGGAAACCGATTTCAGGAGGTAGACTAGAATTGCATTGAAAGCATAGGAAAAGAGGCAGAGCGTCCACAATGATGCACTTGGCCAAAAAGGGCGTATGCGTTTTTTCCTGAATATATTCAGGAAAAAACGCATACGCCCTTTTTGGCCAACCAAGCAAACTTGCAAAGGAAATCTGCACTACAATGAAGTCTCTCTTCCCCCAGGTCATAAGGGCCACCTGAAAAAAGTGTAAAATCCAGAAAGGCAGGACAGGCCATGGAGAACTGGGAGCCTTGTTATGCTGATGGGCGGGATGTAAATTGCCAACAGACACTCGGGAGAAGTGTATGGTGTTTCCTGAAACATCTAAAAAACAAAGCAACAGAGCCAGAGCACTTCCACTTATGGTCCTATAGATTAGGGAAATTAAAATCAAAAAGATACAGCCACCCCAATGTTTGGGACGCCTCTGTTTACAAGAACCTCGTTTACCGTACAAGTTCAATATCACAGAAAGTGAAAAATGGAGAAAGAACTTGTGGTACTTACGTACAATGCAGTATCACTCAGCAATGAAATCTATGTCATCAGGCCCCTAGCAGCATAATTAGTGGATTCAGGTACGATGATTCTAACTGAAATAAGTCACACAGAAAAAGAAACATCATAAGATATCACTAATACACGGAATGTAAACTTGGCTACACAGGAACTGAATTCCAAAACAGAACAGGGTCTCAAATTTAGAAAACCAACTTCTGCTTGCTTAAGGGTAAAGGTGAGTTGGGGTGCTGCATAAAACCAGAGACTGAAATGAGCACAGATAAAGTTCCTTAAGCAAAATATGGAATAGACAAGAGCTACTCCTTGCTCAACGAAATGGACTCAACACTCCATATTAAACGCCTAAGAATGTACCTGACTAGTAAGTATCTTAAATCCTATGGATTGCTATGTCTCGAGAAGAGAATCAAGCATGTGTACAGGGGCATAAACGCAGCAGTGATAGGATTGGAGAGGTTCGGTGAGCAAATGCAGACCCTTTGTAGTCATATTGCATGGTACCCATTCCACGGGTTTCAACTACCCAGGTTTAAGGTATTTTTCCTTCAGCTAAAATATGCATGTGGAACCTAGGGTATGATCAACCATGTGATCGGGAGTCGTGTTCAAATATGTCTCAGTTTTCCTCCCCTGGTACTCGGGTGCAACATTCCAGGCGCTTTACTAACACTCTCCCGACTTGGAGAGTCAGTCCCTTTAACCTCCTGTTTGGCCCAGTTTGCAATTTCTGCGGAAGATGAACAGGAATAGCGAGAATCAATGAGAGACTAGCTGGAGGTGTCTGGACGGGCAAATTTAACTCTCATTTCCCACCAGGAAGAGGAAATAATCAAAGGCTCAGCGTGCCGTGACGGAACCAGATTAGGGCCTGAAGCCATCCGGGGGTGTTGCGGCCAGGTCACAAGAAAGCGAGTTGAAGAAACGAGCTCAGGGGCACTGTAATTCACAAACCTGCAGAGTTATAAATGACAGCTATCGTCCAAAAATATACTGAAGTAAGGCTGCCAAGAGGACTTGGAAGCGGGGCAGAACTGCAGGAAACCGATTTCAGGAGGTATACTGGAATTGCATTGAAAGCATAGGAAAAGAGGCAGAGCGTCCACAATGATGCACTTGGCCAAAAAGGGCGTATGCGTTTTTTCCTGAATATATTCAGGAAAAAACGCATACGCCCTTTTTGGCCAACCAAGCAAGCTTGCAAAGGAAATCTGCACTACAATGAAGTCTCACTTCCCCCCGGTCAAACGGGCCATCTGAAAAAAGTGTAAAATCCAGAAAGGCAGGACAGGCCATGGAGAACTGGGAGCCTTGTTATGCTGATGGGCGGGATGTAAATTGCCAACAGACACTCGGGACAAGTGTATGGTGTTTCCTGAAACATCTAAAAAACAAAGCAACAGAGCCTAGGGCACTTCCACTTATGGTCCTATAGCTTAGGGAAATTAAAATCAAAAAGACACAGCCACCCCAAAGTTTGGGACACCTCTGTTTACAAGAACCTCGTTTACCGTACAAGTTCAATATCACAGAAAGCGAAAAATGGATAAAGAACTTGTGGTACTTACGTACAATGCAGTATCACTCAGCAATGAAATCTATGTCATCAGGCCCGTAACAGCTTAATGAGTGGATTCAGGTACAATGATTCTAACTGAAATAAGTCACACAGAAAATGAAACATCATAAGATATCAGTAATACACGGAATGTAAACTTGGCTACACAGGAACTGAATTCCAAAACAGAACACGGACTCAAATTTAGAAAACCAACTTATGCTTGCTTAAGGGGAAAGTTGAGTTGGGGTGCTGCATAAAACCAGAGATTAAAATGAGCACAGATAAAGTTCCTTAAGCCAAATATGGAATAGACAAGAGCTACTCCTTGCTCAACGAAATGGACTCAACACCCCATATTAAACGCCTAAGAATGTACCTGACTAGTAAGTATCTTAAAACCTATGGATTGCTATGTCTCTGAAAGAGAATCAAGCGTGTGTACAGGGGCATAAACGCAGCAGTGATAGGATTGGAGAGGTTCGGTGAGCAAATGAAGACCCTTTGAAGTCATATTGCATGGTACCCATTCCACGGGTCTCAACTCTCCAGGTTTAAGGTATTCTTCCTTCAGCTAAAACATGCATGTGGAACCCAGAGTATGATCAACCGTGTGAACGGGAGACGTGTTCAAATATGTCTCAGTTTTCCTCCCCTGGTACTCGGGTGCAACATTCCAGACGCTTTACTAACACTCTCCCGACTTGGAGAGTCAGTCCCTTTAACCTCCTGTTTGGCCCAGTTTGCAATTTCTGCGGAAGATGAACAGGAATAGCGAGAACCAATGAGAGACTAGCTGGAGGTGTCTGGACGGGCAAATTTAACTCTCATTTCCCACCAGGAAGAGGAAATAACCAAAGGCTCAGCATGCCGGGCCGGAACCAGATTAGGGCCTGAAGCCATCCTGCGGTGTTGTGGCCAGCTCACAAGAAAGCGAGTTGAAGAAAGGAGCTCAGGGGCACTGTAATTCACAAACCTGCAGAGTTATAAATGACAGCTATCGTCCAAAAATATATTGAAGTAAGGCTGCCAAGAGGACTTGAAAGCGGGGCAGAATTGCAGGAAACCGATTTCAGGAGGTAGACTGGAATTGCATTGAAAGCATAGGAAAAGAGGCAGAGCGTCCACAATGATGCACTTGGCCAAAAAGGGCGTATGCGTTTTTTCCTGAATATATTCAGGAAAAAACGCATACGCCCTTTTTGGCCAACCAAGCAAGCTTGCAAAGGAAATCTGCACTACAATGAAGTCTCACTTCCCCCCGGTCAAAAGGGCCATCTGAAAAAAGTGTAAAATCCAGAAAGGTAGGACAGGCCATGGAGAACTGGGAGCCTTGTTATGCTGATGGGAAGGATGTAAATTGCCAACAGACACTTGGGAGATGTGTATGGTGTTTCCTGAAACATCCAAAAAAACAAAGCAACAGAGCCTAGGGCACTTCCACTTATGGTCCTATAGCTTAGGGAAATTAAAATCAAAAAGACACAGCCACCCCAAAGTTTGGGACGCCTCTGTTTACAAGAACCTCGTTTACAGTACAAGTTCAACATCGCAGAAAGTGAAAAATGGATAAAGAAGTTGTGGTATTTACTTACAAAGCAATATCACTCAGCAATGAAATCTACGTCATCAGGCCCTTAGCAGCACAATGAGTGGATTCAGGTACGATGATTCTAACTGAAATAATTCACACAGAAAAAGAAACATCATAAGATATCAGTAATACATGGAATGTAAACTTGGCTACACAGGAACTGAATTACAGAACAGAACAGGGTCTCAAATTTAGAAAACCAACTTATGCTTGCTTAAGGGGAAAGGTGAGTTGGGGTGCTGCATAAAACCAGAGATTGAAATGAGCACAGATAATGTTCCTTAAACCAAATATGGAATAGACAAGAGCTACTCCTTGCTCAACGAAATTGACTCAACACCGCATATTAAACGCCTAAGAATGTACCTGACTAGTAAGTATCTTAAAACCTATGGATTGCTATGTCTCCGAAAGAGAATCAAGCATGTGTACAGGGACATAAACGCAGCAGTGATAGGATTGGAGAGGTTTGGTGAGCAAATGAAGGCCCTTTGAATTCATATTGCATGGTACCCATTCCACGGGTTTCAACTACCCAGGTTTAAGGTATTCTTCCTTCAGCTAAAACATGCATGTGGAACCTAGGGTATGATCAACCATGTGATCGGGAGACGTGTTCAAATATGTCTCAGTTTTCGTACCCTGGTACTCGGGTGCAACATTCCAGACGCTTTACTAACACTCTCCCTACTTGGAGAGTCAGTCCCTTTAACCTCCTGTTTGGCCCAGTTTGCAATTTCTGCGGAAGATGAACAGGAAGAGCGAGAACCAATGAGAGACTAGCTGGAGGTTTCTGGATGGGCAAATTTAACTCTCATTTCCCACCAGGAAGAGGAAATAACCAAAGGCTCAGCATGCCGGGCCGGAACCAGATTAGGGCCTGAAGCCATCCTGCGGTGTTGCGGCCAGCTCACAAGAAAGCGAGTTGAAGAAAGGAGCTCAGGGGCACTGTAATTCACAAACCTGCAGAGTTATAAATGACAGCTATCGTCAAAAATATATTGAAGTAAACCTGCCAAGAGGACTTGAAAGCGGGGCAGAATTGCAGGAAACCGATTTCAGGAGGTAGACTGGAATTACATTGAAAGCATAGGAAAAGAGGCAGAGCATCCACAATGATGCACTTCGCCAAAAAGGGCGTATGCGTTTTTTCCTGAATATATTCAGGAAAAAATGCATACGCCCTTTTTGGCCTACTAAGCAAGCTTGCAAACGAAATCTGCACTACAATGAAGTCTCACTTCCCCCCGGTCAAACGGGCCATCTGAAAAAATTGTAAAATCCAGAAAGGCAGGACAGGCCATGGAGAACTGGGAGCCTTGTTATGCTGATGGGCGGGATGTAAATTGCCACAGACACTGGGGAGAAGTGTATGGTGTTTCCTGAAACATCTAAAAAACAAAGCAACAGAGCCTAGGGCACTTCCACTTATGCTCCTATAGCTTAGGGAAATTAAAATCAAAAAGATACAGCCACCCCAATGTTTGGAACGCCTCTGTTTACAAGAACCTCGTTTACCGTACAAGTTCAACATCGCAGAAAGTGAAAAATGGATAAAGAAGTTGTGGTATTTACTTACAAAGCAATATCATTCAGCAATGAAATCTATGTCATCAGGCCCTTAGCAGCACAATGAGTGGATTCATGTATGATGATTCTAACTAAAATAAGTCACACAGAAAAAGAATCATCATAAGATATCAGTAATACACGTAATGTAAACTAGGCTACACAGGAACTGAATTTCAAAACAGAACAGGGTCTCAAATTTAGAAAACCAACTTATGCTTGCTTAAGGGGAAAGGTGAGCTGGGGTGCTGCATAAAACCAGAGATTGAAATGAGCACAGATAAAGTTCCTTAAGCCAAATATGGAATAGACAAGAGCTACTCCTTCCTCAACGAAATGGACTCAATACCCCATATTAAACGCCTAACAATGTACCTGACTAGTAAGTATCTTAGAACCTATGGATTGCTATGTCTCCAAAAGAGATACAAGCGTGTGTACAGGGGCATAAACCCGCAGTGATAGGATTGGAGAGGTTCGGTGAGCAAATGAAGACTCTTTGAAATCATATTGCATGGTACCCATTCCATGGGTCTCAACTCTCCAGGTTTAAGGTATTCTTCCTTCAGCTAAAACATGCATGTGGAACCCAGAGTATGATCAACCATGTGAACGGGAGACGTGTTCAAATATGTCTCAGTTTTCCTCCCCTGGTACTCGGGTGCAACATTCCAGACGCTTTACTAACACTCTCCCCACTTGGAGAGTCAGCGCCTTTAACCTCCTGTTTGGCCCAGTTTGCAATTTCTGCGGAAGATGAACAGGAATAGCGAGAACCAATGAGAGGCTAGCTGGAGGTGTCTGGACGGGCAAATTTAACTCTCATTTCCCACCAGGAAGAGGAAATAACCAAAGGCTCAGCATGCCAGGCCGGAACCAGATTAGGGCCTGAAGCCATCCTGCGGTGTTGCGGCCAGCTCAAAAGAAAGCGAGTTGAAGAAAGGAGTTCAGGGGCACTGTAATTCACAAACCTGCAGAGTTATAAATGACAGCTATCGTCCAAAAATATACTGAAGTAAGGCTGCCAAGAGGACTTGAAAGCGGGGCAGAATTGCAGGAAACCGATTTCAGGAGGTAGACTGGAATTGCATTGAAAGCATAGGAAAAGAGGCAGAACGTCCACAATGATGCACTTGGCCAAAAAGGGCGTATGCGTTTTTCCCTGAATATATTCAGGAAAAAACGCATACGCCCTTTTTAGCCAACCAAGCAAACTTGCAAAGGAAATCTGCACTACAATGAAGTCTGACTTCCCCCCGGTCAAAAGGGCCACTTGAAAAAAGTGTAAAATCCAGAAAGGCAGGACAGGCCATGGAGAACTGGGAGCCTTGTTATGCTGATGGGCGGGATGTAAATTGCCAACAGACACTCGGGAGAAGTGTATGGTGTTTCCTGAAACATCTAAAAAACAAAGCAACAGAGCCTAGGGCACTTCCACTTATGGTCCTATAGCTTAGGGAAATTAAAATCAAAAAGATACAGCCACCCCAATGTTTGGGACGCCTCTGTTTACAAGAACCTCGTTTACCGTACAAGTTCAATATCACAGAAAGTGAAAAATGGATAAATATCTTGTGGTACTTACGTACAATGCAGTATCACTCAGCAATGAAATCTATGTCATCAGGCCCTTAGCAGCATAATGAGTGGATTCAGGTACGATGACTCTAACTGAAATAAGTCACACAGAAAAAGAAATATCATAAGATATCACTAATACACCGAATGTAAACTTGGCTACACAGGAACTGAATTCCAAAACAGAACAGGGTCTCAAATTTAGAAAACCAACTTATGCTTGCTTAAGGGTAAAGGTGAGTTGGGGTGCTGCATAAAACTAGAGATTGAAATGAGCACAGATAAAGTTCCTTAAGCCAAATATGGAATAGACAAGAGCTACTCCTTGGTCTACGAAATGGACTCAACACCCCATATTAAACGCCTAAGAATGTACCTGACTAGTAAGTATCTTAAAACCTATAAATTGCTATGTCTCCAAAAGAGAATCAAGCGTGTGTACAGGGGCATAAACGCAGCAGTGATAAGATTGGAGAGGTTCGGTGAGCAAATGAAGACCCTTTGAAGTCATATTGCATGGTACCCAGTCCACGGGTCTCAACTCTCCAGGTTTAAGGGATTCTTCCTTCAGCTAAAACATGCATGTGGAACCCAGAGTATGATCAACCGTGTGAACAGGAGACGTGTTCAAATATGTCTCAGTTTTCCTCCCCTGGTACTCGGGTGCAACATTCCGGACGCTTTACTAACACTCTCCCCACTTGGAGAGTCAGCGCCTTTAACCTCCTGTTTGGCCCAGTTTGCAATTTCTGCGGAAGATGAACAGGAATAGGGAGAACCAATGAGAGACTAGCTGGAGGTGTCTGGACGGGCAAATTTAACTCTCATTTCCCACCAGGAAGAGGAAATAACCAAAGGCTCAGCGTGCCATGCCGGAACCGGATAAGGGCCTGAAGCCATTCTGCGGTGTTGCGGCCAGCTCACAAGAAAGCGAGTTGAAGAAAGGAGCTCAGGGGCACTGTAATTCTCAAACCTGCAGAGTTATAAATGACAGCTATCGTCCAAAAATATACTGAAGTAAGGCTGCCAAGAGGACTTGAAAGCGGGGCAGAATTGCAGGAAACCGATTTCAAGAGGTAGATTGGAATTGCATTGAAAGCATAGGAAAAGAGGCAGAGCGTCCACAATGATGCACTTGGCCAAAAGGGGCGTATGCGTTTTTTCCTGAATATATTCAGGAAAAAACGCATACGCCCTTTTTGGCCAACCAAGCAAGCTTGCAAAGGAAATCTGCACTACAATGAAGTCTCACTTCCCCCCGGTCAAAAGGGCCATCTGAAAAAAGTGTAAAATCCAGAAAGGCAGGACAGGCCATGGAGAACTGGGAGCCTTGTTATGCTGATGGGCAGGATGTATATTGGCAACAGACACTCGGGAGAAGTGTATGGTGTTTCCTGAAACATCTAAAAAACAAAGCAACAGAGCCTAGGGCACTTCCACTTATGGTCCTATAGCTTAGGGTAATTAAAATCAAAAAGACACAGCCACCCCAAAGTTTGGGACGCCTCTGTTTACAAGAACCTCGTTTACCGTACAAGTTCAATATCACAGAAAGTGAAAAATGGATAAAGAACTTGTGGTACTTACGTACAATGCAGTATCACTCAGCAATGAAATCTATGTCATCAGGCCCGTAACAGCTTAATGAGTGGATTCAGGTACAATGATTCTAACTGAAATAAGTCACACAGGAAATGAAACATCATAAGATATCAGTAATACACGGAATGTAAACTTGGCTACACAGGAACTGAATTCCAAAACAGAACAGGGTCTCAAATTTAGAAAACCAACTTATGCTTGCTTAAGGGTAAAGGTGAGTTGGGGTGCTGCATAAAACCAGAGATTGAAATGAGCACAGATAAAGTTCCTTAAGCCAAATATGGAATAGACAAGAGCTACTCCTTGCTCAACGAAATGGCCTCAACACCCCATATTAAACGCCTAAGAATATACCTGACTAGTAAGTATCTTAAAACCTATGGATTGCTATGTCTCCAAAAGAGAATCAAGCGTGTGTACAGGGGCATAAACGCAGCAGTGATAGGATTGGAGAGGTTCGGTGAGCAAATGAAGACCCTTTGAAGTCATATTGCATGGTACCCAGTCCACGGGTCTCAACTCTCCAGGTTTAAGGGATTCTTCCTTCAGCTAAAACATGCATGTGGAACCCAGAGTATGATCAACCGTGTGAACGGGAGACGTGTTCAAATATGTCTCAGTTTTCCTCCCCTGGTACTCGGGTGCAACATTCCAGACGCTTTACTAACACTCTCCCCACTTGGAGAGTCAGCGCCTTTAACCTCCTGTTTGGCCCAGTTTGCAATTTCTGCGGAAGATGAACAGGAATAGGGAGAACCAATGAGAGACTAGCTGGAGGTGTCTGGACGGGCAAATTTAACTCTCATTTCCCACCAGGAAGAGGAAATAACCAAAGGCTCAGCGTGCCATGCCGGAACCAGATAAGGGCCTGAAGCCATTCTGCGGTGTTGCGGCCAGCTCACAAGAAAGCGAGTTGAAGAAAGGAGCTCAGGGGCACTGTAATTCACAAACCTGCAGAGTTATAAATGACAGCTATCGTACAAAAATATACTGAAGTAAGGCTGCCAAGAGGACTTGAAAGCGGGGCAGAATTGCAGGAAACCGATTTCAGGAGGTAGACTGGAATTGCATTGAAAGCACAGGAAAAGAGGCAGAACGTCCACAATGATGCACTTGGCCAAAAAGGGCGTATGCGTTTTTTCCTGAATATATTCAGGAAAAAACGCATACGCCCTTTTTGGCCAACCAAGCAAGCTTGCAAAGGAAATCTGCACTACAATGAAGTCTCACTTCCCCCCGGTCAAAAGGGCCATCTGAAAAAAGTGTAAAATCCATAAAGGCAGGACAGGCCATGGAGAACTGGGAGCCTTGTTATGCTGATGGGCAGGATGTAAATTGCCAACAGACACTCGGGAGAAGTGTATGGTGTTTCCTGAAACATCCAAAAAAACAAAGCAACAGAGCCTAGGGCACTTCCACTTATGGTCCTATAGCTTAGGGAAATTAAAATCAAAAAGGCACAGCCACCCCAACGTTTGGGACGCCTCTGTTGACAAGAACCTCATTTACAGTATAAGTTCACATCGCAGAAAGTGAAAAATGGATAAAGAAGTTGTGGTATTTACTAACAAAGCAATATCACTCAGCAATGAAATCTATGTCATCAGGCCGTTAGCAGCACAATAAGTGGGTTCAGGTATGATGATTCTAACTGAAATAAGTCACACAGAAAAAGAAACATCATAAGATATCAGTAATACACGGAATGTAAACTTGGGTACACAGGAACTGAATTACAGAACAGAACAGGGTCTCAAATTTAGAAAACCAACTTATGCTTGCTTAAGGGTAAAGGTGAGTTGGGGTGCTGCATAAAACCAGAGATTGAAATGAGCACAGATAAAGTTCCTTAAGCCAAATATGGAATAGACAAGAGCTACTCCTTGCTCAACGAAATGGACTCAACACCCCATATTAATCGCCTAAGAATGTACCTGACTAGTAAGTATCTTAAATCCTATGGATTGCTATGTCTCGAAAAGAGAATCAAGCGTGTGGACAGGGGCATAAACGCAGCAGTGATAGGATTGGAGAGGTTCGGTGAGCAAATGAAGACCCTTTGAAGTCATATTGCATGGTACCCACTACACGGGTCTCAACTCTCCAGGTTTAAGGTATTCTTCCTTCAGCTAAAACATGCATGTGGAACCCAGAGTATGATCAACCATGTGAACGGGAGACGTGTTCAAATATGTCTCAGTTTTCCTCCCCTGGTACTCGGGTGCAACATTCCAGACACTTTACTAACACTCTCCCCACTTGGAGAGTCAGCGCCTTTAACCTCCTGTTTGGCCCAGTTTGCAATTTCTGCGGAAGATGAACAGGAATAGCGAGAACCAATGAGAGACTAGCTGGAGGTGTCTGCACGGGCAAATTTAACTCTCATTTCCCACCAGGAAGACGAATTAACCAAAGGCTCAGCGTGCCGTGCCGGAACCAGATTAGGGCCTGAAACCATCTTGCGGTGTTGCGGCCAGCTCACAAGAAAGCGAGTTGAAGAAAGGAGCTCAGGGGCACTGTAATTCACAAACCTGCAGAGTTATAAATGACAGCTATCGTCCAAAAATATACTGAAGTAAGGCTGCCAAGAGGACTTGAAAGCGGGGCAGAATTGCAGGAAACCGATTTCAGGAGGTAGACTGGAATTGCATTGAAAGCATAGGAAAAGAGGCAGAACGTCCACAATGATGCACTTGGCCAAAAAGGGCGTATGCGTTTTTTCCTGAATATATTCAGGAAAAAACGCATACGCCCTTTTTGGCCAACCAAGCAAGCTTGCAAAGGAAATCCGCACTACAATGAAGTCTCACTTCCCCCCAGTCAAAAGGGTCATCTGAATAAAGTGTAAAATCCAGAAAGGCAGGACAGGCCATGGAAAACTGGGAGCCTTGTTATGCTGATGGGCGGGATGTAAATTGCCAACAGACACTCGGGACAAGTGTATGGTGTTTCCTGAAACATCTAAAAAACAAAGCAACAGAGCCTAGGGCACTTCCACTTATGGTCCTAGAGCTTAGGGAAATTAAAATCAAAAAGATACAGCCACCCCAAAGTTTGGGACGCCTGTGTTTACAAGGACCTCGTTTCCTGTACAAGTTCAATATCACAGAAATTGAAAAATGGATAAAGAACTTGTGGTACTTACGTACAATGCAGTATCACTCAGCAATGAAATCTATGTCATCAGGCCCGTAGCAGCATAATGAGTGGATTCAGGTACGATGATTCTAACTGAAATAAGTCACACAGAAAAAGAAACATCATAAGATATCACTAATACACGGAATGTAAACTTGGCTACACAGGAACTGAATTCCAAAACAGAACAGGGTCTCAAATTTAGAAAACCAACTTATGCTTGCTTAAGGGTAAAGGTGAGTTGGGGTGCTGCATAAAACCAGAGATTGAAATGAGCACAGATAAAGTTCCTTAAGCCAAATATGGAATCGACAAGAGCTACTCCTTGCTCTACGAAATGGACTCAACACCCCATATTAAATGCCTAAGAATGTACCTGACTAGTAAGTATCTTAAAACCTATGGATTGCTATGTCTCCAAAAGAGAATCAAGCGTGTGGACAGGGGCATAAACGCAGCAGTGATAGGATTGGAGAGGTTCGGTGAGCAAATGAAGACCCTTTGAAGTCATATTGCATGGTACCCATTACATGGGTCTCAACTCTCCAGGTTTAAGGTATTCTTCCTTCAGCTAAAACATGCATGTGGAACCCAGAGTATGATCAACCGTGTGAACGGGAGACGTGTTCAAATATGTCTCAGTTTTCCTCCCCTGGTACTCGGGTGCAACATTCCAGACACTTTACTAACACTCTCCCCACTTGGAGAGTCAGCGCCTTTAACCTCCTGTTTGGCCCAGTTTGCAATTTCTGCGGAAGATGAACAGGAATAGGGAGAACCAATGAGAGACTAGCTGGAGGTGTCTGGACGGGCAAATTTAACTCTCATTTCCCACCAGGAAGAGGAAATAACCAAAGGCTCAGCGTGCCATGCCAGAAACAGATAAGGGCCTGAAGCCATTCTGCGGTGTTGCGGCCAGCTCACAAGAAAGCGAGTTGAAGAAAGGAGCTCAGGGGCACTGTAATTCACAAACCTGCAGAGTTATAAATGACAGCTATTGTCCAAAAATATACTGAAGTACGGCTGCCAAGAGGACTTGAAAGCGGGGCAGAATTGCAGGAAACCGATTTCAGGAGGTAGACTGGAATTGCATTGAAAGCATAGGAAAAGAGGCAGAACGTCCACAATGATGCACTTGGCCAAAAGGGGCGTATGCGTTTTTTCCTGAATATATTCAGGAAAAAACGCATACGCACTTTTTGGCCAACCAAGCAAGCTTGCAAAGGAAATCTGCACTACAATGAAGTCTCACTTCCCCCCGGTCATAAGGGCCATCTGAATAAAGTGTAAAATCCAGAAAGGCAGGACAGACCATGGAGAACTGGGAGCCTTGTTATGCTGATGGGCGGGATGTAAATTGCCAACAGACACTCGGGGGAAGTGTATGGTGTTCCCTGAAACATCTAAAAAACAAAGCAACAGAGCCTAGGGCACTTCCACTTATGGTCCTATAGCTTAGGGAAATTAAAATCAAAAAGACACAGCCACCCCAAAGTTTGGGACTCCTCTGTTTAATAGAACCTCGTTTACTGTACAAGTTCAATATCACAGAAAGTGAAAAATGGATAAAGAACTTGTGGTACTTACGTACAATGCAGTATCACTCAGCAATGAAATCTATGTCATCAGGCCCGTAGCAGCATAATGAGTGGATTCAGCTACGATGATTCTAACTGAAATAAGTCACACAGAAAAAGAAACATCATAAGATATCACTAATACACGGAATGTAAACTTGGCTACACAGGAACTGAATTCCAAAACAGAACAGGGTCTCAAATTTAGAAAACCAACTTATGCTTTCTTAAGGGTAAAGGTGAGTTGGGGTGCTGCATAAAACCAGAGATTGAAATGAGCACAGATAAAGTTCCTTAAGCCAAATATGGAGTAGACAAGAGCTGCTCCTTGCTCAACGAAATGGACTCAACACCCCATATTAAACGCCTAAGAATGTACCTGACTAGTAAGTATCTTAAATCCTATGGATTGCTATGTCTCGAAAAGAGAATCAAGCATGTGTACAGGGGCATAAACGCAGCAGTGATAGGATTGGAGAGGTTCGTTGAGCAAATGAAGAACCTTTGAAGTCATATTGCACGGTACCCATTCCACGGGTTTCAACTACCCAGGTTTAAGGTATTTTTCCTTCAGCTAAAACATGCATGTGGAACCTAGAGTATGATCAACAATGTGATCAGGAGTCGTGTTCAAATATGTCTCAGTTTTCCTCCCCTGGTACTCGGGTGCAACATTCCAGATGCTTTACTAACACTCTCCCCACTTGGAGAGTCAGTCCCTTTAACCTCCTGTTTGGCCCAGGTTGCAATTTCTGCGGAAGATGAACAGGAATAGGGAGAACCAATGAGAGACTAGCTGGAGGTGTCTGGACGGGCAAATTTAACTGTCATTTCCCACCAGGAAGAGGAATTAACCAAAGGCTCAGCGTGCCGTTCCGGAACCAAATTAGGGCCTGAAGCCATCCTGCGATGTTGCAGCCAGCTCACAAGAAAGCGAGTTGAAGAAAGGAGCTCAGGGGCACTGTAATTCACAAACTTACAGAGTTATAAATTACAGCTATCGTCCAAAAATATATTGAAGTAAGGGTGTCAAGAGGACTTGAAAGCGGGGCAGAATTGCAGGAAACCCATTTCAGGAGGTAGACTGGAATTGCATTCAAAGCAGAGGAAAAGAGGCAGAGCGTCCACAATGATGCACTTGGCCAAAAAAGGCGTATGCGTTTTTTCCTGAATATATTCAGGAAAAAACGCGTATGCCCTTTTTGGCCAACCAAGCAAGCTTGCAAAGGAAATCTGCACTACAATGAAGTCTGACTTCCCCCCGGTCAAAAGGGCCATCTGAAAAAAGTGTAAAATCCAGAAAGGCAGGACAGGCCATGGAGAACTGGGAGCCTTGTTATGCTGATGGGTGGGATGTAAATTGCCAACAGCCACTCGGGAGAAGTGTATTGTGTGTTTCCTGAAACATCTAAAAAACAAAGCAACAGAGCCTAGGGCACTTCCACTTATGGTCCTATAGCTTAGGGAAATTAAAATCAAAAAGACACAGCCACCCCAAAGTTTGGGACGCCTCTGTTTACAAGAACCTCGTTTACAGTACAAGTTCAACATCGCAGAAAGTGAAAAATGGATAAAGAAGTTGTGGTATTTACTTACAAAGCAATATCACTCAGCAATGAAATCTATGTCATCAGGCCCTTAGCAGCACAATGAGTGGATTCAGGTATGATGATTCTAACTGAAATAAGTCACACAGAAAAAGAAACATCATAAGATATCAGTAATACACGGAATGTAAACTTGGCTACACAGGAACTGAATTCCAGAACAGAACAGGGTCTCAAATTTAGAAAACCAACTTATGCTTGCTTAAGGGTAAAGGTGAGTTGGGGTGCTGCATAAAACCAGAGATTGAAATGAGCACAGATAAAGTTCCTTAAGCCAAATATGGAATAGACAAGAGCTACTCCTTGCTCAACGAAATGGACTCAACACCGCATATTAAACGCCTAAGAATATACCTGACTAGTAAGTATCTGAAAACCTATGTATTGCTATGTCTCCGAAAGAGAATCAAGCATGTGTACAGGGGCATAAACGCAGCAGTGATAGGATTGGAGAGGTTTGGTGAGCAAATGAAGGCCCTTTGAAGTCATATTGCATGGTACCCATTCCACGGGTTTCAACTACCCAGGTTTAAGTTATTCTTCCTTCAGCTAAAACATGCATGTTGAACCTAGGGTATGATCAACCATGTGATCGGGAGACGTGTTCAAATATGTCTCAGTTTTCGTACCCTGGTACTCGGGTGCAACATTCCAGACGCTTTACTAACACTCTCCCGACTTGGAGAGTCAGTCCCTTTAACCTCCTGTTTGGCCCAGTTTGCAATTTCTGCGGAAGATGAACAGGAATAGCGAGAACCAATGAGAGACTAGCTGGAGGTGTCTGCACGGGCAAATTTAACTCTCATTTCCCACCAGGAAGAGGAAATAACCAAAGGCTCACCATGCCGGGCCGGAACCAGATTAGGGCCTGAAGCCATCCTGCGGTGTTGCGGCCAGCTCACAAGAAAGCGAGTTGAAGAAAGGAGCTCAGGGGCACTGTAATTCACAAACCTGCAGAGTTATAAATGACAGCTATCGTCCAAAAATATATTGAAGTAAGGCTGCCAAGAGGACTTGAAAGCGGGGCAGAATTGCAGGAAACCGATTTCAGGAGGTAGACTGGAATTGCATTGAAAGCATAGGAAAAGAGGCAGAGCGTCCACAATGATGCACTTGGCCAAAAAGGGCGTATGCGTTTTTTCCTGAATATATTCAGGAAAAAACACATATGCCCTTTTTGGCCAACCAAGCAAGCTTGCAAAGGAAATCTGCACTACAATGAAGTCTCACTTCCCCCCGGTCAAAAGGGCCATCTGAAAAAAGTGTAAAATCCAGAAAGGCAGTACAGGCCATGGAGAACTGGGAGCCTTGTTATGCTGATGGGCGGGATGTAAATTGCCAACAGAAACTTGGGAGAAGTGTATGGTGTTTCCTGAAACATCTAAAAAACAAAGCAACAGAGCCTAGGGCACTTCCACTTATGGTCCTATAGCTTAGGGAAATTAAAATCAAAAAGATACAGCCACCCCAATGTTTGGGACGCCTCTGTTTACAAGAACCTCGTTTACCATACAAGTTCAATATCACAGAAAGTGAAAAATGGATAAAGATCTTGTGGTACTTACGTACAATGCAGTATCACTCAGCAATGAAATCTATGTCATCAGGCCCTTAGCAGCATAATGAGTGGATTCAGGTACGATGATTCTAACTGAAATAAGTCACACAGAAAAAGAAACATCATAAGATATCACTAATACACGGAATGTAAACTTGGTTACACAGGAACTGAATTCCAAAACAGAACAGGGTCTCAAATTTAGAAAACCAACTTATGCTTGCTTAAGGGTAAAGGTGAGTTGGGGTGCTGCATAAAACCAGAGATTGAAATGAGCACAGATAAAGTTCCTTAAGCTAAATATGGAATCGACAAGAGCTACTCCTTGTTCTACGAAATGGACTCAACACCCCATATTAAACGCCTAAGAATGTACCTGACTAGTAAGTATCTTAAAACCTATGGATTGCTATGTCTCCAAAAGAGAATCAAGCGTGTGTACAGGGGCATAAACGCAGCAGTGATAGGATTGGAGAGGTTCGGTGAGCAAATGAAGACCCTTTGAAGTCATATTGCATGGTACCCAGTCCACGGGTCTCAACTCTCCAGGTTTAAGGTATTCTTCCTTCAGCTAAAACATGCATGTGGAACCCAGAGTATGATCAACCGTGTGAACGGGAGACGTGTTCAAATATGTCTCAGTTTTCCTCCCCTGGTACTCGGGTGCAACATTCCAGACGCTTTAATAACACTCTCCCCACTTGGAGAGTCAGCGCCTTTAACCTCCTGTTTGGCCCAGTTTGCAATTTCTGCGGAAGATGAACAGGAATAGGGAGAACCAATGAGAGACTAGCTGGAGGTGTCTGGACGGGCAAATTTAACTCTCATTTCCCACCAGGAAGAGGAAATAACCAAAGGCTCAGCGTGCCATGCCGGAACCAGATAAGGGCCTGAAGCCATTCTGCGGTGTTTCGGCCAGCTCACAAGAAAGCGAGTTGAAGAAAGGAACTCAGGGGCACTGTCATTCACAAACCTGCAGAGTTATAAATGACAGCTATCGTCCAAAAATATACTGAAGTACGGCTGCCAAGAGGACTTGAAAGCGGGGCAGAATTGCAGGAAACCGATTTCAGGAGGTAGACTGGAATTGCATTGAAAGCATAGGAAAAGAGGCAGAGCGTCCACAATGATGCACTTGGCCAAAAGGGGCGTATGCGTTTTTTCCTGAATATATTCAGGAAAAAACGCATACGCTCTTTTTGGCCAACCAAGCAAGCTTGCAAAGGAAATCTGCACTACAATGAAGTCTCACTTCCCCCCGGTCAAAAGGGCCATCTGAAAAAAGTGTAAAATCCAGAAAGGCAGGACAGGCCATGGAGAACTAGGAGCCTTGTTATGCTGATGGGCGGGATGTAAATTGCCAACAGACACTCAGGACAAGTGTATGGTGTTTCCTGAAACATCTAAAAAACAAAGCAACAGAGCCTAGGGCACTTCCACTTATGGTCCTATAGCTTAGGGAAATTAAAATCAAAAAGACACAGCCACCCCAAAGTTTGGGACGCCTCTGTTTACAAGAACCTCGTTTACCGTACAAGTTCAATATCACAGAAAGTGAAAAATGGATAAAGATCTTGTGGTACTTACGTACAATGCAGTATCACTCAGCAATGAAATCTATGTCATCAGGCCCGTAACAGCTTAATGAGTGGATTCAGGTACAATGATTCTAACTGAAATAAGTCACACAGAAAATGAAACATCATAAGATATCAGTAATACACGGAATGTAAACTTGGCTACACAGGAACTGAATTACAGAACAGAACAGGTCTCAAATTTAGAAAACCAACTTATGCTTGCTTAAGTAGAAAGGTGAGTTGGGGTGCTGCATGAAACCAGAGATTGAAATGAGCACAGATATAGTTCCTTAAGTGAAATATGGAATAGACAAGAGCTACTCCTTGCTCAACGAAATGGACTCAACACTCCATATTAAACGCCTAAGAATGTACCTGACTAGTAAGTATCTTAAATCCTATGGATTGCTATGTGTCGAGAAGAGAATCAAGCATGTGTACAGGGGCATAAACGCAGCAGTGATAGGATTGGAGAGGTTCGGTGAGCAAATGAAGACCCTTTGAAGTCATATTGCATGGTACCCATTCCACGGGTTTCAACTACCCAGGTTTAAGGTATTCCTCCTTCAGCTAAAACATGCATGTGGAACCTAGAGTATGATCAACCGTGTGAACGGGAGACGTGTTCAAATATGTCTCAGTTTTCGTACCCTTGTACTCGAGTGCAACAATCCAGACGCTTTACTAACACTCGCCCGACTTGGAGAGTCAGTCCCTTTAAACTCCTGTTTGTCCCAGTTTGCAATTTCTGCGGAAGATGAACAGGAATAGCGAGAACCAATGAGAGACTAGCTGGAGGTGTCTGGACGGGCAAATTTAACTCTCATTTCCCACCAGGAAGAGGAATTAACGAAAGGCTCAACGTGCCATGCCGGAACCAGATTAGGGCCTGAAGCCATCCTGCAGTGTTGCGGCCAGGTCACAAGAAAGCGAGTTGAAGAAAGGAGCTCAGGGGCACTGTAATTCACAAACATAGAGAGTTATAAATGACAGCTATCATCCAAAAATATACTAAAGTAAGGCTGCCAAGAGGACTTGAAAGCGGGGAAGAATTGCAGGAAACCGATTTCAGGAGGTAGACTGGAATTGCATTGAAAGCATAGGAAAAGAGGCAGAACGTCCACAATGATGCACTTGGCCAAAAAGGGCGTATGCGTTTTTCCCTGAATATATTCAGGAAAAAACGCATACGCCCTTTTTGGCCAAGCAAGCAAGCTTGCAAAGGAAACCTGCACGACAATGAAGTCTGACTTCCCCCCGGTCAAAAGGGCCATCTGAAAAAAGTGTAAAATCCAGAAAGGCAGGACAGGCCATGGAGAACTGGGAGCCTTGTTATGCTGATGGGCGGGATGTAAATTGCCAACAGACACTCCGGAGAAGTGTATGGTGTTTCCTGAAACATCTAAAAAACAAAGCAACAGAGCCTAGGGCACTTCCACTTATGGTCCTATAGCTTAGGGAAATTAAAATCAAAAGACACAGCCACCCCAAAGTTTGGGACGCCTCTGTTTACAAGAACCTCGTTTACCGTACAAGTTCAATATCACAGAAAGTGAAAAATGGAGAAAGAACTTGTGGTACTTACGTACAATGCAGTATCACTCAGCAATGAAATCTATGTCATCAGGCCCGTAGCAGCATAATGAGTGGATTCAGGTACGATGATTCTAACTGAAATAAGTCACACAGAAAAAGAAACATCATAAGATATCAGTAATACACGGAATGTAAACTTGGCTACACAGGAACTGAATTACAGAACAGAACAGGGTCTCAAATTTAGAAAACCAACTTATGATTGCTTAAGGTTAAAGGTGAGTTGGGGTGCTGCATGAAACCAGAGATTGAAATGAGCACAGATAAAGTTCCTTTAGCCAAATATGGAATAGACAAGAGCTACTCCTTGCTCAACGAAATGGACTCAACACCGCATATTAAACGCCTAAGATTGTACCTGACTAGTAAGTATCTTAAAACCTATGGATTGCTATGTCTCCGAAAGAGAATCAAGCATGTGTACAGGGGCATAAACGCAGCACTGATAGGAGTGGAGAGGTTCGGTGAGCAAATGAAGACCCTTTGAAGTCATATTGCATGGTACCCATTCCACGGGTTTCAACTACCCAGGTTTAATGTATTCTTCCTTCAGCTAAAACATGCATGTGGAACCTAGAGTATGATCAACCATGTGATCGGGAGACGTGTTCAAATATGTCTCAGTTTTCGTACCCTGGTACTCGGGTGCAACATTCCAGACGCTTTACTAACACTCTCCAGACTTGGAGAGTCAGTCCCTTTAACCTCCTGTTTGGCCCAGTTTGCAATTTCTGCGGAAGATGAACAGGAATAGCGAGAACCAATGAGAGACTAGCTGGAGGTGTCTGGACGGGCAAATTTAACTCTCATTTCCCACCAGGAAGAGGAAATAACCAAAGGCTCAGCGTGCCGTGCCGGAACCAGATTAGGGCCTGAAGCCATCCTGCGGTGGTGCGGCCAGCTAAAAGGAAAGCGAGTTGAAGAAAGGAGCTCAGGGGCACTGTAATTCACAAATATGCAGAGTTATAAATGACAGCTATCATCCAAAAATATACTAGTAAGGCTGCCAAGAGGACTTGAAAGCGGGGCAGAATTGCAGGAAACCGATTTCAGGAGGTAGACTGGAATTGCATTGAAAGAATAGGAAAAGAGGCAGAACGTCCACAATGATGCACTTGGCCAAAAAGGGCGTATGCGTTTTTTCCTGAGTATATTCAGGAAAAAACGCATACGCCCTTTTTGGCCAACCAAGCAAACTTGCAAAGGAAATCTGCACTACAATGAAGTCTCACTTCCCCCCGGTCAAAAGGGACATCTGAAAAAAGTGTAAAATCCAGAAAGGCAGGACAGGCCATGGAGAACTGAGAACTTTGTTATGCTGATGGGCGGGATGTAAATTGCCAACAGCCACTGGGGAGAAGTGTATGGTGTTTCCTGAAACATCTAAAACACAAAGCAACAGAGCCTAGGGCACTTCCACTTATAGTCCTATAGCTTAGGGAAATTAAAATCAAAAAGACACAACCACCCCAAATTTTGGGATGGCTCTGTTTACAAAACCTCATTTACGGTACAAGTTCAATATAACAGAAAGTGAAAAATGGATAAAGAAGTTGTGGTACTTACGTACAATACAATATCCCTCAGCAATGAAATCTATGTCATCAGGCCCGTAGGAGCATAATGAGTGGATTCAGGTATGATGATTCTAACTGAAATAAGTCACACAGAAAATGAAAAATCATAAGATATCACTAATACACGGAATGTAAACTTGGCTACACATGAACTGAATTACAGAACAGAAGAGGGTCTTAAATTAGGAAAACCAACTTATGCTTGCTTAAGGGTAAAGGTGAGTTTGGGTGTTGCATAAAACCAGAGATTGAAATGAGCACAGATAAAGTTCCTTAAGCCAAATATGGAATAGACAAGAGCTACTCCTTGCTCAACGAAATGGACTCAACACCCCATATTAAACACCAAAGAATGTACCTGACTAGTAAGTATCTTAAAACCTATGGATTGCTATGTCTCCGAAAGAGAATAAAGCGTGTGTACAGGGGCATAAATGCAGCAGTGATACGATTGGAGAGGTTCGGTGAGCAAATGAAGACCCTTTGAAGTCATATTGCATGGTACCCATTCCACGGGTCTCAACTCTCCAGGTTTAAGGGATTCTTCCTTCAGCTAAAACATGCATGTGGAACCCAGAGTATGATCAACCGTGTGATCGGGAGATGTGTTCAAATATGTCTCAATTTTCGTCCCCTGGTACTCGGGTGCAACATTCCAGATGCTTTACTAACACTCTCCCCACTTGGAGAGTCAGTGCCTTTAACTTCCTGTTTGGCCCAGTTTGCAATTTCTGCGGAAGATGAACAGCAATAGGGAGAACCAATGAGAGACTAGCTGGAGGTGTCTGGACGGGCAAATTGAAGTCTCATTTCCCACCAGGAAGAGGAATTAACCAAAGGCTCAGCGTGCTGTGCCGGAACCAATTTAGGGCCTGAAGCAATCCTGCGGTGTTGCGGCCAGCTCACAAGAAAGCGAGTTGAAGAAAGGAGCTCAGGGGCACTGTAATTCACAAACCTGCAGACTTATAAATGACAGCTATCGTTCAAAAATATACTGAAGTAAGGCTGCCAAGAGGACTTGAAAGTGGGGCAGAATTTCAGGAAACCGATTTCAGGAGGTAGACTGGAATTGCATTGAAAGCATAGGAAAAGAGGCAGAACGTCCACAATGATGCACTTGGCCAAAAAGGGCGTATGCGTTTTTTCCTGAATATATTCAAGAAAAAACGCATACGCCCTTTTTGGCCAAACAAGCAAGCTTGCAAAGGAAATCTGCACTACAATGAAGTCTCACTTCCCCCCGGTCAAAAGGGCCAACTGAGAAAAGTGTAAAATCCAGAAAGGCAGGACAGGCCATGGAGAACTGGGACCCTTGCTTTGGTGATGGGCGTGATGTAAATTGCCAACAGCCACTGGGGAGAAGTGTAGGGTGTTTCCTGCAACATCTAAAAAACAAAGCAGCAGAGCCTAGGGCACTTCCACTTATGGTCCTATAGTTTAGGGAAATTAAAATCAAAAAGACACAGCCACCCCGAAGTTTGGGACTGCTCTCTTTACAAGAACCTTGTTTACAGTACAAGTTCAACATCGCAGAAAGTGAAAAATGGATAAAGAAGTTGTGGTATTTACTTACAAAGCAATATCACTCAGCAATGAAATCTATGTCATCAGGCCCTTAGCAGCACAATGAGTGGATTCAGGTATGATGATTCTAACTGAAATAAGTCACACAGAAAAAGAAACATCATAAGATATCAGTAATACACGGAATACAAACTTGGCTACACAGGAACTGAATTCCAAAACAGAACAGGGTCTCAAATTTAGAAAACCAACTTATGCTTGCTTAAGGGGAAAGGTGAGTTGGGGTGCTGCATAAAACCAGAGATTGAAATGAGCACAGATAAAGTTCCTTAAGCCAAATATGGAATAGACAAGAGCTACTCCTTGCTCAACGAAATGGACTCAAGACCCCATATTAAACGCCTAAGAATGTACCTGACTAGTAAGTATCTTAAAACCTATGGATTGCTATGTCTCCGAAAGAGAATCAAGCGTGTGTACAGGGGCATAAACGCAGCAGTGATAGGATTGGAGAGGTTCGGTGAGCAAATGAAGACCCTTTGAAATCATATTGCATGATACCCATTCCACGGGTCTCAACTCTCCAGGTTTAAGGTATTCTTCCTTCAGCTAAAACATGCATGTGGAACCCAGAGTATGATCAATCTTGTGAACGGGAGACGTGGTCAAATATGTCTCAGTTTTCCAACCCTGGTACTCGGGTGCAACATTCCAGATGCTTTACTAACACTCTCCCCTCTTGGAGAGTCAGCGCCTTTAACCTCCTGTTTGGCCCAGTTTGCAATTTCTGTGGAAGTTGAACAGGAATAGGGAGAACCCATGAGAGACTAGCTGGAGGTGTCTGGACGGGCAAATTTAACTCTCATTTCCCACCAGGAAGAGGAAATAACCAAAGGCTCAGCGTGCCATGCCGGAACCAGATTAGGGCCTGAAGCCATCCTGCGGTGTTGCGGCCAGCTCAAAAGAAAGCGAGTTGAAGAAAGGAGCTCAGGGGCACTGTAATTCACAAACCTGCAGAGTTATAAATGACAGCTATCGTCCAAAAATATACTGAAGTAAGGCTACCAAGAGGACTTGAAAGCGGGGCAGAATTGCAGGAAACCGATTTCAGGAGGTAGACTGGAATTGCATTGAAAGCATAGGAAAAGAGGCAGAACGTCACAATGATGCACCTGGCCAAAAAGTGCATATGCGTTTCTTCCTGAATATATTCAGGAAAAAACGCATACGCCCTTTTTGGCCAACCAAGCAAGCTTGCAAAGGAAATCTGCACTACAATGAAGTCTGACTTCCCCCCGGTCAAAAGGGCCATCTGCAAAAAGTGTAAAATCCAGAAAGGCAGGACAGGCCATGGAGAACTGGGAGCCTTGTTATGCTGATGGGCGGGATGTAAATTGCCAACAGACACTCGGGAGAAGTGTATGGTGTTTCCTGAAACATCTAAAAAACAAAGCAACAGAGCCTAGGGCACTTCCACTTATGGTCCTATAGCTTAGGGAAATTAAAATCAAAAAGACACAGCCACCCCAAAGTTTGGGACGTCTCTGTTTACAAGAACCTCGTTTACCGTACAAGTTCAACATCACAGAAAGTGAAAAATGGAGAAAGAACTTGTGGTACTTACGTACAATGCAGTATCACTCAGCAATGAAATCTATGTCATCAGGCCCGTAGCAGCATAATGAGTGGATTCAGGTACGATGATTCTAACTGAAATAAGTCACACAGAAAAAGAAACATCATAAGATATCAGTAATACATGGAATGTAAACTTGGCTACACAGGAACTGAATTACAGAACAGAACAGGGCCTCAAATTTAGAAAACCAACTTATGCTTGCTTAAGGGTAAAGGTGAGTTGGGGTGCTGCATAAAACCAGAGATTGAAATGAGCACAGATAAAGTTCCTTAAGCCAAATATGGAATAGACAAGAGCTACTCCTTGCTCAACGAAATAGACTCAACACCGCATATTAAACGCCTAAGAATGTACCTGACTAGTAAGTATCTTAAAACCTATGGATTGCTATGTCTCCGAAAGAGAATCAAGCATGTGTACAGGGGCATAAACGCAGCAGTGATAGGATTGGAGAGGTTCGGTGAGCAAATGAAGACCCTTTGAAGTCATATTGCATGGTACCCATTCCACGGGTTTCAACTACCCAGGTTTAAGGTATTCTTCCTTCAGCTAAAACATGAATGTGGAACCTAGAGTATGATTAACCATGTGAACGGGAGACGTGTTCAAATATGTCTCAGTTTTCGTACCCTGGTACTCGGGTGCAACATTCCAGACGCTTTACTAACACTCTCCCGACTTTGAGACTCAGTCCCTTTAACCTCCTGTTTGGCCCAGTTTGTAATTTCTGCGGATGATGAACAGGAATAGCGAGAACCAATGAGAGACTAGCTGGAGGTGTCTGGACGGGCAAATTTAACTCTCATTTCCCACCAGGAAGAGGAATTAACCAAAGGCTCAGCGTGCCGTGCCGGAACCAGATTAGGGCCTGAAGCCATCCTGCGGTGTTGCGGCCAGCTCACAAGAAAGCGAGTTGAAGAAACGAGCTCAGGGACACTGTAATTCACAAACCTGCAGAGTTATAAATGACAGCTATCGTCCAAAAGCACACTGAAGTAAGGCTGCCAAGAGGACTTGAAAGCGGGGCAGAATTGCAGGAAACCGATTTCAGGAGGTAGACTGGAATTGCATTGAAAGCATAGGAAAAGAGGCAGAACGTCCACAATGATGCACTTGGCCAAAAAGGGCGTATGCGTTTTTTCCTGAATATATTCAGGAAAAAACGCATACGCCCTTTTTGGCCAACCAAGCAAGCTTGCAAAGGAAATCTGCACTACAATGAAGTCTCACTTCCCCCCGGTCAAAAGGGCCATCTGCAAAAAGTGTAAAATCCAGAAAGGCAGGACAGGCCATGGAGAACTGGGAGCCTTATTATGCTGATGGGCGGGATGTAAATTGCCAACAGCCACTCTGGAGAAGTGTATGGTGTTTCCGGAAACATCTAAAAAACAAAGCAACAGAGCTTAGGGCACTTCCACTTATGGTCCTATAGCTTAGGGAAATTAAAATCAAAAAGGCACATGCACCCCAAATTTTGGGACGCCTCTGTTTACAAGAACCTCGTTTACCGTACAAGTTCAATATCACAGAAAGTGAAAAATGGATAAAGAACTTGTGGTACTTACGTACAATGCAGTATCACTCAGCAATGAAATCTATGTCATCAGGCCCGTAGCAGCATAATGAGTGGATTCAGGTACGATGATTCTAACTGAAATAAGTCACACAGAAAAAGAAACATCATAAGATATCACTAATACACGGAATGTAAACTTGGCTACACAGGAACTGAATTACAGAACAGAACAGGGTCTCAAATTTAGAAAACCAACTTATGCTTGCTTAAGGGTAATGGTGAGTTGGGGTGCTGCATAAAACCAGAGATTGAAATGAGCACAGATAAAGTTCCTTAAGCCAAATATGGAATAGACAAGAGCTACTCCCTGCTCAACGAAATGGACTGAACACCCCATATTAAACGCCTAAGAATGTACCTGACTAGTAAGTATCTTAAAACCTATGGATTGCTATGACTCCAAAAGAGAATCAAGCATGTGTACAGGGGCATAAACGCAGCAGTGATAGGATTGGAGAGGTTCGGTGAGCCAATGAAGACCCTTTGAAGTCATATTGCATGGTACCCATTCCACGGTTCTCAACTCTCCAGGTTTAAGGTATTCTTCCTTCAGCTAAAACTTGCATGTGGATCCCAGAGTATGATCAACTGTGTGAACGGGAGACGTGTTCAAACATGTCTCAGTTTTCCTCCCCTGGTACTAGGGTGCAACATTCCAGACGCTTTACTAACACTCTCCCCACTTGGAGAGTCAGCGCCTTTAACATCCTGTTTGGCCCAGTTTGCAATTTCTGCGGAAGATGAACAGGAATAGGGAGAACCAATGAGAGACTAGCTGGAGGTGTCTGGACGGGCAAATTTAACTCTCATTTCCCACCAGGAAGAGGAAATAACCAAAGGCTCAGCGTGCCGTGCCGGAACCAGATTAGGGCCTGAAGCCATCCTGCGGTGTTGCGGCCAGGTCACAAGAAAGCGAGTTGAAGAAAGGAGCTCAGGGGCACTGTAATTCACAAACCTGCAGAGTTATAAATGACAGCTATCGTCCAAAAATATACTGAAGTAAGGCTGCCAAGAGGACTTGAAAGCGGGGCAGAATTGCAGGAAACCGATTTCAGGAGGTAGACTGGAATTGCATTGAAAGCATAGGAAAAGAGGCAGAACGTCCACAATGATGCACTTGGCCAAAAATGGCGTATGCGTTTTTTCCTGAATATATTCAGGAAAAAACGCATACGCCCTTTTTGGCCAACCAAGCAAGCTTGCAAAGGAAATCTGCACTACAATGAAGTCTCACTTCCCCCCGGTCAAAATGGCCATCTGCAAAAAGTGTAAAATCCAGAAAGGCAGGACAGGCCATGGAGAACTGGGAGCCTTGTTATGCTGATGGGCGGGATGTAAATTGCCAACAGACACTCCGGAGAAGTGTATGGTGTTTCCTGAAACATCTAAAAAACAAAGCAACAGAGCCTAGGGCACTTCCACTTATGGTCCTATAGCTTAGGGAAATTAATATCAAAAAGACACAGCCACCCCAAAATTTGGGACGGCTCTTTTTACAGAAATCTCTTCTACGGCACAAGTGAAATATCCCAGAGAGCAAATAATGGATAAAGAAGTTGCGGTACTTATGTACAACAGAATACCACTCAGCAATGAAATCTTTGTCACCAGGCCCGTACCAGCATAATGAGTGGATTGAGGCACGATGATTCTAAGTGAAATAAGTCACACAGAAAAAGAAACATCATAAGGTATCACTAATACACGGAATGTGAACTTGGCTACACATGAACTGAATTACAAAACAGAACGGGGTCTCAAGTTTAGAAAACCAACTTATGCCTGCTTAAGGGGGAAGGTGAGTTGGGGTGCTGCATAAAAGCAGAGTTTGAAATTAGCACAGATACCGTTCCATAAGCCAAATATGTAATAGACAAGACATACCCCTTGCTCAACGAAATGGATTGAACAATGAGGTATCACCTCACACCTGGTAGAATAGTCATCATAGAAAATCTACAAACAAAAAATGCTTGAAAGGGTGTGGAGAAAAGGAACCCTCTTCCACTATTGTTGGGAATATAAATTGATACAGTCATTATGGAGAACAATATGGAATTTCTTAAGAAACTAACAATAGAATTACCATATGATACAGCAATCCCAGTACTGGACATATACCCAGACAAAACCATAAATCAAAAGGAGTCATTCACCGCAATGTTCATTGCATCACTATTTACAATATCGAGGTAATGGAAGCAACCTAAATGCCCACAGACAGACGAATGCATAAAGCTGTGGTACATATATAAAATGGAATATTACTAAGCCATGAAAAGGAATGAAATTGGGTCATTTGTACAGACGTCGATGGATCTAGAGACTGTCATACAGAGTGAAGTAAGTCAGAAAGAGAAAAACAAATCTTGTATATTCATGCATATATGTGGAACCTAGAAAAACTGTACAGATTAACCATTTTGCAAGGCATAAATAGAGCAACAGATGTAGACAACAAACGTATGGACAACAAGGGGGGAAAGCTGTTGGGGGGGTGGTGGTGGGAGGAGTTGAGAGACTGGGATTGGCATGTATACATTTATATGTATAAAATAGATAACCAATAAGAACCTGCTGTATAAAAATATAAAATAAAATTCAAAATTAAAAAGAAATAAAATTTAAAAAATAAAACAGAAAAAACAATTATTCCCTGCACATACATGTATTTATATGAATAAATTATTTCCATGCTTATATCTGTAAATACAAAAAAGAGGAATAAAATCTACCTTGAACCAAAAACGAAAAAGAGAAAAAAAACACAGAACCCACCAGTTACACAGAGGAAAACCGTATCAGGGCACTTGCTCCAGTTGTAAACAATTCTGAAGTTGGTCAGTGGTGGGGAATCGTCTCCCATTCAGCCAGCAGCCCCCACGCAACAAGCGTCCTCATTGCAAAGCTGGGGCACCGTGCCGAGGCATCTGTGAGTAAACGTGAGCTGAGCCCCAGGCCAGTTGCTGCTGAACTATTCCCACCCGTCCCAGGTAAAACACCTGAATATATACAAGGACTTGAAAGCCTAGAGGAAGGGCCATAGAGCCACACGAGTGACAGCATGCCGGCCGACTTGGTGCCTGCAGGCCAGCCAGGATGGTCCTGGCCCTGGGTGCTCTTCTGGAAGATTTCCATTTCCCTGCCTGAGATACCCGTCCTGTCCCTGCCCCCACTGCTTTTTTCCTTCCTCACCTCTGCCCAGGGAGAAATTCCAGCAGCAGGTATGGGTGACACATCCTCTTCTTTAGCAGGTGGCAGCCTGGCAACTGCTGCAGAAAGTCCAGCAGAGCCCCACTCACACTGGGCCACCCACAAAGCCGTGGCCTCTCACTCCCTCCCACCAGCCCAGCCCCGAGACTGCTGACAGGGCAGAGAAAATGGCGTCAGGCACGGCTGCAGGGGCTCTTGCTGCCTGGAGTGGTATTTATATTGATCTCAACCCAGGCACACCTGGGGAGGGCTGGCCGGCACGGTAAGGCTGCCCAGGTCAGCCAATCATCACCCCTCAGGGGCTCACAGTTGCAGAAATTGGAACTTGCTGAACCGGCCAGGTCCAAGTAACAGGTGTGGGCTCCTGAGAGTCAGGATAGACAAGGGGCTGCAGCTTTGGCTTGTTTTCTAATCATTTTATCTGGCCCATGAGTGGGAGACAACTTCAAGAAAACCCTCTCCTAATGAGAGGAACCCAGGAGTCAGGGAGAGGAGGGGTGGGTGGTGGTTGGAGACAGAGGCCTGGTGCCCCGAGTGCAGTGGAAGTCTCTGGAAGACCAGGTGGAGGGAGGCCTCACGGAGTGATGCCCAGGGTCACAGACCTGTCGCAGCTGCTGTTTGTTAGTTCAAGTCCTGCTCTGAGGTGCTCTGTGTCAGCTCTGAGCGACAGGTGAGCTGGGGGTGCTCTGCAATGAGGGCTATGTGCACGGTTCCTGTGTGCCCAGCCCTGCCACGGTACCTGCAAGGGTAGCTCTGTATCCTGGGAGGGGCCTGACCACGAGAGCCCCGTGGGCTGGGGTGGGGGTGGGGTACCTGCCCAGGTGAGCTCCATATTCTGGGATTGGTCTGACCACGAGAGCCCCATGGGCTGCTGGGGACCTGGTAAAGGATGTCAGGACAGTCAGTGAAGCCACCGAGGATATACCTCCAGTTGCTCCTAATTCCTACACCCTGCTGGTCATTCTACCAACCACCAGGACATGGTATTCTGTATTAGTCTTCAATGATGCCTTCTTTTGTATTCCATTAGTCCCAGAGTCACAAGAAATTTTGGCTTGTGAGTGGCAGGACTCAACATACAACTAAAACAATACTTCCGGGCCGTCTGGCCCCAAGGGTGCAAAAATTCCCACACCATCTTTGGGGAAAGCTTAGCTAAAGACCTAAAAGTTCTACCTCTGGAAAAGGAAACCCTCCTTCAATATGCAGACGACATTCTGATCGCCAGCCCTACTAAGGAGGCCTCTGAACTACCAAGCCAATAAAGGATAGAAGTTGTCCAAGAAAAAGCTCAAATATCACAGACTGCAGTGACCTGCCTGGGCTTCATTCTCACAGAAGGTCAGAGAAGCCCATCCCAGGAAAGGGAAGAAACCATTTTCAGCCTTACCCCTTTCTAAAACTAGAAGACAGCTTAGGGGTTCCTGGGGAGGCCAGGGTTTGCTGCTTCTGGATCCCTAACTACAGTCTACTAGCTGGGCCTCTATATGAAACACTGAAAGGAAAAGATGATGATCCTTTTGAATAGAATCCAGAAGTGGCCTTTCAAGAATGGAAAGAGCAGTCAATTCAGACCCTTGCCCTGGAACTCCCTAATTTAGCTAAACCCTTTGACCTTTACATTCCCGGTGAAAGGTGAATCGCCATTGGAGAATTAGTGCAAAAACTGGGACCACTTGAAATGGAACAATGCAAGAATGCCATCCAGGTAGGATAAACTACGGTCACCAAGGGGCTTGGCCCACTGCCACATCTGGCCAATATACTGGCGGTATCTAAAAACCTGGAAATCAGCAGCCCAAAAGGCCACCTCCTTCCTAAGGGAAAAGGACCCCACGTGGTGATCCTAACCACCAACCATGCCCTGAAGTTGCAGGGTTCGCTCCGTGGGCACACCGACCTCGAGTGAGGAGGCCCTCCAACTCCAACATCCAGAGAGATAACCGGGGGCAACAGGGCACCATGACGACTCGTGTGAACATCACTTGACCTGGAGTTTCTCTCATAAAACAACAAGAGTGTGTCCCAAAATAGTAGACTACTGCTTGCAGGACTTACTGCACCCAGAGGGAAGCTAATAATCTTGGCGGGGGAACCGTATATCACACTGTCACCATAGAAAAGCCTACAGACACCGTGATGATGGTGGCCAATAAGACCGGCTGGACTCCTGTTTACTTCAAAAGGCTGTTGACTCAGTGGCCATCATGGTCCTTGATCACCACTGACCCTGGACTGCCTGGGAGTTGAGCAGGCAGGGCTCTGACACCTGGTGCTGTTTGTACGTTAATTCAGGGGCCTAATTGAAGAAAGCGCAGACTACTGTCCAGAGCATCTAGGCTGGCAGAAACGGTCAGCCTAAAGTGGCCGAACAAATGTGGGGCAGGGTGAAATCGGCCCCCACAGCGTCTCTGCACATCTCTTTCCTGGACCCTTAAAGGTCATTAGAATCTATAACACTTCCAATGCTGGTGCTCAGGCGGACGAGCAGGGAGGCAGGGGTCCCGGGGCCAATCAACGTCACCTGGAGGCTGCTGGGGAGAAGTTCTGACCCTCGTCCCCTGGTATGAGGGCTCCCAACTCAGCACTCAGCAGTTACAGAAGAAGGGTCTGCACCCTCAGCACTCCAAGAATGAGGAACGGGACAAAAGGCAGAGGAGGGGTTTGTCCCCAGCAAAGCCCATTAAAAATCCCTGGGAGATAAAAATAGAATCTGGGCAATAAAGTCAAGTCTGACCTTTTTTATCCTTTGTGCTTTGTCTAATTTCACGTGCTCCTAGGGTCCCGCATGCAGAGGTTCCACACCCGGCACTTCAGACCAGATTTCCTAGTGCAGAATGGCTGGGTCGACACCTCAGCTCCTGGGGCCCAGTGCAGACTCCACGATATAGAGCCTGAGCTGTAGCCAACCCGGCCCTCGAGAGCTCCGCCGCCTCCCTCCCACTGACTCTCACAGGATCTCTACACAGCAGCCCAGCCCACAGCCCACGGGGTAGTGCATGCTCTCACCTCTCCATTCTCTGATCAAAATATAAAGTTTCCTTTGCTTGTGAACAAACTCAGTCTCGATCTGTTGGCCCCAATGACACTGGGCAGGGGGACACTTGTTGGGGTCCACTCTGGAGGATCAGTAACAGAAATTGAGACTATTGTAACTTCAATGAACAGATGTGTGAGCCAAACTGTAGTTAACATAGAACAGTGTATAAGGCTCGGGTAAAATAAGATGTTTCTAACACTTCCATTTGATATTTCCATCACTTTATTATAAGCAAGTTCAGTGAAAAGGTTTGTCTTATTTGTCAGGTCAATATTAGAGAAATGAAGTGATTTCTTTCCAAGGATGTACATCTAATAATCTTGGTTAAAGCTTCAATCTTGTTTTAAATGCTTTTCCATTGAAAATGATACCTCTCTTTCAGCTCCCCCATTTCTGAGAAGTATAAAATCTTATAATTTATTATTACCAAAGGGGAAAGGTGGGAGGAGGGATAAATTAACAATTTGGAATTAACACATACACACTGCTATGTATAAAATAGATCATCAACAAGGAACTACTGTATAGCACAGGGAACTACACTCAATATTTTGCAATAACCTATAAGGGGAAATAATCGGAAAAAGAATAGATATTTTTATTGACATCATCTATCAATGACAGTTAAAGTGTAACCTAAGGGAAGCCGGTGGTGAGTGCTTCTGACCCTGAAGACTTCAATCATCTAAAGTTTGGACTCTGCCTACTTCCCAAGGCCCTTAATGAACATATGTGTAGCCGTAGCTTAAAAAATTCCCCAGTTTGGGTTTCGGGGAGACACTGATTTTGAAAAAGCCCTGGTGTTCTCCTTACATGAATGGGACTCTTCTTACTGCTAAAACATGTCTGTCACACCCAGAGGATGGTATACCGTCTGATCAGGAAGAGTTTGGAAAAGGCATCTCATCTCCTCATCTCCTGGTGCTCGGGTTCACCCCTCCAGCGTCTTTACTAACAGTCTCCCCACTTGGAGATGTCAGCACTGTCAACATCCTGTTGCGTACAGTTTGGAATTTGTCCAGAGGATGAAGCGGAAGGATGAGGAACAATGAGAGACAAGTCCTAGGTGTTCAGACAGGCACATGTCACTCTAATTTCCAATCAGGAAGATGAATTGACCAAAGGCTAGGGTTGCCCATGGAAACAGTATGGGGCTTGAGGAAATCCCACTGCTTTGTGGCCAGTTCCCATAAACACAAGTTGAACAATGGAACTCAGGGGCAGTAAAATTCACGAAACTGCAGAGTTGAAAATATCTATCACTGAAAAATGTCTTGAGGAAAGTCAGAGAAAAGGATTGGTAAGCAAGGGAGAATGGCAGGAAAGGGATTTGAGGAGGTAGAAAGGACTCGCCATTAAGCACAAGAAAAGGGGCTGAACATTGCCAACATTGCAGTTGCCCAAAAAGGCTGTATGCGTTTTTTTCTGTATATATTCAAGAAAAGGGCATACACTTTTTTAGCCAACCAAACAGGTGGGCACTGGAAATCAATACTACAAAAGATATCACTTCGCATCAGTCAGAAGAGCCATCCTCATAAAGTGTAAACACCAGAAATGCAGGACAGGGCAAGGAGAAGAGGGAGCCCTGTGAGGCTTATAGTGGAAATGTATATTGCCAACGGCCATTCTGGAGAAGTGTATTGTGTTTACTAAAGCATCTAAAAAATGAGCTACAGAGCATAGGGCACTTGCACTCATGGGCGTATATCTTGGGAAAAACAAAAATCGAGAGGACACAGGCACCCCAATGTTTACTGCCTCTCTGTTTAAAAGATCCTCGACTAGGATATAACTTAAATGTCTCTGGAGGGAAAAAATGGATAGAGATGTGGTACTTATGTAGAGTGGAATATTACTCAGCCTGGAAATCAATGAAATATGGCCAGTTGTAACAACTCCGGAGGAGTTACGTATGATCTTTCTAAGTGACATAATTCAAAAAGAAAAAGACACATATCATAAGATATCACTTAAAGGTGGAATCCAAAATGGCTACACATGAAATAAATTACAAAACAAAAACATAGTCAAATATATAGAAAACACGCATAAGGCTGCTAAACGGAAAGGTGGGGAGGGGTGAGGCATCATCCAAGAGGTTGAAATTAGCAAAGATACCATTCCAAATACCAAACTGATAATCAACAAGGCCTACACGGTAGCTAAAAGAACTGCACTCAGCACACTCAAGTCACCGCAAAAGAATATCTATGACTGGTAAGGATCTGAAAAAGAATTTATTGATGTTTCTCTGTACGTGAATCAAGTGGATGTACAGCAGCAAGAAACAGAGCTTTGAAAATCAGCTGTAACCAATATAGTAATAAATTGAAAAAAATAAACGACAGAGAGACAGAGAAAACCTCTTACAACTTTTCCTCAGGGACGGTGATGCAACATGGATTGAACACATCTAGACCCACAGCAGGATGAGACATAAGGCTGGAAACTGTTCACGCTAAGAGAAATGTGAGGTTGGGTGAGGAAATGCACACCCTTTAAAGTAATACTACCTGGTACCCATTCAATGGGTCCCAAATCTGCAGGTTCAAGGAATCTTCCTACAGCTAAAACATGCATGGAAAACCCAGAGGACTGTACACCATGTGATCGGGAGATGTGTCTAAAATGCAGCTCATTTATCCTCTCCTGGTGCTCCTGTTCATCATTCCAGCCACGTTACTTAGAATCTCCCCACTTAGAGAATCAGCACATTTAAACTTCTGTTTCACACATTTTGCAAATTGTGAGGAGGATGAACGGGAAGAGGGGGAACCAATGAGAGAATAGTTGTAGGGGTTTGGACGGGCACATGTCACTCTAATATCCCATTGAGAATAAGAATTAAAAAAAGGCTCAGCCTGCCTCGCCGGAGCCAAAATAGGGCCTGAAGCAATCCTGCGGCTTTGAGGCCAGCTCACAAAAGAGCAACTTAAAAAATGGAGCTCAGGGTCACTGCAATTCACAAACCTGCAGAGTTATAAATGAAAACTAACGTCCAAAAATATGTTGAGGTAAGGCAAAGAA
Organism: Stenella coeruleoalba; assembly: GCF_951394435.1. Taxonomy (NCBI): domain Eukaryota; kingdom Metazoa; phylum Chordata; class Mammalia; order Artiodactyla; family Delphinidae; genus Stenella; species Stenella coeruleoalba. The sequence goes on along the minus strand of NW_027646154.1, from coordinate 67,057 downwards.
GAGGATCTGAATGCAAGACAGAATTGCAAGAAACAGATTTCAAGAGATAGATTGGACTCGTCTTTAACGCACATGAAAAGCGGCAGAATTTCGACAATGATGCAGTTGGCCCAAAAGGGAGTATGCGTTTTTTCCTGATTATATCCAGGAAAAAACGCATACGCACTTTATGGGCAACGAAGCAAGCAAGCAATGCAAATGTGCACAACAAAGAAGTCTCATTTCCCACCGGTCAAAAGGGCCACCCGAAAAAATTGTAAAAACCAGAAATGCAGGACAGGCCATGGAGAACAGGGAGCCTTTATACGCTGATGGACAGTGTGTGAACTGCCGGGAGCCACTCTGGAGAAGTGTATGGTGGTTCCTAAATCATCTAAAAAACAGAGCTACAGAGCATAGGGCACTTCCAATCACGGGAGTATATCTAGGGAAGTCTAAAAATCAACAAGACACAAGCACACCACAGTTTAGGGCTACTCTGTTTACAAGAACCTCAACTTCAGTACACCTTAAATATCCCAGGAAAGAGAACAATGGATAAAGAAGATGTGGTACTTATGTACAATGGAATATCTCTTCACCATGAAATCAATGTAATAAGGCTAGTAGAAGGATAAAGAGTGGAATTAGGTCCAATAATACTACTTGAAATAAGTCAAACAGAAAAAGAAACATATCATAAGATATCACTTATAGAGGGAGGATAAATATGGCTGCACTAAAAATGAATTACAAAACAGAACAGTGTCTCACATTTAGAAAACACACTTATGTCAGCTTAAGGGGAAAGGAGAGGTGGGGTGATGCATAAAACCAGAGTTTGAAATTAGCACAGATACCGTTCAATAAACCAAATAGGTATTAGACAAGATCTACACCTTGCTCAATGAACTGGCCTCAACACACCCTATACACCGCAGAGAAATATATCTGAGTAATAAGAATCTTAAAACCCATGTATTGATATATCTCCATAAGGGAATCAAGTGTGTGCAAAACGGCACAAACACAGCAGTGAAAATGAGCTAAACCCCATTATAGAAATAAATTTTAAAACCAAAACGCAGAAACAATGAAAGAGAGAAAAATTCTTACAAAATTCGCTCAGGGGCTGTGATGCAACCTGGAATGACCACATATAAACCCACAGCTGGATAAGACATAAGACTGGACACTTGGGGTTGAGAGGATTGGTGAGCTTTGGTGAGCAAGTGCCGAAAGTTTAATGCAATACTTCATGCTACTCATTCCAAGGGTCCCAACACTCCAGGTTGAAGGGAATCTTCCTACAGCTAAACCTTGCATGGGAAATCCAGCAGATGGTATACCATATGATCGGGAAAGGTTTCTAAAACGCACCTCATTTTCCTCTCCTGGGGCTCCGGATCAACATTCCAGCCACTTTACTAACAACATCCCCACATGGAGAGTGAATGCCTTTAAGTTCCGGTATCGCACAGTCTGCAGTTAGTGTGGAGGATGAATGGGAATAGGGGGAACCAGTGAGAAAATAGCTGTAGCGGTTTCAATGGCCACATGTCACTCTAATTTCACATAGGAAGAAGAATTAACCAAAGGCACAGCAAGGAGCCCCAGAAGAAGAATAGGGCCTGAAGAAATCCTGTGGATATGAGGCAAGATCACAAAAATAAGACCTGAAAAATGGAACTAAGGGCAACTGCAATTCAAAAACCTGCAGAGTTATAAACGACAACTATTTTCCAAAAGTATATTGAGGTAAGGCTATGAAGAGGCACTGACAGCAAGGCAGAATTGCAGGAAACCGATTTCAGGAGGTAGACTGGAATTGCATCGAAAACATATGAAAAGACTCAGAACATCAACAATCATGCACTTGGCCAAAAAGGGCGTATGCGTTTTTTCCTGAATATATTAAGGAAGAAACCCATACACCCTTTCTGGCCAACCAAGCAAGCTTGCAAAGGAAATCTGCACTACAATGAAGTCTCACTGCCCCCCAGTCAAAAGGGCCATCTGAAAAAAGTGTAAAATCCAGAAAGGCAGGACAGGCCATGGAGAACTGGGAGCCTTGTTATGCTGATGGGCGGGATGTAAATTGCCAACAGAAACTTGGGAGAAGTGTATGGTGTTTCCTGAAACATCTAAAAAACAAAGCAACAGAGCCTAGGGCACTTCCACTTATGGTCCTATAGCTTAGGGGAATGAAAATCAAAAAGACACAGCCACCCCAAAGTTTGGGACAGCTCTGTTTACAAGAACCTCGTTTACGGTACAAGTTCAATATCACAGAAAGCGAAAAATGAATAAAGAAGTTGTGGTACTTACGTACAATGCAATATCACTCAGCAATGAAATCTAAGTCATCAGGCCCGTAGCAGCATAATGAGTGGATTCAGGTATATGATTCTAAGTGAAATAGGGTCACACAGAAAAAGAAATATCATAAGATATCACTAATACACGGAATGTAAACTTGGCTACACAGGAACTGAATTACAAAACAGAACAGGGTCTGAAATGTAGAAAACCATCTTATGCTTGCTTAAGGGGAAAGGTGAGTTGGGGTGCTGCATAAAACCAGAGATTGAAATGAGCACAGATAAAGTTCCTTAAGCCAAATATGGAATAGACAAGAGCTACTCCTTGCTCAACGAAGTGGACTCAACACCCCATATTAAACGCCTAAGAATGTACCTGACTAGTAAGAATCTTAAAACCTATGGATTGCTATGTCTCCAAAAGAGAATCAAGCGTGTATACAGTGGTATACACGCAGGAGTGACAGGATTGGTGAGGTTCGGTGAGCAAATGCAGACCCTTTATAGTCATATTGCATGGTATCCATTCCAAGGGTCTCAACTCTCCAAGTTTAAGGGATTCTTCCTTCAGCTGAAACATTCATGTGGAACACAGAGTATGATCCACCGTGTGATCGGGAAACGTGTTCAAATATGTCTCAGTTTTCCTCCCCTGGTACTCGGGTGCAACATTCCAGACACTTTACTAACACTCTCCCCACTTGGGGAGTCAGTGCCTTCAACCTCCTGTTTGGCCCAGGTTGCAATTTCTGCGGAAGATGAACAGGAATAGGGAGAACCAATGAGAGACTAGCTGGAGGTGTCTGGACGTGCAAATTTAACTCTCATTTCCCACCAGGAAGAGGAATTAACCAAAGGCTCAGCGTGCCATGCCGGAACCACACTAGGGCCTCAAGCAATCCTGCGGTGTTGCGGCCAGCTCACAAGAAAGCGAGTTGAAGAAAGGAGCTCAGGGGCACTGTCATTCACAAACCTGCAGAGTTATATATGACAGCTATCGTCCAAAAATATACTGAAGTAAGGCTGCCAAGAGGACTTGAAAGAGGGGCAGAATTGCAGGAAACCGATTTCAGGAGGTAGACTGGAATTGCATTGAAAACATAGGAAAAGAGGCAGAACGTCCACAATGATGCACTTGGCCAAAAAGGGCGTATGCGTTTTTTCCTGAATATATTCAGGGAAAAACGCATACGCCCTTTTAGTCCAACCAAGCAAACTTGCAAAGGAAATCTGCACTACAATGAAGTCTCACTTCACCCCGGTCAAAAGGGCCATCTGAAAAAAGTGTAAAATCCAGAAAGGCAGGACAGGCCATAGAGAACTGGGAGCCTTGTTATGCTGATGGGCGGGATGTAAATTGCCAACAGACACTCGGGAGAAGTGTATGGTGTTTCCTGAAACATCTAAAAAACCATGCAACAGAGCCTAGGGCACTTCCACTTATGGTCCTATAGCTTAGGGAAATTAAAGTCAAAAAGACACAGCCACCCCAAAGTTTGGGACGCCTCTGTTTACAAGAACCTCGTTTACCATACACGTTCAATATCACAGAAAGTGAAAAATGGATAAAGAACTTGTGGTACTTACGTACAATGCAGTATCACTCAGCAATGAAATCTATGTCATCAGGCCCGTAGCAGCATAATGAGTGGATTCAGGTACGATGATTCTAACTGAAATAAGTCACACAGAAAAAGAAACCTCATAAGATATCACTACTACACGGAATGTAAACTTGGCTACACAGGAACTGAATTCCAAAACAGAACAGGGTCTCAAATTTAGAAAACCAACTTATGCTTGCTTAAGGGTAAAGGTGAGTTGGGGTGCTGCATAAAACCAGAGATTGAAATGAGCACAGATAAAGTTCCTTAAGCCAAATATGGAATCGACAAGAGCTACTCCTTGCTCAACGAAATGGACTCAACACCCCATATTAAACGCCTAAGAATGTACCTGACTAGTAAGTATCTTAAAACCTATGGATTGCTATGTCTCCAAAAGAGAATCAAGCATGTGTACAGGGGCATAAACGCAGCAGTGATAGGATTGGAGAGGTTCGGTGAGCAAATGAAGACCCTTTGAAGTCATATTGCCTGGTACCCATTAAACGGGTCTCAACTCTCCAGGTTTAAGGTATTCTTCCTTCAGCTAAAACATGCATGTGGAACCCAGAGTATGATCAACCGTGTGAATGGGAGACGTGTTCAAATATGTCTCCGTTTTTCTCCCCTGGTACTCGGGTGCAACATTCCAGATGCTTTACTAACACTCTCCCCACTTGGAGAGTCAGCGCCTTTAACCTCCTGTTTGGCCCAGTTTGCAATTTCTGCGGAAGATGAACAGGAATAGGGAGAACCAATGAGAGACTAGCTGGAGGTGTCTGGACGGGCAAATTTAACTCTCATTTCCCACCAGGAAGAGGAATTAACCAAAGGCTCAGCGTGCCGTTACGGAACCAGATTAGGGCCTGAAGCCATCCTGCGGTGTTGCGGCCAGCTCACAAGAAAGCGAGTTGAAGAAAGGAGCTCAGGGGCACTGTAATTCACAAACCTGCAGAGTTATAAATGACAGCTATCGTCCAAAAATATACTGAAGTAAGGCTGCCAAGAGGACTTGAAAGCGGGGCAGAATTGCAGGAAACCGATTTCAGGAGGTAGACTGGAATTGCATTGAAAGCATAGGAAAAGAGGCAGAACGTCCACAATGATGCACTTGGCCAAAAAGGGCGTATGCGTTTTTTCCTGAATATATTCAGGAAAAAACGCATACGCCCTTTTTGGCCAACCAAGCAAGCTTGCAAAGGAAATCTGCACTACAATGAAGTCTCACTTCCCCCCAGTCAAAAGGGCCATCTGAAAAACGTGTAAAATCCAGAAAGGCAGGACAGGCCATGGAGAACTGGGAGCCTTGTTATGCTGATGGGCGGGATGTAAACTGCCAACAGCCACTCCGGAGAAGTGTAGGGTGTTTCCTGAAACATCTAAAAAACAAAGCAACAGAGCCTAGGGCACTTCCACTTATGGTCCTATAGCTTAGGGAAATTAAAATCAAAAAGACACAGCCACTCCAAAGTTTGGGACGGCTCTGTTTACAAGAACCTCCTTTACAGTACAAGTTCAGTATCGCAGAAATTGAAAAATGGATAAAGAAGTTGTGGTACTTACGTACAATGCAATATCCCTCAGCAATGAAATCTATGTCATCAGGCCCGTAGCAGCATAATGAGTGGATTCAGGTACGATGATTCTAACTGAAATAAGTCACACAGAAAAAGAAACATCATAAGATATCACTAATACACGGAATGTAAACTTGGCTACACAGGAACTGAATTACAAATCAGAACAGGGTCTCAAATGTAGAAAACCAACTTATGCTTGCTTAAGCGTAAAGGTGAGTTGGGGTGCTGCATAAAACCAGAGATTGAAATTAGCACAGATAACGTTCCATAAGCCAAATATGTAATAACAAGAGCTCATCCTTGTTCAACTAAGTGGACTCAACACCCCATATTAAACACCTAAGTATATACCTGACTAGTAAGAATCTTAAAACCTATCGATTTATATATCTCCAAAAGAGAATCAAGCATGTGTACAGGGGCATAAACGCAGCAGTGATAGGATTGGAGAGGTTCGGTGAGCAAATGCAGACCCTTTGAAGTCATATTGCATGGTACCCATTCCATGGGTCTCAACTCTCCAGGTTTAAGGGATTCTTCCTTCAGCTAAACCATGCATGTGGAACCCAGAGTATGATCCAACATGTGATCGGGAAACGTGTTCAAATGCGTCTCAGTTTTTCTCCCCTGGTACTCCGGTGCAACATTCCAGACACTTTACTAACACTCTTCCCACTTGGAGAGTCAGTGCCTTTAACCTGCTGTTTGGCCCAGTGTACAATTTCTGCGGAAATTGAACAGGAATAGGGAGAACCAATGAGAGACTAGCTGGAGGTGTCTGGACGGGCAAATTTAACTCTCATTTCCCACCAGGAAGACGAATGAACCAAAGGCTCCGCATGCCGTGCTGGAACTAGATTAGGGCCTGAAGAGATCCTGCAGTTTTGCGGCCAGCTCACAAGAAATCGAGTTGAAGAAAGGAGCTCAGGGACACTGTAATTCACAAACCTGCGGAGTTATAAATGACAGCTATCATCCAAAATTATACTGAAGTAAGGCTGCGAAGAGGACTTGAATGCGGGGCAGAATTGCTGGAAACCGATTTCAGAAGGTACACGGGAGTCGCTCTTAAAGCATAGGAAAGAGACAGAACTTGGAAAATAATGGACTTGGCAAAAAAGGGCATATGTGTTTTATCCAGAGCTCTGATAACTGAGGGGAGGACATTCCCAGCAGGTTTAACTGCCACCTGAGGGCTCACATTGCCAAGGCAACGTGAGCAAGCCAGGCAGGAGTTACCTCACAGCAGAGGTCCCACCTTATAGAAGGGTGAGAAACCCAGCCAACATCAGACTCTCACCAGAGGGCCCACATCACGAAGGGGATGGTAACCAGGCAGGAGTGTCTTCACACCAGTGGGGCCGCATCATCTAAAGGTGAGGTACTCAGCACATGTGTCCTCAAACCAGAGGACCCACATCACCAAGGGCCTTGGAGTGAGGCAGGCAGGAGTAGCCTCACAACACTGGGCCCATAGAATAAAAAAGTGAGGAATCCAGCAGTTGGAACCTCCCAGCAGGCGGCCCAGAGCACCGAGGCTATGGGATCCAGGCCACAGTGAACTCACAGAAGAGGGCCCATGTCATGAAACTGAGCAACCCAGCCATTGGGACCTCAGAGCAGGAGGCCCACATCCCCATGGGGATGGAAATCTGGTAGGAGTGTCCTCGCACCACTGAGAACGTATCAGAAAATTTTGGGAGACCAGCAGTTAGGGTCTGATGCCAGAGGACACTCATCACCAAGGGAAGGAGGCTCCCAGCAGGCTCCAACTGCCACCAGAGGTCTGACGTCACCAAGGTGATGTGTGCCAACCAGGCACGAATGACCTCACAGCAGAGGGCCCACCTCAGAGAAGTGTGACGAACCCAGTCAGGATCAGACTCGCACCAGAGGGCCCACATCACCAAATGGATTGGAACCAGGCAGGAGTGTCCTCACATGAGTAGGGCCACATCATCTAAAGGTGAGGAACCCAGAACATTTGGCTTCAAACCATAGGACACCCATCACCAAGGGGCTGGGAGTGAGGCAGGCAGGAGGAGCCTCATAACAGAGGGCCCAAAAATAAGAAAGGTGAGGAATCCAGCATTTGGAACCTCCCAGCAGGCGGCCCAGAGCTCAGAGGCTATGGGATCCAGGCCGGAGTGAACTAACACCAGACAGCCCACATCATGAAACTGTGAGCAACCCAGACATTGGGACCTCAGAGCAGAAGGCCCACATCCCCATGGTGATGGGAACATGACAGGAGTGTCCTGGCATCACTGGGCTCACATCAGAAACCGTGGGGTGCTCAGAAGTTAGGGCCTGACGCTAGAGGGCACTCATCACTGAGAGGAGGAGGCTCCCAGCAGGCTCCAGCTGCCAACAGAGGGCCAACGTCGCCAAGGCGATGTGTGCCAGCCCGGCAGGAGTGACCTCACAGCAGAGGGCCCACCTCACAGAAGGGTGAGGAACACAGCCAGGATCAGACTCTCACCAGAGGGCCCACATCACCAAGGGGATGGGAACCAGGCAGGAGTGTCCCCACACCAGTGGGACAACATCATCGAAAGCTGAGGATCCCAGCACATGTAGCCTCAAACCAGAGGAACCACATCACCAAGGGGTTCGGAATGAGGCTGGCAGGACCGGCCTCACAACACAGGGTCCATAGAATATAAAAGTTGAGGAATCCAGCAGTTGGAACCTCCCAGCAAGTGGCCCAGAGCACCGAGGCTATGGGATCCAGGCCACAGTGAACTCACAGCAGAGGGCCCACATCATGAACCTGTGAGCAGCCCAGCCGTTGGGACCTCAGAACAGAAGGCCCACATCCCCATTGGGATGGGAACCTGGCAGGAGTGGCTTCGCACCACTTAGCACATATCAGAAAATGTTAGGAGCCTGGCAGTTAGGGCCTGACGCCAGGGGGTCCTCATAACTGAGGGGAGGAGACTCCCAGCAGGTTTCAACTGCCAACAGAGGGCCCACGTCTACAAGGTGGCATGCACCAGCCAGGCAGTAGTGACCTCACAGCAGAGGGCCTATCTCACAGAAGGGTGAGGAACCAAGGCAGGATGAGACTCTCACCAGAGGGCCCACAACACCAAGGGGATGGGAACCAGTCAGGACTGTCCTCCCACCAGTGGGGCCACATCATCGAAAGGTGAGGAACCCAGCACATGTGGCCTCATATCAGAGGACATACATCACAAAGGGGATGGGAGTGAGGCAGGTAGGAGTAGCCTAAAAACAGAGGGCCCAAAGAATAAAAAAGGTGAGGAATCCAGCATTTGGAACCTCCCAGCAGGCGGCCGAGAGCACAGAAGCTATGGGATGCAGGCAGGAGTGAACTAACACCAGAGAGCCCACATCATGAAACTGTGAGCAACCCAGGCGTTGGGACCTCAGAGCAGAAAGCCCACATCCCCATGGGGATGGGAACCTGACAGGAGTGTCCTGGCAACACTGGGCTCACATCAGAAAACGTGGGGAGCCCAGCAGTTAGGGCCTGATGCTAGAGGGCCGTCATCACCGAGGGGAGGAGGCTCCCAGCAGGTTCCATGTGCCAACAGAGGGCCCACGTTGCCAAGGTGATGTGTGCAAGTCAGGCAGGATTGACCTCACAGCAGAGGGCCTACCTCACAGAAGAGTGAGGAACCCAGCCAGGATAAGACTGTCACCAGAAGGCCCACATCACCAAGGGGATGGGAACCAGGCAGGAGTGTCCTCACACCAGTGGGGCCACATCATTGAAAGTTGCAGAACCCAGCACATGTGGCCTCAAACCAGAAGACCCACATCACGAAGGGGTTGCGAGTGAGGCAGGCAAGAGGAGCATCACAACACAGGGTCCATAGAATACAAAAGTTGAGGAATCGAGCAGTTGGAACCTCCCAGCAGGCAGCCAAGAGCACAGAGGCTATGGGATCCAGGCCACAGTGAACTAAGACCAGAGAGCCCACATCATGAAATTGTGATCAACCCAGCCGTTGGAACCTCAGAGCAGAAGGCCCACATCCCCATGGAGATGGGAACCTAAGAGGAGTGCCCGAGCATCACTGGGCTCACTAAGAAAAGTTGGGGAGCCCAGCAGTTAGGGCCTGACGTCAGAGGGCCCTCATCACAGAGGTGAGGAGGCTCCCAGCAGGGTCCAAGTGCCACCAGAGGGCTCATGTCAACAAGGCGAGGTGAGCAAGCCAGGCAAGAGTTACCTGATAGTAGAGGGCGCACCTCACAGATGGGTGAGGAACCCAGCCAGGATCAGACTCTTACCAGAGGGCCCACATCACAAAGGGGATGGGAACCAGTCAGGATTATCCTCACACCAGTGGGGCCTCATCATCTTAAGGTGAGGAACCCAGCACATGTGTCCTCAAACCAGAGGACCCACATCACCAAGGGCCTTGGAGTGAGGCAGGCAGGAGTAGCCTCACAACACAGGGCACATAATATAAAAAACGTGAGGATTCCAGCATTTAGACCTTCCAGCAGGCGGCCCAGAACACCAAGGCTATGGGATCCAGGTCACAGTGAACTCACAGCAGAGGGCCCACATCATAAAACTGTGAGCAACCCAGGCGTTGGGACCTCAGCACAGAAGGCCCACATCCCCATGGGAATGGGAACCTGGCTGGAGTGTCCTCGCACCACTGGGCGCACATCAGAAAATGTGGGGAGCCCACCATTTAGGGCCTGACGCCAGAGGGCCGTCATCACCGAGAGGAGGAGGCACCCTGCACGCTCCAACTGCCACCAGAGAGCTCACGTCTCCAAGGTGACGTGTGCCAGCCAGGCAGGAGTGACCTCACAGCAGAGGGCCCACCTCACAGAACGTTGAGGAACCCAGCCAGGATTAGACTCTCACCAGAGGACCCACCTCACCAAGGGGATGGGAACCAGGCAGGAGTGTCCTCACACGAGTGGGGCCACATCATCGAAAGGTGAGGAATGCAGCACATGTGGCCTCAAGCCATAGGACAGCCATCACCAAGGGGCTGGCAGTGAGGCAGGCAGGAGGAGCCTCACAACAGAGGGCACATAGAATAAAGAAGTTGAGGAATCCAGCAGTTGGAACCTCCCAGCAGGCGGCTCAGAGCACCGATGATAAGGGATCCTTGCCGGAGTGAACTCACAGCAGAGGGCCCACATCATGGTACTGTGAGCAAGCCAGCCGTTTTGACCTCAGAGCAGAAGGCCCATATCCCCATGGGGATGGGAACCTGGCAAGAGTGTCCTCACTCACTTGGCGCACATCAGAAAATGTGGGGAGCCCAGCAGTTATGGCCTAAGGCAAGAGGGCCCTCATCACCGAGGGGAGGAGGATCCCAGCACACTCCAACTGCCACCAGAGGGCCCACGTCGCCAAGGTGACGTGTGCCAGACAGGCATGATTGACCTCACAGCAGAGGGCCCACCTCACAGAAGGGTGAGGAACCCAGCCAGGATCAGACTCTCACCTGAGGGCCCACATCAGCAAGGGGATGGGAACCAGTCAGGACTGTCTTCCCTCCAGTGGGGCCACATCATCGAAAGGTGCGGAACCCAGCACATGTGGCCTCAAATCAGAGGACACATATCACAAAGGGAATGGGAGTGAGGCAGGCAGGAGTAGCCTAAAAACAGAGGGCCCAAAGAATAAGAAAGGGGAGGAATCCAGCAGTTGGAACCTCCCAGCAGGCGGCCGAGAGCACAGAAGCTATGGGATGCAGGCAGGAGTGAACTAACAGCAGAGAACCCACATCATGAAACTGTGAGCAACCCAGGCGTTGGGACCTCAGAGCAGAAGGCCCACATCCCAATGGGGATGTGAACCTGGCTGGAGTGTCCTCGCACCACTGGGCGCACATCACAAAATGTGGGGAGCCCAGCAGTTAGGGCCTGACGCCAGAGGGCCCTCATCACCGAGGGGAGGAGGCTCCCAGCAGGCTCCAAGTGCCACCAGAGGGCTCATGTCCACAAGGCGAGGTGAGCAAGCCAGGCAGGAGTGACCTCACAGCAGACGGCCCACCTCACAGATGGGTGAGGAACCCAGCCAGGATCAGACTCTCAACAGAGGGCCCACATCACCAAGGGGATGTGAACCAGGCAGGAGTCTCCTAAGACCATTGGTCCCACATCATCGAAAGGTGAGGAACCCAGCACATGTGGCCTCAAACCAGACGACACACATCACGAAGGGGCTGGGAGTGAGGCAGACAGGAGGATCCTCACAACAGAGGGCCCCAAAAATTAAAAAAGTGAGGAATCCAGCAGTTGGAACCTCCCAGCAGGCGGCCAAGAGCACAGAGGCTATGGGATCCAGGCCTCTGTGAACTAACACCAGAGAGCCCACATCATGAAAATGTGAACAACCCGGCCATTGGGACCTCAGAGCAGAAGGCCCACATCCCCATGGAGATGGGATCCTAAGAGGAGTGCCAAAGCATCACTGGGCTCACTAAAAAAAGTTGGTGAGCCCAGCAGTTAGGGCCTGACGCAAGAGGGCCCTCATCACCGGGGGGAGGAGATTCCCAGCACGCTCCAACTGCCACCACACGGCTGATTTCACCAAGGCAATGTGTGCCAGCCATGCAGGAGTGACCTATCAGCAAAGGGTCTCCCTCACAGAAGGGTGAGGAACACAGCCAGGAACAGACTCTCACCAGGGGGTCCACATAACCACGTGGATAGGAACCAGGCAGGAGTGTCCTCACACTAGTGGGGCCACATCATCGAAAGGTGAGGAACCCAGCAAAGGTGGCCACAAACCAGAGGACCCACATCACCAAGGGGTTGAGAGTGAGGTAGGTGTCTGGACGGGCATTTTTAACACTCATTTCCCACCAGGAAGAGGAATTAACCAAAGGCTCAGCATGCCCTGCCAGAAGCAGATTAGGGCCTGAAGCAGTCTTGCGGGTTTGCGGCCAGCTCACAAGAAAGCGAGGTGAAGAAAGGAGCTCAGGGGCCCTGTAATTCACAAACCTGCAGAGTTATAAATGACAGATAACGTCCAAAAATATATTGAAGTAAGGCTGCGAAGAGGACTTCAAAGCGGAGCAGAATTTCAGGAAACCGATTTCAGGAGGTAGACTGGATTTGCATTTAAAGCATAGGAAAAGAGGCAGAACATCGACAATGACGCACTTGGCAAAAAAGGACGTATGAGTTTGTTCCTGAATGTATTCAGGAAAAAACGCATACGCCCGTTTTGGCAAACCAAGCAAGCTTGCAATGGAAATCCGAACTACTATGAAGTGTCACTTCCCCCTGGTCTAAAGAGCCATCTGAAAAAAGTGTAAAATCCAGAAAGGCAAGACAAGCCATGGGGAAAAAGGAGCCTTGTTATGCTGATGGGCAGGATGTAAATTGCCAACAGCCACTCTGGAGAAGTGTATGGTGTTTCCTGATACATCTGAAAAACAAAGCAACAGAGTCTAGGGTATTTCCACTTATGGTCCTATAGCTTAGGGAAATTAAAATCAAAAACACAGCCACCCCAAAATTTGGGACGGATCTGTTTACAGGAACCTCTTCTACAATACACGTTAAATATCCCAGAGAACAAATAATTGATAAAGAAGTTGCGGTACTTACGTACAACAGAATATCACTCAGCAATGAAATCTGTGTCACCATGCCTGTACCAGCATAATGAGTGGATTGAGGCACGATGATTCTAAGTGAAATAAGTCACACAGAAAAAGAAACATCATAAGGTATCACTAATGCACGGAATGTAAACTTGGCTACACATGGACTGAATTACAAAACAGAACAGGGTCTCAAGTTTAGAAAACCAACTTATGCTTGCTTAAGGGGAAAGGTGAGTTGGGGTGCTGCATAAAACCAGAGTTTGAAATTAGCACAGATACCGTTCCATAAGCCAAATATGTAATAGACAAGACCTACCCCTTGCTCAACGAAATGGACTCAACAATGAGGTATCACCTCACACCTGTTAGAATGGGCATCATCTGAAAATCTACAAACAACAAATGCTTGAAAGGGTGTGGAGAAAAGGAACCCTCTTCCACTATTGTTGGGAATATAAATTGATACAGTCACTATGGAGAACAATATGGAGTTTCTTAAGAAACTAACAATAGAATTACCATATGATACAGCAATCCCAGTACTGGACATATACCCAGACAAAACCAGAAATCAAAAAGAGACATTCACCGCAATGTTCATTGCATCACTATTTACAATATCGAGGTAATGGAAGCAACCTAAATGCCCACAGACAGACGAATGCATAAAGATGTGGTACATATATAAAATGGAATATTACTAAGCCATGAAAGGAATGAAATTGGGTCATTTGTAGAGACGTCGATGGATCTAGAGACTGTCATACAGAGTGAAGTAAGTCAGAAAGAGAAAAACAAATCTTGTATATTCATGCATATATGTGGAACCTAGAAAAACTGTACAGATTAACCATTTTGCAAGGCATAAATAGAGCAACAGATGTAGACAACAATCGTATGGACAACAAGGGGGGAAAGCTCTTGGGAGGGTGGTGGTGGGAGGATTTGAGAGATTGGGATTGGCATGTAAACATTTATATGTATAAAATAGATAACCAATAAGAACCTGCTGTATAAAAATATAAAATAAAATTCAAAATTAAAAAGAAATAAAATTTAAAAAATAAAACAGAAAAAACAATTATTCCCTTCACATACATGTATTTATATGAATAAATTATTTCCATGCTTATATCTGTAAATACAAAAAAGAGGAATAAAATCTACCTTGAACCAAAAAGGAAAAAGAGAAAAAAAAAAACAGAACCCACCAGTTACTCAGAGGAAAACCGTATCAGGGCACTTACTCCAGTTGTAAACAATTCTGAAGTTGGTCAGTGGTGGGGAATCGTCTCCCATTCAGCCAGCAGCCCCCACACAACAAGCGTCCTCATTGCAAAGCTGGGGCACCGTGCCGAGGCATCTGTGAGTAAACGTGAGCTGAGCCCCAGGCCAGTTGCTGCTGAACTGTTCCCACCCTTCCCAGGTAAAACACCTGAATATATACAAGGACTTGAAAGCCTAGAGGAAGGGCCATGGAGCCACACGAGTGACAGGATGCCAGCTGACTTGGTGCCTGCAGGCCAGCCAGGATGGTCCTGGCCCTGGGTGCTCTTCTGGAAGATTTCCATTTCCCTGCCTGAGATACCCGTCCTGTCCCTGCCCCCACTGCTTTTTTCCTTCCTCACTTCTGCCCAGGGAGAAATTCCAGCAGCAGATATGGGTGACACATCCTCTTCTTTAGCAGGTGGCAGCCTGGCAACTGCAGCAGAAAGTCCAGCAGAGCCCCACTCACACTGGGCCACCCACAAAGCCGTGGCCTCTCACTCCCTCCCACCAGCCCAGCCCCGAGACTGCTGACAGGGCAGAGAAAATGGCGTCAGGCACAGCTGCAGGGGCTCTTGCTGCCTGGAGTGGTATTTATATTGATCTCAACCCAGGCACACCTGGGGAGGGCTGGCCGGCATGGTAAGGCTGCCCAGGTCAGCCAATCATCACCCCTCAGGGGCTCACAGTTGCAGAAAATGGAACTTGCTGAACCGGCCAGGTCCAAGGAACAGGTGTGGGCTCCTGAGAGTCAGGATAGACAAGGGGCTGCAGCTTTGGCTTGTTTACTAATCATTTTATCTGGCCCATGAGTGGGAGACAACTTCAAGAAAACCCTCTCCTAATGAGAGGAACCCAGGAGTCACGGAGAGGAGGGGTGGGTGGTGGTTGGAGACAGAGGCCTGGTGCCCTGGGTGCAGTGGAAGTCTCTGGAAGACCAGGTGGAGGGAGGCCACACAGAGTGATGCCCAGGGTCACAGACCTGTCGGAGCTGCTGTTTGTTAGTTCAAGTCCTGCTCTGAGGTGCTCTGTGTCAGCTCTGAGCGACAGGTGAGCTGGGGGTGCTCTGCAATGAGGGCTATGTGCACGGTTCCTGTGTGCCCAGCCCTGCCACGGTACCTGCAAGGGTAGCTCTGTATCCTGGGAGGGGCCTGACCATG
The DNA here is from genome assembly GCF_951394435.1 of Stenella coeruleoalba. Classification (NCBI taxonomy): domain Eukaryota; kingdom Metazoa; phylum Chordata; class Mammalia; order Artiodactyla; family Delphinidae; genus Stenella; species Stenella coeruleoalba. The sequence continues at coordinate 51,588 of NW_027646154.1, read as the reverse complement.
AGAGCCCCGTGGGCTGGGTTGGGGGTGGGGTACCTGCCGAGGAGAGCTCCATATCCTGGGATTGGCCTGACCACGAGAGCCCCATGGGCTGCTGGGGACCTGGTAAAGGATGTCAGGACAGTCAGTGAAGCCACCGAGGATATACCTCCAGTTGCTCCTGATTCCTACACCCTGCTGGTCATTCTACCAACCACCAGGACATGGTATTCTGTATTAGTCTTCAATGATGCCTTCTTTTGTATTCCATTAGTCCCAGAGTCACAAGAAATTTTGGCTTGTGAGTGGCAGGACTCAACATACAACTAAAACAATACTTCCGGGCCGTGCGGCCCCAAGGGTGCAAAAATTCCCACACCATCTTTGGGGAAAGCTTAGCTAAAGACTGAAAAGTTCTACCTCTGGAAAAGGAAACCCTCCTTCAATATGCAGATGACATTCTGATCGCCAGCCCTACTAAGGAGGCCTCTGAACTACCAAGCCAATAAAGGATAGAAGTTGTCCAAGAAAAAGCTCAAATATCACAGACTGCAGTGACCTGCCTGGGCTTCATTCTCACAGAAGGTCAGAGAAGCCCATCCCAGGAAAGGGAAGAAACCATTTTCAGCCTTACCCCTTTCTAAAACTAGAAGACAGCTTAGGGGTTCCTGGGGAGGCCAGGGTTTGCTGCTTCTGGATCCCTAACTACAGTCTACTAGCTGGGCCTCTATATGAAACACTGAAAGGAAAAGATGATGATCCTTTTGAACAGAATCCAGAAGTGGCCTTTCAAGAATGGAAAGAGCAGTCAATTCAGACCCTTGCCCTGGAACTCTCTAATTGAGCTAAACCCTTTGACCTTTACATTCCCGGTGAAAGGTGAATCGCCATTGGAGAATTAGTGAAAAAACTGGGACCACTTGAAATGGAACAACGCAAGAATGCCATCCAGGTAGGATAAACTAGAGTCACCAAGGGGCTTGGCCCACTGCCACATCTGGCCAAGATACTGGCGGTATCTAAAAACCTGGAAATCAGCAGCCCAAAAGGCCACCTCCCTCCTAAGGGAAAAGGACCCCACGTGGTGATCCTAATCACCAACCATGCCCTGAAGTTGCAGGGTTTGCTCCGTGGGCACACCGACCTCGAGTGAGGAGGCCCTCCAACTCCAACATCCAGAGAGATAACCGGGGGCAACAGGGCACCATGACGACTCGTGTGAACATCACTTGACCTGGAGTTTCTCTCATAAAACAACAATAGTGTGTCCCGAAGGAGTAGACTACTGCTTGCAGGACTTACTGCACCCGGAGGGGAGCTAATAATCTTGGCGGGGGAACCGTATATCACACTGTCACCATAGAAAAGCCTACAGACACCGTGATGATGGTGGCCAATAAGACCGGCTGGACTCCTGTTTACTTCAAAAGGCTGTTGACTCAGTGGCCATCATGGTCCTTGATCACCACTGACCCTGGACTGTCTGGGAGTTGAGCGGGCAGGGCTCTGACACCTGGTGCTGTTTGTACGTTAATTCAGGGGCCTAATTGAAGAAAGCGCAGACTACTGGCCAGAGCATCTAGGCTGGCAGAAACGGTCAGCCTAAGGTGGCCGAACAAATGTGGGGCGGGGTGAAATCGGCCCCCACAGCGTCTCTGCACATCTCTTTCCTGGACCCTTAAAGGTCATTAGAATCTATAACACTTCCAATGCTGGTGCTCAGGCGGACGAGCAGGGAGGCAGGGGTCCCGGGGCCAATCAACGTCACCTGGAGGCTGCTGGGGAGAAGTTCTGACCCTCGTCCCCTGGTATGAGGGCTCCCAACTCAGCACTCAGCAGTTACAGAAGAAGGGTCTGCACCCTCAGCACTCCAAGAATGAGGAACGGGACAAAAGGCAGAGGAGGGGTTTGTCCCCAGCAAAGCCCATTAAAAATCCCTGGGAGATAAAAATAGAATCTGGGCAATAAAGTCAAGTCTGACCTTTTTTATCCTTTGTGCTTTGTCTAATTTCACGTGCTCCTAGGGTCCCGCATGCAGAGGTTCCACACCCGGCACTTCAGACCAGATTTCCTAGTGCAGAATGGCTGGGTCGACACCTCAGCTCCTGGGGCCCAGTGCAGACTCCACGATATAGAGCCTGAGCTGCAGCCAACCCGGCCCTCGAGAGCTCCGCCGCCTCCCTCCCACTGACTCTCACAGGATCTCTACACAGCAGCCCAGCCCACAGCCCACGGGGTAGTGCATGCTCTCACCTCTCCATTCTCTGATCAAAATATAAAGTTTCCTTTGCTTGTGAACAAACTCAGTCTCGATCTGTTGGCCCCAATGACACTGGGCAGGGGGACACTTGTTGGGGTCCACTCTGGAGGATCAGTAACAGAAATTGAGACTATTGTAACTTCAATGAACAGATGTGTGAGCCAAACTGTAGTTAACATAGAACAGTGTATAAGGCTCGGGTAAAATAAGATGTTTCTAACACTTCCATTTGATATTTCCATCACTTTATTATAAGCAAGTTCAGTGAAAAGGTTTGTCTTATTTGTCAGGTCAATATTAGAGAAATGAAGTGATTTCTTTCCAAGGATGTACATCTAATAATCTTGGTTAAAGCTTCAATCTTGTTTTAAATGCTTTTCCATTGAAAATGATACCTCTCTTTCAGCTCCCCCATTTCTGAGAAGTATAAAATCTTATAATTTATTATTACCAAAGGGGAAAGGTGGGAGGAGGGATAAATTAACAGTTTGGAATTAACACATACACACTGCTATGTATAAAATAGATCATCAACAAGGAACTACTGTATAGCACAGGGAACTACACTCAATATTTTGCAATAACCTATAAGGGGAAATAATCTGAAAAAGAATAGATATTTTTATTGACATCATCTATCAATGACAGTTAAAGTGTAACCTAAGGGAAGCTGGTGGTGAGTGCTTCTGACCCTGAAGACTTCAATCATCTAAAGTTTGGACTCTGCCTACTTCCCAAGGCCCTTAATGAACATATGTGTAGCCGTAGCTTAAAAACTTCCCCAGTTTGGGTTTCGGGGAGACACTGATTTTGAAAAAGCCCTGGTGTTCTCCTTACATGAATGGGACTCTTCCTACTGCTAAAACATGTCTGTCACACCCAGAGGATGGTATACCGTCTGATCGGGAAGAGTTTGGAAAAGGCATCTCATCTCCTCATCTCCTGGTGCTCGGGTTCACCCCTCCAGCGTCTTTACTAACAGTCTCCCCACTTGGAGATGTCAGCACTGTCAACATCCTGTTGCGTACAGTTTGGAATTTGTCCAGAGGATGAAGCGGAAGGATGAGGAACAATGAGAGACAAGTCCTAGGTGTTCAGACAGGCACATGTCACTCTAATTTCCAATCAGGAAGATGAATTGACCAAAGGCTAGGGTTGCCCATGGAAACAGTATGGGGCTTGAGGAAATCCCACTGCTTTGTGGCCAGTTCCCATAAACACAAGTTGAACAATGGAACTCAGGGGCAGTAAAATTCACGAAACTGCAGAGTTGAAAATATCTATCACTGAAAAATGTCTTGAGGAAAGTCAGAGAAAAGGATTGGTAAGCAAGGGAGAATGGCAGGAAAGGGATTTGAGGAGGTAGAAAGGACTCGCCATTAAGCACAAGAAAAGGGGCTGAACATTGCCAACATTGCAGTTGCCCAAAAAGGCTGTATGCGTTTTTTTCTGTATATATTCAAGAAAAGGGCATACACTTTTTTAGCCAACCAAACAGGTGGGCACTGGAAATCAATACTACAAAAGATATCACTTCGCATCAGTCAGAAGAGCCATCCTCATAAAGTGTAAACACCAGAAATGCAGGACAGGGCAAGGAGAAGAGGGAGCCCTGTGAGGCTTATAGTGGAAATGTATATTGCCAACGGCCATTCTGGAGAAGTGTATTGTGTTTACTAAAGCATCTAAAAAATGAGCTACAGAGCATAGGGCACTTGCACTCATGGGCGTATATCTTGGGAAAAACAAAAATCGAGAGGACACAGGCACCCCAATGTTTACTGCCTCTCTGTTTAAAAGATCCTCGACTAGGATATAACTTAAATGTCTCTGGAGGGAAAAAATGGATAGAGATGTGGTACTTATGTAGAGTGGAATATTACTCAGCCTGGAAATCAATGAAATATGGCCAGTTGTAACAACTCCGGAGGAGTTACGTATGATCTTTCTAAGTGACATAATTCAAAAAGAAAAAGACACATATCATAAGATATCACTTAAAGGTGGAATCCAAAATGGCTACACATGAAATAAATTACAAAACAAAAACATAGTCAAATATGTAGAAAACACGCATAAGGCCGCTAAATGGAAAGGTGGGGAGGGGTGAGGCATCATCCAAGAGGTTGAAATTAGCAAAGATACCATTCCAAATACCAAACTGATAATCAACAAGGCCTACACGGTAGCTAAAAGAACTGCACTCAGCACACTCAAGTCACCGCAAAAGAATATCTATGACTGGTAAGGATCTGAAAAAGAATTTATTGATGTTTCTCTGTACGTGAATCAAGTGGATGTACAGCAGCAAGAAACAGAGCTTTGAAAATCAGCTGTAACCAATATAGTAATAAATTGAAAAAAATAAACGACAGAGAGACAGAGAAAACCTCTTACAACTTTTCCTCAGGGACGGTGATGCAACATGGATTGAACACATCTAGACCCACAGCAGGATGAGACATAAGGCTGGAAACTGTTCACGCTAAGAGAAATGTGAGGTTGGGTGAGGAAATGCACACCCTTTAAAGTAATACTACCTGGTACCCATTCAATGGGTCCCAAATCTGCAGGTTCAAGGAATCTTCCTACAGCTAAAACATGCATGGAAAACCCAGAGGACTGTACACCATGTGATCGGGAGATGTGTCTAAAATGCAGCTCATTTATCCTCTCCTGGTGCTCCTGTTCATCATTCCAGCCACGTTACTTAGAATCTCCCCACTTAGAATATCAGCACATTTAAACTTCTGTTTCACACATTTTGCAAATTGTGAGGAGGATGAACGGGAAGAGGGGGAACCAATGAGAGAATAGTTGTAGGGGTTTGGACGGGCACATGTCACTCTAATATCCCATTGAGAATAAGAATTAAAAAAAGGCTCAGCCTGCCTCGCCGGAGCCAAAATAGGGCCTGAAGCAATCCTGCGGCTTTGAGGCCAGCTCACAAAAGAGCAACTTAAAAAATGGAGCTCAGGGTCACTGCAATTCACAAACCTGCAGAGTTATAAATGAAAACTAACGTCCAAAAATATGTTGAGGTAAGGCAAAGAAGAGGATCTGAATGCAAGACAGAATTGCAAGAAACAGATTTCAAGAGATAGATTGGACTCGTCTTTAAAGCACATGAAAAGCGGCAGAATTTCGACAATGATGCAGTTGGCCCAAAAGGGAGTATGCGTTTTTTCCTGAATATATCCAGGAAAAAATGCATACGCACTTTATGGGCAACGAAGCAAGCAAGCAATGCAAATGTGCACAACAAAGAAGTCTCATTTCCCACCGGTCAAAAGGGCCACCCGAAAAAATTGTAAAAACCAGAAATGCAGGACAGGCCATGGAGAACAGGGAGCCTTTATACGCTGATGGACAGTGTGTGAACTGCCGGGAGCCACTCTGGAGAAGTGTATGGTGGTTCCTAAATCATCTAAAAAACAGAGCTACAGAGCATAAGGCACTTCCAATCACGGGAGTATATCTAGGGAAGTCTAAAAATCAACAAGACACAAGCACACCACAGTTTAGGGCTACTCTGTTTACAAGAACCTCAACTTCAGTACACCTTAAATATCCCAGGAAAGAGAACAATGGATAAAGAAGATGTGGTACTTATGTACAATGGAATATCTCTTCACCATGAAATCAATGTAATAAGGCTAGTAGAAGGATAAAGAGTGGAATTAGGTCCAATAATACTACTTGAAATAAGTCAAACAGAAAAAGAAACATATCATAAGATATCACTTATAGAGGGAGGATAAATATGGCTGCACTAAAAATGAATTACAAAACAGAACAGTGTCTCACATTTAGAAAACACACTTATGTCAGCTTAAGGGGAAAGGAGAGGTGGGGTGATGCATAAAACCAGAGTTTGAAATTAGCACAGATACCGTTCAATAAACCAAATAGGTATTAGACAAGATCTACACCTTGCTCAATGAACTGGCCTCAACACACCCTATACACCGCAGAGAAATATATCTGAGTAATAAGAATCTTAAAACCCATGTATTGATATATCTTCATAAGGGAATCAAGTGTGTGCAAAACGGCACAAACACAGCAGTGAAAATGAGCTAAACCCCATTATAGAAATAAATTTTAAAACCAAAACGCAGAAACAATGAAAGAGAGAAAAATTCTTACAAAATTCGCTCAGGGGCTGTGATGCAACCTGGAATGACCACATATAAACCCACAGCTGGATAAGACATAAGACTGGACACTTGGGGTTGAGAGGATTGGTGAGCTTTGGTGAGCAACTGCCGAAAGTTTAATGCAATACTTCATGCTACTCATTCCAAGGGTCCCAACACTCCAGGTTGAAGGGAATCTTCCTACAGCTAAACCTTGCATGGGAAATCCAGCAGATGGTATACCATATGATCGGGAAAGGTTTCTAAAACGCACCTCATTTTCCTCTCCTGGGGCTCCGGATCAACATTCCAGCCACTTTACTAACAACATCCCCACATGGAGAGTGAATGCCTTTAAGTTCCGGTATCGCACAGTCTGCAGTTAGTGTGGAGGATGAATGGGAATAGGGGGAACCAGTGAGAAAATAGCTGTAGCGGTTTCAATGGCCACATGTCACTCTAATTTCACATAGGAAGAAGAATTAACCAAAGGCACAGCAAGGTGCCCCAGAAGAAGAATAGGGTCTGAAGAAATCCTGTGGATATGAGGCAAGATCACAAAAATAAGACCTGAAAAATGGAACTACGGGCAACTGCAATTCAAAAACCTGCAGAGTTATAAACGACAACTATTTTCCAAAAGTATATTGAGGTAAGGCTATGAAGAGGCACTGACAGCAAGGCAGAATTGCAGGAAACCGATTTCAGGAGGTAGACTGGAATTGCATCGAAAACATATGAAAAGACTCAGAACATCAACAATCATGCACTTGGCCAAAAAGGGCGTATGCGTTTTTTCCTGAATATATTAAGGAAGAAACCCATACACCCTTTCTGACCAACCAAGCAAGCTTGCAAAGGAAATCTGCACTACAATGAAGTCTCACTGCCCCCCAGTCAAAAGGGCCATCTGAAAAAAGTGTAAAATCCAGAAAGGCAGGACAGGCCATGGAGAACTGGGAGCCTTGTTATGCTGATGGGCGGGATGTAAATTGCCAACAGAAACTTGGGAGAAGTGTATGGTGTTTCCTGAAACATCTAAAAAACAAAGCAACAGAGCCTAGGGCACTTCCACTTATGGTCCTATAGCTTAGGGAAATTAAAGTCAAAAAGACACAGCCACCCCAAAGTTTGGGACGCCTCTGTTTACAAGAACCTCGTTTACCATACACGTTCAATATCACAGAAAGTGAAAAATGGATAAAGAACTTGTGGTACTTACGTACAATGCAGTATCACTCAGCAATGAAATCTATGTCATCAGGCCCGTAGCAGCATAATGAGTGGATTCAGGTACGATGATTCTAACTGAAATAAGTCACACAGAAAAAGAAACATCATAAGATATCACTACTACACGGAATGTAAACTTGGCTACACAGGAACTGAATTCCAAAACAGAACAGGGTCTCAAATTTAGAAAACCAACTTATGCTTGCTTAAGGGTAAAGGTGAGTTGGGGTGCTGCATAAAACCAGAGATTGAAATGAGCACAGATAAAGTTCCTTAAGCCAAATATGGAATCGACAAGAGCTACTCCTTGCTCAACGAAATGGACTCAACACCCCATATTAAACGCCTAAGAATGTACCTGACTAGTAAGTATCTTAAAACCTATGGATTGCTATGTCTCCAAAAGAGAATCAAGCATGTGTACAGGGGCATAAACGCAGCAGTGATAGGATTGGAGAGGTTCGGTGAGCAAATGAAGACCCTTTGAAGTCATATTGCCTGGTACCCATTAAACGGGTCTCAACTCTCCAGGTTTAAGGTATTCTTCCTTCAGCTAAAACATGCATGTGGAACCCAGAGTATGATCAACCGTGTGAATGGGAGACGTGTTCAAATATGTCTCCGTTTTTCTCCCCTGGTACTCGGGTGCAACATTCCAGATGCTTTACTAACACTCTCCCCACTTGGAGAGTCAGCGCCTTTAACCTCCTGTTTGGCCCAGTTTGCAATTTCTGCGGAAGATGAACAGGAATAGGGAGAACCAATGAGAGACTAGCTGGAGGTGTCTGGACGGGCAAATTTAACTCTCATTTCCCACCAGGAAGAGGAATTAACCAAAGGCTCAGCGTGCCGTTACGGAACCAGATTAGGGCCTGAAGCCATCCTGCGGTGTTGCGGCCAGCTCACAAGAAAGCGAGTTGAAGAAAGGAGCTCAGGGGCACTGTAATTCACAAACCTGCAGAGTTATAAATGACAGCTATCGTCCAAAAATATACTGAAGTAAGGCTGCCAAGAGGACTTGAAAGCGGGGCAGAATTGCAGGAAACCGATTTCAGGAGGTAGACTGGAATTGCATTGAAAGCATAGGAAAAGAGGCAGAACGTCCACAATGATGCACTTGGCCAAAAAGGGCGTATGCGTTTTTTCCTGAATATATTCAGGAAAAAACGCATACGCCCTTTTTGGCCAACCAAGCAAGCTTGCAAAGGAAATCTGCACTACAATGAAGTCTCACTTCCCCCCAGTCAAAAGGGCCATCTGAAAAACGTGTAAAATCCAGAAAGGCAGGACAGGCCATGGAGAACTGGGAGCCTTGTTATGCTGATGGGCGGGATGTAAACTGCCAACAGCCACTCCGGAGAAGTGTAGGGTGTTTCCTGAAACATCTAAAAAACAAAGCAACAGAGCCTAGGGCACTTCCACTTATGGTCCTATAGCTTAGGGAAATTAAAATCAAAAAGACACAGCCACTCCAAAGTTTGGGACGGCTCTGTTTACAAGAACCTCCTTTACAGTACAAGTTCAGTATCGCAGAAATTGAAAAATGGATAAAGAAGTTGTGGTACTTACGTACAATGCAATATCCCTCAGCAATGAAATCTATGTCATCAGGCCCGTAGCAGCATAATGAGTGGATTCAGGTACGATGATTCTAACTGAAATAAGTCACACAGAAAAAGAAACATCATAAGATATCACTAATACACGGAATGTAAACTTGGCTACACAGGAACTGAATTACAAATCAGAACAGGGTCTCAAATGTAGAAAACCAACTTATGCTTGCTTAAGCGTAAAGGTGAGTTGGGGTGCTGCATAAAACCAGAGATTGAAATTAGCACAGATAACGTTCCATAAGCCAAATATGTAATAACAAGAGCTCATCCTTGTTCAACTAAGTGGACTCAACACCCCATATTAAACACCTAAGTATATACCTGACTAGTAAGAATCTTAAAACCTATCGATTTATATATCTCCAAAAGAGAATCAAGCATGTGTACAGGGGCATAAACGCAGCAGTGATAGGATTGGAGAGGTTCGGTGAGCAAATGCAGACCCTTTGAAGTCATATTGCATGGTACCCATTCCATGGGTCTCAACTCTCCAGGTTTAAGGGATTCTTCCTTCAGCTAAACCATGCATGTGGAACCCAGAGTATGATCCAACATGTGATCGGGAAACGTGTTCAAATGCGTCTCAGTTTTTCTCCCCTGGTACTCCGGTGCAACATTCCAGACACTTTACTAACACTCTTCCCACTTGGAGAGTCAGTGCCTTTAACCTGCTGTTTGGCCCAGTGTACAATTTCTGCGGAAATTGAACAGGAATAGGGAGAACCAATGAGAGACTAGCTGGAGGTGTCTGGACGGGCAAATTTAACTCTCATTTCCCACCAGGAAGACGAATGAACCAAAGGCTCCGCATGCCGTGCTGGAACTAGATTAGGGCCTGAAGAGATCCTGCAGTTTTGCGGCCAGCTCACAAGAAATCGAGTTGAAGAAAGGAGCTCAGGGACACTGTAATTCACAAACCTGCGGAGTTATAAATGACAGCTATCATCCAAAATTATACTGAAGTAAGGCTGCGAAGAGGACTTGAATGCGGGGCAGAATTGCTGGAAACCGATTTCAGAAGGTACACGGGAGTCGCTCTTAAAGCATAGGAAAGAGACAGAACTTGGAAAATAATGGACTTGGCAAAAAAGGGCATATGTGTTTTATCCAGAGCTCTGATAACTGAGGGGAGGACATTCCCAGCAGGTTTAACTGCCACCTGAGGGCTCACATTGCCAAGGCAACGTGAGCAAGCCAGGCAGGAGTTACCTCACAGCAGAGGTCCCACCTTATAGAAGGGTGAGAAACCCAGCCAACATCAGACTCTCACCAGAGGGCCCACATCACGAAGGGGATGGTAACCAGGCAGGAGTGTCTTCACACCAGTGGGGCCGCATCATCTAAAGGTGAGGTACTCAGCACATGTGTCCTCAAACCAGAGGACCCACATCACCAAGGGCCTTGGAGTGAGGCAGGCAGGAGTAGCCTCACAACACTGGGCCCATAGAATAAAAAAGTGAGGAATCCAGCAGTTGGAACCTCCCAGCAGGCGGCCCAGAGCACCGAGGCTATGGGATCCAGGCCACAGTGAACTCACAGAAGAGGGCCCATGTCATGAAACTGAGCAACCCAGCCATTGGGACCTCAGAGCAGGAGGCCCACATCCCCATGGGGATGGAAATCTGGTAGGAGTGTCCTCGCACCACTGAGAACGTATCAGAAAATTTTGGGAGACCAGCAGTTAGGGTCTGATGCCAGAGGACACTCATCACCAAGGGAAGGAGGCTCCCAGCAGGCTCCAACTGCCACCAGAGGTCTGACGTCACCAAGGTGATGTGTGCCAACCAGGCACGAATGACCTCACAGCAGAGGGCCCACCTCAGAGAAGTGTGACGAACCCAGTCAGGATCAGACTCGCACCAGAGGGCCCACATCACCAAATGGATTGGAACCAGGCAGGAGTGTCCTCACATGAGTAGGGCCACATCATCTAAAGGTGAGGAACCCAGAACATTTGGCTTCAAACCATAGGACACCCATCACCAAGGGGCTGGGAGTGAGGCAGGCAGGAGGAGCCTCATAACAGAGGGCCCAAAAATAAGAAAGGTGAGGAATCCAGCATTTGGAACCTCCCAGCAGGCGGCCCAGAGCTCAGAGGCTATGGGATCCAGGCCGGAGTGAACTAACACCAGACAGCCCACATCATGAAACTGTGAGCAACCCAGACATTGGGACCTCAGAGCAGAAGGCCCACATCCCCATGGTGATGGGAACATGACAGGAGTGTCCTGGCATCACTGGGCTCACATCAGAAACCGTGGGGTGCTCAGAAGTTAGGGCCTGACGCTAGAGGGCACTCATCACTGAGAGGAGGAGGCTCCCAGCAGGCTCCAGCTGCCAACAGAGGGCCAACGTCGCCAAGGCGATGTGTGCCAGCCCGGCAGGAGTGACCTCACAGCAGAGGGCCCACCTCACAGAAGGGTGAGGAACACAGCCAGGATCAGACTCTCACCAGAGGGCCCACATCACCAAGGGGATGGGAACCAGGCAGGAGTGTCCCCACACCAGTGGGACAACATCATCGAAAGCTGAGGATCCCAGCACATGTAGCCTCAAACCAGAGGAACCACATCACCAAGGGGTTCGGAATGAGGCTGGCAGGACCGGCCTCACAACACAGGGTCCATAGAATATAAAAGTTGAGGAATCCAGCAGTTGGAACCTCCCAGCAAGTGGCCCAGAGCACCGAGGCTATGGGATCCAGGCCACAGTGAACTCACAGCAGAGGGCCCACATCATGAACCTGTGAGCAGCCCAGCCGTTGGGACCTCAGAACAGAAGGCCCACATCCCCATTGGGATGGGAACCTGGCAGGAGTGGCTTCGCACCACTTAGCACATATCAGAAAATGTTAGGAGCCTGGCAGTTAGGGCCTGACGCCAGGGGGTCCTCATAACTGAGGGGAGGAGACTCCCAGCAGGTTTCAACTGCCAACAGAGGGCCCACGTCTACAAGGTGGCATGCACCAGCCAGGCAGTAGTGACCTCACAGCAGAGGGCCTATCTCACAGAAGGGTGAGGAACCAAGGCAGGATGAGACTCTCACCAGAGGGCCCACAACACCAAGGGGATGGGAACCAGTCAGGACTGTCCTCCCACCAGTGGGGCCACATCATCGAAAGGTGAGGAACCCAGCACATGTGGCCTCATATCAGAGGACATACATCACAAAGGGGATGGGAGTGAGGCAGGTAGGAGTAGCCTAAAAACAGAGGGCCCAAAGAATAAAAAAGGTGAGGAATCCAGCATTTGGAACCTCCCAGCAGGCGGCCGAGAGCACAGAAGCTATGGGATGCAGGCAGGAGTGAACTAACACCAGAGAGCCCACATCATGAAACTGTGAGCAACCCAGGCGTTGGGACCTCAGAGCAGAAAGCCCACATCCCCATGGGGATGGGAACCTGACAGGAGTGTCCTGGCAACACTGGGCTCACATCAGAAAACGTGGGGAGCCCAGCAGTTAGGGCCTGATGCTAGAGGGCCGTCATCACCGAGGGGAGGAGGCTCCCAGCAGGTTCCATGTGCCAACAGAGGGCCCACGTTGCCAAGGTGATGTGTGCAAGTCAGGCAGGATTGACCTCACAGCAGAGGGCCTACCTCACAGAAGAGTGAGGAACCCAGCCAGGATAAGACTGTCACCAGAAGGCCCACATCACCAAGGGGATGGGAACCAGGCAGGAGTGTCCTCACACCAGTGGGGCCACATCATTGAAAGTTGCAGAACCCAGCACATGTGGCCTCAAACCAGAAGACCCACATCACGAAGGGGTTGCGAGTGAGGCAGGCAAGAGGAGCATCACAACACAGGGTCCATAGAATACAAAAGTTGAGGAATCGAGCAGTTGGAACCTCCCAGCAGGCAGCCAAGAGCACAGAGGCTATGGGATCCAGGCCACAGTGAACTAAGACCAGAGAGCCCACATCATGAAATTGTGATCAACCCAGCCGTTGGAACCTCAGAGCAGAAGGCCCACATCCCCATGGAGATGGGAACCTAAGAGGAGTGCCCGAGCATCACTGGGCTCACTAAGAAAAGTTGGGGAGCCCAGCAGTTAGGGCCTGACGTCAGAGGGCCCTCATCACAGAGGTGAGGAGGCTCCCAGCAGGGTCCAAGTGCCACCAGAGGGCTCATGTCAACAAGGCGAGGTGAGCAAGCCAGGCAAGAGTTACCTGATAGTAGAGGGCGCACCTCACAGATGGGTGAGGAACCCAGCCAGGATCAGACTCTTACCAGAGGGCCCACATCACAAAGGGGATGGGAACCAGTCAGGATTATCCTCACACCAGTGGGGCCTCATCATCTTAAGGTGAGGAACCCAGCACATGTGTCCTCAAACCAGAGGACCCACATCACCAAGGGCCTTGGAGTGAGGCAGGCAGGAGTAGCCTCACAACACAGGGCACATAATATAAAAAACGTGAGGATTCCAGCATTTAGACCTTCCAGCAGGCGGCCCAGAACACCAAGGCTATGGGATCCAGGTCACAGTGAACTCACAGCAGAGGGCCCACATCATAAAACTGTGAGCAACCCAGGCGTTGGGACCTCAGCACAGAAGGCCCACATCCCCATGGGAATGGGAACCTGGCTGGAGTGTCCTCGCACCACTGGGCGCACATCAGAAAATGTGGGGAGCCCACCATTTAGGGCCTGACGCCAGAGGGCCGTCATCACCGAGAGGAGGAGGCACCCTGCACGCTCCAACTGCCACCAGAGAGCTCACGTCTCCAAGGTGACGTGTGCCAGCCAGGCAGGAGTGACCTCACAGCAGAGGGCCCACCTCACAGAACGTTGAGGAACCCAGCCAGGATTAGACTCTCACCAGAGGACCCACCTCACCAAGGGGATGGGAACCAGGCAGGAGTGTCCTCACACGAGTGGGGCCACATCATCGAAAGGTGAGGAATGCAGCACATGTGGCCTCAAGCCATAGGACAGCCATCACCAAGGGGCTGGCAGTGAGGCAGGCAGGAGGAGCCTCACAACAGAGGGCACATAGAATAAAGAAGTTGAGGAATCCAGCAGTTGGAACCTCCCAGCAGGCGGCTCAGAGCACCGATGATAAGGGATCCTTGCCGGAGTGAACTCACAGCAGAGGGCCCACATCATGGTACTGTGAGCAAGCCAGCCGTTTTGACCTCAGAGCAGAAGGCCCATATCCCCATGGGGATGGGAACCTGGCAAGAGTGTCCTCACTCACTTGGCGCACATCAGAAAATGTGGGGAGCCCAGCAGTTATGGCCTAAGGCAAGAGGGCCCTCATCACCGAGGGGAGGAGGATCCCAGCACACTCCAACTGCCACCAGAGGGCCCACGTCGCCAAGGTGACGTGTGCCAGACAGGCATGATTGACCTCACAGCAGAGGGCCCACCTCACAGAAGGGTGAGGAACCCAGCCAGGATCAGACTCTCACCTGAGGGCCCACATCAGCAAGGGGATGGGAACCAGTCAGGACTGTCTTCCCTCCAGTGGGGCCACATCATCGAAAGGTGCGGAACCCAGCACATGTGGCCTCAAATCAGAGGACACATATCACAAAGGGAATGGGAGTGAGGCAGGCAGGAGTAGCCTAAAAACAGAGGGCCCAAAGAATAAGAAAGGGGAGGAATCCAGCAGTTGGAACCTCCCAGCAGGCGGCCGAGAGCACAGAAGCTATGGGATGCAGGCAGGAGTGAACTAACAGCAGAGAACCCACATCATGAAACTGTGAGCAACCCAGGCGTTGGGACCTCAGAGCAGAAGGCCCACATCCCAATGGGGATGTGAACCTGGCTGGAGTGTCCTCGCACCACTGGGCGCACATCACAAAATGTGGGGAGCCCAGCAGTTAGGGCCTGACGCCAGAGGGCCCTCATCACCGAGGGGAGGAGGCTCCCAGCAGGCTCCAAGTGCCACCAGAGGGCTCATGTCCACAAGGCGAGGTGAGCAAGCCAGGCAGGAGTGACCTCACAGCAGACGGCCCACCTCACAGATGGGTGAGGAACCCAGCCAGGATCAGACTCTCAACAGAGGGCCCACATCACCAAGGGGATGTGAACCAGGCAGGAGTCTCCTAAGACCATTGGTCCCACATCATCGAAAGGTGAGGAACCCAGCACATGTGGCCTCAAACCAGACGACACACATCACGAAGGGGCTGGGAGTGAGGCAGACAGGAGGATCCTCACAACAGAGGGCCCCAAAAATTAAAAAAGTGAGGAATCCAGCAGTTGGAACCTCCCAGCAGGCGGCCAAGAGCACAGAGGCTATGGGATCCAGGCCTCTGTGAACTAACACCAGAGAGCCCACATCATGAAAATGTGAACAACCCGGCCGTTGGGACCTCAGAGCAGAAGGCCCACATCCCCATGGAGATGGGATCCTAAGAGGAGTGCCAAAGCATCACTGGGCTCACTAAAAAAAGTTGGTGAGCCCAGCAGTTAGGGCCTGACGCAAGAGGGCCCTCATCACCGGGGGGAGGAGATTCCCAGCACGCTCCAACTGCCACCACACGGCTGATTTCACCAAGGCAATGTGTGCCAGCCATGCAGGAGTGACCTATCAGCAAAGGGTCTCCCTCACAGAAGGGTGAGGAACACAGCCAGGAACAGACTCTCACCAGGGGGTCCACATAACCACGTGGATAGGAACCAGGCAGGAGTGTCCTCACACTAGTGGGGCCACATCATCGAAAGGTGAGGAACCCAGCAAAGGTGGCCACAAACCAGAGGACCCACATCACCAAGGGGTTGAGAGTGAGGTAGGTGTCTGGACGGGCATTTTTAACACTCATTTCCCACCAGGAAGAGGAATTAACCAAAGGCTCAGCATGCCCTGCCAGAAGCAGATTAGGGCCTGAAGCAGTCTTGCGGGTTTGCGGCCAGCTCACAAGAAAGCGAGGTGAAGAAAGGAGCTCAGGGGCCCTGTAATTCACAAACCTGCAGAGTTATAAATGACAGATAACGTCCAAAAATATATTGAAGTAAGGCTGCGAAGAGGACTTCAAAGCGGAGCAGAATTTCAGGAAACCGATTTCAGGAGGTAGACTGGATTTGCATTTAAAGCATAGGAAAAGAGGCAGAACATCGACAATGACGCACTTGGCAAAAAAGGACGTATGAGTTTGTTCCTGAATGTATTCAGGAAAAAACGCATACGCCCGTTTTGGCAAACCAAGCAAGCTTGCAATGGAAATCCGAACTACTATGAAGTGTCACTTCCCCCTGGTCTAAAGAGCCATCTGAAAAAAGTGTAAAATCCAGAAAGGCAAGACAAGCCATGGGGAAAAAGGAGCCTTGTTATGCTGATGGGCAGGATGTAAATTGCCAACAGCCACTCTGGAGAAGTGTATGGTGTTTCCTGATACATCTGAAAAACAAAGCAACAGAGTCTAGGGTATTTCCACTTATGGTCCTATAGCTTAGGGAAATTAAAATCAAAAACACAGCCACCCCAAAATTTGGGACAGATCTGTTTACAGGAACCTCTTCTACAATACACGTTAAATATCCCAGAGAACAAATAATTGATAAAGAAGTTGCGGTACTTACGTACAACAGAATATCACTCAGCAATGAAATCTGTGTCACCATGCCTGTACCAGCATAATGAGTGGATTGAGGCACGATGATTCTAAGTGAAATAAGTCACACAGAAAAAGAAACATCATAAGGTATCACTAATGCACGGAATGTAAACTTGGCTACACATGGACTGAATTACAAAACAGAACAGGGTCTCAAGTTTAGAAAACCAACTTATGCTTGCTTAAGGGGAAAGGTGAGTTGGGGTGCTGCATAAAACCAGAGTTTGAAATTAGCACAGATACCATTCCATAAGCCAAATATGTAATAGACAAGACCTACCCCTTGCTCAACGAAATGGACTCAACAATGAGGTATCACCTCACACCTGTTAGAATGGGCATCATCTGAAAATCTACAAACAACAAATGCTTGAAAGGGTGTGGAGAAAAGGAAGCCTCTTCCACTATTGTTGGGAATATAAATTGATACAGTCACTATGGAGAACAATATGGAGTTTCTTAAGAAACTAACAATAGAATTACCATATGATACAGCAA
Organism: Stenella coeruleoalba; assembly: GCF_951394435.1. Taxonomy (NCBI): domain Eukaryota; kingdom Metazoa; phylum Chordata; class Mammalia; order Artiodactyla; family Delphinidae; genus Stenella; species Stenella coeruleoalba. Next base: position 34,301 of record NW_027646154.1, on the reverse strand, counting down.
TCCCAGTACTGGACATATACCCAGACAAAACCAGAAATCAAAAAGAGACATTCACCGCAATGTTCATTGCATCACTATTTACAATATCGAGGTAATGGAAGCAACCTAAATGCCCACAGACAGACGAATGCATAAAGATGTGGTACATATATAAAATGGAATATTACTAAGCCATGAAAGGAATGAAATTGGGTCATTTGTAGAGACGTCGATGGATCTAGAGACTGTCATACAGAGTGAAGTAAGTCAGAAAGAGAAAAACAAATCTTGTATATTCATGCATATATGTGGAACCTAGAAAAACTGTACAGATTAACCATTTTGCAAGGCATAAATAGAGCAACAGATGTAGACAACAATCGTATGGACAACAAGGGGGGAAAGCTCTTGGGAGGGTGGTGGTGGGAGGATTTGAGAGATTGGGATTGGCATGTAAACATTTATATGTATAAAATAGATAACCAATAAGAACCTGCTGTATAAAAATATAAAATAAAATTCAAAATTAAAAAGAAATAAAATTTAAAAAATAAAACAGAAAAAACAATTATTCCCTTCACATACATGTATTTATATGAATAAATTATTTCCATGCTTATATCTGTAAATACAAAAAAGAGGAATAAAATCTACCTTGAACCAAAAAGGAAAAAGAGAAAAAAAAAAACAGAACCCACCAGTTACTCAGAGGAAAACCGTATCAGGGCACTTACTCCAGTTGTAAACAATTCTGAAGTTGGTCAGTGGTGGGGAATCGTCTCCCATTCAGCCAGCAGCCCCCACACAACAAGCGTCCTCATTGCAAAGCTGGGGCACCGTGCCGAGGCATCTGTGAGTAAACGTGAGCTGAGCCCCAGGCCAGTTGCTGCTGAACTGTTCCCACCCTTCCCAGGTAAAACACCTGAATATATACAAGGACTTGAAAGCCTAGAGGAAGGGCCATGGAGCCACACGAGTGACAGGATGCCAGCTGACTTGGTGCCTGCAGGCCAGCCAGGATGGTCCTGGCCCTGGGTGCTCTTCTGGAAGATTTCCATTTCCCTGCCTGAGATACCCGTCCTGTCCCTGCCCCCACTGCTTTTTTCCTTCCTCACTTCTGCCCAGGGAGAAATTCCAGCAGCAGATATGGGTGACACATCCTCTTCTTTAGCAGGTGGCAGCCTGGCAACTGCAGCAGAAAGTCCAGCAGAGCCCCACTCACACTGGGCCACCCACAAAGCCGTGGCCTCTCACTCCCTCCCACCAGCCCAGCCCCGAGACTGCTGACAGGGCAGAGAAAATGGCGTCAGGCACAGCTGCAGGGGCTCTTGCTGCCTGGAGTGGTATTTATATTGATCTCAACCCAGGCACACCTGGGGAGGGCTGGCCGGCATGGTAAGGCTGCCCAGGTCAGCCAATCATCACCCCTCAGGGGCTCACAGTTGCAGAAAATGGAACTTGCTGAACCGGCCAGGTCCAAGGAACAGGTGTGGGCTCCTGAGAGTCAGGATAGACAAGGGGCTGCAGCTTTGGCTTGTTTACTAATCATTTTATCTGGCCCATGAGTGGGAGACAACTTCAAGAAAACCCTCTCCTAATGAGAGGAACCCAGGAGTCACGGAGAGGAGGGGTGGGTGGTGGTTGGAGACAGAGGCCTGGTGCCCTGGGTGCAGTGGAAGTCTCTGGAAGACCAGGTGGAGGGAGGCCACACAGAGTGATGCCCAGGGTCACAGACCTGTCGGAGCTGCTGTTTGTTAGTTCAAGTCCTGCTCTGAGGTGCTCTGTGTCAGCTCTGAGCGACAGGTGAGCTGGGGTTGCTCTGCAATGAGGGCTATGTGCACGGTTCCTGTGTGCCCAGCCCTGCCACGGTACCTGCAAGGGTAGCTCTGTATCCTGGGAGGGGCCTGACCATGAGAGCCCCGTGGGCTGGGTTGGGGGTGGGGTACCTGCCGAGGAGAGCTCCATATCCTGGGATTGGCCTGACCACGAGAGCCCCATGGGCTGCTGGGGACCTGGTAAAGGATGTCAGGACAGTCAGTGAAGCCACCGAGGATATACCTCCAGTTGCTCCTGATTCCTACACCCTGCTGGTCATTCTACCAACCACCAGGACATGGTATTCTGTATTAGTCTTCAATGATGCCTTCTTTTGTATTCCATTAGTCCCAGAGTCACAAGAAATTTTGGCTTGTGAGTGGCAGGACTCAACATACAACTAAAACAATACTTCCGGGCCGTGCGGCCCCAAGGGTGCAAAAATTCCCACACCATCTTTGGGGAAAGCTTAGCTAAAGACTGAAAAGTTCTACCTCTGGAAAAGGAAACCCTCCTTCAATATGCAGATGACATTCTGATCGCCAGCCCTACTAAGGAGGCCTCTGAACTACCAAGCCAATAAAGGATAGAAGTTGTCCAAGAAAAAGCTCAAATATCACAGACTGCAGTGACCTGCCTGGGCTTCATTCTCACAGAAGGTCAGAGAAGCCCATCCCAGGAAAGGGAAGAAACCATTTTCAGCCTTACCCCTTTCTAAAACTAGAAGACAGCTTAGGGGTTCCTGGGGAGGCCAGGGTTTGCTGCTTCTGGATCCCTAACTACAGTCTACTAGCTGGGCCTCTATATGAAACACTGAAAGGAAAAGATGATGATCCTTTTGAACAGAATCCAGAAGTGGCCTTTCAAGAATGGAAAGAGCAGTCAATTCAGACCCTTGCCCTGGAACTCTCTAATTGAGCTAAACCCTTTGACCTTTACATTCCCGGTGAAAGGTGAATCGCCATTGGAGAATTAGTGAAAAAACTGGGACCACTTGAAATGGAACAACGCAAGAATGCCATCCAGGTAGGATAAACTAGAGTCACCAAGGGGCTTGGCCCACTGCCACATCTGGCCAAGATACTGGCGGTATCTAAAAACCTGGAAATCAGCAGCCCAAAAGGCCACCTCCCTCCTAAGGGAAAAGGACCCCACGTGGTGATCCTAATCACCAACCATGCCCTGAAGTTGCAGGGTTTGCTCCGTGGGCACACCGACCTCGAGTGAGGAGGCCCTCCAACTCCAACATCCAGAGAGATAACCGGGGGCAACAGGGCACCATGACGACTCGTGTGAACATCACTTGACCTGGAGTTTCTCTCATAAAACAACAATAGTGTGTCCCGAAGGAGTAGACTACTGCTTGCAGGACTTACTGCACCCGGAGGGGAGCTAATAATCTTGGCGGGGGAACCGTATATCACACTGTCACCATAGAAAAGCCTACAGACACCGTGATGATGGTGGCCAATAAGACCGGCTGGACTCCTGTTTACTTCAAAAGGCTGTTGACTCAGTGGCCATCATGGTCCTTGATCACCACTGACCCTGGACTGTCTGGGAGTTGAGCGGGCAGGGCTCTGACACCTGGTGCTGTTTGTACGTTAATTCAGGGGCCTAATTGAAGAAAGCGCAGACTACTGGCCAGAGCATCTAGGCTGGCAGAAACGGTCAGCCTAAGGTGGCCGAACAAATGTGGGGCGGGGTGAAATCGGCCCCCACAGCGTCTCTGCACATCTCTTTCCTGGACCCTTAAAGGTCATTAGAATCTATAACACTTCCAATGCTGGTGCTCAGGCGGACGAGCAGGGAGGCAGGGGTCCCGGGGCCAATCAACGTCACCTGGAGGCTGCTGGGGAGAAGTTCTGACCCTCGTCCCCTGGTATGAGGGCTCCCAACTCAGCACTCAGCAGTTACAGAAGAAGGGTCTGCACCCTCAGCACTCCAAGAATGAGGAACGGGACAAAAGGCAGAGGAGGGGTTTGTCCCCAGCAAAGCCCATTAAAAATCCCTGGGAGATAAAAATAGAATCTGGGCAATAAAGTCAAGTCTGACCTTTTTTATCCTTTGTGCTTTGTCTAATTTCACGTGCTCCTAGGGTCCCGCATGCAGAGGTTCCACACCCGGCACTTCAGACCAGATTTCCTAGTGCAGAATGGCTGGGTCGACACCTCAGCTCCTGGGGCCCAGTGCAGACTCCACGATATAGAGCCTGAGCTGCAGCCAACCCGGCCCTCGAGAGCTCCGCCGCCTCCCTCCCACTGACTCTCACAGGATCTCTACACAGCAGCCCAGCCCACAGCCCACGGGGTAGTGCATGCTCTCACCTCTCCATTCTCTGATCAAAATATAAAGTTTCCTTTGCTTGTGAACAAACTCAGTCTCGATCTGTTGGCCCCAATGACACTGGGCAGGGGGACACTTGTTGGGGTCCACTCTGGAGGATCAGTAACAGAAATTGAGACTATTGTAACTTCAATGAACAGATGTGTGAGCCAAACTGTAGTTAACATAGAACAGTGTATAAGGCTCGGGTAAAATAAGATGTTTCTAACACTTCCATTTGATATTTCCATCACTTTATTATAAGCAAGTTCAGTGAAAAGGTTTGTCTTATTTGTCAGGTCAATATTAGAGAAATGAAGTGATTTCTTTCCAAGGATGTACATCTAATAATCTTGGTTAAAGCTTCAATCTTGTTTTAAATGCTTTTCCATTGAAAATGATACCTCTCTTTCAGCTCCCCCATTTCTGAGAAGTATAAAATCTTATAATTTATTATTACCAAAGGGGAAAGGTGGGAGGAGGGATAAATTAACAGTTTGGAATTAACACATACACACTGCTATGTATAAAATAGATCATCAACAAGGAACTACTGTATAGCACAGGGAACTACACTCAATATTTTGCAATAACCTATAAGGGGAAATAATCTGAAAAAGAATAGATATTTTTATTGACATCATCTATCAATGACAGTTAAAGTGTAACCTAAGGGAAGCTGGTGGTGAGTGCTTCTGACCCTGAAGACTTCAATCATCTAAAGTTTGGACTCTGCCTACTTCCCAAGGCCCTTAATGAACATATGTGTAGCCGTAGCTTAAAAACTTCCCCAGTTTGGGTTTCGGGGAGACACTGATTTTGAAAAAGCCCTGGTGTTCTCCTTACATGAATGGGACTCTTCCTACTGCTAAAACATGTCTGTCACACCCAGAGGATGGTATACCGTCTGATCGGGAAGAGTTTGGAAAAGGCATCTCATCTCCTCATCTCCTGGTGCTCGGGTTCACCCCTCCAGCGTCTTTACTAACAGTCTCCCCACTTGGAGATGTCAGCACTGTCAACATCCTGTTGCGTACAGTTTGGAATTTGTCCAGAGGATGAAGCGGAAGGATGAGGAACAATGAGAGACAAGTCCTAGGTGTTCAGACAGGCACATGTCACTCTAATTTCCAATCAGGAAGATGAATTGACCAAAGGCTAGGGTTGCCCATGGAAACAGTATGGGGCTTGAGGAAATCCCACTGCTTTGTGGCCAGTTCCCATAAACACAAGTTGAACAATGGAACTCAGGGGCAGTAAAATTCACGAAACTGCAGAGTTGAAAATATCTATCACTGAAAAATGTCTTGAGGAAAGTCAGAGAAAAGGATTGGTAAGCAAGGGAGAATGGCAGGAAAGGGATTTGAGGAGGTAGAAAGGACTCGCCATTAAGCACAAGAAAAGGGGCTGAACATTGCCAACATTGCAGTTGCCCAAAAAGGCTGTATGCGTTTTTTTCTGTATATATTCAAGAAAAGGGCATACACTTTTTTAGCCAACCAAACAGGTGGGCACTGGAAATCAATACTACAAAAGATATCACTTCGCATCAGTCAGAAGAGCCATCCTCATAAAGTGTAAACACCAGAAATGCAGGACAGGGCAAGGAGAAGAGGGAGCCCTGTGAGGCTTATAGTGGAAATGTATATTGCCAACGGCCATTCTGGAGAAGTGTATTGTGTTTACTAAAGCATCTAAAAAATGAGCTACAGAGCATAGGGCACTTGCACTCATGGGCGTATATCTTGGGAAAAACAAAAATCGAGAGGACACAGGCACCCCAATGTTTACTGCCTCTCTGTTTAAAAGATCCTCGACTAGGATATAACTTAAATGTCTCTGGAGGGAAAAAATGGATAGAGATGTGGTACTTATGTAGAGTGGAATATTACTCAGCCTGGAAATCAATGAAATATGGCCAGTTGTAACAACTCCGGAGGAGTTACGTATGATCTTTCTAAGTGACATAATTCAAAAAGAAAAAGACACATATCATAAGATATCACTTAAAGGTGGAATCCAAAATGGCTACACATGAAATAAATTACAAAACAAAAACATAGTCAAATATGTAGAAAACACGCATAAGGCCGCTAAATGGAAAGGTGGGGAGGGGTGAGGCATCATCCAAGAGGTTGAAATTAGCAAAGATACCATTCCAAATACCAAACTGATAATCAACAAGGCCTACACGGTAGCTAAAAGAACTGCACTCAGCACACTCAAGTCACCGCAAAAGAATATCTATGACTGGTAAGGATCTGAAAAAGAATTTATTGATGTTTCTCTGTACGTGAATCAAGTGGATGTACAGCAGCAAGAAACAGAGCTTTGAAAATCAGCTGTAACCAATATAGTAATAAATTGAAAAAAATAAACGACAGAGAGACAGAGAAAACCTCTTACAACTTTTCCTCAGGGACGGTGATGCAACATGGATTGAACACATCTAGACCCACAGCAGGATGAGACATAAGGCTGGAAACTGTTCACGCTAAGAGAAATGTGAGGTTGGGTGAGGAAATGCACACCCTTTAAAGTAATACTACCTGGTACCCATTCAATGGGTCCCAAATCTGCAGGTTCAAGGAATCTTCCTACAGCTAAAACATGCATGGAAAACCCAGAGGACTGTACACCATGTGATCGGGAGATGTGTCTAAAATGCAGCTCATTTATCCTCTCCTGGTGCTCCTGTTCATCATTCCAGCCACGTTACTTAGAATCTCCCCACTTAGAATATCAGCACATTTAAACTTCTGTTTCACACATTTTGCAAATTGTGAGGAGGATGAACGGGAAGAGGGGGAACCAATGAGAGAATAGTTGTAGGGGTTTGGACGGGCACATGTCACTCTAATATCCCATTGAGAATAAGAATTAAAAAAAGGCTCAGCCTGCCTCGCCGGAGCCAAAATAGGGCCTGAAGCAATCCTGCGGCTTTGAGGCCAGCTCACAAAAGAGCAACTTAAAAAATGGAGCTCAGGGTCACTGCAATTCACAAACCTGCAGAGTTATAAATGAAAACTAACGTCCAAAAATATGTTGAGGTAAGGCAAAGAAGAGGATCTGAATGCAAGACAGAATTGCAAGAAACAGATTTCAAGAGATAGATTGGACTCGTCTTTAAAGCACATGAAAAGCGGCAGAATTTCGACAATGATGCAGTTGGCCCAAAAGGGAGTATGCGTTTTTTCCTGAATATATCCAGGAAAAAATGCATACGCACTTTATGGGCAACGAAGCAAGCAAGCAATGCAAATGTGCACAACAAAGAAGTCTCATTTCCCACCGGTCAAAAGGGCCACCCGAAAAAATTGTAAAAACCAGAAATGCAGGACAGGCCATGGAGAACAGGGAGCCTTTATACGCTGATGGACAGTGTGTGAACTGCCGGGAGCCACTCTGGAGAAGTGTATGGTGGTTCCTAAATCATCTAAAAAACAGAGCTACAGAGCATAGGGCACTTCCAATCACGGGAGTATATCTAGGGAAGTCTAAAAATCAACAAGACACAAGCACACCACAGTTTAGGGCTACTCTGTTTACAAGAACCTCAACTTCAGTACACCTTAAATATCCCAGGAAAGAGAACAATGGATAAAGAAGATGTGGTACTTATGTACAATGGAATATCTCTTCACCATGAAATCAATGTAATAAGGCTAGTAGAAGGATAAAGAGTGGAATTAGGTCCAATAATACTACTTGAAATAAGTCAAACAGAAAAAGAAACATATCATAAGATATCACTTATAGAGGGAGGATAAATATGGCTGCACTAAAAATGAATTACAAAACAGAACAGTGTCTCACATTTAGAAAACACACTTATGTCAGCTTAAGGGGAAAGGAGAGGTGGGGTGATGCATAAAACCAGAGTTTGAAATTAGCACAGATACCGTTCAATAAACCAAATAGGTATTAGACAAGATCTACACCTTGCTCAATGAACTGGCCTCAACACACCCTATACACCGCAGAGAAATATATCTGAGTAATAAGAATCTTAAAACCCATGTATTGATATATCTTCATAAGGGAATCAAGTGTGTGCAAAACGGCACAAACACAGCAGTGAAAATGAGCTAAACCCCATTATAGAAATAAATTTTAAAACCAAAACGCAGAAACAATGAAAGAGAGAAAAATTCTTACAAAATTCGCTCAGGGGCTGTGATGCAACCTGGAATGACCACATATAAACCCACAGCTGGATAAGACATAAGACTGGACACTTGGGGTTGAGAGGATTGGTGAGCTTTGGTGAGCAACTGCCGAAAGTTTAATGCAATACTTCATGCTACTCATTCCAAGGGTCCCAACACTCCAGGTTGAAGGGAATCTTCCTACAGCTAAACCTTGCATGGGAAATCCAGCAGATGGTATACCATATGATCGGGAAAGGTTTCTAAAACGCACCTCATTTTCCTCTCCTGGGGCTCCGGATCAACATTCCAGCCACTTTACTAACAACATCCCCACATGGAGAGTGAATGCCTTTAAGTTCCGGTATCGCACAGTCTGCAGTTAGTGTGGAGGATGAATGGGAATAGGGGGAACCAGTGAGAAAATAGCTGTAGCGGTTTCAATGGCCACATGTCACTCTAATTTCACATAGGAAGAAGAATTAACCAAAGGCACAGCAAGGTGCCCCAGAAGAAGAATAGGGTCTGAAGAAATCCTGTGGATATGAGGCAAGATCACAAAAATAAGACCTGAAAAATGGAACTACGGGCAACTGCAATTCAAAAACCTGCAGAGTTATAAACGACAACTATTTTCCAAAAGTATATTGAGGTAAGGCTATGAAGAGGCACTGACAGCAAGGCAGAATTGCAGGAAACCGATTTCAGGAGGTAGACTGGAATTGCATCGAAAACATATGAAAAGACTCAGAACATCAACAATCATGCACTTGGCCAAAAAGGGCGTATGCGTTTTTTCCTGAATATATTAAGGAAGAAACCCATACACCCTTTCTGACCAACCAAGCAAGCTTGCAAAGGAAATCTGCACTACAATGAAGTCTCACTGCCCCCCAGTCAAAAGGGACATCTGAAAAAAGTGTAAAATCCAGAAAGGCAGGACAGGCCATGGAGAACTGGGAGCCTTGTTATGCTGATGGGCGGGATGTAAATTGCCAACAGACTCTCTGGAGAAGTGTATGGTGTTTCCTGAAACATCTAAAAAACAAAGCAACAGAGCCTAGGGCACTTCCACTTATGGTCCTATAGCTTAAGGGAATGAAAATCAAAAAGACACAGCCACCCCAAACTTTGGGACAGCTCTGTTTACAAGAACCTCGTTTACGGTACAAGTTCAATATCACAGAAAGCGAAAAATGGATAAAGAAGTTGTGGTACTTACGTACAATGCAGTATCACTCAGCAATGAAATCTAAGTCATCAGGCCCGTAGCAGCATAATGAGTGGATTCAGGTACGATGATTCTAAGTGAAATAGGGTCACACAGAAAAAGAAATATCATAAGATATCACTAATACATGGAATGTAAACTTGGCTACACAAGAACTGAATTACAAAACAGAACAGGGTCTGAAATGTAGAAAACCAACTTATGCTTGCTTAAGGGGAAAGGTGAGTTCGGGTGCTGCAGGAAACCAGAGATTGAAATTAGCACAGATACCGTTCCATAAGCCAAATATGTAATAGACAAGAGCTACTCCTTGCTCAATGAAGTGGACTCAACACCCCATATTAAACGCCTAAGAATGTACCTGACTAGTAAGAATCTTAAAACCTATGGATTGCTATGTCTCCAAAAGAGAATCAAGCGTGTATACACTGGTATACACGCAGGAGTGAAAAGATTGGTGAGGTTCGGTGAGCAAATGCAGACCCTTTATAGTCATATTGCATGGTATCCATTCCAAGGGTCTCAACTCTCCAAGTTTAAGGGATTCTTCCTTCAGCTGAAACATTCATGTGGAACACAGAGTATGATCCACCGTGTGATCGGGAAACGTGTTCAAATATGTCTCAGTTTTCCTCCCCTGGTACTCGGGTGCAACATTCCAGACACTTTACTAACACTCTCCCCACTTGGAGAGTCAGTGCCTTCAACCTACTGTTTGGCTCAGGTTGCAATTTCTGCGGAAGATGAACAGGAATAGGGAGAACCAATGAGAGACTAGCTGGAGGTGTCTGGACGTGCAAATTTAACTCTCATTTCCCACCAGGAAGAGGAATTAACCAAAGGCTCAGCGTGCCATGCCGGAACCACACTAGGGCCTCAAGCAATCCTGCGGTGTTGCGGCCAGCTCACAAGAAAGCGAGTTGAAGAAAGGAGCTCAGGGGCACTGTCATTCACAAACCTGCAGAGTTATAAATGACAGCTATCAGCTATCGTCTAAGAATATATTGAAGTAAGGCTGCCAAGAGGAATTGAAAGCGGGGCAGAATTGCAGGATACCGATTTCAGGAGGTAGACTGGAATTGCATTGAAAGCATAGGAAAACAGGGAGAACGTCCACATGGTGCACTTGGTCAAAAAGGGCGTATGCGTTTTTTCCTGAATATATTCAGGAAAAAACGCATACGCCCTTTTTGGCCAACTAAGCAAGCTTGCAAAGGAAATCTGCACTACAATGAAGTCTCACTGACCCCGGTCAAGAGGGCCAGCTGAGAAAAGTGTAAAATCCAGAAAGGCAGGACAGGCCATGGAGAACTGGGAGCCTTGTTATGCTTATGGGCGGGATGTAAATTGCCAACAGCCACTCTGGAGAAGAGTATGGTGTTTCCTGAAACATCGAAAAGACAAAGCATCAGAGCTTAGGGCACTTCCACTTATGATCCTATAACTTAGGGAAATGAAAATCAAAAGACACAGCCACCCCAAAGTTTGGGACGGTTCTGTTTACAAGAACCTCGTTTACGATACAAGTTCAATATCACAGAAAGCGAAAAATGGATAAAGAAGTTGTGGTACTTACGTACAATGCAATATCACTCAGCAATGAAATCTATGTCATCAGGCCTTTAGGAGCATAATGAGTGGATTCAGGTACGATGTTTCTAAGTGAAATAAGTCACACAGAAAAAGAAACATCATAAGATATCACTAATACACGGAATGTAAACTTGCTACACAGGAACTGAATTACAAAACAGAACAGGGTCTCAAATTTAGAAAACCAACTTATGCTTGCTGAAGGGGAAAGGTGAGTTGGGGTGCTGCATAAAACCAGAGATTGAAATGAGCACAGATAAAGTTCCTTAAGCCAAATGTGGAATAGACAAGAGCTTCTCCTTGCTGAACGAAATGGACTCAACACCCCATATTAAACGCCTAAGAATGTACCTGACGAGTAAGTATCTTAAAACCTATGGATTGCTATGTCTCCAAAAGAGAATCAAGCGTGTGTACAGGGGCATAAACGCAGCAGTGATAGGATTGGAGAGGTTCGGTGAGCAAATGAAGACCCTTTGAAGTCATATTGCATGGTAACCATTCCACGGGTTTCAACTACCCAGGTTTAAGGTATTTTTCCTTCAGCTAAAACATGCATGTGGAACCTAGAGTATGATCAACCGTGTGAATGGGAGACGTGTTCAAATATGTCTCAGTTTTCCTCCCCTGGTACTCGGGTGCAACATTCCAGACGATTTACTGACACTCTCTCGACATGGAGAGTCAGTCCCTTTAACCTCCTGTTTGGCCCGGTTTGCAATTTCTGCGGAAGATGAACAGGAATAGGGAGGACCAATGAGAGACTAGCTGGAGGTGTCTGGACGGGCAAATTTAACTCTCATTTCCCACCAGGAAGAGGAATTAACCAAAGGCTCAGCGTGCCGTGCCGGAACAAGATTAGGGCCTGAAGCCATCCTGCGGTGTTGCGGCCAGCTCAAAAGAAAGTGAGTTGAAGAAAGGAGCTCAGGGGCACTGTAATTCACAAACCTGCAGAGTTATAAATGACAGCTATCGTCCAAAAATATACTGAAGTAAGGCTGCCAAGAGGACTTGAAAGCGGGGCAGAATTGCAGGAAACCGATTTCAGGAGGTAGACTGGAATTGTATTGAAAGCATAGGAAAACAGGCAGAAGGTCCACAATGATGCACTTGGCCAAAAAGGGCGTATGCGTTTTTTCCTGAATATATTCAGGAAAAAACGCATACGCCCTTTTTGGCCAACCAAGCAAACTTGAAAAGGAAATCTGCACTACAATGAAGTCTCACTTCCCCCTGGGCACAAGGGCCATCTGAAAAAAATGTAAAATCCAGAAAGGCAGGACAGGCCATGGAGAACTGGGAGCCTTGTTATGCTGATGGACGGGATGTAAATTGCCAACAGACACTCGGGAGAAGTGTATGGTGTTTCCTGAAACATCTAAAAAACAAAGCAACAGAGCCTAGGACACTTCCACTTATGGTACTATAGCTTAGGGAAATTAAAATCAAAAAGACACAGCCACCCCAAAATTTGAGACGGCTGTGTTTACAAGAACCTCGTTTACAGTACAAGTTCAACATCGCAGAAAGTGAAAAATGGATAAAGAAGTTGTGGTATTTACTTACAAATCAATATCACTCAGCAATGAAATCTACGTCATCAGGCCCTTAGCAGCACAATGAGTGGATTCAGGTATGATGATTCTAACTGAAATAAGTCACACAGAAAAAGAAACATCATAAGATATCAGTAATACACGGAATGTAAACTTGGCTACACAGGAACTGAATTACAGAACAGAACAGGGTCTCAAATGTAGAAAACGAACTTATGCTTGCTTAAGGGGAAAGGTGAGTTGGGGTGCTGCATAAAACCAGAGATTGAAATGAGCACAGATGAAGTTCCTTAAGCCAAATATGGAATAGACAAGAGCTACTCCTTGCTCAACGAAATGGACTCAACACCGCATATTAAACGCCTAAGAATGTACCTGACTAGTAAGTATCTTAAAACCTATGGATTGCTATGTCTCCGAAAGAGAATCAAGCATGTGTACGGGGGCATAAACGCAGCAGTGATAGGATTGGAGAGGTTCGGTGAGCAAATGAAGACCCTTTGAAGTCATATGGCATGGTACCCATTCCACGGGTTTCAACTACGCAGGTTTAAGGTATTCTTCCTTCAGCTAAAACATGCATGTGGAACCTAGAGTATGATCAACCATGTGATCGGGAGACGTGTTCAAATATGTCTCAGTTTTCCTCCCCTGGTACTCGGGTGCAACATTCCAGACGCTTTACTAACACTCTCCCGACTTGGAGAGTCAGTCCCTTTAACCTCCTGTTTGGCCCAGTTTGCAATTTCTGCGGAAGATGAACAGGAATAGCGAGAACCAATGAGAGGCTAGCTGGAGGTGTCTGGACGGGCAAATTTAACTCTCATTTCCCACCAGGAAGAGGAATTAACCAAAGGCTCAGCATGCCGGGCCGGAACCAGATTAGGGCCTGAAGCCATCCTGCGCTGTTGCGGCAGGGACACAGGAAAGCGAGTTGAAGAAAGGAGCTCAGGGGCACTGTAATTCACAAACCTGCAGAGTTATAAATGACAGCTATCGTCCAAAAATAGACTGAAGTAAGGCTGCCAAGAGGACTTGAAAGCGGGGCAGAATTGCAGGAAACCGATTTCAGGAGGTAGACTGGAATTGCATTGAAAGCATAGGAAAAGAGGCAGAACGTCCACAATGATGCACTTGGCCAAAAAGGGCGTATGCGTTTTTTCCTGAATATATTCAGGAAAAAACGCATACGCCCTTTTTGGCCAACCAAGCAAGCTTGCAAAGGAAATCTGCACTACAATGAAGTCTCACTTCCCCCCGGTCAAAAGGGCCATCTGAAAAAAGTGTAAAATCCAGAAAGGCAACAGGCCATGGAGAACTTTGAGCCTTGTTATGCTGATGGGTGGGATGTAAATTGCCAACAGACACTTGGGAGAAGTGTATGGTGTTTCCTGAAACATCTAAAAAACAAAGCAACAGAGCCTAGGGCACTTCCACTTATGGTCCTATAGCTTAGGGAAATTAAAATCAAAAGACACAGCCACCCCAAAATTTGGGACGCCTCTGTTTACAAGAACCTCGTTTACCGTACAAGTTCAATATCACAGAAAGTGAAAAATGGAGAAAGAACTTGTGGTACTTACGTACAATGCAGTATCACTCAGCAATGAAATCTATGTCATCAGGCCCGTAGCAGCATAATGAGTGGATTCAGGTACGATGATTCTAACTGAAATAAGTCACACAGAAAAAGAAACATCATAAGATATCAGTAATACACGGAATGTAAACTTGGCTACACAGGAACTGAATTACAGAACAGAACAGGGTCTCAAATTTAGAAAACCAACTTATGATTGCTTAAGGTTAAATGTGAGTTGGGGTGCTGCATGAAACCAGAGATTGAAATGAGCACAGATAAAGTTCCTTTAGCCAAATATGGAATAGACAAGAGCTACTCCTTGCTCAACGAAATGGACTCAACACCCCATATTAAACGCCTAATATTGTACCTGACTAGTAAGTATCTTAAAACCTATGGATTGCTATGTCTCCGAAAGAGAATCAAGCATGTGTACAGGGGCATAAACGCAGCACTGATAGGATTGGAGAGGTTCGGTGAGCAAATGAAGACCCTTTGAAGTCATATTGCATGGTACCCATTCCACGGGTTTCAACTACCCAGGTTTAAGGTATTCTTCCTTCAGCTAAAACATGCATGTGGAACCTAGAGTATGATCAACCATGTGATCGGGAGACGTGTTCAAATATGTCTCAGTTTTCGTACCCTGGTACTCGGGTGCAACATTCCAGACGCTTTACTAACACTCTCCAGACTTGGAGAGTCAGTCCCTTTAACCTCCTGTTTGGCCCAGTTTGCAATTTCTGCGGAAGATGAACAGGAATAGCGAGAACCAATGAGAGACTAGCTGGAGGTGTCTGGACGGGCAAATTTAACTCTCATTTCCCACCAGGAAGAGGAAATAACCAAAGGCTCAGCGTGCCGTGCCGGAACCAGATTAGGGCCTGAAGCCATCCTGCGGTGGTGCGGCCAGCTAAAAGGAAAGCGAGTTGAAGAAAGGAGCTCAGGGGCACTGTAATTCACAAACATGCAGAGTTATAAATGACAGCTATCGTCCAAAAATATACTAGTAAGGCTGCCAAGAGGACTTGAAAGCGGGGCAGAATTGCAGGAAACCGATTTCAGGAGGTAGACTGGAATTGCATTGAAAGCATAGGAAAAGAGGCAGAACGTCCACAATGATGCACTTGGCCAAAAAGGGCGTATGCGTTTTTTCCTGAGTATATTCAGGAAAAAACGCATACGCCCTTTTTGGCCAACCAAGCAAACTTGCAAAGGAAATCTGCACTACAATGAAGTCTCACTTCCCCCCGGTCAAAAGGGCCATCTGAAAAAAGTGTAAAATCCAGAAAGGCAGGACAGGCCATGGAGAACTGAGAACTTTGTTATGCTGATGGGCGGGATGTAAATTGCCAACAGCCACTGGGGAGAAGTGTATGGTGCTTCCTGAAACATCTAAAACACAAAGCAACAGAGCCTAGGGCACTTCCACTTATAGTCCTATAGCTTAGGGAAATTAAAATCAAAAAGACACAACCACCCCAAATTTTGGGATGGCTCTGTTTACAAGAACCTCATTTACGGTACAAGTTCAATATAACAGAAAGTGAAAAATGGATAAAGAAGTTGTGGTACTTACGTACAATAAAATATCCCTCAGCAATGAAATCTATGTCATCAGGCCCGTAGGAGCATAATGAGTGGATTCAGGTATGATGATTCTAACTGAAATAAGTCACACAGAAAATGAAAAATCATAAGATATCACTAATACACGGAATGTAAACTTGGCTACACATGGACTGAATTACAGAACAGAACAGGGTCTTAAATTAGGAAAACCAACTTATGCTTGCTTAAGGGTAAAGGTGAGTTTGGGTATTGCATAAAACCAGAGATTGAAATGAGCACAGATAAAGTTCCTTAAGCCAAATATGGAATAGACAAGAGCTACTCCTTGCTCAACGAAATGGACTCAACACCCCATATTAAACACCAAAGAATGTACCTGACTAGTAAGTATCTTAAAACCTATGGATTGCTATGTCTCCGAAAGAGAATAAAGCGTGTGTACAGGGGCATAAATGCAGCAGTGATACGATTGGAGAGGTTCGGTGAGCAAATGAAGACCCTTTGAAGTCATATTGCATGGTACCCATTCCACGGGTCTCAACTCTCCAGGTTTAAGGGATTCTTCCTTCAGCTAAAACATGCATGTGGAACCCAGAGTATGATCAACCGTGTGATCGGGAGATGTGTTCAAATATGTCTCAATTTTCGTCCCCTGGTACTCGGGTGCAACATTCCAGATGCTTTACTAACACTCTCCCCACTTGGAGAGTCAGTGCCTTTAACTTCCTGTTTGGCCCAGTTTGCAATTTCTGCGGAAGATGAACAGCAATAGGGAGAACCAATGAGAGACTAGCTGGAGGTGTCTGGACGGGCAAATTGAAGTCTCATTTCCCACCAGGAAGAGGAATTAACCAAAGGCTCAGCGTGCCGTGCCGGAACCAATTTAGGGCCTGAAGCAATCCTGCGGTGTTGCGGCCAGCTCACAAGAAAGCGAGTTGAAGAAAGGAGCTCAGGGGCACTGTAATTCACAAACCTGCAGACTTATAAATGACAGCTATCGTTCAAAAATATACTGAAGTAAGGCTGCCAAGAGGACTTGAAAGTGGGGCAGAATTTCAGGAAACCGATTTCAGGAGGTAGACTGGAATTGCATTGAAAGCATAGGAAAAGAGGCAGAACGTCCACAATGATGCACTTGGCCAAAAAGGGCGTATGCGTTTTTTCCTGAATTATTCAAGAAAAAACGCATACGCCCTTTTTGGCCAAACAAGCAAGCTTGCAAAGGAAATCTGCACTACAATGAAGTCTCACTTCCCCCCGGTCAAAAGGGCCAACTGAGAAAAGTGTAAAATCCAGAAAGGCAGGACAGGCCATGGAGAACTGGGACCCTTGCTTTGGTGATGGGCGTGATGTAAATTGCCAACAGCCACTGGGGAGAAGTGTAGGGTGTTTCCTGCAACATCTAAAAAACAAAGCAGCAGAGCCTAGGGCACTTCCACTTATGGTCCTATAGTTTAGGGAAATTAAAATCAAAAAGACACAGCCACCCCGAAGTTTGGGACTGCTCTCTTTACAAGAACCTTGTTTACAGTACAAGTTCAACATCGCAGAAAGTGAAAAATGGATAAAGAAGTTGTGGTATTTACTTACAAAGCAATATCACTCAGCAATGAAATCTATGTCATCAGGCCCTTAGCAGCACAATGAGTGGATTCAGGTATGATGATTCTAACTGAAATAACTCACACAGAAAAAGAAACATCATAAGATATCAGTAATACACGGAATACAAACTTGGCTACACAGGAACTGAATTCCAAAACAGAACAGGGTCTCAAATTTAGAAAACCAACTTATGCTTACTTAAGGGGAAAGGTGAGTTGGGGTGCTGCATAAAACCAGAGATTGAAATGAGCACAGATAAAGTTCCTTAAGCCAAATATGTAACAGACAAGAGCTACTCCTTGCTCAACGAAATGGACTCAACACCCCATATTAAACGCCCAAGAATGTACCTGACTAGTAAGTATCTTAAAACCTATGGATTGCTATGTCTCCAAAAGAGAATCAAGCGTGTGTACAGGGGCATAAACGCAGCAGTGATAGGATTGGAGAGGTTCGGTAAGCAAATGAAGACCCTTTGAAGTCATATTGCATGGTACCCATTCCACGGGTCTCAACTCTCCAGGTTTAAGGTATTCTTCCTTCAGCTAAAACATGCATGTGGAACCCAGAGTATGATCAACCTTGTGAACGGGAGACGTGTTCAAATATGTCTCAGTTTTCCTCCCCTGGTACTCGGGTGCAACATTCCAGACGCTTTACTAACACTCTCCCCACTTGGAGAGTCAGCGCCTTTAACCTCCTGTTTGGCCCAGTTTGCAATTTCTGCAGAAGATGAACAGGAAGAGTGAGAACCAGTGAGAGACTAGCTGGAGGTGTCTGGACGGGCAAATTTAACTCTCATTTCCCACCAGGAAGAGGAAATAACCAAAGGCTCAGCATGCCGTGCCGGAACCAGATTACGGCCTGAAGCCATCCTGGGGTGTTGCGGCCAGGTCACAAGAAAGCGAGTTGAAGAAAGGAGCTCAGGGGCACTGTAATTCACAAACCTGCAGAGTTATAAATGACAACTATCGTCCAAAAATATGCTGAAGTAAGTCTGCCAAGAGGACTTGAAAGCGGGGCAGAATTGCAGGAAACCGATTTCAGGAGGTAGACTGGAATTGCATTCAAAGCATAGGAAAAGAGGCAGAGCGTCCACAATGATGCACTTGGCCAAAAAGGGCGTATGCGTTTTTTCCTGAATATATTCAGGAAAAAACGCATACGCCCTTTTTGGCCAACCAAGCAAGCTTGCAAAGGAAATCTGCACTACAATGAAGTCTCACTTCACCCTGGTCAAAAGGGCCATCTGAAAAAAGTGTAAAATCCAGAAAGGCAGGACAGGCCATGGAGAACTGGGAGCCTTGTTATGCTGATGGGCGGGATGTAAATTGCCAGAAGACACTCGGGAGAAGTGTATGGTGTTTCCTGAAACATCTAAAAAACAAAGCAACAGAGCCTAGGGCACTTCCACTTATGGTCCTATAGCTTAGGGAAATTAAAATCAAAAAGACACAGCCACCCCAAAGTTTGGGACGCCTCTGTTTACAAGAACCTCATTTACCGTACAAGTTCAACATCACAGAAAGTGAAAAATGGAGAAAGAACTTGTGGTACTTACGTACAATGCAGTATCACTCAGCAATGAAATCTATGTCATCAGGCCCGTAGCAGCATAATGAGTGGATTCAGGTACGATGATTCTAACTGAAATAAGTCACACAGAAAAAGAAACATCATAAGATATCAGTAATACATGGAATGTAAACTTGGCTACACAGGAACTGAATTACAGAACAGAACAGGGCCTCAAATTTAGAAAACCAACTTATGCTTGCTTAAGGGTAAAGGTGAGTTGGGGTGCTGCATAAAACCAGAGATTGAAATGAGCACAGATAAAGTTCCTTAAGCCAAATATGGAATAGACAAGAGCTACTCCTTGCTCAACGAAATAGACTCAACACCGCATATTAAACGCCTAAGAATGTACCTGACTAGTAAGTATCTTAAAACCTATGGATTGCTATGTCTCCGAAAGAGAATCAAGCATGTGTACAGGGGCATAAACGCAGCAGTGATAGGATTGGAGAGGTTCGGTGAGCAAATGAAGACCCTTTGAAGTCATATTGCATGGTACCCATTCCACGGGTTTCAACTACCCAGGTTTAAGGTATTCTTCCTTCAGCTAAAACATGAATGTGGAACCTAGAGTATGATTAACCATGTGAACGGGAAATGTGTTCAAATATGTCTCAGTTTTCGTACCCTGGTACTCGGGTGCAACATTCCAGACGCTTTACTAACACTCTCCCGACTTGGAGACTCAGTCCCTTTAACCTCCTGTTTGGCCCAGTTTGTAATTTCTGCGGATGATGAACAGGAATAGCGAGAACCAATGAGAGACTAG
Organism: Stenella coeruleoalba; assembly: GCF_951394435.1. Lineage (NCBI taxonomy): Eukaryota > Metazoa > Chordata > Mammalia > Artiodactyla > Delphinidae > Stenella > Stenella coeruleoalba. Next base: position 14,548 of record NW_027646154.1, on the reverse strand, counting down.
CTGGAGGTGTCTGGACGGGCAAATTTAACTCTCATTTCCCACCAGGAAGAGGAAATAACCAAAGGCTCAGCGTGCCGTGCCGGAACCAGATTAGGACCTGAAGCCATCTTGTGGTGTTGCGGCCAGCTCACAAGAAAGCGAGTTGAAGAAAGGAGCTCAGGGTCTCTGTAATTCACAAACCTGCAGAGTTATAAATGACAGCTACCGTCCAAAAATATACTGAAGTAAGGCTGCCAAGAGGACTTGAAAACGGGGCAGAATTGCAGGATACCGATTTCAGGAGGTAGACTGGAATTGCATTGAAAGCATAGGAAAAGAGGCAGAACGTCCACAATGATGCACTTGGCCAAAAGGTGCGTATGCGTTTTTTCCTGAATATATTCAGGAAAAAACGCATACGCACTTTTTGGCCAACAAAGCAAGCTTGCAAAGGAAATCTGCACTACAATGAAGTCTCACTTCCCCCCGGTCAAAAGGGCCATCTGAATAAAGTGTAAAATCCAGAAAGGCAGGACAGGCCATGGAGAACTGGGAGCCTTGTTATGCTGATGGGCGGGATGGAAATTGCCAACAGACACTCGGGAGAAGTGTATGGTGTTTCCTGAAACATCTAAAAAACAAAGCAACAGAGCCTAGGGCACTTCCACTTATGGTCCTATAGCTTAGGGAAATTAAAATCAAAAAGACACAGCCACCCCAAAGTTTGGGACGCCTCTGTTTACAAGAACCTCGTTTACCGTACAAGTTCAATATCACAGAAAGTGAAAAATGGAGAAAGAACTTGTGGTACTTACGTACAATGCAGTATCACTCAGCAATGAAATCCATGTCATCAGGCCCCTAGCAGCATAATGAGTGGATTCAGGTATGATGATTCTAACTGAAATAAGTCACACAGAAAAAGAAACATCATAAGATATCAGTCATACACGGAATGTAAATTTGGCTACACAGGAACAGAATTACAGAACAGAACAGGGTCTCAAATTTAGGAAAGCAACTTATGCTTGCTTAAGGAGAAAGGTGAGTTGGGGTGCTGCATAAAACCAGAGATTGAAATGAGCACAGATAAAGTTCCTTAAGCCAAATATGGAATAGACAAGAGCTACTCCTTGCTCAACGAAATGGACTCAACACCCCATATTAAACGCCTAAGAATGTACCTGACTAGTAAGTATCTTAAAACCTATGGATTGCTATGTCTCCAAAAGAGAATGAAGCGTGTGTACAGGGGCATAAACGCAGCAATGATAGGATTGGAGAGGTTCGGTGAGCAAATGAAGACCCTTTGAAGTCATATTGCATGGTACCCATTACACGGGTCTCAACTCTCCAGGTTTAAGGTATTCTTCCTTCAGCTAAAACATGCATGTGGAACCCAGAGTATGATCAACCGTGTGAACGGGAGACGTGTTCAAATATGTCTCAGTTTTCGTCCCCTGGTACTCGGGTGCAACATTCCAGACACTTTACTAACACTCTCCCGACTTGGAGAGTCAGTCCCTTTAACCTCCTGTTTGGCCCAGTTTGCAATTTCTGCGGAAGATGAACAGGAATAGCGAGAACCAATGAGAGACTAGCTGGAGGTGTCTGGACGGGCAAATTTAACTCTCATTTCCCACCAGGAAGAGGAATTAAACAAAGGCTCAACGTGCAGTGCCGGAACCAGATTAGGGCCTGAAGCCATTCTACTGTGTTGCGGCCAGGTCACAAGAAAGCGAGTTGAAGAAAGGAGCTCAGGGGCTCTGTAATTCACAAACCTGCAGAGATATAAATGACAGCTATCGTCCAAAAATAGACTGAAGTCAGGCTGCCAAGAGGACTTGAAAGCGGAGCAGAATTGCAGGAAACCGATTTCAGGAGGTAGACTGGAATTGCATTGAAAGCATAGGAAAATAGGCAGAACGTCCACAGTGATGCACTTGGCCAAAAAGGGCATATGCGTTTTTTCCTGAATGTATTCAGGAAAAAACGCATACGCACTTTTTGGACAACTAAGCAAGCTTGCAAAGGAAATCTGCACGACAATGAAGTCTCACTTCCCCCCGGTCAAAAGGGCCATCTGAAAAAAGTGTAAAATCCAGAAAGGCAGGACAGGCCATGGAGAACTGGGAGCCTTGTTATGCTGATGGGCGGGATGGAAATTGCCAACAGCCACTCGGGAGAAGTGTATGGTGTTTCCTGAAACATCTAAAAAACAAAGCAACAGAGCCTAGGGCACTTCCACTTATGGTCCTATAGCTTAGGGAAATTAAAATCAAAAAGACACAGCCACCCCAAAGTTTGGGACGCCTCTGTTTACAAGAACCTCGTTTACCGTACAAGTTCAATATCACAGAAAGTGAAAAATGGAGAAAGAACTTGTGGTACTTACGTACAATGCAGTATCACTCAGCAATGAAATCTATGTCATCAGGCCCCTAGCAGCATAATGAGTGGATTCAGGTATGATGATTCTAACTGAAATAAGTCACACAGAAAAAGAAACATCATAAGATATCAGTCATACACGGAATGTAAATTTGGCTAGACAGGAACAGAATTACAGAACAGAACAGGGTCTCAAATTTAGGAAAGCAACTTATGCTTGCTTAAGGAGAAAGGTGAGTTGGGGTGCTGCATAAAACCAGAGATTGAAATGAGCACAGATAAAGTTCCTTAAGCCAAATATGGAATAGACAAGAGCTACTCCTTGCTCAACGAAATGGACTCAACACCCCATATTAAACGCCTAAGAATGTACCTGACTAGTAAGTATCTTAAAACCTAGGGATTGCTATGTCTCCGAAAGAGAATCAAGCATGTGTACAGGGGCATAAACGCAGCAGTGATAGGATTGGAGAGGTTCGGTGAACAAATGAAGACACTTTGAAGTCATATTGCATGGTACCCATTCCACGGGTCTCAACTCTCCAGGTTTAAGGTATTCTTCCTTCAGGTAAAACATGCATGTGGAACCCAGAGTATGATCAACCGTGTGAACGGGAGACGTGTTCAAATATGTCTCAGTTTTCGTCCCCTGGTACTCGGGTGCAACAGTCCAGATGCTTTACTAACACTCTCCCGACTTGGAGAGTCAGTCCCTTTAACCTCCTGTTTGGCCCAGTTGGCAATTTCTGCGGAAGATGAACAGGAATAGGGAGAACCAATGAGAGACTAGCTGGAGGTGTCTGGACGGGCAAATTTAACTCTCATTTCCCACCTGGAAGAGGAAATAACCAAAGGCCCAGCGTGCCATGCCGGAATCAGATTAGGGCCTGAAGCCATCCTGCGGTGTTGCGGCCTGCTCAAAAGAATGCGAGTTGAAGAAAGGAGTTCAGGGGCAGTGTAATTCACAAACCTGCAGAGTTATAAATGACAGCTATCGTCCAAAAATAGACTGAAGTAAGGCTGCCAAGAGGACTTGAAATCGGGGAAGAATTGCAGGAAACCGATTACAGGAGGTAGACTAGAATTGCATTTCAAGCATAGGAAAAGAGGCAGAATGTCCACAATGATGCACTTGGCCAAAAACGGCGTATGCGTTTTTTCCTGAATATATTCAGGAAAAAACGCATACGCCCTTTTTGGCCAACCAAGCAAGCTTGCAAAGGAAATCTGCACTACAATGAAGTCTCACTTCCCCCTGGTCAAAAGGGCCATCTGAGAAAAGTGTAAAATCCAGCAAGGCAGGACAGGTCATGGAGAATGGGACCCTTGTTATGCTGATGGGCGGGATGTAAATTGCCAACAGACACTCAGGAGAAGTGTATGGTGTTTCCTGAAACATCTAAAAAACAAAGCAACAGAGCCTAGGGCACTTCCACTTATGGTCCTATAGCTTAGGGAAATTAAAATCAAAAAGACACAGCCACCCCAAAGTTTGGAATGCCTCTGTTTACAAGAACCTCGTTTACAGTACAAGTTCAACATTGCAGAAAATGAAAAATGGATAAAGAAGTTGTGGTATTTACTTACAAAGCAATATCACTCAGCAATGAAATCTATGTCATCAGGCCCTTAGCAGCACAATGAGTGGATTCAGGTATGATGATTCTAACTGAAATAAGTCACGCAGAAAAAGAAACATCATAAGATATCAGTAATACACGGAATGTAAACTTGGCTACACAGGAACTGAATTACAGAACAGAACAGGGTCTCAAATTTCTAAAAGCAAATTATGCTTGCTTAGGGTAAAGGTGAGTTGGGGTGCTGCATAAAACCAGAGATTGAAATGAGCACAGATAAAGTTCCTTAAACCAAATATGGAATAGACAGGAGCTACTCCTTGCTCAACGAAATGGACTCAACACCCCATATTAAACGCCTAAGAACGTACCTGACTAGTAAGTATCTTAAAACCTATGGATTGCTATGTCTCCAAAAGAGAATCAAGCGTGTGTACAGGGGCATAAACGCAGCAGTGATAGGATTGGAGAGGTTCGGTGAGCAAATGAAGACCCTTTGAAGTCATATTGCATGGTACCCATTCCACGGCTTTCAACTACCCAGGTTGAAGGAATTCTTCCTTCAGCTAAAACATGCATGTGGAACCTAGAGTATGATAAACCATGTGATCGGGAGACGTGTTCAAATATGTCTCAGTTTTCGTACCCTGGTACTCGGGTGCAACATTCCAGACGCTTTACTAACACTCTCCCGACTTGGAGAGTCAGTCCCTTTAACCTCCTGTTTGGCCCAGTTTGTAATTTCTGCAGAAGATGAACAGGAATAGCGAGAACCAATGAGAGACTAGCTGGAGGTGTCTGGACGGGCAAATTTAACTCTCATTTCCCACCAGGAAGAGGAATTAACCAAAGGTTCAGCGTGCCGTGCCGGAACCATATTAGGGCCTGAAGCCATCCTGCGGTGTTGCGGCCAGGTCACAAGAAAGCGAGTTGACGAAAGGAGCTCTGGGGCACTGTAATTCACAAACCTGCAGAGTTATAAATGACAGCTATCGTCCAAAAATATACTGAAGTAAGGCTGCCAAGAGGACTTGAAAGCGGGGCAGAATTGCAGGAAACCAATTTCAGGAGGTAGACTGGAATTGCATTGAAAGCATAGGAAAAGAGGCAGAACGTCCACAATGATGCACTTGGCCAAAAAGGGCGTATCCGTTTTTTCCTGAATATATTCAGGAAAAAACGCTTACGCACTTTTTGGCCATCCAAGCAAACTTGCAAAGCAAATCTGCATGACAATGAAGTCTCACTTCCCCCCGGTCAAAAGGGCCATCTGAGAAAAGTGTAAAATCCAGAAAGGCAGGACAGGCCATGGAGAACTGGGAGCCTTGTTATGCTGATGGGCGGGATGGAAATTGCCAACAGCCACTCGGGAGAAGTGTATGGTGTTTCCTGAAACATCTAAAAAACAAAGCAACAGAGCCTAGGGCACTGCCACTTATGGTCCTATAGCTTAGGGAAATTAAAATCAAAAAGACACAGCAACCCCAAAGTTTGGGACGCCTCTGTTTACAAGAACCTCATTTACCGTACAGGTTCAATATCACAGAAAGTGAAAAATGGATAAAGAACTTGTAGTACTTACGTACAATGCAGTATGACTCAGCAATGAAATCTATGTCATCAGGCCCGTAGCAGCATAATGAGTGGATTCAGGTACGATGATTCTAACTGAAATAAGTCACACAGAAAAAGAAACATCATAAGATATCAGTAATACACGGAATGTAAACTTGGCTACACAGGAACTGAATTACAGAACAGAACAGGGTCTTAAATTTAAAAAACCAAGTTATGCTTGCTTAAGGGGAAAGGTGAGTTGGGGTGCTGCATAAAACCAGAGATTGAAATGAGCACAGATAAAGTTCCTTAAGCCAAATACGGAATAGACAAGAGATACTCCTTGCTCAACGAAATGGACTCAACACCCCATATTAAACGCCTTAGAATGTACCTGACTAGTAAGTATCTTAAAACCTATGGATTGCTATGTCTCCAAAAGAGAATCAAGCGTGTTTACAGGGGCATAAACGCAGTAGTGATAGGATTGGAGAGGTTCGGTGAGCAAATGAAGACCCTTTGAAGTCATATTGCATGGTACCCATTACACGGGTCTCAACTCTCCAGGTTTAATGTATTCTTCCTTCAGCTAAAACATGCATGTGGAACCCAGAGTATGATCAACCGTGTGAACGGGAGACGTGTTCAAATATGTCTCAGTTTTCCTCCCCTGGTACTCGGGTGCAACATTCCAGACGCTTTACTAACACTCTCCCCACTTGGAGAGTCAGCGCCTTTAACCTCCTGTTTGGCCCAGTTTGCAATTTCTGCGGAAGATGAACAGGAATAGGGAGAACCAATTAGAGACTAGCTGGAGGTGTCTGGACGGGCAAATTTAACTCTCATTTCCCACCAGGAAGAGGAAATAACCAAAGGCTCAGCGTGCCGTGCCGGAACCAGATTAGGGCCTGAAGCCATCCTGCGGTGTTGCGGCCAGCTCAAAAGAAATCGAGTTGAAGAAAGGAGCTCAGGGGCACTGTAATTCACAAACCTGCAGAGTTATAAATGACAGCACTCGTCCAAAAATATACTGAAGTAAGGCTGCCAAGAGGACTTGAAAGCGGGGCAGAATTGCAGGAAACCGATTTCAGGAGGTAGACTGGAATTGCATTGAAAGCATAGGAAAAGAGGCAGAACGTCCACAATGATGCACTTGGCCAAAAAGGGTGTATGCGTTTTTTCCTGAATGTATTCAGGAAAAAACGCATACGCCCTTTTTGGCCAACCAAGCAAGCTTGCAAAGGAAATCTGCACTACAATGAAGTCTCACTTCCCCCCGGTCAAAAGGGCCATCTGAAAAAAGTGTAAAATCCAGAAAGGCAGGACAGGCCATGGAGAACTGGGAGCCTTGTTATGCTGATGGGCGGGATGTAAATTGCCAACAGACACTCGGGGGAAGTGTATGGTGTTTCCTGAAACATCTAAAAAACAAAGCAACAGAGCCTAGGGCACTTCCACTTATGGTCCTATAGCTTAGGGAAATTAAAATCAAAAAGACACAACCACCCCAAAGTTTGGAACAGCTGTGTTTACAAGAACCTCGTTTACAGTACAAGTATAACATCGCAGAAAGTGAAAAATGGATAAAGAAGTTGTGGTATTTACTTACAAAGCAATATCACTCAGAAATGAAATCTATGTCATCAGGCCCTTAGCAGCACAATGAGTGGATTCAGGTATGATGATTCTAACTGAAATAAGTCACACAGAAAAAGAAACATCATAAGATATCAGTAATACACGGAATGTAAACTTGGCTACACAGGAACTGAATTACAGAACAGAACAGGGTCTCAAATTTAAAAAACCAACTTATGCTTGCTTAAGGGGAAAGGTGAGTTGGGGTGCTGCATAAAACCAGAGATTGAAATGAGCACAGATAAAGTTCCTTAAGCCAAATACGGAATAGACAAGAGATACTCCTTGCTCAACGAAATGGACTCAACACCCCATATTAAACGCCTTAGAATGTACCTGACTAGTAAGTATCTTAAAACCTATGGATTGCTATGTCTCCAAAAGAGAATCAAGCGTGTGTACAGGGGCATAAACGCAGTAGTGATAGGATTGGAGAGGTTCGGTGAGCAAATGAAGACCCTTTGAAGTCATATTGCATGGTACCCATTACACGGGTCTCAACTCTCCAGGTTTAAGGTATTCTTCATTCAGCTAAAACATGCATGTGGAACCCAGAGTATGATCAACCGTGTGAATGGGAGACATGTTCAAATATGTCTCAGTTTTCCTCCCCTGGTACTCGGGTGCAACATTCCAGACGCTTTACTAACACTCTCCCCACTTGGAGAGTCAGCGCCTTTAACCTCCTGTTTGGCCCAGTTTGCAATTTCTGCGGAAGATGAACAGGAATAGCGAGAACCAATGAGAGGCTAGCTGGAGGTGTCTGGACGGGCAAATTTAACTCTCATTTCCCACCAGGAAGAGGAAATAACCAAAGGCTCAGCGTGCCGTGCCAGAACCAGATTAGGGCCTGAAGCCATCCTGCGGTGTTGCGGCCAGCTCAAAGGAAATCGAGTTGAAGAAAGGAGCTCAGGGGCACTGTAATTCACAAACCTGCAGAGTTATAAATGACAGCTCTCGTCCAAAAATATACTGAAGTAAGGCTGCCAAGAGGACTTGAAAGCGGGGCAGAATTGCAGGAAACCGATTTCAGGAGGTAGACTGGAATTGCATTGAAAGCATAGGAAAAGAGGCAGAACGTCCACAATGATGCACTTGGCCAAAAAGGGCGTATGCGTTTGTTCCTGAATATATTCAGGAACAAACGCATACGCCCTTTTTGGCCAACCAAGCAAGCTTGCAAAGGAAATCTGCACTACAATGAAGTCTCACTTCCCCCCGGTCAAAAGGGCCATCTGAAAAAAGTGTAAAATCCAGAAAGGCAGGACAGGCCGTGAACTGGGAGCCTTGTTGTGCTGATGGGCGGGATGTAAATTGCCAACAGACACTTGGGACAAGTGTATGGTGTTTCCTGAAACATCTAAAAAACAAAGCAACAGAGCCTAGGGCACTTCCACTTATGGTCCTATAGCTTAGGGAAATTAAAATCAAAAAGACACAGCCACCCCAAAGTTTTGGATGCCTATGATTACAGGAACCTCGTTTACCGTACAAGTACAATATCACAGAAAGTGAAAAATGGATAAAGAACTTGTGGTACTTACGTACAATGCAGTATCACTCAGCAATGAAATCTATGTCATCAGGCCCGTAGCACATAATGAGTGGATTCAGGTACAATGATTCTAACTGAAATAAGTCACACAGAAAAAGAAATATCATAAGATATCACTAATACACGGAATGTAAACTTGGCTACACAGGAACTGAATTCCGAAACAGAACAGGGTCTCAAATTTAGAAAACCAACTTATGCTTGCTTAAGGGTAAAGGTGAGTTGGGGTGCTGCATGAAACCAGAGATTGAAATGAGCACAGATAAAGTTCCTTTAGCCAAACATGGAATAGACAAGAGCTACTCCTTGCTCAACGAAATGGACTCAACACCGCATATTAAACGCCTAAGAACGTACCTGACTAGTAAGTATCTTAAAACCTATGGATTGCTATGTCTCCAAAAGAGAATCAAGCATGTGTACAGGGGCATAAACGCAGCAGCGATAGGATTGGAGAGGTTCGGTGAGCAAATGAAGACCCTTTGAAGTCATATTGCATGGTACTCATTCCACGGGTTTCAACTACCCAGGTTTAAGGTATTCTTCCTTCAGCTAAAACGTGCATGTGTAACCCAGAGTATGATCAACCGTGTGAACGGGAGACGTGTTCAAATATGTCTGAGTTTTCCTCCCCGGTACTCGGGTGCAACATTCCAGACGCTTTACTAACACTCTCCCGACTTGGAGAGTCAGTCCCTTTAACCTCCTGTTTGGCCCAGTTGCAATTTCTGCGGAAGATGAACAGGAATAGCGAGAACCAATGAGAGACTAGCTGGAGGTGTCTGGACGGGCAAATTTAACTCTCATTTCCCACCAGGAAGAGGAATTAACCAAAGGCTCAGCGTGCCGTGCCGGAACCAGATTAGGGCCTGAAGCCATCCTGCGGTGTTGCGGCCAGGTCACAAGAAAGCGAGTTGAAGAAAGGAGCTCAGGGGCACTATAATTCACAAACCTGCAGAGTTATAAATGACAGCTATCATCCAAAAATATACTGAAGTCAGGCTGCCAAGAGGACTTGAAAGCGGGGCAGAATTGCAGGAAACCGATTTCAGGAGGTAGACTGGAATTGCATTGAAAGCATAGGAAAAGAGGCAGAACGTCCACAATGATGCACTTGGCCAAAAAGGGCGTATGCGTTTTTTCCTGAATATATTCAGGAACAAACGCATACGCCCTTTTTGGCCAACCAAGCAAGCTTGCAAAGGAAATCTGCACTACAATGAAGTCTCACTTCCCCCCGGTCAAAAGGGCCATCTGAAAAAAGTGTAAAATCCAGAAAGGCAGGACAGGCCGTGAACTGGGAGCCTTGTTGTGCTGATGGGCGGGATGTAAATTGCCAACAGACACTCGGGACAAGTGTATGGTGTTTCCTGAAACATCTAAAAAACAAAGCAACAGAGCCTAGGGCACTTCCACTTATGGTCCTATAGCTTAGGGAAACTAAAATCAAAAAGACACAGCCACCCCAAAGTTTTGGACGCCTATGATTACAAGAACCTCGTTTACCGTACAAGTACAATATCACAGAAAGTGAAAAATGGATAAAGAACTCTTGGTACTTACGTACAATGCAGTATCACTCAGCAATGAAATCTATGTCATCAGGCCCGTAGCACATAATGAGTGGATTCAGGTACAATGATTCTAACTGAAATAAGTCACACAGAAAAAGAAATATCATAAGATATCACTAATACACGGAATGTAAACTTGGCTACACAGGAACTGAATTCCAAAACAGAACAGGGTCTCAAATTTAGAAAACCAACTTATGCTTGCTTAAGGGTAAAGGTGAGTTGGGGTGCTGCATAAAACCAGAGATTGAAATGAGCACAGATAAAGTTCCTTTAGCCAAACATGGAATAGACAAGAGCTACTCCTTGCTCAACGAAATGGACTCAACACCGCATATTAAACGCCTAAGAATGTACCTGACTAGTAAGTATCTTAAAACCTATGGATTGCTATGTCTCCGGAAGAGAATCAAGCATGTGTACAGGGGCATAAATGCAGCAGTGATAGGATTGGAGAGGTTCGGTGAGCAAATGAAGACCCTTTGAAGTCATATTGCATGGTACTCATTCCACGGGTTTCAACTACCCAGGTTTAAGGTATTCTTCCTTCAGCTAAAACATGCATGTGTAACCCACAGTATGATCAACCGTGTGAACGGGAGACGTGTTCAAATATGTCTCAGTTTTCCTCCCCGGTAATCGGGTGCAACATTCCAGACGCTTTACTAACACTCTCCCGACTTGGAGAGTCAGTCCCTTTAACCTCCTGTTTGGCCCAGTTGCAATTTCTGCGGAAGATGAACAGGAATAGCGAGAACCAATGAGAGACTAGCTGGAGGTGTCTGGACGGGCAAATTTAACTCTCATTTCCCACCAGGAAGAGGAATTAACCAAAGGCTCAGCGTTCCGTGCCGGAACCAGATTAGGGCCTGAAGCCATCCTGCGGTGTTGCGGCCAGGTCACAAGAAAGCGAGTTGAAGAAAGGAGCTCAGGGGCACTATAATTCACAAACCTGCAGAGTTATAAATGACAGCTATCATCCAAAAATATACTGAAGTCAGGCTGCCAAGAGGACTTGAAAGCGGGGCAGAATTGCAGGAAACCGATTTCAGGAGGTAGACTGGAATTGCATTGAAAGCATAGGAAAAGAGGCAGAACGTCCACAATGATGCACTTGGCCAAAAAGGGCGTATGCGTTTTTTCCTGAATATATTCAGGAACAAACGCATACGCCCTTTTTGGCCAACCAAGCAAGCTTGCAAAGGAAATCTGCACTACAATGAAGTCTCACTTCCCCCCGGTCAAAAGGGCCATCTGAAAAAAGTGTAAAATCCAGAAAGGCAGGACAGGCCGTGAACTGGGAGCCTTGTTGTGCTGATGGGCGGGATGTAAATTGCCAACAGACACTCGGGACAAGTGTATGGTGTTTCCTGAAACATCTAAAAAACAAAGCAACAGAGCCTAGGGCACTTCCACTTATGGTCCTATAGCTTAGGGAAATTAAAATCAAAAAGACACAGCCACCCCAAAGTTTTGGACGCCTATGATTACAAGAACCTCGTTTACCGTACAAGTACAATATCACAGAAAGTGAAAAATGGATAAAGAACTTGTGGTACTTACGTACAATGCAGTATCACTCAGCAATGAAATCTATGTCATCAGGCCCGTAGCACATAATGAGTGGATTCAGGTACAATGATTCTAACTGAAATAAGTCACACAGAAAAAGAAATATCATAAGATATCACTAATACACGGAATGTAAACTTGGCTACACAGGAACTGAATTCCAAAACAGAACAGGGTCTCAAATTTAGAAAACCAACTTATGCTTGCTTAAGGGTAAAGGTGAGTTGGGGTGCTGCATGAAACCAGAGATTGAAATGAGCACAGATAAAGTTCCTTTAGCCAAACATGGAATAGACAAGAGCTACTCCTTGCTCAACGAAATGGACTCAACACCGCATATTAAACGCCTAAGAATGTACCTGACTAGTAAGTATCTTAAAACCTATGGATTGCTATGTCTCCGGAAGAGAATCAAGCATGTGTACAGGGGCATAAATGCAGCAGTGATAGGATTGGAGAGGTTCGGTGAGCAAATGAAGACCCTTTGAAGTCATATTGCATGGTACTCATTCCACGGGTTTCAACTACCCAGGTTTAAGGTATTCTTCCTTCAGCTAAAACATGCATGGTAACCCAGAGTATGATCAACCGTGTGAACGGGAGACGTGTTCACATATGTCTCAGTTTTCCTCCCCGGTACTGGGGTGCAACATTCCAGACGCTTTACTAACACTCTCCCCACTTGGAGAGTCAGTCCCTTTAACCTCCTGTTTGGCCCAGTTTGCGATATCTGCGGAAGATGAACAGGAATAGGGAGAACCAATGAGAGACTAGCTGGAGGTGTCTGGACGGGCAAATTTAACTCTCATTTCCCACCAGGAAGAGGAATTAACCAAAGGCTAAGCAAGCCGTGCCGGAACCAGATTAGGGCCTGAAGCCATCCTTCGGTGTTGCGGCCAGGTCACAAGAAAGCGAGTTGAAGAAAGGAGCTCAGGGGCACTGTAATTCACAAACCTGCAGAGTTATAAATGACAGCTATCATCCAAAAATATACTGAAGTAAGGCTGCCAAGAGGACTTGAAAGCGGGGCAGAATTGCAGGAAACCAATTTCAGGAGGTAGACTGGAATTGCATTGAAAGCATAGGAAAAGAGGCAGAACGTCCACAATGATGCACTTGGACAAAAAGGGCGTATGCGTTTTTTCCTGAATATATTCAGGAAAAAACATACGCCCTTTTTGGCCAACCAAGCAAGCTTGCAAAGGAAATCTGCACTACAATGAAGTCTCACTTCCCCCCAGTCAAAAGGGCCATCTGAAAAAAGTGTAAAATCCAGAAAGGCAGGACAGGCCATGGAAAACTGGGAGCCTTGTTATGCTGATGGGCGGGATGTAAATTGCCAACAGACACTCGGGACAAGTGTATGGTGTTTCCTGAAACATCTAAAAAACAAAGCAACAGAGCCTAGGGCACTTCCACTTATGGTCCTATAGCTTAGGGAAATTAAAATCAAAAAGACACAGCCACCCCAAAGTTTGGGACGCCTCTGTTTACAAGAACCTCATTTACAGTACAAGTTCAACATCGCAGAAAGTAAGAAATGGATAAAGAAGTTGTGGTATTTACTTACAAAGCAATATCACTCAGCAATGAAATCTATGTCATCAGGCCCTTAGTAGCACAATGAGTGGATTCAGGTATGATGATTCTAACTGAAATAAGTCACACAGAAAAAGAGACATCATAAGATATCAGTAATACACGGAATGTAAACTTGGCTACACAGGAACTGAATTACAGAACAGAACAGGGTCTCAAATTTAGAAAACCAACTTATGCTTGCTTAAGGGTAAAGGTGAGTTGGAGTGCTGCATAAAACCAGAGATTGAAATGAGCACAGATAAAGTTCCTTAAGCCAAATATGGAATAGACAAGAGCTACTCCTTGCTCAACGAAATGGACTCAACACCCCATATTAAACGCCTAAGAATGTACCTGACTAGTAAGTATCTTAAAACCTATGGATTGCTATGTCTCCAAAAGAGAATCAAGCGTGTGTACAGGGGCATAAACGCAGCAGTGACAGGATTGGAGAGGTTCAGTGAGCAAATGAAGACCCTTTGAAGTCATATTGCATGGTACCCATTCCACGGGTTTCAACTACCCAGGTTTAAGGTATTCTTCCTTCAGCAAAAACATGCATGTGGAACCCAGAGTATGATCAACCATGTGAATGGGAGACGTGTTCAAATATGTCTCAGTTTTACTCCACTGGTACTCGGGTGCAACATTCCAGACGCTTTACTAACACTCTCCCCACTTGGAGAGTCAGCGCCTTTAACCTCCTGTTTGGCACAGTTTGCAATTTCTGCGAAAGATGAACAGGAATAGGGAGAACCAATGAGAGACTAGCTGGAGGTGTCTGGACGGGCAAATTTAACTCTCATTTCCCACCAGGAAGAGGAAATAACCAAAGGCTCAGCGTGCCATGCCGGAACCAGATTAAGGCCTGAAGCCATCCTGCGGTGTTGCAGCCAGGTCACAAGAAAGCGAGTTGAAGAAAGGAGCTCAGGGGCACTGTAATTCACAAACCTGCAGAGTTATAAATGACAGCTATCGTCAAAAAATATACTGAAGTCAGGCTGCCAAGAGGACTTGAAAGCGGGGCAGAATTGCAGGAAACCGATTTCAGGAGGTAGACTGGAATTGCATTGAAAGCATAGGAAAAGAGGCAGAACGTCCACAATGATGCACTTGGCCAA